>NC_064926.1:457611851-458291434 GCF_023897955.1 Schistocerca gregaria
GGCACGGACGACTTCCTTCCCTAATCCGATGAGATCGATGACCTCGCTGTCTGGTTTCCTTCCCAAAAAAAACAACAACAATAACAGCTACAACAACAACAACAATTTAGCAGCGCATGGGAACGAGAAATGGAGGCACGCTGGCATAGTCGGAAGCAGACGAACGAATCCGACGAGTCAACACACACGGGGAAACGAAGTCAGGACACTTAAACTGGGTGGCAAGAGTCTGAGCGTAAGGGCGCTGGGCCGCGATTTGGAGCAGAGCTTTTGCCGAGTCACGTACGCGAAGACCCTGGCCTGTTTTCCCTCAGGAGCCTCTGGATGTCGACGTCCTCTGCGATTCGTCGACGATGACGACAGAGCTGCAGTCCTTGGAGCCTGCGATTTTCCAGCAACCCAGCGCATCTGTTGACGAGCAACGCCAACATGATGTCAGAAAGCAACTGGCGACGACGAGCACCTGTCTCGTCAAAATATTGTGCGGGTCTCACGACAGCATCCAACGCGACGCCCGTCAACCACTGCAGCAGTTATTACACTGTGAAAGACTCAGACATCACAATACCTCTTCGATTTGGAGCATAGTTCTAACTGTTAAATGTATTAATTTTTAAGAAAAAGATTGTGGCTTAGTGGACATTTTACTAAGAGAAAATGGTTCAAATGGCTCTGAGCACTATGGGACTTAACATCTATGGTCATCAGTCCCATAGAACTTAGAACTACTTAAACCTAACTAACCTAGGGACATCACACATCACCCAGTCATCACGAGGCAGAAAGAAACCCTGACACCGCCGGGAATAAAAACCGGGAACCCGGGCGCGGGAAGCGAGAACGCTACCGCACGACCAGGAGCTGCGGACTGTAAGAGAAAATTCATTTTAAAGCTGGAAGAAGCAAATTATTAAGATCACTTCCTGTTTCAGTAGACTTTATTCTTTCCGCAGCAAAATCAGTATATTAATACCTTTTATTTAAGATAATCAAATAATATTTCATTTAACCATGGACCTTGCCGTTGGTGGGGAGGCTTGCGTGCGTCAACGATACAGATAGCCGTACGGTAGGTGCAACCATAACGCAGGGATATCTGTTGAGAGGCCAGACAAACATGTGGTTCCTGAAGAGGGGCAGCAGCCTTTTCAGTAGTTGCAGGGGCAACAGTCTGGATGATTTACTGATCTGGCCTTATAACACTAACCAAAATGGCCTTGCTGTTCTGGTACTGCGAACGGCTGAAAGCAAGGTGAAACTACGGCCGTAATTTTTTCCAAGATCATGCAGCTTTACTGTATGATTAAATGATGATGGCGTCCTCTTGGGTAAAATATTCCGGAGATAAAATAGTCCCCCATTCGGATCTCCGGGCGGGGACTATTCAAGAGGATGTCGTTATCAGGAGAAAGAAAACTGGCGTTGTACGGATCGGAGCGTGGAATGTCAGATCCCTTAATCGGGCAGGTAGGTTAGAAAATTTAAAAAGGGAAATGGATAGGTTAAAGTTAGATAAAGTGGGAATTAGTGAAGTTCGGTGGCAGGACTTCTGGTCAGGTGAATCCAGGAACACAAATACAAAATCAAATAGGGGTAATACAGGAATAGGTTTAATAATGAATAAAAAATTGGAGTACGGGTAAGCTACTACAAACAGCATAGTGAACGCATTATTGTGACCAAGATAGACATGAAGCCCACTCCTACTACAGTAGTACAAGTTTTATGCCAACTTGCTCTGCAGATGACAAAGAAATTGAAGAAATGTATGACGAAATAAATGAAATTATTCAGATAGTGAAGCGAGACGAAAATTTAATAGTCATGGGTGACTGAAATTCGAAAGTAGGAAAAGGGAGAGAAGGAAATATAGTAGTTGAATATGGATTGGGGCTAAGAAATGAAAGAGGAAGCCGCCTGGTAGAATTTTGCGCAGAGCATAACTTAATCATAGCTAACACTTGGTTCAAGAATCATGAAAGAAGGCTGTATACATGGAAGAACCGCGGAGATATTAAAAGGTGTCAGATAGATTATATAATGGTAAGACAGAGATTTAGGAACCAGGTCTTAAATTCTAAGACATTTCCAGGGGCAGATGTGGACTATGACCACAATCTATTGGTTATGAACTGTAGATTTAAAACTGAAGAAACTGCAAATAGGTGGGAATTTAACGAGATGGGAACTGGATAAACTGAAACAACCAGAGGTTGTACAGGGTCTTAGGGAGAGCATAATGGAACAATTGACAGGAATGGGGGAAAGAAACACAGTAGCAGAAGAATGGGTAGCTTTGAGGGATGAAATAGTGAAGGCAACAGAGGACCAAATAGGTAAAAAGACGAGGGCTAGTAGAAATCCTTGGGTAACAAAAGAAATACTGAATTTAATTGATGAAAGGAGAAAATATAAAAATGCAGTAAATGAAGCAGGCAAAAAGGAATACAAACGTCTCAAAAATGAGATCGACAGGAAGTGCAAAGTGGCTAAGCAGGCATGACTAGAGGCTTATCTCACTAGGGGAAAGATAGATACTGCCTACAGGAAAATTAAAGAGACCTTTGGAGAAAGGAGAACTACTTGCATGAATATAAAGAGCTTTGATGGAAAACCAGTTCTAAGCAAAGAAGGGAAAGCAGAAAGGTGGAAGAAGTATGAAGAGGGTCTACACAATGGCGATGTACTTGAAGACAATATTATGGAAATGGAAGAGGATGTAGATGAAGATGAAATGGGGGATATGATACTGCGTGAAGAGTTTGATAGAGCACTGAAAGACATGCGTCGAAACAAGGCCCCCGGAGTAGACAACATTCCATTAGAACTACTGACAGCCTTGGGAGAACCAGTCCTGACAAAACTCTACCATCTGGTGAGCAAGATGTATGAAACATGCGAAATACCCTCCGACTTCAAGAAAAAGATAATAATTCCAATCCCAAAGAAAGCAGGCGTTGACAGATGTGATAATTACCGAACTATCAGTTTAATAAGTCACAGCTGCAAAATACTAACGCGAATTCTTTACAGACGAATGGAAAACGTGATAGAAGCCGACCTCGGGGATGATTAGTTTGCATTCCGTAGAAATGTTGGAACACGTGAGGCAAAACTGACCCTACGACTTATCTTAGAAAATAGATTAAGGAAAGGCAAACGTACGTTTCTAGCATTTGTAGACTTAGAGAAAGCTTTTGACAATGTTGACTGGAACACTCTCTTTCAAATTCTAAAGGTGGCAGGGGTAAAATACAGGGAGCGAAAGGCTATTTACAATTTGTACAGAAAGCAGATGGCAGTTATAGGAGTCAAGAGACATGAAAGGGAAGCAGTGGTTGG
This sequence comes from Schistocerca gregaria, assembly GCF_023897955.1. Lineage (NCBI taxonomy): Eukaryota > Metazoa > Arthropoda > Insecta > Orthoptera > Acrididae > Schistocerca > Schistocerca gregaria. The sequence continues at coordinate 457,615,194 of NC_064926.1, forward strand.
GAAGGGAGTGAGACAGGGTTGTAGCCTATCGCCGATGTTACTCAATCTGTATATTGAGCAAGCAGTACAGGAAACAAAAGAAAAGTTCGGAGTAGGTATTAAAATCCATGGAGAAGAAATAAAAACTTTGAGGTTCGCCGATGACATTGTAATTATGTCAGAGACAGCAAAGGACTTGGAAGAGCAGTTGAACGGAAGGTATAAGATGAACATCAACAAAAACAAAACGAGGATAATGGAATGTAGTCGAATTAAGTCGGGTGAAGCTGGGGGAATTAGATTAGGAAATGAGACACTTAAAGTAGTAAAGGAGTTTTGCTATTTGGGGATCAAAATAACTGATGATAGTCGAAGTAAAGAGGATATAAAATGAAGACTGGCAATGGCAAGGAAAGCGTTTCTGAAGAAGAAAAATTTGTTAACATCTAGTATAGATTTAAATGTCAGGAAATCGCTTATGAAATTATTTATATGGAGTGTAGCCATTTATGGTAGTGAAACGTGGACGATAAATAGTTTAGACAAGAAGAGAATAGAAGCTTTCAAAATGTGGTGCTACAGAAGAATGCTGAAGATTAGATGGGTAGATCACATAACTAATGAGGAGATATTGAATAGAATTGGGGAGAAGAGGAGTTTGTGGCACAACTTGACTAGAAGAAGGGATCGGTTGGTAGGACATGTTCTGAGACATGAAGGGATCACCAATTTAGTATTGGAGGGCAGCGTGGAGGGTAAAAATCGAAGAGGGAGATCAAGAGATGAATACACTAAGCAGATTCAGAAGGACGTAGGCTGCAGTAGGTACTGGGAGATGAAGAAGCTTGCACAGGATAGAGTAGATGGAGAGCTGCATCAAACCAGTTTCAGGACTTAAGAGCACAACAACAACGTTTGATTTAACGGATTTACTGTAACTTATGTCTCCGTCTCTCTCTGTCCCGATATCTCTCTCTTCGCTCACTCTTCTTTTCTCTGCTATCCCTAATACACTCGCATTCTCAGCCCACAGTTTCCAGAGGTGTCGGTGTGTTAAACATCTCCACAATAATTAATGTTCAGTATACCTACGTCAGAAAGTAACATATATTTTTCACACACTTCAGCCTCTATGCAATCCTTTTGACACTCCCTGCACCAACTTGTTCCACCTAATAGAAGATTTTGTGTTGTGAACTTAATTTTAATAAAGGGACATGTATAAAACACAAATTAACCTAAGAGAAACATAAACTGCAAATTTGGAATAGTCACTTGAGAATTCCAGTCCATGAAAAACAGACCTGATTACGGAGCACGTAAGTTCGAATCCAGAATTTTTCATTAGATTCAGAAGTTTTCAATTGACTTAAACGGCAGATATTCAATGGGCAAGAAGGGACTTATCATAAATTTTAACTTCTCAATATTTTGCAAAGTTAATTCAGCCTTACATCTGACCCTCAATCTGTTAAAATAGCCGCCAGCTGAAAAACTGAAGCAGATGTGGCACTAAAAATTAGGATACAGTGTTTGAGAGTAAAGCCATCACCCCAGTGTTTAAGAAAAGAATACATAAATAAACATTTTTGGAAGGTGGCTATCAACAGCGGTCAAGCAATGCATAAAATGCAAGTTTGACCACCAGATGCTTTTATTTTAAATCCAAGTATCAACCGGTTTCAGTCATGGTCCATCTTCACGGATAAGGGTTAAAATGGTTTAAGACTCTGTATTGCATTTGTCATTAGTTAAATGATGTGTTTAGCATGTCATGAACGTCAGTATACGACACAGGACTTTTAGAAGCAAACATACTAATACGAAGTGTACACAGAGCTGTACTGGAGAGAAGATCAGGAGTATCATAGTCCTGACCTCCTTTTCCGCTATTCTAACCTCCCGACTGAACCTATCTGTCCTACCCTCTCTCTACCTCGTCCCTGAACGCTCCCAGCAGCACTTCACTGTCTCCTACCCTTACCCTGCTATTGCTCCCACCCCTACCCTGCTATTGCTCCCACCCCTACCCTGCTATTGCTCCCACCCCTACCCTGCTATTGCTCCCACCCCTACCCTGCTATTGCTCCCACCCCTACCCTGCTATTGCTCCCACCCCTACCCTGCTATTGCTCCCACCCCTACCCTGCTATTGCTCCCACCCCTACCCTGCTATTGCTCCCACCCCTACCCTGCTATTGCTCCCACCCCTACCCTGCTATTGCTCCCGTTCCCCGCCCCAGCCTCCTCGTTACCCCCACCCCCACCTGATTGCCCCTCCCATAATGCGCTGCTACGCACCGTCTGGCTCCGACTGCCAGGCATTATGGTCATGTGTGTGTGAGTTGCGCTCGCGTGTGTGTATGTGTGTGTGTATGTGTGTGTATGTGTGTGTGTGTGTCTATGTATGTTGTCTATTTTTGGACAAAGGCTTTGTTGACCGAAAGCTAACTTTTGGATAGTCTTTTTGTTATGCCTTTTGCGACTCGGCATATTCGCTATATGGTGAGAAGGTTATTGGAAATTTCAATTTTCATTGACTTGGATTAATGCTCTCATTTCATACCTTTTTTTTAAGTGATACATATAAAAATTCTGTGCTTAACACTAGTCTGGATTTTTAACTTATTTCTACCTAAGTCTGTGAGGACTCATTGTTGTATAATTGGGACAGTTTTGTAAATTTATAGTATAAGTCAAACGTCAGAACGACGACCCTGCGCCAGCCTAGCTCTTACGTTATTTTTTTCGAGTGGTTTGTCATTGTCACTCCCTGTTTGCGTTAACATGTCTATGATTTAGTTTCTTTACCTCACCTATAAGGGTAGCAACTGGCTGTTTGTGGCATACAGAATTTGAGCCACACCAGAATGTCTTCAAAGTTATATGTAGGCAGTACCGTTGAGCAATATATGTACCGGTATCCGTTTAAATCGTTGTTCGATGTATTCAGATGCATATCAGTATGATTCCTAGACGAGCCACTTGACTATTAACAGAAGCCGTACAGCCGTGAATGTTGAACCATCTTGATGCACATTCACGATAAACTGAGTGGGTGGGCACAAGTCACTGTACGAAAAACCCTGTCAAAACATCACGAAACCATGTCTGACATGAACTAAAACCATCCTCAGACGGCGGATCATTCGTCTCATTGGGCCGCCAGTGCACTATGCGCCTTGCATCATTCGAAAAGAACCTAAGTTGCCACTCGTCGGCATATAGTACGCGCCACCAATTAGCAACCGTCCAATTTCAGCCGCTTGGCTCATTGGAGGCCTGAGTTTTATGTGCAGCTGTGAGCACAGGCCTTTTGCAAAGTACCCGATTCCAAATGTTCAGTGCATGCAGTTCGCTTCGCAAAGATTGCTCGGAAATTTGTGTACCTGGATCTGCATTCACTGACGGCAGCGGTGTCTGTAGTGTTTCAAATCGATTGTTCCTGACAAGGCGTGACACTAATCTCCTTACCCTGTCAGTCAGCGCCATTTTAAGACTGCCATTGTGACGCCATGTTACTTCGTTGCAAGTGCTACATCGTTCCTGTAGATACGATGGACATTTCGCGTGGATGGACTAACAACTCGGGTAACTTCATTCGCAGTGTGGTCTTGGACGTGTCCACACGCGATAGCTGCTTCCTGCCACTTATCACGTCACCACGTCGACTGAAGTAACATCGCTAATTCCGTGCAACCACACACACCACTTCACTTGCATGGCTTACGTCAGCGCTGAAAAAGTCACGTGACCACCTTGTACCAGTTGTACACCATCTAAAGCGCTCGAAACCGACGAGTGACTTCTCCTAATGGGGTTGATTGATGGATTGTCTGGTGAACTTCAATTTGCGAATGGCCGTTGTGCTAATCAGTTATCGTTCGGCATAGTACTGATGAATAACTTTCTGATTCTTGGCCCTTTCTGTCTACTTAGTTGAGCTGAGGTGAACGATGTACACGTTTGACGTAGTGGGAAGTGAAAAGTCCTACTACATATCACAAGATGGAGTGCACCACGCCACAGACACACGATCTGACAACAAATGTGCTGATATTCTGTGTGTCATGATCATCCTGCTCACAATATCTAACGACAACTCAGTCGCGAGACAAGTGGACTACTCGATTCACTGTGATGATAGGAAAGTTTCAATTTCATCCTTATACTGCGAACCATTGTGAAGTGAGTAACAGATGGTATTATCCATTGTACCAGTTATTAGTGCTTCTTCCCGTTCCAGTCACGTAAAGAGCATGGGCTGTTAAAATGCCTCTTGTGCGCTGCAGTTTACTGAATCATGTCCTCGCGACCACTACGGGAGCGGTACGTAGGGGGATATATTATTTTGCTAGTTTCATGTTTCATGATTTAAAATTGGTTCTTTAAAGTTAGTCAGTAGGATCTCTCGGTGCGGTTCCTGTCTATTTTCAAAAGTGTACCAGTTCAGTTTCTTCTGCATATCTGTGACACACTCCTACGGGTCAAATAACCCTGTCACATTTCCTGCTGCCCTTCTCTGTAAACATTCAGTAGCTCCTGATACACCTATTTCGTACAGGTCCCACAAATTGCAGCAACATTCTGGTGTGGGTGGCACTAGTGATTTTTAAGGAAACTCCTTTGTAGATTTTCCTATCATTACACAAATAAAGCGAAGTCGATCATCTGTTTTAGGTACAACTGAGCCAATGTGATCGCTCCATTACTTAGTGTTACATCCAGATGTTTGTATGGGTTGATCGATTTCACTTGTGACTTGTTGGCACTGTAGTCATAGGATACTACTTTTTTTTTCTTTTTGTGAGGTGCGCAGTTTTAAATTTCTGAACGTTTTAAGTAAGTTGTAAATCTTCGCACCACTTTTAACTCTTATCAAGGTCTGACTCAATAGTTTCGCAGATTTTTTCAGGAAGTCACTCATTATGAATAACTGCATAATACACGAGAAGTCTGAGGTTGCTGGTAATATTGTTTGCAAGGTCATTAGCATGGAACATGAACAGTGAGGGTCACAACAGTTTCCCTGGAGAGCACTCGATGGTAATTCTACATTCATCCATGACCCTCCATCCAAGATCACATACTGTGTGCTCCCTGCCAAGAAATTCACAATCCAGTAATAAATTTCGCTTGATACTGAATGCTATGGGACTTTTGATAATAGACGTAACTGTGATGCTGAGTCAAATTCTTTTCAGAAATGGAGAAACATTATCTCTTCTCGGACGGCCTTGTTTCATGGGTTTCTGGACGTCATGTGAAAAAAGTGTGAGTTAGTTTTCACATGATCGACATTTTCGGCCTCTACGCTGGTGGGCTTGGAGAAGCTTATTCTGTGCGAGACATCTCATAACGTTTGAGCTAATGATTTGTTCTAAGATGCTTCAAAAAACGAATGTCACCCATACTGAACGAAGTTTAGTGGTTCACGTCTGCTACACTACTTGCAATCGGATGTGGCCTGTGCTAGGTCGTACGATTAGCTGCTATTTTTTATTCGACTGTTTGTAACTGTTCTGTGTTAAAGTCACGGATATCATCTCAGCAAACATTTATCAAACCTCGAATTTTTACACTGACGACGCAGTGCAGCTCCTGAGATTTCTTACTGACCAAGTGTACTTCTTTGAAAACAACTGCTGCCTCCAATCAGCGAAATTAAGACAGCCCTCCAGAAAATAATTCGGTTCTCTGCACCATACATTTTCATGGTGCCTCTGCAAGAATTCCAGAGTGTTAGTAACAAATAACGAAGTTTTAAGTCCAAGATAAAGGCTTTTTAATTTAAAAAAAACGAATTCTACACTGGGGTGACAAAAATCATGGGATAATTCCGAACAAAGCGTGGGGTCCTCTTTTGCCCGGCGCAGTGCGGCATGGACTCAACAAGTCGCTGGAGGTCTGCAGGAATATTGAGCCTTGCTGCCTCTGTATCCTTCCATAACTGAGTAAGAGTTTCCGGTGCAGGATTTTGTGCGCGAACTGAACTCTCAATTATTTCCCACAAATGCTCGATGGGATTCATGTCGGGCGATCTGGGTAGCCAATTCACTCGCTCGAATTGTTTCGAATGTTGTTCAAACCGGTCGTGAACAATTTTGGCCCGCTGACATAGCGCATTCTCATCCATAAAAATTGCATCGGTGTTTGGGAACATGATAACTGTGAATTGCTGCAAATGGTTTTCAAGTAGCCAAATATAATCAATGATGGGTTCTGTTGGACTAAAGGACCCAGTCCATTCCATGTCAACACAACATACACCATTATGAAGACACCACCTGCTTGCACAGTGCCTTATTGATAACTTGGGTCATAGCTTCGTGGGATTTGCGCAGCATTCGAACGCTACTATCAGCTCTTACCAGTTGAAGTCGGGACTCATCTGATCAGGCCACGGTTTTTCGGTAGTCTAGGGTCCGAACGATATGGTTGCGACGCCAGGAGAGACGCTGCTGGCGATATCGCGCTGTTAGCAAAGGCACTCGTATCGGTCACCTGCTGCTGTATCCCATTAACGCCTAATTTCGCAGCACTGCCTAACGGATACGTTCGTCGTACGTCTCACATTGATATCTATGGTTATTTCGCGCAGAGTTGTTTGTCTCTTAGCATTCAAAATGGTTCAAATGGCTCTGAGCAGTATGGGACTTAACTTGTGAGGTCATCAATCCCACAGAACTTAAAAGTACTTAAACCTAACTAACCTAAGGATATCACACACATCTATGCCCGAGGCAGGATTCTAACCTAGCACGGTTGCAGACTGTAGTGCCTAGAACCGCTCGGCCACTCCGGCCGGCTCTCTTAGCATTGACAACTCTACGCAAACGTCGTTGCTCTCGGTCATTAAGTGAAGGCCAAACGTCACTTCTTGTCCACGATGAGAAGTAATCCCTGAAATTTGGTATTCTCGGTACATTCTTGACACTGTGGATCTCTAACTATTGAATTCTCTAATGGAATGCGTCGTGCGTAGAGCTCCAACTACCATTCCGCGTTCAAAGTCTGTTAATTCCCATGGTGCGGCCATAATCACGTCGGAAACCTCACATAATTCATCTCACAGCTCCGCCAATGCACTGCCCTCGTATACCTTCTGCACTCTATGCTACCGCCGTCTGTGTATGTGTTTGCCGCTATCGCACGACTTTTGTCTCTATCATCTCTACAGGTATACCAGAGGTTCATTTACCAGTGAATGGCTTTACTGCAACTCCCAGAAATGAACATAATTCAGGTATAAAGATAGTAGGCTCAGTGAAACGTAATTGAGGGACAGAAAGAGGTGGCTCAGTGGTTAACACAATCGACTGGACGGGCTGAGCAATGCCACAGTCCCTAACGATCATCACAGTTTCGATTTTTATTAGTTCCATTACATGACATCACGTATATTCTGTGACAATTCCTTTGAAAAAGCCTTGCAGTCCTTGTCCAGTCTGAGTCCGTACTCTGTATCTAATTAGCTGTTTGTCGATTGAACATTGATGTATGACCATGCTTCCTTCTACCAACAAGAGACAACGTTACTATTGACAGTTGGCTTTTACATTCGCAACTTTCACCATTTCGTTTGAAATTTTCACTATTCAGCCATTTCGCATGTTAGTTAACTCACGGCTAATGCAAAGATACAATTCTGTACCTAGTTACGGATTGTGAACAGTGTAGTATATCTGGGATAGTGTGTGAGGTGTTCAGGAAGTATTCTTTGGGTCCTACTTGAGCTGGTCACTCAGCTCACAGACCGCCCCTCGGGGAATGATGGGTTGCACTTCTGTTCTGACGAGCTTAGCATGACGTCTTGTTTGCAGTCTGATGGCCTGGTTAGCTGTTTGTAGCGCGACATGGTGGTGAGATGCAGTTTGGCTGTATGCAGGAAGAACACCCTTGGAATACGGTTTCACAGCGAGTAAGCAGTCGACGCATAACAATTTTCTTAGGTAGCTCTACGAAGTTTCACAGACACTTTAAAGGCTTGGAACCGTGTCTCCCAAGTGGATATCTGGTCTTTATGTCTTAGCAAGGAGAACAGGTTTCGATTCTCGGTACACAATAAGTTTGTTACTAATCCATCAGAATCGTATATATTCATGAACCTTTGTCAGTGTTTTGAGACTTGTAGAGATTTTGCTTTGTTTGGTTTTCTGTGACGTTGGAACTCTGTCTGCCACGTGTTTCTGAACGTTAATGTTGCACGTGCTTTCGTAGCCTAACTTGTTGAGGAGACAGTTATCTCAATTTATACGAACACGTTCTTTTAAAATCAATTTTTCCTCGCCATCACTTTCCTTTTTAGACGATTTTGTACTGGCTTCCACTCAGCAGTTTGCATACAATTACTTCATGCGAAATGTACCACTTTGCTCTCAGCAACTGGTAGTATTTTTATAGAATTCTAGCCGCAATTAATATCATAACTTCAGTCAGTCACTGAGAGCATTACAATTCGCGTTTCTATGCATGATTTTACAGCACTGAAGATAGATATTGAAGTTGACATAGCTGGTGCGTCCTTCATTATATAGAAAGTGTGATTATGTGGTGCCTTTGTAAGTAGGCTGTTTAGGTTTTCTTATTGGTAACGCCACATAGCGCTCGGTATGAAAAAAATCACTGGCTGTGCCGTGTGCAGTCTGTGTTTAGTCTGCATTGTTGTGTGCCATTGTAGTGTTGGGCAGCGGCAGCTGGATGCTAACAGCGCGTAGCGTTGCGCAGTTGGAGGTGGGCCGCCAGCAGTGGTGGACGTGGGGAGAGAGATCGCGGAGTTTTGAAATTTGTAAGAATTGGTGTCATGAACTGTTATATATATTATGACTATTAAGGTAAATACATTGTTTGTACTCTATTAAAATCTTTCATTCGCTAACTATGCCTATCAGTAGTTAGTGCCTTCAGTAGTTTCAATCTTTAGTTAGCTGGCAGTAGTGGCGCTCGCTGTATTGCAGTAGTTCGAGTAACGAAGATTTTTGTGAGGTAAATGATTTGTGAAACATATAGGTTAATGTTAGTCAGGGCCATTCTTTCGTAGGGATTTTTGAAAGTCAGATTGCGTTACGCTAAAAACTATTGTGTGTCAGTTTAAGCACATTCGTGTATAATTGTTCAAAGAGGACGTTTCACATAGACCAGTCGTGTATATAATTGTTCTAAGGGGACGTTTCACCTTGTATATGCGATCTATGTTACAGACTAGGTCCACATACCCATCGAACTGATGCGTGCTAAAAGTTACTTTGCTTATCATATTTTACATGCATTGCGAGGTATTTGTTACAATGACTCAGGTTCACGTTAATTCCGTTCCCTTTTGCTAAGCCCATTATACATATATCAAAATAACTTTTGCATCACCCCGGTTTCCAGAACTCCTGTAGACAGACGTTGACTGTGGATATTGTATCACAGGCACAGTCCCTTTGACTGTTCAGAGATGTCACTATAGCCGTCCAAAAATGTAAACACCCATGCATGAGCAGCGCCTATTAGGCGGAAGGGATCCGACAGCAGATCAGTTTCAGGCAATCCACAGGAAGGAGGTGCACGGCTCGTGTTTTCTGTAGGTCAACCATTCCTAGACGGTCAATACCGCGATTCGATCGCGTCCGCATTGTTACTTTGTGCTAGGAAGGGCTCTCAACGAGGGAAGTGTCCAAGCGTCTCGGAGTGAACTAACGCGGTGTTGATCGGACATGGAAGAGATACAGGGAGACAGGAACTGTCGATGACATGCCTCACTCAGGTCACCCAAGGGCTACTACTACAGTGGATGATCGCTACCTACGGATAATGGCTCAGACGAACCCTGACAGCAACGCCACCATGTTGAATAACACTTTTCGTGCAGCCGCAGGACGTCGCGTTACGGCTCAAACTGTGCGCAATGGGTTGCATGATGCGCAACATCACTCCCGACGCCCTTGGTGAGGTCCATTTTGCAACCAAGACACCATGCAGCGCGGTACAGATGGGCCCAACAACATGCCCTTTGGACCGCTCAGGAGTGGCATCACGTTCCCTTCACCGATGACTGTCGCATTTGCCTTCAACCAGACAGTTGTCGGAGACATGTTTGGAGGCAACATGGTGAGGCAGAACGCCTTAGACACGCTGTCCAGCGAGTGCAGCAAGGTGGAGGTTCCCTGATGTTTTGGGGTGGCATATGTGGGGCCGATGTACGCCGCTGGTGGTCATGGAAAGCGCCGTAACGGCTGTACGACACGTGAATGCCATCCTCTGATCTATAGTGCGACCATATCGGCAGCATGTTGGCGAGGCATTCGTCTTCATGGACGACAATTCGCGCCCCTATCGTCCACATCTTGTGAATAACTTCCTTCAGGATAACGACATCGCTCGACTAGAGTGGCCAGCATGTTCTCCAGACATGAACGCTATTGAACATGCCTTGGATAGATTGAAAAGGGCTGTTTATGGGCGATGGGACCACTCTGAGGGATCTACGCCGAATCGCCGTTGAGAAGTGGGACAATATGGACCAACAGTGCCTGATGAACTTGCGGATAGTATGCTACGATGAATTCCGGCATGCATCACTGCATGAGGACGGGCTACTGGGTATTAGAGGTACCGATGTGTACAGCAATCTGGACCCCCACCTCTGAAGGTCTCGCTGTATTGTGGTACAGCATGCAATGTACGGTTCTCATGAGCAATAAAAAAGGCGGAAACGATGTTTACGTTGACCTCTGTTCGAATTTTCTGCACTGGTTCCGGAAACTCTAGGAGGTGATGCAAAACTTTTTTTGATGTGTGTAATTGAAACCCACAATGAGGCCTAAGCATGTGCCAATGTGTCACACACGAACGTGACAACTCTGTGTCCTTCACAGTATCACTCAACATCCGACGCTTTCACACCCCTTGTATACTCTACGAGGCCTGGTAGCAACGCCAAACACTGAAACCTACCCATATAAAAGTTTGTTAATTACTGTGCTGGTAAACCCCTTACGTTATTCGATTTTCAAACAGCTGAACAAAACTGAACGTACTCAGATGTTTCTCTCTTTACTTATTTTGGTCATCACTAAACTGACACACAATATTTTTAGCGCAACGCAATCTGATTTTCAACAATCCCTACAAAAGAATGGCCCTGACTAACAATAACCTATACCTTTCATGAATCACTTCCCTCACAAAAATCTTCGTTACTCAAGCTACTGCAATACACCGAGCGCCACTACTGCCAGCTAAATAAAATATTCAAACTACTGAAGTCACTATCTACTGATAGGCATAGTTAGCAAATGAAAGATTTTGATAGAGAACAAACAATGTATTTACCTTAAAAGTGTTCATAAATCTTAATAAACAGGGTATAAACAAAAAGGTACGGTCAAACTTTCAGGAAACATTCCTCACACACATCGAAAGAAAATATGTTACGCAGACATGTGTCCGGAAACGCTTACTTTCCATGGTAGAGCTCATTTTATTATTCTCTTCAAATCACATTAATCATGGAATGGAAACACACAGCAACAGAACGTACGAGAGTGACATCAAACACTTTGTTACAGGAAATGTTCAAAATGTCATCCGTTAGCGAGGATACATAGATCCACCCTCCGTCGCATGGAATCCCTGATGCGCTGATGCAGCCCTGGAGAATGGCGTATTGTATCACAGCCGTCCACAATACGAGCACAAAGAGTCTCTACATTTGGTACCGGGATTACGTAGGCAAGAGCTTTCAAATGCCCCCATAAATGAAAGTCAGGAGGGTTGAGGTCAGGAGAGCGTGAAGGCCATGGAATTGGACCGCCTCGGTCACTGAATCTGTTGTTGAGAAGCGTACGAACACTTCGACTGAAATGTGCAGGAGCTCCATCGTGCATGAACCACATGTTGTGTCGTACTTGTAAAGGCACATGTTCTAGCAGCACAGGTAGAGTATCCCGTATGAAATCATGATAACATGCTCCACTGAGCTTAGGTAGATGAACATGGGGCCCAATCAAGACATCACCAACAATGCCTGCCCAAACGTTCACCAAAAATGTGTGTTGATGACGTGATTGCACAATTGCGTGCGGATTCTCGTCAGCCCACACATGTTGATTGTGAAAATTTACAATTTGATCACTTTGGAATGAAGCCTCATCCGTAAAGAGAACATTTGCACTGAAATGAGGATTGACACATTGTTGGATGAACCATTCGCAGAAATGTACCCGTGGAGGCCCATCAGTTGCTGATAGTGCCTGCACACGCTGTACATGGTACGGAACCAACTGGTTCTCCGGTAGCACTCTCCATACAGTGACATGGTCAACGTTACCTTGTACAGCAGCAGCTTCTCAGACACTGACATTCGGGTTATCGTCAACTGCATGAAGAATTGTCTCGTCCATTGCAGATGTCCTCGTCGTTCTAGGTGTTCCCCAGTCGCGAGTCATAGGATGGAATGTTCCGTGCTCCCTAAGACGCCGATCAATTGCTTCGAACGTCTTCCTGTCGGGACACCTTAGTTCTGGAAATCTGTCTTGATACAAACGTACCGCGCCACGGCTATTGCCCCCGTGCTAATCCATACATCAAATGGGCATCTGTCAACTCTGCATTTGTAAACATTGCACTGACTGCAAAACCATGTTCGTGATGAACACTAACCTGTTGATGCAATGTACTGATGTGCTTGATGCTAGTACTGTAGAGCAATGAGTCGCATGTCAACACAAGCACCGAAGTCAGCATTACCTTCCTTCAATTGGCCCAACTGGCGGCGAATCGAGGAAGTACAGTACATACTGACGAAACTAAAATTAGCCCTAACATGGAAATTAAGCGTTTTCTTTATTTGTGTGTGAGGAATGTTTCCTGAAAGTTTGGCCGTACCTTTTTGTAACATCCTGTATATACCAGTTCATGACATCCAGTGTCACAAATTTCGTTTTTCTGACGGACACAATTCCAGATAGTCCTCTGTCAAAACTCCGCCATCTCTTCTCCCAAATCCACCACTGCTGGCGGCTCACCTCCATTAGCGCAACGCTACGCAGTGTTCACATCCAACTGCCCAACACTACAGTAGCAAACATTCCAACAATGCAAATCAGCCTCAGACTGCACACAGCACTGCCAGTGATTTTCATACAGAGCGCTAAGTGGCCTTACCAACATAAAAACCTAAGCAGCCTACATACAACACAAATACCATCCGACCATTCCTTTTTGGTGATTCACATTTTTTGTCAGGCAGTGTATATTCCAACGGATTAATTCTGTTTTCTTCCTTGTAAGAAAAAAGCAAGGGTGCAAAAGAGAGAATGGTACTGGTACTGCTGTCTGAATTTAAGCTGCACGGGCGGAAAGATGACGAGTGACCAAACAGGACTGGTAAGGACGTTTTTGTGTCCATTGAAGGCGGTAAGTTGGCACGATTTCAGAGCCGGTCGAGCGGAGGATGGACTGATCGTGTGTCTCGAGTGCTTCTGGTGGGTCGCCTCCAGCTGTGGCAGGGAACGGCAGGAGCGCCCAGCTGTCGAGCCGGCGACCCACGCGCTCGTGGCTACGACGTCTTTACAGCTGGGTGCGACACTGAACCGGCGAGCCGCGAGGGAACAAGGAAGGAGAGGAGAGAAGAGGTCCCGCAGCGGAGGACGAGTCGATTTCCGCAATAATCGCGGCGGTGGCGGCGGTGCGTGGCTGGAGTGGAGTGGGGCGACCGGCCGCGGCGGCTGGAACCCGTCCGACCGGCCGAGCCGCGGGTCGACAGCCGGACGCTCCGGCGCGGTTCCAGCTCCAGCTCCAGCCGGTGCCTGCCTGCCCGCGCTACTGCTCGTTTCCTGTCAGCGGCCAGATAACAGTAATTCAAGTGCCTTCCCACTGCCACGAGGTCAAGCTGGCGGGCCGCGCCGCGCGGTAGCGGCGGGCGAAACTGCGTGCTCGCACTCCAAGTTACGCGCGCGTCCTCCGGATGTGCGGCAAAGTAATGCAGCCTGCGAAACCTGCCGGTGGCCAGCCCGCTCTGAGCCGCTGTGAGCACGGCTAGAAAGATTCTCTGCCGGACACATAGATGGCGTTAACGGCCATTAAATTTTCTTTCTGTTGCGTTGGCACATGTTCTACATATACACCTATGCGCTGGGGACCTAGAGAGTTGGTGCAATAGTTGGCACACTGGACTCCCACTCAGGAGAAGGCGGTACAAATCCGCCTCCGGCCATCCAGATTTAGGTTTTCCGTGACTTACCTAAATCTCTCCAGGCAAATGTCGGGATGCTTCCATCGAGAGGGCACGGTAGATTTCCTTCCCCATCCTGACTCAATCAGAGAGTGTGCTCCTTTTCTAACGACCTTGATGTCGATGGGATGTTCAATCCACTCTTCTTTCCTACGCTGAGAATCACAATGGAGAGCACAACAGACGACACTTCCTGCTTTACCCTTCACGGAATGTGGGAAGAATGGGTGCTTGAAAGCCTCTGCGCCAACTGTTATTTGCTTAATTCTGAAATTTGTGACAAGATTAAGAACTTCTTACAAGAGAAACTCCCTATTGCACACTCTGGGTCTAATGGTCACCATTAGACCCAGGAGGAGGCCGCTGCAGCCGTGGCCGAAACGTTGGTTTTTCTCCACCAGCAGTAGGTTTTTACATTATGATGCGGTACCATACCCAGAAAACTTTTATGTTGCCAGTCATTTCATTAATCGTCATACTTATTATGATATTTCGCCCGAAAAATACGAGTCGGTATGAATTTGCCTTTGGTGCATATGAGACCACATATTTCTGCGTATGAAATTTATCCAAGATATTGAATTTTTCTTTAAAACTGGGAAGAGATCAATACCTATTCCCAATATCAAGAAAATGGATTGTATGTAGCACGTTCGTGACACGCGAGAATAAAATATTCATAAGGTCCCTATAGGCTCAAAAATGGTCCGAGATATCGAAACAACATTTCGGCAAATGATAGGGAGGAGTGTATTTTGTCATATATTTTTCTTATATACGGCGACGTACGAATGAGTGTAGACTTTCACGATGGAATTATTTAATGTTTTAAGAGTCATCTATAGTTAGTGAAATGAGAATTAGTACTGCTTTGCAACAAAATAAGTGAAGAAATCGTGTGATTATTTCTATGTCTAGAACATACTTTTCCGTAAGCTTTTCACCTGATTTGTCCTCGACTCCTCTTTTAAGAAACCACTGTTTTATGATTCATTCGGAATCTCAATTGCATTAGGATGTTAGCGAGGTGATATCGTGTATACTCAGTTTTGCTTTGCCAAAAGATGCAAATTTTAACATGGTAACAACAGACATGTAGGTGACTTCGAAATTCACTACTGGTGAATGTGTGGTGTCAGCTGACAGGAAGTTTTAGCTCCTATGAGTAAAGTGAAGGAGGTACATCACTAACCACATCAAAAAACTTAATCATTTCTACGGTAAAATACCTGTTTGTGAAAACTGACACATGGACATTACACAGACAAGAGTGTAAAAAATAGGCACACAAAGAGATGATTGAAATATTTCTAGACTGCGTTCCAACTGTGCACCAAGGTGTTATAAAATCTAAAAACAGTGACAAACGAGGAAATACCTCAAAACGTGTAAGCAGACGGCATTTACTGACGTGAGGCTGTGGAGATCTTGCCTGGGGTTGAGTGCGGCCCTCCGTAACCCAGCTGCGGTATTCTGTATTTGTATGACACTCTTGAAATCCCGAAAAACAAGAGCATCAGTATCGCAGAACGATAAACTGTAGTCTCGATAGGCCAAGGTCCTGTCTCTGTCCTGTACCAACTCGTGCTGGTAGGTGTATCCCGCTCTTATCGAGGCATGGAACGATCTTCTATGCAGCAACCAAAATGCAGCTGCGATTTATGAATGTGGAAACCGCTGAATAAACTTGGCTGCAAGGAGTCTTCAGCATGCAGCAATTTTACGTAGCAGCTGTGTAGCTGTGGTTCTGCGCTCTCTGCCAGTCACTAGGAATATACACTAAACGAGCAAAGGAACTGCTTTAGGCATGTGTATTCAAGTACAGCGATATGTAAGCAGGCAGAATACGGCGCTGGGGTCGGCAACGCCTCTTTAAGACAACAGGTGTCTGGCGCATTTGTTAGATCGGTTACCGCTGGTACAATAGCAGGTTAACAAGATTTGAATGAGTTTGAACTCGGTGTTATCGTTGGGGCACGAGCGATTGGACACAGCATCTCCTAGGTAGCGGTAAAGCGGGGATTTACCCGTACGATCATTTCACGAATGTACTGTCAATATCAGGAATCTGGCAAAACATCAAATCTCCGACATGGCTGCGGCCGTAAAAAGATCTTGGAAGATGGGGAGCAACGACGACTGAAGAGAATCGTCCAGCGTGACAGAAGTGCAACCATTCCGCATATTGCTGCAGATTTCAGTGCTGGGCCATGAGGCAGTGGCAGCGTGAGAACCATTCAGCGAAACATCCGAAACATCGATATGGGCTTTCGGAGCCAAAGGCCCACTGATGTACCACTGATGACTGCACGACATAAAGCTTTACGCCCAGTCTGGGCCAGGCAACACCGACATTGGACTGTTGATGACTGGGCCGGCCGCAGTGGTCTCGCGGTTCTAGGCGCGCAGTCCGGAACCGTGCGACTGCTACGGTCGCAGGTTCGATTCCTGCCTCGGGCATGGATGTGTGTAATGTCCTTAGGTTAGTTAGGTTTAAGTAGTTCTGAGTTCTAGGGGACTAATGACCACAGCGGTTGAGTCCCATAGTGCTCAGAGCCATTTGAACCATTTTTTTGATGACTGGAAACATATTCTGATTTGATCCATTATAAATGGTTCTGAAAGCCTGTGACTGTGAAAACAATAGGTTTGTTTATAGATAACTCATCTGCTACCAATCACCATTTTTTTGAATTTTAATTTTCGCACGACGCTTTTCGGGAAATGATTCCCATTTTCAAGTGGGTTTTTTATGTTTGTTTAAAGGTGTGCAACAAGTTGTGTGTGATGTTTAGTGTGTGTGAGACTCTGCGCAAGTGCACCATAAGGAAACTTAAAGTCAACGAAATGAAGCACACTCTCACACATAGACAACATCACGTAGAAATGGCATAAGAAACACAATAAAACGGACTTAAAAATGGAAATCATTTCCCGAAACGCGTCGTGGGAAAGACAAAGAAAATCGTGACTGGTAGCAGATGAGTTATTTATAAACAAACCTATTGGAAACATGTTGCCTGGTCGGACGAGTCTCGTTTCACATTGTATCGAGAGGAATGACGTGTACAGGTATGGAGACAATTTCATGAATCCATGGACCCTGCATTCAGCAGGGGACTGTTCACGATGGTGGAGGCTCTGTACTGGTGTGGGGCGTGTCCAGTTGGAGTGATATGGGACCCTTAGTACGACTAGATACGACTCTCACACGTGACACGTGCGTAAGCGTCCTGTCTGATCACATACATCTATTCATGTCCCTTGTCCATGTCGACGGACTTGGACAATTCCAGGAGGACAATGCGATACCAACATGTCCAGAATTGCTACAGAGTGGCTCCAAGAACACTCTACTGAGTTTAAAGACTTCCGCTGGCCACCATACACCCCAGACATGAACATTATTGAGCATATCTGGGATGCCTCGCAACGATGAGGAATCTGATGATTTACTTTATATGATCACAACTGTCGTGGGACGTAAAAGAAAATGAGAATATGGGTCTTTTTTCTGTTTTTCTATTACAGTTCTCGCGGATTTTAACATCTGTTCTTTGCAGTGAGGACAATGAACCTAATTGTGCTACTATCTCGTTGGCGGTAGTTTTCAGCTGAAGACAGTTTCTAGAATAAAATTTTCACTCAGCTGTGGAGTGTGCACTGATACGAAACTTGTAGGAGGATTAAAACTGTGTGCCGGCCGGATCGAGACTCGAACTCAGGACCTTGTCTCCACAATATCCGTTTTTCCAGAAGCGCTAGTTCTGCAAGTTCTCAGGAGAACTTCTCTGAGGTTTGGAAGGTAGAAGACGAGGTACTGGGGGAAGTAAAGCTGTGACTTGGGCAGCTTAGTCGGGAGAGCAATTGGTCGCGAAAGACAAAGTTCTGAGTTTGAGTGTCGATCCGGCATATAATTTTAAGTTTTAGTCGATAATTTCTTTACTGTTGTGAATATAGTAAGTGAATAATATTGTTTATTTAGCCCTAACATCCACGGTAGCTTTGTTTCGTTGCTACAGTTCCTTAAAAGTTTCTGACTGTACAACTTGCTAGTTGAACACTTGTTTGAGAAGGCGGATCTATAATAGATATCGGGCAACACAATAATAAGTAACAAGTAATATTAATTAAGAAAATGTTACAAAACGGCGCTTAACTTTGGTATTATTAGATGCCTGGAACTTGATGTCCAAAACCTTAAACAACGAAATCTAAATAATTTTTTATGCCTCTTGGCAGTCTATGGTATTGTCAGTATAACTGGTAGTTGTGATTGCAGGCACAGTTTATAGTCCAGTGACTCCGTAAAAAGCGATTGCAAGTGGGAAAGTGCTCTTAAGAGTACACTGTACTCAGATGGCTACATGTACTAAAATTGAGTATCTAACTACTGGTTGGGAACAGCAATAGTGCCTGCGATGGGTCGTACGCTGTGCCTGTCAGCGGAAGAATTTCCATGCCTATGTGTCATCTGAAGAGCGAGGTGCCAAAGCAAGGTTGTTACCTCGCAACGTAACCACTAGGAAGGAATGTTAGTCTCTGCAAGCCGCATCGACTAATGGGCAACACCAGCGTAGCCAAGGCCAAAAACGTTTCGCTACGGCACCGCAACGGCTCTTCTACTTACGGCTGAGCACAGAACCGCTCTGTCCAGAGTGTGATCATCTCCTAAGATAACAGCATCGTCTTACAGTAGGCCTCCAGAGTAATCAATGTATTATGAGAAACTCAAAGTTATTGTTAACTATACTCTGTGAGCCTTGTAAACTGACTGTATCAAGTGATATATTGCTGTTCAGAGACGTACCAGTGGAAATAGATTGTACGAAGTTAATGAGTTCTTATCTACGACATACAATGAAGCGCCAAAAAAACTGGTACAGACATGCGTATTCAGATACAAAGATATGTAAACAGGCAGAATACAGCACAAGTGTCTGGCGCAGTTGTTACATCGGCTACTTTATGCTGTAATGGCAGTTTATCAATATTTAGGTGAGTTTGAATGTGGCGTTATAATCTGCGAACGAGCGATACGACACAGCGTCTCCGAGGTAGCGATGAAGTGGTGATTTTGCCATACGACCACTTCACGAGTGTACCGTGAACATCAGGAGTCGGTACAACATCGAATCTCCGACATTGTGGGCTGAAAATGATCCTATAAGAACTGGACCAACAATGACTGAAGAGAATCGTTCAACGTGACATGAGTGCAAACCTCACGCAAGCAAATTGCATCAGATTTCAGTGCCGGGACATCAAAAAGTGTCAACGTGTGAACCATTTAACGAAACATCATCGATATGGGTTTACGGAGCCGAAGGCCCACTCGTGTACTCTTGATGACAACACGACACAAAACTTTACTCCTCGTCTGGGACCCTCAGCACCGACATTGACTGGGAATATGTTGCCTGATCGGACGAGTCGTGTTTCAAATTGTACTGAGTGGATGAAAGTGAAAGGGTATGGAGACAAACTCATGAATCCATGAACCATTGTCAGCAGGAGACTCTTCAAGCTGGTGGAGGCTCTGTAATGGAGTGGGGCGTGTGCAGTTGGAGTGATATGGGACACCTGATACTTCTAAATACGACTCTGACAGGTGACACGTACATAAGCATTGTGTCTGACAGTCTGCATAATTTCAAGTCCACTGTGCAATTCGACGGACTTCGGAAATTCCGCCGGCCAGTGTGGCCGAGCCGTTCTAGGCTCTTCAGTCTGGAACCTCGCAACCGCTACGGTCGAGGGTTCGAATCCTGCCTCGGCCATGGATGTGTGTGACGTCCTTACTTTAGTTAGGTTTAAGTAGTTCTAACTTCTAGGGGAGTGATGACCTCAGATGTTAAGTCCCATAGTGCTCAGAGCCATTTGAAAAATTCCAGTAGGACGTGCAATACCCCACACTCCAGCATTGCTACAGAGTGGCTCCAGAAACACTCTTCTGAGTTTAAACACTTACTCTGGCCACCCGATACCCCAGACATGAGCATTATTGAGCATATCTGGGATGCCTTGCAACGTGCTGTGAAACTTCCCTCCAGCACTACTTCAGGCAGTAGTCGACTCAGTGCCACATTGTGCTGCGGCAAACCTGAAGAGTGGAAACCAGTGATAACAGTTTCAGGAGGAGATCTAAGGCTATTCGTAACAGAATACATACATACATGAGTATATATTTTTTCTTGTTTATATAATATTTTATTACGCAGAGAACTGTGTAAGTTGGCTATAATTTCTCACCTTACAAGCACTCATCTACATATTTTGCCGTGATTTACAACTGGAATTAGGTCTCATTTGATAGGTTTCACATCGTATATATGAATATTTAAAGAAGACTGACATCGTCACGAACACCTTATGTTGTTGTTGTTGTCTTCAGTCCTGAGACTGGTTTGATGCAGCTCTCCATGCTACTCTATCCTGTGCAAGCTGCTTCATCTCCCAGTACCTACTGCAACCTACATCCTTCTGAATCTGTTTAGTGTACTCATCTCTCGGTCTCCCTCTACGATTTTTACCCTCCACGCTGCCCTCCAATGCTAAATTTGTGATCCCTTGATGCCTCAAAACATGTCCTACCAACCGATCCCTTCTTCTAGTCAAGTTGAACACCTTATATATGGTTCAAATAAATGGCTCTGAGCACTATGGGACTTAACATCTGAGGTCATCAGTCCCCTAGAACTTAGAACTACTTAAACCAACTAACCTAAGGACACCACACACATCTATGCCCGAGGCAGGATTCGAACCTGCGACCGTAGCGGTCGCGTGGTTCCAGACTGAAGCGCCTAGAACCGCTCAGTCACACCGGCCGGCCTGTAAATGGTTGTTAACGCTTATTGCATGAAAGATGACGGAGTGTCTTTATTATCTAAACGGCGTAATGAATGCTTGCCTATTCTAGTAGAGATTGGAACGCCAGTGGAAATGAAACGTCAGGCGTAACTCAAGCCCTGGGTGGAAAAGCCTGCACAGATGTGTTGGTCCTGCTCGACACAGGAAGTAGCCAAGACGGACTGTCAGGACACCTGAGCCCCGAAGCACAATACAGCAGCCGCCGGCCCGTATTATAGCGGGGCCGGAAGGATAACTGGATAATATTTCTTAAACACTGAAAATCTTGGATGCAGCAGCCTCGGAAGCGTTACCTCGGAAATCACGCAGGCTGGGTTACTTCGGAGGGTTTTTACTCTGAGAAGCGTACCACTGAATGGATTTTTAATTTACGTTGATAGGTGTTTCCTCGTAAATTTTCCGCGTTGGACAACAAAAGTTTAAAATATGGTTGGTCGTCATTCAGAAGAATCTGTAGAGAGGGAGAATATTCCGTGGTTTCGAGAATATGATTCGCCTTCTGCAGTTACGAGGGAGGGGAACTGAGCTTTTCTGGGAAGCCAGCTTTGTTGCTACAAATGGACTTCCTTCTGGACTTCGCCTCCGGCAGGGAGTCGTCTTTCAGTACGCAGCGTTCAGTGATTCTGAGCACTTCTGCTGCCTATACTCACGTTGACACGTTATCTGAACTCCGTCCTTGTTCTTCTTCTATAGAACACAGAGAGGAGAAGACAGTGTTAGATTGTACTAGTCAGAGGACCGCCTTCGCCCGTCCTAGTTTTTGAAACAGTTTCTATTTTGTGGCTAGAGTTCTTCCATTGTCGCAGACGTGTACGAGAACCATCACTCCGACGCACGGGGCGCAGTACATGAGGTGATATGTGCTGTAAAGCCAAACAGCTGTGATCACGTAAATGTTATTTCCACTGAGGTTGCACACCACTGTAGATCATATTTGAAAGCAGTGTCTTTTAGTGTTTGGTACATAGATGATGTCAGCCATCTCGTGTTATTTATGTTAGATCACGTGGCTTTAAAAAGGGGAAGATTTGGGCAATTGATCAATCGTATTAGTTAGGAAATTCATTTGTATTTCTTTGTGTCCATTGAACATTGATATACGAGTACAAACATATGTAACATATAAAGGGGTTTTAAGCTACAATAAATGTATAAGCAGAAAAAGGATTTGTTATTTTACAGTTACTAGTTCCCTTAATCATTCATGCATATTTATGTTGTAATTTATGTGTTAAAGAGCAAGAAGGAGGAGATATCACTATTAAGAGATCCTAAGATCTGCTTCAGGGGCTAGTCAGCCACGGTCAAATCTTTATTTTCGCGTTCAGGTTTTTTCGGTTGCGCACATTTATTTTACACCCGCCTGGAGTAGCATCTTGGAAATGTACTGACTTGTTTTCTTCCTCGCAGTCTATTTTCACAAAATACAGAAAAGTTTTATTTATGGCATATCAGCATATGACTAGAAAAGTATTACAGAATCACAGGTTGCAATAAAAAAAAGGCTCAAGATCAGAGAGAGGGGAAGAAATTGTTCGACAGAGATTCAGGGGTGGGAGGAAATATGTACATAAAGAGGGGAAAGGGGGAGATAGACTGAGAGAGGGGAACGAGAGATCGACAAAGAGGGAGAAGCTGGACAGAGAGAGGGGGAAAAGCTGATGGACAGGGAGAGGAGGAGTATGAGGAGATGGAAAAAGAGAGTGGGAGGAGAAGATGGACCGAGGGAGGAGGGTGTGGGGGGGGGGGGGAGAAGAGGAGGAGATTAGGACATTCAGGGCGTTTCAAAAAGAATGAGTTGTTTTCAAAAGTCCCATATTTACTGGCAAACTTATATTAAAAACATGGGATGAATTGCAAAATATTCACAAAATGTTAAGGTTTTAGCTATGCTCTTACAAATACCCTACGTATCTACCAGCAGCAGCACGAACAACAGCTAGACGATAGCTAAATTAGTCAAAAACTTTACACAATGTGTGTGCTTCTACAGTAGTTTTCCGTGGCTGTGATTCTGTTCTTCACTTATGGTACGACAGCAGTGAAAGGGGAGATGAACACACTTTCCTTATATATCCCTACAAGAAAAAATCGCATGCGGTTATATCCGGTGATCTTGGAGGCCAAAATGCAGGGCACTGTGTCGGGATCTCGAGCGCCATATCCAGCGTTGTGGCAAAGGGCCACTGAGAAGATGACGTACGTTGCTGTGCCAGTGTGGTGGAGCTCCACCCTGATGGAAAATTAAGTCATCGGAGTCCTCCTGAAGTTGTGGGAATAGTCAGTTCTGCTTCATTTAAGATAGCTCGTTCCAGTTACTGTGTGCTCCTCAAAAAAGGAGAGATCGTACACTGTTTCGCGAGAAATGTCAACAAAAATGTCTAGTTTAGGGAAGTCTCTTTGTAGATGCAGGCGGATCAGTGCCGTATGCCGACGAAAAGCACGCTGGATCGAAAACACTGACACAGTCTTTGCAACATGCATCACACAAAATACCTTCTGTCGAGCGGATGTCGTCTTACGTCTGACTGCAAACTGAGAAAAAGCATTTACTGACATCTACCTACGATTTTCTGGAACTCTAGGACACGCCCATTCAAGCGAGACACATTTCCTTGCTGGCACGTCCAAAAATATGTCACTCTTTTTTAAACGCACTGTAGATCCAATTCCCATACATACACTCCTGAAAATTGAAATAAGAACACCGTGAATTCATTGTCCCAGGAAGCGGAAACTTTATTGACACATTCCTGGGGTCAGATACATCACATGATCGCACTGACAGAACCACAGGCACATAGACACAAGCAACAGAGCATGCACAATGTCGGCACTAGTACAGTGTATATCCACCATTCGCAGCAATGCAGGCTGCTATTCTCCCATGGAGACGATCGTAGAGATGCTGGATGTAGTCCTGTGGAACGGCTTGCCATGCCATTTCCACCTGGCGCCTCAGTTGGACCAGCGTTCGTGCTGGACGTGCAGACCGCGTGAGACGACGCTTCATCCAGTCCCAAACATGCTCAATGGGGGACAGATCCGGAGATCTTGCTGGCCAGGGTAGTTGACTTACACCTTCTAGAGCACGTTGGGTGGCACGGGATACATACAGACGTGCATTGTCCTGTTGGAACAGCAAGTTCCCTTGCCGGTCTAGGAATTCTAGAACGATGGGTTCGATGACGGTTTGGATGTACTGTGCACTATTCAGTGTCCCCTCGACGATCACCAGAGGTGTATGGGCAATGTAGGAGATCGCTCCCCACACCATGATCCTGGGTGGTGGCCTTGTGTGCCTCAGTCGTATGTAGTCCTGATTGTGGCGCTCACCTGCACGGCGCCAAACACGCATACGACCATCATTGGCACCAAGGCAGAAGCGACTCTCATCGCTGAAGACGACACGTCTCCATTCGTCCCTCCATTCACGCCTGTCGCGACACCACTGGAGGCGGGCTGCACGATGTTGGGGCGTGAGCGGAAGACAGCCTATCGGTGTGCAGGACCGTAGCCCAGCTTCATGGAGACGGTTGCGAATGGTCCTCGCCGATACCCCAGGAGCAACAGTGTCCCTAATTTGCTGGGAAGTGGCGGTACGGTCCCCTACGCCACTGCGTAGGATCCTACGGTCTTGGCGTGCATCCCTGCGTCGCTGCGATCCGGTCCCAGGTCGACGGGCACGTGCACCTTCCGCCGACCACTGGCGACAACATCGATGTACTGTGGAGACCTCACGCCCCATGTGTTGAGCAATTCGGCGGTACGTCCACCCGGCCTCCCGCATGCCCACTATACGCCCTCGCTCAAAGTCCGTCAACTGCACATACGGTTCACGTCCACGCTGTCGCGGCATGCTACCAGTGTCAAAGACTGCGATGGAGCTCCGTATGCCACGGCAAACTGGCTGACACTGACGGCGGCGGTGCACAAATGCTGCGCAGCTAGCGCCATTCGACGGCCAACACCGCGGTTCCTGGTGTGTCTGCTGTGCCGTGCGTGTGATCATTGCTTGTACAGCCCTCTCGCAGTGTCCGGAGCAAGTATGGTGGGTCTGACACACCGGTGTCAATGTGTTCTTTTTTCCATTTCCAGGAGTGTATTTAGTAATTGCGAAGCACTGCCATGTTTACTACTACTAATAATAACAGTAATTTCAAGTTAAACATGTAAGTTTACGCAAGGTTTCAAATTATGGTTAAAGTTTGTGGAAGTTACTAAGTGCTCTCATTATCAAGTACTTGATCAGCATAATGTGAGCTGTTTGTAGACCGTTTCAAGCGAAAGCTAGCTATTCACGCGTCTCAATGTTTATGACGTCAAATCTCCTGAATTACGTGTCGTTCAATGATATAATTTTATACGTGCATTCACTGGTGTATATGCATACCGTCTGCAAAACGTGTTGCGAATAGAGTTAGAGCAAATGAAGTGATAAATTAAAAGGTAATGTCTAATACTTTATGTACTAACAGCGTCACTGTAGTAAGTGATAAACTAGCCCGCCCGGTTAGCCCGGCACGAATCCGCTTGCTCGCATCTCGTGGTCGTGCGGTAGCGTTCTCGCTTCCCACGCCCGGTTTCCCGGGTTCGATTCGCGGCGGGGTCATGGATTTTCTCTGCCTCGTGATGGCTGGGTGTTGTGTGCTGTCCTTAGGTTAGTTAGGTTTAAGTAGTTCTAAGTTCTAGGGGACTGATGACCATAGATGTTAAGCCCCATAGTGCTCAGAGCCATTTGAACCATTTTTGAATCCGCCCGGCGGATTAGTGTCGAGGTCCGGTGTGTCGACCAGTCTGTGGATGGTTTTTAAGGCGGTTTTCCATCTGCCTCGGTGAATGCGGTCTGGTTCCCCTTATTCCGCCTCAGCTACACTATGTCGGCGATTGCTGCGCCAACAAGTTCTCCACGTACGCGTACACCATAATTACTCTACCACGCAAACATTGGTGCTACACTCGTCTGGTGTGAGACGTTCGCGAGAGGGAGGGGGGGCAGGGGGGGGGGGTGGTCCACTGGGGGCCAAACCGCACAATAACCTTGGGTTCTGTGTGGGGCGGCGGTGGAGTGAGTGGACTGCTGTAGCCTGTTGTGAACCTCTGAGAGGGCTGCGGCGGGGACGAAGCCTCTACGTCGTTTCTAGGTCGCCAGTTCCATACAATACAAGAGGTAAATTTTTTCCTTTCATCATTGTGCGGGGACTATCTGCGAGTAAAAGTTTCGTATCTGTTTTTAATTGCATGTAAAGTTTTTTGGAAGTGGCTACGTGCTCTCATACAGAATGAATATAGTCTGGATGCTTTTGCGCGCTGTGAGTTACGTTGATTCAAGACGTACAGAGTTGAACGGTGTTGCAGGGGAGGTTGTGCTGAGGAAAAAATTCAGTACGTTGCGCCATTTCCGTTTTAATTAGTACTGAAGTTAGCCAACCACGTCTTCAAAAAATGGCTCAGAGCACTATGGGACTGAACACCTGAGGTCGTCAGTCGCCTATAACTTAGAACTACTTAAAGCTAACTAAGCTAAGGACGTCATACACATACATGCCCGAGGCAGCATTCGAACCTGCGACCGTAGCGGTCACGCTGTTCCAGACTGAAGCGCCTAGAACCGCTCAGCCACACCGGCCGGCCAATCACATCTTCGCGGGCGCAAATTCAAGCCGTTGCACGCTCTAAAATGCGGCAGTACACAGACATTTGTGGACCCGTGGGTAACCACTAGTTTAAATGATCATTACCAATTAAAATGTGCCTGCTTCCAAATAGATTAATTAAAGTTAGCTGAGCAAAAGCTACATTTGACCTCCGTATATTTGTATACAAATATTATTTGGAAAAGTGTGAAAGCTTTACATTTAAAAATGCCCCAGATGCTCGTAACAGTTCACACACAGGAAAATAACGCATTTTTTTTCAAAAACGTCAGTATCTCTGTTTATAAATGTACTAGTCATATTGTATGCGCTATGCACGAAAGTAGCCAAAGTTAGGCGTTCTTAATTGCTTTTGCTTCATTTCCACGTAAACAACAAAATTTGTTTTTTCTTCGTTAACTAACGTCATTCAAGTATGAACTCAAAAATCGCCCATTTTACGAGCCACATAGTTACTTTGGTACGATCGCCGCTTGGCTGTGACGTTACGATACGGATGTTTAGCCTTATCACTAATTGGTGTTGGTACAGCCCGCATCGTTCACTGTGTAATTTTCACGTCTTTGGCCACCTCAAGAAAGACATGAGTGGATCTCGGCTTCAGTCGACGAGAAAGTGCGCGACTTGGTGCAGTTGTGGGTTCGTCAGGCGCCGACAGCGTTCTGCGAAATAAGAACTGATCCTTTCACCTCCCACCATGATAAATGTCTGAACGCGTGTGGTAATTATTTTTGAGTGGAACCATTCCACGGTCCTCCTGTCGTGGGTATTCGCCTTATAGTTCGGGACATTCGTCGGCGATATCTGTTACCAACAAATTGATATCCATTGCTGTTGACTGTGCCGCTGACGGCGAAAATTGAATCGAGGTACTCAAAGGAAACGTTTGACCTTGTAAGGTATCAATACGTTTTCTGTTTGCGATACGATTAAACCATGTAGGACAGCGAATTGAAAGATTAGTGTTTTAGTGTTGCTGAATTACTAGATGAAATATCCTCGGGGGTAAATTGACTGAAAAGTTACAACCCCAAAAATGTATAATATTGCATTTGGTAAGACTAACGTAAATATATTCTTTCTTATAGGAATCATCCTTGTATTACGTATGTGTGTGCAATCTCTATAACTTGGAGCCCCTTTTGAATATACTGAAACACAAACAGGTATATTAATTCGGCATTTGAACAGAGACGACTTGATTCTAACTCAAAGAAATGTACTGCATGAAATCACCGAAAGCACTGCTCGCCGACATGTTTCTGGCGAATTAAAATTACAGATGATGAAACTGCTCAGCTACGCAGCTACAAATGCAGGACATCTGAAGAGAAAAAGAACAGTTAAATAGTATCGTACTCGTAGCACCACCTGCGCCTGTGGTAAAGTTACAGGGTGTCTCAAAAATGACCGGTATATTTGAAACGGCAATAAAAACTAAACGAGCAGCGATAGAAATACACCGTTTGTTGCAATATGCTTGGGACAACAGTACATTTTCAGGCGGACAAACTTTCGAAATTACAGTAGTTACAATTTTCATCAACAGATGGCACTGCAAGTGATGTGAAAGATATAGAAGACAACGCAGCCTGTGGGTGCTCCATTCTGTACGTCGTCTTTCTGCTGTAAGCGTGTGCTGTTCACAACGTGCAACTGTGCTGTGGACAACATGGTTTATTCCTTAGAACAGAGGATTTTTCTGGTGTTGGAATTCCACCGCCTAGAACACAGTGTTGTTGCAACAAGACGAAGTTTTCAACGGAGGTTTAATGTAACCAAAGGACCGAAAAGCGATACAATAAAGGATCTGTTTGAAAAATTTCAACGGACTGGGAACGTGACGGATGAACGTGCTGGAAAGGTAGGGCGACCGCGTACAGCAACCACAGAGGGCAACGCGCAGCTAGTGCAGCAGGTGATCCAACAGCGGCCTCGGGTTTCCGTTCGCCGTGTTCCAGCTGCGGTCCAAATGACGCCAACGTCCACGTTTCGTCTCATGCGCCAGAGTTTACACCTCTATCCATACAAAATTCAAACGCGGCAACCTCTCAGCGCCTCTTCCATTGCCGCACGAGAGACATTTGCTAACGATATAGTGCACAGGATTGATGACGGCGATATGTATGTGGGCAGCATTTGGTTTACTGACGAAGCTTATTTTTACCTGGACGGCTTCGTCAATAAACAGAACTGGCGCATATGGGGAACCGAAAAGCCCCATGTTGCAGTCCCATCGTCCCTGCATCCTCAAAAAGTACTGGTCTAGGCCGTCATTTCTTCCAAAGGAATGATTGGCCCATTTTTCAGATCCGACACGATTACTGCATCACGCTATCTGGACATTCTTCGTGAATTTGTGGCGGTACAAACTGCCTTAGACGACACTGCGAACACCTCGTGGTTTATGCAAGATGGTGCCCGGCCACATTGCACGGCCGACGTCTTTAATTTCCTGAATGAATATTTCGATGATTGTGTGATTGCTTTGGGCTATCCGAAACATACAGGAGGTGGCGTGGATTGGCCTCCCTATTCGCCAGACATGAACCCCTGTGACTTCTTTCTGTGGGGACACTTGAAAGACCAGGTGTACCGCCAGAATCCAGAAACAATTGAATAGCTGAAGCAGTACATCTCATCTGCATGTGAAGCCATTCCGCCAGACACGTTGTCAAAGGTTTCGGGTAATTTCATTCAGAGACTACGCCATATTATTGCTCCGCATGGTCGATATGTGGAAAATATCGTACTATAGAGTTTCCCAGACCGCAGCGCCATCTGTTGACAATTGTAACTACTGTAATTTCGAAAGTTTGTGTGCCTGAAAATGTACTGTTGTCCCAAGCATATTGCAACAAACGGTGTATTTCTATCGCTGCTCGTTTAGTTTGTATTGCCGTTTCAAATGTACCGGTCATTTTTTAAACACCCTGTATAAAGGCATGTGATATGTGGTCAGTGAGGAAAACGGGAATGCATTCAGGGAAAATCGTTCACTTCTGGACGGGTCTGTTTTAGTTTCCCTGTATTTATTCAGTTTCTTATAAACAAGTCTGACATATAAGGTGGACTCGGAAATAACAATACTCAAAACCCATCAAGAGAATGAAAAACTTCCCTACTAATGAAGAGATTAAGGGCACGTTATGCCAGAAACATCAAGTGGCAAGGAAATAATTGTATCCGTTACTCGTCCACATGGAATTTAGTTTCGTAAAGAAAGGTAACTATGCAATAACACTTTCACAATACCTTCGTATAACGTTCGACATAAAGAAAGCTACTAAAGTACGCAAGTGAATTGCTTCGAGCTGCAAGAGGCCATGTAAGCATTATACAAGAACAGATTATAAAAGACTGCATAAATATCCTCGTCCACATGACTATAAAGCTCGAACCCATTTTCGAAACCCTGTGTTCTGGTTCGCGTGATCCGTCAATTAAACGAATCAATTTACCACACATGAAAGAATTATCTGTAGCAGAATGAAGTTAATGCAGAAAATTATCATAGCTATACATTCTCAATGCAAAAGAGCATCATACGATCTCACCAATTAAAGCAACATGCAGTAGCCTGTGCATCTGGATCTGCTCGTCTCTGAAATTCCACCACGAGTGCCTAAACAAAAAACCGGTGCTTCCAATCCATGATTGTTCAACCATTCCAAAAAACGCTGTTATCCTGCTGCGTATTAAACCACACGCGGTTGCACAAGCTGAACCATCAATTGCCACACACACGCACCTTTGTAATATATCACCTATAACAGCTTACGTTAGGCAATGAACTCGTTCACCATTCACTGTTCACTGTTCATTGTTTACCTGTCACTGTTCATTGCTTACCATTTACAGTGTACCCATTTGCTAGTTCGAGCTTGCAAAGTATGGTAGAAAGATGTGGAAAATAATGTTGTGGTACTTGATGCAAACAATGTACTTTTGTGTTTGTGACGTATTCTGCAGGCATTTTAAACGTGGAAAGAATACGGTAGTACGTCACAAGTATAGTAGAACAATTTAGATGTGGAAAATAATTAGTTTGTTAGTTTGAGGGGCTATTGTACCATACACCACCCATAGTTCATAGATCGAAGTATTAATATTTACAAATCCTTCCATTATTGGTGATAACAAACAACAGGAGCATAAAGCAGCTCTTGACTTTATTTCCCATTTTGACGTATCACAAACATAATTGTATGCTTGTGATGATGAGTGACATTCATCACAGAACCTGCCCGTTTTCTAGCAATACTAGCTTTCGCAGTCTACTTGCATGATGCATTGTCCCTTCAGCAAGGAAGATCATAGTTAACTCCGAAAGTTCAATATAATTCTCTCTCCGCCTCTGTCCTCTCAAGGCATCTGGTACAAAAGCAAAGTATCAAGACTCAAACTTGATGTATGTCTTCCTTGACATATCTGTGTTTACTAAAGTCGATTGCAGACCAAAAGTTTGGTATAGTCGGACCAGTGTTTCTACAGATCATTTCCTCAAAAGACTTCTGATTTTGAATTAATATATTTCATCTCTGCAAGAACAATAAAAGACATCAATTTGCCAAACTTTTTAGTCAAAACACACCCACCTCTAATAGTGTCTATATTTAATGCTGTTTAATCTAAAACTGGGGCATTGACACACGACGAAAACTACGTTCAGCGAGAATTTTGAAGTCAACTTTTGCGTGTTCTTTTTCATAATACGTTCAGTGTCTGAAATACGAGTAAAATTACGAGTATGTAATGAGTCGTGAGAGACGTGTTTTTGAGGTAAGAATAGCGTTGTTTACTTTCGTCGACAAGTGCACTTTAAGCTGTAAGTTACATTAGCAGTAGTGCCCATTTGTATTTGTCAATACAGCATGCTTGTCATATGACGCCGGTCTAGGAGAGTCAGATAAAATGAATGTATGTAGAATTTTCAAACTACCGTAGAGTATCGTAGACTCTCATAAGTAAGCGTAGACTTCAGTAGCTTTCCTAGTGTACTTGATCAGTTTAGGTTGTAACAGCGTCACCTGTACATTAGATAGGTTGCATACTTGTTGGACATTACGTCATTTCAAACGATTTTTTTTTGTATATGCTATCAGTGTCTTGCTAGATTCTCCCAGAAACCGGGAGCGATAAACCATTTAGAAACAGAGTTGAAGATGTAGAAAGGGTCGCGTAACCTATGCGACATTTTTGTTCTACATAGTTACATGGTTGGGAAGGGAGTGAAACAGGGTTGTAGCCTCTACCCGTTGCTATTCAATCTGTATATTGAGCAAGCAGTAAAGGAAACGAAAGGAAAGTTCGGAGTAGGTATTAAAATCCATGGAAAAGAAATAAAAACTTTGAGGTTCGGCGATGACATTGTAATTCTGTCAGAGACAGCAAAGGGCTTGGAAGAGCAGTTGAACGGAATGGACAGTGTCTTGAAAGGAGGATATAAGATGAACATCAACAAAAGCAAAACGAGGATAATGGAATGTAGTCGAATTAAGTCGGGTGATGCTGAGGGAATTAGATTAGGAAATGAGATACTTAAAATAGTAAAGGAGTTTTGCTATTTGGAGAGAAAAATAACTGATGATGGTCGAAGTAGAGAGGATATAATATGTAGACTGGCAATGGCACGGAAAGCGTTTCTGAAGAAGAGAAATTTGTTAACATCGAGTATAGATTTAAGTGTCAGGAAGTTATTTCTGAAAGTATTTGTATGGAGTGTAGCCATGTATGGAAGTGAAACATGGACGATAAATAGTTTGGACAAGAAGAGAATAGAAGCTTTTGAAATGTGGTGCTACAGAAGAAATGCTGAAGATTTGATGGGTAGATCACATAACTAATGAGGAGGTATTGAATAGGATTGGGGAGAAGAGGAGCTTGTGGCACAACTTGACTAGAAGAAGGGATCGGTTGGTAGGACATGTTCTGAGGCATCAAGGGATCACCAGTTTAGCATTGGAGGCCAGTGTGGAGGGTAAAAATCGTAGAGGAAGACCAAGAGATGAATACACTAAGCAGATTCAGAAGGATGTAGGTTGCATTAAGTACTGGGAGATGAAGCAGCTTCCACAGGATAGAGTAGCATGGAGAGCTGCATCAAACCAGTCTCAGGAATGAAGACCACAACAACAACAGTTACCCTCCTGTCTGCTAATTAAAAATAAACTGTATTTATAATAACACAGAAATTGTCAATGTTTAGTCCTTGTTTTATCAGCAAATTGTTGATTTGAATCGCAGAAAAGAGGCATGATGTAGGGGAAAAACAGACTTATCATATAGCGTTTGAAAAAGCAATTTGCTCAAAAAAAGATAATCTTTTAAAAATGCAAAAAAGGCAAATCAAACATTTATAAACAACTTCCGCCCCTATCAACCATAACAGGTAATTATTGCCTTTGATCATGATGAAGAAGGTACTACTGAGTAAAATACAACAATAATTACATACATTTTTTATGTTTGTGCATGTAAACTTTACTTGTATCGAAAGTAATTACTATCGTAATATAAGAGAGCAGAAGTTAAGCGATCAACTTCTTTTCATTGCTTATGAAAGTGAAATTGTTTTGTAGGGACATAAAATAAATAAAGGACTAACACTGTACGATGTACGGCTCTAATTATGTGCAAAACAGACAGACAAGAGACATGGTCGGCTCCAGTTTTCTCGCTCAGCCAAGAAATTCGGTGTTGCCATTGACTGCCTGCAAGTCTATAACGCTTGACAACTGCCACAGAGTAATTTAGATGTGGAAATAGTTAATTTGAGGATCCGTTATGCCTTACGCCGTATATGGTACAAAGATCAATCTTTGCACTATGAAATTGCTGCTTTACATAATTTTTGGATGAAAACTTTAGAATATGGCTGAAAAAATATCGTCTCTTTGGATGCTTTTGATCCAAATCGTGAAACGTCCCCTTAGAAAAATTATACACGACTGTGCTTAAACTGACACATAATATTTTTAGCGCAACGCAATCTGACTTTTAATAATCCCTACAAAAGAATGACCCTGACTAACATTAACCTATACCTTTCACAAATCACTTACCTCACAAAAATCTTGATTACTCGAACTACTGCAGTACAGCGAGCACCATTACTGCCAGCTAAATAAAAGATTCAAACTATGGAAGGCACTAACTACTGATAGGCATAGTTAGCAAATGAAAGATTTTGATAGAAAACAAACAATGTATTTACCTTAATAGTCATAATATATGTAGCAGTTCATGACATCCAGTCTTACAAATTTCAAAACTCCGCCATCTCTCTCCCCACATCCACCGCTGCTGGCGGCTCTCCTCCAACTGCGCAACGCTGCGCGCTTTAACATCCAGCTGCCCAACGCTACAATGGCGAGTATTACAACAATGCCAACCAGCCACACACTGCACACAGCACAGCCAGTGATTTTCATACAGAGCGCTACGTGGCGGCGGCATTACCAATAAAAAAACCTAAACAGCCTACTTACAACCGTACGTATTAGAAGTTTATATCTTCTACGTAATTTTTGGATAAATACTTTTGAATACGGCGTATGAAAAAGATTCAGAGTGTTCAGATACTTTTGAGCACCCTGTAAAGTACTCTGAACTACAGCAAGCTACACCCTTTAAACACTTTTTTGGATAGGTACTTTTGAATACGACGCAAAAATGTAAGAGTGTTCGTATACTTTTGAGTATCCTGTAAAATACTTTGAAGTTCAACCACAGGCTGGAAAAAAGGCCTGGTAGTTAAGTTTCAACGTCTAGAATATGGTGATTGGAAGTACGATCATTTGAGTTTACCCCTTTTTCCGTAACGACACCTTTTCAGTAGTAACACACAGTAAGTGCCGGGATGAAATGCATATTATTTCATAGGATAGGAACTTAAAAACTACATCTAAATGACATTTGAAAAGGATAGAGCCAGCGACATGTCATGATTGGAATGCTAAAACGGTAGTGTGCGAAAGGTGGAGTCTTAGTCTCGCTCCGAAATAAAGTTGTAACGTATCTCGTAATAACCGATACCGTATAACCTGCTTCGAGAACAGTCTTTCCAACTGCCCTGCTTCCAGCCACCGGACGCTATAGCAAACGGAAATATCATTTATGTCGGCACTGGCACTGGTAGAGGATAGTTAAGTTGTTCATAAATACTCGTACTTTATTGCAAATATATTGCTGCTTTATTTCTGGACAGTGTCAAACCAGTCCCTTGCCAGAGTCAATTTAAATCAACAGGAAGTTCACAGCATCTAACTAGCTATCATTCTTCATATTTTTTTCGCAAACGAAATCTTCTCACGTTTCTGCAATCCTACGCGCTCTTTTTTTTTACTATAACTTTTGCTATTTTTGTGGCTGTTACTAATGTCTTCGCTGTCAACGTAAAATAAAAAAATACGCAAATAGAACATTTTAATAATTTCTCTTTCAGACGGTTTATGAGTTAGGTGTGTGAGATAATACTGGACGACCACCTGATTTTCGCTACATATTTGGTAAAAATCTCCACCTGCCGACGAATTTCTTCATCTCCTTCATTAGGAGCAGCTGATTGTCGTGGTCTCTGTCATGACGAATATTTATAGCTCCAAACGGATTTTAACTAATCGGAATAAGTAATGATTACGTGATGCCACCAGAAATTTTTTTCCGTATCTGCTCTGTTGGCGCCAACGCCCTCGTAGGAACGTAATCAGTTAATCGCATTTCTCTGTCTCGTCTCGGTGTCGAGAGCTGACACCACTAAGGTTGTAGCAGCTGTCCCTGTTCAAGATGTTCGCGATTGTTTAAAGTAGTTGTATAGCTTCTTTACCAACAGAACCCCCAGTATGTAGAAGCGTGGGGCAACGTTTCAGTTCTATCAAACATTAATCTCTGTTTATTTGTGAGACTGTGCTCCACAACGGCTGGCTTCTGAAGTTCTCTGCTCCAGGTTTACTGGCGTTTACAAGGATCCTTGCGAGTGCGGAAGAATCTACATCGGTCAATCTGTCCATATCGTTACCGACTTCTGTGCAGAGCACCAAAGGAGCACTAAAAACCGAAAGCTACAGAAATCAGCTGTTGCTGAGCACAGTATAACAAATAATGACAGGACAATGTCTTATGGCGTTGAAACCTTGCCCCATTCTTCACCCCACTGGGAATTTGTTGGGAGAGAAGCGTCAGAATGTGATATTTGCGAGAATACCTTCTCTCAGAACAAGCACTAGATTCGTTATTTTCATCATGGCAGCGACAAGAGCAACCGTTACGAAATTGTCTCGAATGAAAAACAGCCCACAGTTGCACTAAATTATGTTTATTTTAAACCTTGAACATGGTTTTAGCTATAATAATATAGCCTTCTTCATAAGTCCTGTTATAATTTTTAAAGACGTGTCCATATACCTATATGCTGTGTTCACTACCTGGGCAGGTACATATTTAATTATTTTCATCATGGCAGTGACAACAGCAACCGTTATGAAATTGTCTCGAATGAAAAACAGCCCATGACAACAGGACTTCTGAAGAAGGCTATATTATTACAGCTGAAACCAGGATCAAGGTTTAAAATAAACAAAATTCAGTGCAGCTGAGGGCTGTTTTCCATTCGAGACAAGCGCTAGAACGTTGGTGGTGCTTGGAAGCGAGTTCCTGATGCCAAGAAAACACGGAAAAGGTGCTGAATTTCTTGAGGTTCTACTAGAGTGGTGGCGCTACCAATGTAGGTGAGTCTCTGGGAACGTGAGGTAATGATGAGGCTTACGAGTCGAAAGCCGTCTGTGTTCATTGGTATACAACAGCGACCACGAAGCGATCACGAAAACTCAGTTGTTCCAAATGAAGACAATCCACAATATCTTCGAAAGCTCGAGATTGTAAACATATTGTAAAAGCAAAGTAAAACGGCAATGTTTTATGCAAGGACGTTGTCGCGAGAAACTTCAGTCTCATACGATCTAGGTCTGGTTTGTAAACAATGAAAGCCGACCATAATAGTGGGCCCAGTCACATTAATGTGACCATCGCCTATGTGCGACGTCAACGAGCTGTAACTTTTCACAGATGGCAGCACTAGCAGTGAGGGGAGGTAGGGAGGTAGGGAGGAGGAGGAGGGGTGGCAGAGAAGAGTACACTCGTTGTCGTAAAACGGAAACGTAGGGATTTATCTGACGCCCTAAAGGGCATAATCATTGGCTTTCGGGCCAAAGGTGGAAGCATCACGTAAGCCGTTAAGTTTGTAAACTGGTCGCCTGCCTCCGTGGTTAAAGTATACTGTGATTGGCAAAATGACGCTGTCGAAAACTGGCGCTGTGCACCATGGGCTGTAGATGACGCGGGTGAACAACAAACGCAGAGATGGGTACAGGCCTATAGACGTGCAGCTGTCGAGCATCTCACCGCCCGGATGAAGCAAGGGCTACCAACAGTGTCTCCCCAACGACCGTTCAGCGAACGTCACTACAAGTGGGCCTCTATAGCAGCTGCCTGGTTCAAGCGCCCATGCTGACTGCTGGTCATCGAGGACGCAGG
Organism: Schistocerca gregaria; assembly: GCF_023897955.1. Taxonomy (NCBI): domain Eukaryota; kingdom Metazoa; phylum Arthropoda; class Insecta; order Orthoptera; family Acrididae; genus Schistocerca; species Schistocerca gregaria. Next base: position 457,652,457 of record NC_064926.1, read on the forward strand.
ACGGAATTTGCACCAGACGTCCACATAGTAGCGACAGGTGGCCTTTTCAGATTAATCACGTTTTAAGGTGCATCGAATAGATGGCCGTTGGCGTCTTCGAAAGCGAACATCCTGCAACGAGGAGGGAGCATTAGCGCTGGAGGATGTCGTCCTAGCATTCCTTGGGTGATCTCGTCCTTCTGGGAGGCTCAATGGATGAAAACAAATACGCACCTATTACTGGAGGCCACGTCCACCTCCACATGCCTTTGCTTTTTCCTCGGCAAAAGCTGTCTGCCAAAGGACACTGCCACGTCTCACACAGCTCGCGGTGTAGGCGCGTGGTTCGGAGAGCACCAGGACGAGTTTACCGCACTCCCCTAGCCACCAAACGTGCCCTTTTTAAACCCAATCGAGGATCTGTGGGACCAAAGGATCAGGCTGTTCCCGCCATTGACTATCAACTGAGAAAACTCGAGCAGCTGGCCAAGGTACTGTAGTCAATATGGCTCCACTACACTGACGGTGCCATTCAGAGCGTTATTGGCTCTCTTCCTGCACGTCTCGCGCTGCAAAATGTGGTTATTCAGCCTCTAGCAGGTGGTCACACTAATCTGACTGGACAGTGCATTTGGTTTAAGTAATGTTTCTGGGCTTGGTACACATCAATTCACTAAGTGATCTACACCGATTAGAATCGCCTGATTAAAAATTTACTACGTTCTGGTATTGCATTTGCTTTTTCGTGACTGATACTAAATTTTGAATTTACTTAGTTTTACGTACAAGTGTTCAGCATGGGCCTAAAATCGGAATACCTGTCTGGACGGACGCATTGCAAGCAATCTAACGCTTGATAAACTTGACGTAGATAACCTGTCCCAATGGTAAATACCGCACACAAACTTAGTAACTTCCAGGAGACGTCACACTAATACGGTATAACACCGCATGTAACCTTCATATTCCGGCGAGTATGTTATCTGACAATTTGTTTAGGTAAGCTACATCCAGCTACAGCCACTCATTGGTGACTATATCTCACAGAGCTACCAAACGGCAAGGATGTCGGTTTCTACGATTGACCTGCTGTTCCCAATAATCCCGGATATTGGCGACGGTAACAAGATAGGGCGAACAGCGTTCCAATCGAAGGGCAATAGGGCGTCTGTGCGTTTTTCAAATAGCGGCCATGTGCGTGCAGTAGTGTAAATGGAAATTTGTAGTAAGGTTATCGATCCCTAAGCTTACGCACTACTTGATCTAACTTAAACTAAATTACGCTAAGGACAACACACACGCCCATGCCCGAGGGATGACTCGAACCTCCGAATGGGGAAGCCGCGCGGACCGTGACAAGACGCCTGAGACAGCGCGGCTAACCCGCGCGGCTACAATACTGTGAACTCTACTGTTGTCATTTTGGCAGACGTAAACGTCCAGAACATAATCATCACGAAGATAAAGAAGAAAGGGCAACATCTGGATACCGATTATGCAGAAATAAACACTTGGTTCTCGTTCACGTAATCTATAGGAGTCGGCCTAAGCTATGGTAAGAGAAACATTTTCCAAACGTCACAGAACCGCCTCCAGCCTGAACTCCACCCTCCACACATTGCGGATTAAACAGCTCACTACACATCCGACGTCTGATGGCATTTGGAATGAGCCTAAACCGCGACTCATCGAAACTCACTACTCTTCTCCAGTCAGCTATTGCCCATTTTCTCTACTTTTTTAGCGGATTAAAGCCGTACAGTTATATGTGCCGCTGTGAACAGTGACCTTTTGTGAGGTACCCCACTCCATATGTCAGATGCATGCTCTTCGCTTCTCAATGCCCGTTCGGAACCTGGTTGCATTAGGCCTGAATTCACTGACAGGAACGATTGCTGTAGGGTATGGGTTTGAGACCGATTGTTATTGACAACTCTTCTCTGGGGCCTACCGGTTACTACACTACTGGGCATTAAATTTGCTACACCACGAAGATGGCGTGCTACAGACGCGAAATATAACCGACAGCAAGAAGATGCTGTGATATGCAAATGATTTGCTTTTCAGAGCATTCACACAAGTTTGGCACCGGTGGCGACACCTACAACGTGCTGACATGAGGAAAGTTTCCAAGAGATTTCTCATACACAAACAGCAGCTGACCGGCGTTGCCTGGTGGAACGTTGTTGTGATGCCTCGTGTAAGGAGGAGAAATGCGTACCATCACGTTTCCGACTTTGATAAAGGTCGGATTGTAGCCTATCGCGATTGCGGTTTATCGTACCGCGACATTGCTGCTCGCGTTGGTCGAGATTCAATGACTGTTAGCAGAATATGGAATCGGTGGATTCAGGAGGGTAATACGGAACGCCGTGCTGGATCCCAACGGCCTCGTATCACTAGCAGTCGAGATGACAGCATGGCTGTAACGGATCGAGCAGTGACGTCTCGATCCCTGGGTCAACAGATGGTGACTTTTACAAGACAACAAACATCTGCTAGAACAGTTCGACGACGTTTGCAGCAGCATGAACTATCAGCTCGGAGACCATGACTGCGGTTACCCTTGACACTGCATCACAGACAGGAGCGCCTGAGATCTTGTACTCAACGACGAACCTGGGTGCACGAATGATAAAACGTCATTTTTCAGATGAATCCAGGTTCTGTTTACAGGATCATGATGGTGGCAGCCGTGTTTGGCGACATCGCGGTGAACGCGCATTGGAAGCGTGTATTCGTCATCGCCATACTGGCGTATAACCCGGGGTGATGGTATGGGGTGCTATTGATTCCTCGTCTCGGTCACCTCTTGTTCGCATTGACGGCACTTTGAACAGTGGACGTTACATTTCATATGTGTTACAAGCTGTGGCTCTACCCTTCATTCGATCCCTGCAAAACCTGACCTTGCAGGATAATGCAAGACCGCATGTTGCAGGTTCTGTAGGGGCCTTTCTGGATACAGAAAATGTTCGACTGATGCCCTGGCCAGCACATTCCCCAGATCTCTCATCAATTGAAAACGTCTGGTCATTGGTAGCCGAGCAACTGGCTCGTCAAAATACGCCAGTCACTACTCTTGATGAACTGTGGTATCGTGTTGAAGCTGCATGGGCAGCTGTGTCTGTACACGCCATCCAAACTCTGTCTGACTCAATGCCCAGGCGTATCAAGGCCGTTATTACGGCCAGAGGTGGTTGTTCTGGGTACTGATTTCTCAGGATCTATGCACCCAAACTGCTTGAAAATGTAATCACATGTCAGTTCTAGTATAATATATTTGTCCAATGAAAACCCGTTTATCATCTGAATTTCTTCTTGGTGTATCAATTTTAGTGGCTAGTAGTGTAGTACTTTTCACTATCATTGAGCTTATGCTGTGGTTAGCGGCTTTGTGTGGTACATCATTCTTTGTGGACACTTCATACAGCCTGCTTAGATACACCAACAAGCTCGATAGCTTCATTCACGGTGTAATCAAAGTCACGAAGAAACACAATAGACGCTTTTTGCCTTTCTGTCACGTTCCCACACTGACTGGCACAAACAAATCACTTCACTATTATGACTTCGTCAGTGGTGGAGTGGCACGTGATCGCCTGGCATCAGTTCTGCGGCGTCTACAGCGCTACAAAGAGTCTGCTACGCCTTTTTAAGGGGATGACCAATATATAGAAAAATATATACTGGTGTGACCTGTGCGGCTTTCCAGTCTTTGGGTACGGATCTCTCGTTGAGTGAGCGGTTGTATATGATTATTAAGTATGGAGCTATTGCATCAGCATACTCTGAAAGGAACCTTACTGATATGCAATCTGGACGGAATACTTTCTTTAATTAAGCGACGTAAGTTGCTTGCCTAGTCCGAAGATATATACTTCTACGTTACTCATGTTGGTAGCTATTCTTGATTCGAAATCTGGGATATTTACTTTGTCTTCTTTGGTGAGGGAATTTCAGAAGGCTGTGTTTAATAACTCTGCTTTAGCAGCACTGTCATCGATAGTATTTCCATTACTTTCGCGCGGAGAAGGCATTGATTGTGTCTTGTCGCTAGCATACATTCCATACGACCTGCGTTTCTTTGGATTTTCTTCCAGGTTTCGAGACAAAATTTCGCTGTGGTACTATTATTAGCATATCACATTGAAGTCCTCTCTAAATTTCAAGCTTCTGTTAAAGATCTACACTAATGAGAATTTTGTGTTTGTTTAAATTTGGCTTGCTTTTTTCGTTGTTTCTCCAACAATGTCCTTACTCTTTTGTGTACCAAGGGGAATCAACTCCGTGGTTTGTTAATTTATTGGGAATAAATCTCTCAGTTTCTGCCGATACCGTTTCTTCAAATTCAAGCCACATCTAGTCTACACTTACGTAGTAATTTCGAAGGACTGGAAATTGTCTCTCAGGAAGGCGTCAAGCGAATTTTTATCTGCTTTTTGAATAAATGTATTTTTTGTTTATTTTTATGGATTCGGAAACTACGGTATTTAGTCTCGCTACAACACGCCCGTGTTCACTAATCCATGTATCCTTTTTGATGCTCGGTGTTAGGATTAATTGTTGCTAAGAGGTCAAGTATGTTTTCACAAGCGTTTACTGTTGGCGTGAACTCATGAACTAATTACTTGGATTAATTTTCGAAGAATGAGTTTAGCACAGTTTCTGATGATATTTTGTACGTACCTCCGGATTTAAACATGTCTTTTCGCCAATACATCGAGGATAAAATGTAGTCACCACCAACTATAACTCTATAGGCCGGGTACATGTTTCAAATTAAACTCAAGTATTCTTTGAAACTTTCAGCAAATGTATCATCTGAATTGGGGGTTCGGTAAAAGTATTCAATTATTATTTTATTCCGGTTGAATTACCTCTAGCAATACTAACTCACAGGAACTATCTACTTCAATTTCGCTACCGATTAAACTGCTTCTAGCAGCGACAAACACGCCACCTTCAGCGTTATTTAGCCTATCCTTTCTGGGCACCGTTAGATCCTTATCTCAAATTTTGGCTGAACTTCAGCTTTCAGCGCTTATGACTATCTGAACATCAGTGCTTTCTATTAGCGCTTGGAGCTCTGGCACTTTCCCAACACAGCTAAGACAGTTTACTACTGCTAAACCGATGAAGCCTAGGTCAACGTTCCTCCTGTATTCGACCTGCACTTTTTGATACTGAAGCCCTTCTTCTGTTACCCGAGATTCTCGGACCTAAAAAGCCCCCCGCCATTCCACGCCACGTAGTCCCCGCTATTCGTGTATCTGCCTCCTGTTTGTAATAAACTCTTGACCTATTTAGTGGGACCCGAAACACCTCCATCCTACGGCACAAGTCGGGAATCTGCAACCTACACGGCAACAGAACCGTCTGGGCCTCAGATTCAGCCCCTCTACTCCTCTTTGTGTCACAGATCCGCAATCAGTCGTGTCGACTATGCTGCAAATGGTCAGTTCTGCTTTCATCGCGCATCGAAGACGGCAACCTTTGCCGCTTCGGATAGCCGCTCGAAACCAGAGAGAATCTCCTCCGATCCAAAGTGACACACATCATTATTACGAACGTGAGCCACCACTGTGCTCTTCAAGGTATCTGGAAGGACCCTTTTTATGTCTGGAATGACTCCACCCAGTATGCACACAGAGTGCACACTAGCTTTCTTCCCCTCCCTCGCAGTCGTATCTCTAACGAGCCTCATAACGAGCCTAACATTGGAGCTCCCAACTACCTATAGTCCCATCGTCTATGACTGCCCAGATCTTTCAGGCTAAGAGGTTTCCTCTGAAACAGCACAAGCGACTCCATCTAATCGAGGGACGCTGTCAGCCACAGTTAGCATCTGGATCCTTTTCGTTAGGCTAACTAGGAGGCCGTACGTTTGGCCCCTGGGATGTCTCTCGCAGCCTGCCATGCCCCGAGGTGACCTCCCACTCGACAACACGTGATGGGTCAATCTCAATGCGAGCAGTAACTGGGCTGGCCACTGGTGCGGACCGATCAGCGGGCTGGACGTCCATCGGATCCCCACAGCCGGTCCGCATCACTGATGCCCATCCACTGCAGCCTCAAGCTGTGTGACTGGAGCCATAACAGGCGTGAGCTGGTTTGTTTTTAAGTTCATTGTAAGTATTGATGCGAACTGCTGTGCATTGTGCACATGTATTGAAACTTCTTTATTTTTAGTTGTGATTCTATACTTAAACTGCTGAATGAAACGAGAAGTTGAAACTTATACGTTACATGATTCTGAAGCTGCTGAGTGAAACTGAAGGTACTGAGCGTACTTTCTCTTTGCTTATTCTTATCATGTCAACACTGACCTCGAATATCCTAGCGCAACGCAATCTGACTGCTCAAAAGAAGATAACCCGACTTAAAATAATTAATTCAGAAGAATGGCGCCGGCCGCGGTGGTCTCGCGGTTCTAGGCGCGCAGTCCGGAACCGTGCGACTGCTACGGCCGCAGGTTCGAATCCTGCCTCGGGCATGGATGTGTGTGATGTCCTTAGGTTAGTTAGGTTTAAGTAGTTCTAAGTTCTAGGGGACTAATGACCACAGCAGTTGAGTCCCATAGTGCTTAGAGCCATTTTTTTTAGAAGAATAGCACTAACTAAAAAGAAATCCTAACAATGACCTATACATTTCATTAATCACTTACCTCACAAAAATCTCATTACGCGAACTACTACAATACAGAAAGTGCCAATACTTCTCGCTAAATGAAAGAGTATAACTACTAAAGTCAGTGACTACTAATAGGCGTATTGTTAGCAAAGGTAAGATTTTGTTGCAAACCAAATAATGTATTTTTTGTAACTTAATAATGTCACATCCAGTTCTAACACGAATATGAATCATCATTGACATCCAGTGCAAAGGTATGTAATCATGAATAATATACAATCTCCAAGTCAGATACTTCCAGTTCCTTAGCTTACGCTAACACTTCAGACCTCTACCCTTCATCACCACTGGCTATTGTCTCCCCACATCCATAACTGCTGGTTGTTCATCTCCAAGTTCCCAACAGTACTTCCATCACTCTGGCGACTGACTTCCAACTGCCCAACACTACTGGCGAATAACTTCCAACAACGAGTCCAACCAGCCACAGAGTCTCTTACAAAGAAAGAGCAGTCAAAGATCCAATGCAAAGCGTTACACAGCGCTGCCAACACAGAATCAGTCCACTTACAGTACTTTCTGCGGAATTTTTACGAATTGTATTGCTTTGTTTTCACCACAGCTATGTCTGATGATGATGATTCTGATGTAACAAAACGTTTCAGTCAATTAATTTTCCACCAAGAAGTTACACAAGTTTCTGTGTGCCTGGCTATGTTAGCTCTATTATATTCGCAATACGCAAAGTATTTGTTTCAGACGGATAGGGGTGATAGATCACAAAACGCTCCCCTGAGAGGCGGCGGGGCGTGGTCTCTCTGTGGCGAGAATATGCAGGGTGTGTCGTCTACAAGCTAGTCATCTGTTCCGCATGAAAGGGGAAGGCCCAGCAAAATTGAAGTCCCTGATTCGCAACTAAAATTTCTTCTTCCCCCTAGAAATACTATTTCTTCTCGTTTTCTTAATGAAAATCGCTTTATAAATTTACTGGGGTTGGTAGTATGCAGCACAGATGTTTCGAAGACCCTACTAGTTTGGTGAAATTTTTGTCTCTAATCAGATTTGTTCCCGATGACGTGATCTGACACCCACAGACGTTTGATGCAAAGACTTCAAGCACCATGTATGCTTACGGCGGAAAATATGATGCACCAGGATAGCGGCTACCAGTAGGTTAATATGTAGAGCACCATTGCCACGATTTGCTCCGGAACAAGAAGACAAAGAGTACGCCGATGGTCGCGGCGAGCGACAACTGAACTCCGCAGTTCCACCATCGAGGGCGCTGCCTGTCAGATAGTATGGTCAGTCTCCCACCACTACCTCAACACATGCTAGGAATGAACACAACACGACAATAAATTGTGGGACAGAGGAAGTCTTCTTCAGTCTTCGATGACTCACCTGAAGGCGACTGCCAGATGCCCAGTCGAATTATTGTGGATTGTGTTTAATGATGACTGGCAACAATCCTGAAACTTCTTCGAATATTTAGTCCGCCGAGGAAATTTTAAAATTCACTGTAGAAAAACATCTACACATCCTTCTTTCTAAAGTGGTTTTCATTTGTATTCTGTCAACTGTCTGAACTACATGACGATTTTGAGACTGACATTTTATGGCCACCCCAGACTTCCTTCGTATTAAATCTTATTAGCATAAAACGCACTAATATACTCCACTAGAAGCCGCCCTCAACCTGCTGCATTTCATTACCTGGTTGAGTTTGGACGCTGTGCTGTCGTCAAGGGCTCTCGGCGGGTGAGACGGCAGGCAGCATCTGTTGCGTGTTTGCGGACCGGCTCGGCTGGTCTAGGCGTTAGCAGCAATGACGCTGCACGATCGTCATTAGTTACTCATGACCGGGCAAAGTGTTAGTCGCCCCCTTAAAAATATCACACTGGTCGTTTTCGAGCGATGTAGGTGGTCTACAACTGGTAACAGGCGATCACGTGACTCTTCACTGCTTAAAGAAGCCATGGATGAGCACTGGTGTGTATGTGTCAATGGGTTGAATGGAATCAGCGGCGTAAGGTGGCTCGACTTGGGGACGTGACAGGATGGAAGAAAGAAGATATCGTGTTTGGAAATTCCCAGGACCACACCGTAAAAGGAGTTGCCCAGTTTTTTGGTGTAGAACATTGGATCTCCAACGTAAGAACAGCGGTCGTAACGCGATCCTAACCGACAGGAGCCACAGGCAGCTTTCACGCTTTACGTAGTCAATGATAATCCGTTTCATACCTGACAGGTATTACTGTTGTCAGTCAATTTTCGAGCAAACATTGCGAAGAGAACTGCATACAACGGATGCTTAGAGTCGAATATGTCGGAAACTCCTCTAATAGGCAGTGAGTGGCTTCAGATGTCCATAGCTTATCTAAAGAAATTCTTGGACTGTTTTCCTCGAAAAACTGAGGTCACTGACACGACTACAAGCCGTGTCATGTCGCATTAACCTGAAGTCCCTGCAGGGTTGCCAACTTTCTGTTCTGCGTGCTTATACAAACCGCCTCTCTCCTCTGGCTTTCTGCATAGTTTGGCCTGAATGTTTACTTACATTTGATTAGCCATCTAAGAGTTACTCCTCCCATACAATATGCGAGCTTTGCGTCCTGTTACATCCTAAATATTCTTACCCTCAGACTTGTCCATTGTGCATTTTTGCGTCCTGTCCTCTCCGCCATAACCACACGTTCCTTGGTATGGTGAGGCGCTTCTCGTTTCTGTCTTCAGACCTGTCTATGCATTGGCAAAGAACCATTAACTAACGTAGCGAACAAACACAGTAATTTCCATGGCTTCGTTGAAAGTTTTGCAGTTACGTTTTTTAGGTAGGATCATTTTATTGTCCGTTCATCTGTTTGCCCGACTGTTAATAATCCATTTTCTCAGAAACGGGTAGACGTATCAAGCTGAAGTGTTTCACGTAGTAAGGTCTACGGTTCCTTGTTAAAAATTTAACTTTTGAGTCAATGCAATCAAAAGATACCGCCATTAATGTCGCGTATTTCGATAGTCGCAAACTCACTCATCGAAACCTATAGGGCACTTCTCTTTGACGTAAAATTACGAAACTTTACTAGAAGCAAGATTTCACATTACAGCTAAAGGACGAAATACGTATATTGTTAATTTGTAATTATATCGCAAGGAAAACATGTTTCTTTTATCATTTGTTATCAGACTTATAAATTAAAATTAAAACATTGTCGAAAGTCTTGGAATTGTCGGGATCGATATCTTGCCAGTTGTCGATAACTGGCAAAAATCATCGAAGCTATCGATTCCTGAGATGGATGAACAGTCTATATATGTAGTTAAGATTGAACACCGACTCGTGCTAGGCCAATTTTGTCTTATTGTCTCACTCCGACCTATAAGATATGTTGTGCTGGTACAGTTCACCTACACGTCACTTCCTCTTAGAAGCGGAATCCATCATCATAACACTGAGAGAAGCGCAATTTGACTTACAACTGAAATGTGTTCTGCTTTTAATATTTGCAGACTAACACGAAAATGAATATTAACCTTGAAACTGGGTGTAAAGGGTTAACTAGTATTCATTATTAACTTCATCAGTTGCAAATAAAGGTTACAAAATTTTATCAAGTAATCCACTAAAGGCTTGAGGCTAGCGAGAGGGAGAAATATTAACAACGAGGAGTCACAGTGGAGGATGGCGGCGTGTTACCAATCTGGCCCGTAGGCCATGTTACGCAGACAGCCGTCAGTTCCTGTCTCCCGATCGCGTGAATCGCGTTGATCGTTTACGCCTTGAGAACCGTAAACGTCATACTCTATTTTCAAAGGCTCCCACCATCCTTATAACCACAGAGACTTTTGATAACATGGCACCTATCACAAAGTGCTCTGTGATGGATACCGCATACGCAGACGGTACGTGTTGACTGTTTTAGTACTTCGACAAAACTGAGACTGGTTGACCTTACTGGTCCTATTTATATTCTGCGTTCTACAAACAAAACGTCTGAGTAGGAACTACACTGCGCAACAGAATTAAAGACTCACCTTTTCGAAACCTCGTAACTGTCTCGCAGTCCTATTCGTAAGTTTGAAATTTAGATCAAAGGTGCGTATTAGCTTGTTCTGTAATGGTGCAAAAGCGTGGCGCCCTGCGACGTCACCCTCAAATAGCAAAGTGTCGACATATGCGGAATAAAGACCAGAAGTTCATGAGGCGCGTAAAGCGGGGTAATGATGTCTCCCTGATACCAAATTTCACCGCGATTCTCCCCAACGCCACCGTGGACGTGTCGCAGGATGGGAAGGTCGACACAGCCACTCTTACCCAAATTTCACTCCTTCGTTTGACACCTGTGCAATGGATGGTTGGTTGATTTTGGTGGAGGGGACTAAGGAGCGAGGTCGTCGGTCCCGTTGGGTTAGGAAAGGAAGTCGACTCTTGAAAAGGAATCATTCCAGCATTTGCCTGAAGCGATTTAGGGAAATCACGGAAAACCTAAATCAGGATGACCAGACATGGTTTGAACCATCATTCTCTCGAATACGATTCCAGTGTGCTAAACACTGCGCCACTTCGCTCGGTCTGCGACGGAGATCAGAACTGTGACGCTCAGTGTTGGAATCATGCGCATTTCTTATGGCTGGCTGAGGAAAACATTTAAGGTACACCGCCGCTCAGAGTGGAATTGAAAACGCCTCATGAAGTGGCATGAAGGGCGTCAATGAAACCACCCCTTTCCTTGGGACGTTGATTCGCAGGCATTTCGCGGCTGTCGACAGTTCGTAGTACGATGAGCAGCAGGAAGACATTCTTGACAACTATTAGCACAACTGACAACTCCTGGGCGATTCAACCCTTCTCGACGGACATCACGGGGCTACAACCCCAATGAACGTGACCTCACCCTTCTAGAGTGTAGTGCAACAACAAGTTTTGCCTGGTGTGCAGGTTGGAACCAATACAGACTGGTCAAAACCATGTTCCGAACCAGCAAAGAATTTAAAAAAAGGTTCAAAAGTGTGAGAAATCTTATGGGACTTAACTGCTAAGGTCATCAGCCCCTATGCTTACACACTACTTAACATAAATTATCCTAAGGACAAACACACACACCCATGCCCAAGGGAGGACTCGAACCTCCGCTGGGATCAGCCCCACAGTCCATGACTGCAGCGCCTCAGCCCGCTCGGCTAACCCCGCGGGGCTTCACATCTCCTGTGACATATTCACAGAGGGATGTAACACTGACACAAGTGTGAATAAAAAGGTAAAGAGTCCCTCTAATACCCCCCCTCCCCCCAGTTTGGAAAAACCCTTGGTGCTATCTGCCCACATATATTATTTTAAAAGGTATCATGGAGGAAAACTGCAAAACACTCTTAGGCGCCTGCAGGCCTCATAGGCGTATCAGGTGGCTGCCTACCTCCAGACTCCTTGGGCTACTTTGTAGGTTTTCCCTGTAAAACCACATTGTTAAAGTTCTCAGTAAATGTGGGAGCGTACAACCGACGGTTTTTCTGAACTGGGGGGGGGAGGGTGTCTTAGAGGGAGCCTTTATCTTTTTATTCACACATATGCCAATGTCGCACCCATCCATAATCACTCCACATGGGGAAGGGGGGGGCGGGGGAGGGGGGGGGGACGACGCCTGAAATGGAAGCACTGAAAAAATGTAAGGGTCCTTTGCTGCATCGGATCATGTTCAAATTTCGTCGAACAGTTTGCGAAATGTGCTGGAATAAACACTCCAGAGGATGTGGTGGTTCGATTAACGCCCTTTATGCCAAAACCTGAGTGCTTTTCATGTCGATTCTGACCGGCGGTGTGCCTGAAATGTTCTCCTCGGCCATCTTTATCTTGGACAGAGCATCATCATCATCATCAAACAACACAGCGTTACTCATCACTTTATGAAACACTGCTGCACGTTTTGATATTTAATGGAGTATACCATCCTAAGTATGGCGATAAAAAATTTGGTGCTACATTCTCTACTCAGCTTACTGCCCACTAACTGGAGAGGAAAATGCGATTGCCCTCCAGGATTCTGACTAGCACCACTGAGGCCATCACCATCGGTGTCTTTGTTTATTACTTGGTAACACCGGATCACTTAAGGTCAGCTCAGTATACACTTATTTATAAGGACAGCTTTCACTGTGTCAAGTAAGGGTTTGGCATGGAAGTTGCTATCATTATGAAGTCAGTTGATCAGTTTACAGCCTGTATTCAGTCTCTCTTGGATCCCTCTAGTGTTGAAAGTGAAAAGAGCAGACAAAAGTCAGAAATATTAAATTCTCCATTTGAAAATGTATTCACACATGAGAATATTAAACTGCCACTGTTTGACTGCAGCACAGACTCACAAATGAGAGCTTTGTCTAGTTTATGGAATATTCCGTCAGTATCTGGAGGAAGATAAACATATTAAAAAATGGAATACGCCGTATTAATAACATACTTAGTAGAAAGAAGAGACAGAGGATAACAGTACTTCTGTATCCTCTTCAGAAGGGATTAAGCCAAACAAGTGGTCCCCCAAACTAAAGGCAGATATTTGCTAGTAGACTTAAATGCAGGAAATATACAACAGCTTTCTATTCCAGGAATACTGTTGCCCATATTCTGTTCAACAGTAAAGGTAAGATTCCACCTTTACAAAAGAGTCAGATTTGTAGCATTTACTGCAACTAATGTGGTAAATTATATGTAGGTCAATCAGATAGAGTGGACTGAAAAATAAAGGCTCTACTTAGGCTGATCATATTCTGAATTAATATCATTCTTATGATGTTAAGTGTGATTTTCTCCACAGACCAAACAAACGCAGAAAACTAGCATTATCTGACATTCTGACTATCAATAAACGCCGGTCTCAGAATCGTGACCTCATCCATAATGGTCAAATGCGCTTCCATCATTCACCCTTGCTAAAGTAGCAACAGCCAGTTAATAAGTTTCTCAACATAAGCTAACATACTTTTTGTAAATAATATAATCGTTCTCCAGCCACATTCCAATAACTCATTCCTCCGCTCTGAACACACCCTCTTTTCTTATTCATCACACTCACCGCTTATTTCGTCTATGTAACATAGAAAACACAGTAGTCTGTGCCAGTACTCAATTACTCAATTGCGTACTGTATTGGCCTGGACATTCTTACAATTTTAATCTTTGAGTATAACGTAATGTAAAGTTCATTTCTTTTGTAGCGTGTTTGCGTATTTCGTTGTGCCTGGGTTTTCCGTGTACATAGTTAGTTCTAAAAGGTCAGATGTCTTTATAAGAACAATATTAGTACATCTATAAACTGTTGCTGATGGTATTCGGGCTACCTGTTTAGTCCGAAGTCGTCTGAGAGTTGCCTAAAAAGCCGAAAGCCGAGCTAAAAAAAAAAATAGGTATAAGAGAGTAATATCAATAAGTGTATTTTTCAGTTTTCAGAGAGATTTCGATATTAGCTCTCTCAGCATGAAAAAGCGATTAAGATTACTTAATGGAAAAAGTCACAAAGATCTGAGTGAATTCCAATTAGATTTTACCTTGAATTATCTCCTTACCTCGCTCAAAACGTGACTGTTTCTTGCGCAGCGAATAGTCTCATGTGACTGTAAGAAAGGGGAAGTCACTCCTGATGCAGAGAATAACAGACCAGTATCGCTAACGTCCGTCTATTGTAGGATCTTAGAGCTCAAACTTTACGACGTTTCTGGAGGAAAAAAAATGTATCTCAGAGAATCAGCGGAGAAGCAAGGAATGAAGACTAGGGGATAACGTCCCGTCTACATCGAGATCATTATAGACGCAGTAGAAGCTCTGAAATTTCAAGGCTGGTTAATCGTGAAGGAAGCCGGTCGTATCCTTTCAAAAGGATCATCCCGGAATCTGCATGGAATGATCTATGAAAATCACGGAAACATAAATCTGGAGGGCCGGACGCGTATTTGAACAGTCGTTTTTTTCGAATGCGAGGCCAATGTGCTAAGCAGTGCACCAGCTCGCTCGGTACTCAGGATGCTTTGAAGAAAAACGACTTGTGTGAAGCACGGCTTGCTTTATTCACTCACGACATCTTGCAAAAATAGATGCATGTGAACAGTAAGTTCTGTTTTCCTAGATTTCCGAAAGCCGTTAGACACTGTTCCACGTCGCCGACTCCTAACGAAGACACCATTACACGGAGTATATTCCAAAATATGTGTTTAGCTAGATGAATATTTGACTATCAGAACCTATTAAGCTATACTGGACTGCGAATGTTCCACAGCAATGAAAATAACTTTTCTTAAGTCCCAAAAGAGTGAAATAGGACTTATACTGTTGTTAGTACACACGATCTATATATCAGTTAGGAACAGAAGCGTTAGTAGAATGTTTGCTAACAGGAGAGTACCATCACTAGAAGATTGTAAAGAATTGCAGAAAGAGTTGAAAAAAGTGTAAGAACTTACGGCATAGTACTTTTTAAATAATTAATGTCCCACCTATATTGCAGTGCATTATAAATTATGAATCATCAATTCGTGAAAGTTATAATCCGTGCGTTCACTGTGACGTTGGTCAGGAACGAGATCTCTGGGCACGTGTTAATTGTCAAATGCACTCAGGAACAACACTGAGCGACGCTGGATGAGTGTGTTAGTTAAATTCTTCTACCAGTTCTAAATACAGACCGTGACACATACCAGACTTGTTTCCATAGTACTCCTAAACCACTTTAGGTGAATTCTGGAACCCTTTGTGCAAAAAGTTAACTCCTTCCGCCCTTCTCATACAATTGAGCCGTGTGCCATTCCTAGTTACCTATTGTAGATGAAGAGACGCAACCTACAGAAGCTCCTGTTCAAAGTAAACATAATTGGCTTTACTGTTCATGGAAACAACATAACCTCGGCATGTGTTGTTCAAAGTTGCATTCGGTCAACTTTCGTCCCCGTTAGGTGAACAGTATTTCCCCGCTGAGACTCTTCCATGTGCAGGGACTACACAGTAGCGGTTCTGCCGTTTCTCACCTGCAGCTGGAGGTAGGCCATGCCGTGATCTACAGCCGTTTTTGTTCTCCACACCGGGTGTGTTTAGTCTGCACTTACCAACACTTTAATTCGCCCCGCATCGTTCTGCAGAGAAAGACGCAGTAGCTTATTACATGTTACGTTGTTTGGCTGCTTGCAAAAATGTTTCTTGTCGGAATTCTTGCAGACAATCTCGCAGAGACCTGTTTTCACCACACGCAACGTGCCCTCTTCCTGCGCTTTCAGTCTGTCCAATAACCGTTGTAGATGGTGCATTGCTTCCAACGTGTATTTTATCTTGACTGCAATTTTCATAATTATATTTTATACGGAAAAGAACCGTAGCTTCCGGGGCGAAGGTTCTTGCTGACGATCACGCCCTCCTATTACTAACTTTGACCCCATAGATCAGCACATCTACATAGTATATTCATATTCTCCGGTTCTCTACCGTCCTAGACGACAACATTTTTGCTTTTTCTTTTTGCACAATGTTATATCCCTTGCATCAAGGCGCGTAAGTGGTGGCCGTTACCCATTGCGACTCTGAGACTTGATTCTCTGGACAGAAGTTCTTCTATGCGCTATAACATCACGCGTAATTAAAGACGAAGAGTGAGATGGCACTTATGCTATAGTGTGGCACTGAAACATGCCCTCTCACACTGCGCTGTTTAGGGTAATATTTTCTGGTAAATTACCTAATTTTGTATTTTAAAACAAGAAAAGCTTATAAAATTTTCGTCAAATAAATCAGCCTGTTACACTACGACATCGTGCTTGTTAGTTACCTTCATTCACAATAAAGTGCCTAGAAGAGGGTACAATCGATCACCTTCAAGCTGTCTGTATACCGTTACACTCTCGAATGTCGCGCGGGAAAAACGAGCACTTAATTTTTTCTGTGCGAGTCCTGATTTCTCTTGTTTTATCGTGATGATCATTTCTGCCTGTGTATATGGGTGCCAACAGAATGTTTTCGTAATCGGAGGAGAAAACTGATGATGTAAATGTCATGACAAGGTCCCGTCGCAACGAAAAACGCCTTTGTTTTAATGAATGTCACTCCACTTCACTATGGCACTATCTGCCCTATTTTGCGATAATAAAAAACGAGCTGCCTTTCTTTGAGCTTCTTCGATGGCATCCGTCAGTCCTACCTGATGCGGATCCCACAACGCTCAGCGATACTCCAGGATAGGGCGGACAAGCTTGGTGTGAGCAGTCTCTTTAGTAGAAACCTTTGGTTTGCGCTGTCCACAACACTATCTATGTGATAGTTCCAATTTAGGTTATTTGTAATTGTAATCCATAAGTATTTAGTTCATTACATATGAATTTATAAATGTGGCTGTATTCTGAACATTTAAACTTTTTTTAATATACAGATGTGATCAGTAATTTGTACCCACCGCCTTTTACACGTAACAATAATATAAATTCTTCTACGGAATAGGAATTGCCTAGGAGAGGTATTTTCACTTTGTTTTCAAATTTTACTTTGCTGTCTGTCAGACGTTTGCTATCACTGGGTAAGTGATCAAAAATTTTGGTTGCAGTAGTGTGCACGCCTCTTAGTACCAAAGGCAACCTTAATGTTGAATAAAGGATGTCATTTTGTACTGGTCCGTGACTGGCAGAACCCAAGATCGGTTGACAACGACAAGGGGTCGTACTGTACCAACGTCTCTATGCCGTTACTGCAGAGTATCCTGTTGCGCAAAGTACTTAGGCGACTAGTCGACTACCCCACTATTAATTAGGTACAGTTTCTTATTTTTAACTAGATGTTAAGACTGCAGAACGCTATCTAATTGCAGAAGATTCCAGTTGGAGAGGAGCCTCTGATGACGACAAGAATCTAGCACGCGCCGCTATCACACTGGCAATGAACCGATCGGACACGAAATCAGCCAAGTACAATTAATATTGTAGCCACTTCAACCGTTCACCAAGCAAACAGACACGACGCTGAAATCGAACCAATCCACGACAGAACGGCGAATAATCACTTAACAATATCCACACGCCAACAATTACTTAAGTTAAGCAGTAGTGAATAAATGGGCCTATTTAATGAACCACTCTCGTTGTCTACGATACTGATCTCGTCAGAGCAACAAATTACTTTAATCTCAGTACCTGATTATCTTGCGTGATGATAAATGCGACATCCAACTAGCAATTGTTATCTTTCGCAACGAGCTTTTCACGACGCAGTACGTACTCTCTGACATAAACTCGGAACTATTTATTACTTGTACTAAAATACCAATCTGTCTACCGTCTTGAAATGGTTATTCTGTTTATGGACACTTCCATCACTACTGTTAAGACTTAAAACATTTTTAATTCTCCCTTAAATATTTTTCCAACTCGACGCAGCGATAATATGTAAGTGATGAGACTTCGCATGCGTCACAGAATAACGAATCTTTGTTAGTAGCAAAAACCTTTCGTCTTTCCGTAAATAGTTCTATTACTTCAATTAAACTTATTCATCATTTAGAAAACCTCTTCCCTTAATTGAAATCTTTTCTTTAATATTGAGAAGATCTACTTTCAGTAGCTTATTTATAATTTCATTCGTTCAAGAACCTTTTACCAAACACATTTAAAAACGCCACATTATACGTGATATCGACTTCACTGTATCAATATGTCTTGATTACACTCTTTTATACTTCCGAAAAAGATAGATATATTCATACTAGATACCAATTGAATAGACTGGGAAGTTTCCTTTAACCCCAATAACATTGGATTTATTTTCCTTCTAGGTATCTCAATACACGTTGGCTATCACCAGTGAACGAGAGCCAGCAAATATATTATCAGTCCCACAATACGGAAACAAATAATAAATAAAATCCTAAATGTCACCGCCACTTTTCAACTAACCTTAAGTTACAATTTGAAATCAAATCTTGACCTCTTCAGGCGTCGACCACACGCGACCCGCTAAGTTCCCTACCATTTAAATCGGCCACTCGTCACCTTGATGAATTAAGTTTTGGTTTAGCTACGTGTAGCTCATTAAATGGTTCCTTCTATATACTATCGCTTGTCTGCTCAGTGATACGTGCACACCATTACCGTATACTGAAACAGATCGTCGTTCTATGAGCCAATTCACCGTCTGCTGCAAGCTAGTGGTCTTCAAAATATAACTACCAACACGTGTTCGAGGCTTTCCCTTCTCGATACACACACGCACAATACCCAAACCACCTCAATAAAAACGACAAGCAACCCAATTACCTCTGGGCGCGTCGCGACCACTCAACATACAATGAAGACGGGATATCGGTCACACCGATTCCACAAAACTCAGCACCTAACAAAGAATCTCTCAATTAAATCAGGCTCACGCGGGACTCACCCCAGCAAATTTTACTAACGAAACTGTTCGCACAACTATAATCATCAAAATTCCGTGCACTCTCCCAATGCTTAGGTGTCAACTGAGTAGCCTCACTACACCACGCAGTGTAACGCTATAAGATCAGACCAGATATACACCACTACCACCACTTGGTCGGTGAGAGGTTGTGGTGTACGTACTGTAAGACCTTTGGTACACACACCATCAGATTATTTGACTTGTCGCTCTAACGAAGTAGGCGAGTGTCAGAAATACGTCTCGTGGTCTTATCGTGGCGTGTTTATCTTCTGCTGTTAGGTCAGACGATAGAAATGCCACTTGCACGCTTAGAGTAGCAAATTGACGGTGACCAACTTTAAACAAAGTAATTTTCACACACATTTATTAAAATAAAGTATAAACCTTACTTAACTTGATTCTGGATGCTATTTACAATTGACAATCTGAAGTGCCTCTGGTCTTGGTACGTTAATCTTCTTCTCACATATCTCTGATACTTGACAAAAGTGTCTATACATTTATCTTCGTGGCTATGTACAGGAATATGGTAATCTTAATAGGAGCAGACTGAAACTTGACTATAGACTGGTGCAGACTAATGCAGACGAATGCAGACTGACTAATCGGAGGTCTGTACACCCGTTATAATACCTCGCGCGTTCAGGTATCACTGCGCGAGTGTGATCCGCGAGGAGAAAAGGTTCAACGTTAGCAGCAATCTCATTGGCTGCGTTACATATTAATACGCGGATCGGCGGAAGCAGAATTTGGTTCGTCTTTATGGCAGCGCATTCTCATAGACCGGAGACGGACGAGCGCTGCGCCTGCGCTGTTGTGCTTTGCGGGGCGCGCTCTAGTGGGAAAGTTGTGTGCGCGCTGACTACGCGGAACTATGTACACAACAGAGGTCCATCCGGGAACTAACTAACCCTTTTCGTTGTACAATAGGAACCATTTAAAACGAACAAACAAGCAACGCCACGCAAACTTTTAACAATTAATGTAATAATCATCGATGCTGTCGATTCTTCGCAACAGCGGCCGGCTGCTGCGCGTCGCTCAGGCAGCATCTCTGGACGCAGCGAGGGTGATGTGGTATATCGCTGCAGTCGCGCATGCTCGCCACCTGCTATTCCGCAGACGCTCTCATATCACACAGAACACAATTTGATTTTGGTTTTACCACATAATACACGTATGTTATCGTGACCACCAGGTGTTATCATTGATTTATCACGCAGGACGCTCAGCACCAGTAAGGGCGAACGTACCCCGTGCGTTTTGACACAGCACAATTTCTTCTCTCTTGCAATTACGTACGTCATTGTTCCGTTTGAAATACAGTGCACTGTTTGCGAGACATTTTACGAGGAAGTAAATATATTGTGAAGCAGTAGGCAAAATGCCCTACTCCTTAAGAAAGTGACTACAAGATGATCGTGGGTGAGCACCACGTATTATTCCAACAGCACATTTCTGACCAAAGAAGATTTCTCTCTTAGAGATAAGTCCCCCAAACCATTACCTCATGCGACGTTACTGAATGAAAATATATGATGTATGTTAACTTACTGATTTGTCTCCCCCATAGGTTTGCAATGTTTGTAAGTTCAAATGTTGCTGAATGTAGCTGTTTTAGTAGTTCCAAAATCTGCTATCTCCATTTCACGCTTTTTCTATTGCTGTATTCCTGCTTGAGCTGATTACAGTATTAGCGTCATGAGCAAAAAGAACTCAATTCTCCTAGTTATGTGTTAGACGGAAGGTCGTTTCACATATGAGGAAAAATGGTGGATCTAAGATTGAGTCTTGGGTAACCCTATACGTGGTTTCACCTGAGCCAGAAGGTGCTTCCCTGACCACATTGGTTAAATTACTAAGTACAGCTTTCTGGCTATGCCATAAGTCCCCTGAAACTCAGTTTATCTAGAAGAATATTTTGATGCATACATTGAAATGCCTTAGATAGGTCACAGAAAATACCAGTAGGTGCTATTTTGCTATTTAATGCTTGTAAAATTTGGTGAGTGAATATGTGAACCTAATGCTTAGTAGAGCAACTCTTATGAAACCAAAATCGTGTTTTACTGAGAGTTTATAGTTGTACAGGGGTGTAGTACTCCAGAATACATCACCTCCTCAAAATTCCCTTTCCAATACTGCACCTGGTTTTGTCGTAACTCAACTGCTGCTGGTACTGTTTGCAGAAGTAGTGTTTATTCATTTAAATTCTGGATGTTTTGTGCCATTTTTCGTCATTTACAGAATTCAGTATGAGACGCATTTACTGCACTCGCAGCGACCGGTGAAGCTTCTATAACCATTGTTTACCACAAGGCTAACTCTTTATCTGCACAGATCTATTGATCCTTGCAACATCTCTGGCTCCAGTTTTCTCTATTCCACCTGAAACGCAAACATAAGAGGTGTAATGAATCGAAAATGATGAAAAACGTTGACTCAGGTGCGGCGAATGATTAATGCCGAGAGTAGTGCACGTAACCAAAGATCAATGTTGGAGGACTCGGTGTGACGCTTCACACAGAGATCGGACGTGTTTTATAATTGAGGGATTTTGCTATTGTTGTACGACGCTATTAAGCTCCATTACAAATGTTTAGTTAGTCGATGGCACAATAAACAAATTCAAGAAAATAATACGCTTTCGAGGTGTGTATTGTTGCTGTGTTCTTCAGTCCTGAGACTGGTTTGATGCAGCTCTCCATGCTACTCTATCCTGTGCAAGCTTCTTCAGCTCCCAGTACCTACTGCAACCTACATCCTTCTGAATCTGCTTACTGTATTCATCTCTTGGTCTCCCTCTACGATATTTACCCTTCACGCTGCCCTCCAATACTTAATTGGTGATCCCTTGATGCCTCAGAACATGTCCTACCAACCGGTCCCTCCTTCTTGTCAAGTTGTGCCGCAACCTCTCTTCTCCCCAATCCTATTCAATACTTCCTCATTAGTTATGTGATCTACCCATCTAATCTTCAGCATTCTTCTGTAGCACCACATTTCGAAAGCTTCTATTCTCTTCTTGTCCAAACTATTTATCGTCCACGTTTCACCTCCATACATGGCTACACTCCATACAAATACTTTCAGATATGACTTACCGACACTTAAATCTATACTCGATGTTAACAAATTTCTCTTCTTCAGAAACGCTTTCCTTGCCATTGCCAGTCTACATTTTATATCCTCTAAACTTCGACCATCATCAGTTATTTTTCTCCCCAAATAGCAAAACTCCTTTACTACTTTCAATGTTTCATTTCCTAATCTAATTCCCTCAGCATTACCTGACTTAATTCGACTACATTCCATTATCCTCGTTTTGCTTTTGTTGATGTTCATCTTATATCCTCCTTTCAAGACACTGTCCATTCCATTCAACTGCTCTTCCAAGTCCTTTGCTGTCTCTGACAGAATTACAATGTCATCGGCGAACCTCAAAGTTTTTATTTCTTCTCCATGGATTTTAATACGTACTCCGATTTTTTTTCTTTGTTTTACTGCTTGCTCAATATACAGATTGAATAACATTGGGGAGAGGCTACAACCCTGTCTCACTCCCTTCCCAACCGATGCTTCCCTTTCATGCCCCTCGACTCTTATAACTGCCATCTGGTTTCTGTACAAATTGTAAATAGCCTTTCGCTCCCTGTAATTTACGCCTGCCACCTTTAGAATTTGAAAGAGAGCATTCCAGTCAACATTGTCAAAAGCTTTCTCTAAGTCTACAAATGCTAGAAAAGTACGTTTGCCTTTCCTTAATCTTTCTTCTAAGATAAGTCTTAAGGTCAGTGTTGCCTCACGTGTTCCTGTATTTCTACGGAATCCAAACTGATCTTCGCCGTGGTCGGCTTCTACTAATTTTTCCATTCGTCTGTAAAGAATTCGTGTTGGTATTTTGCAGCTGTGGCTTATTAAACTGATTGTTCAGTAATTTTCACACCTGTCGATACCTGCTTTCTTTGGGATTGGAATTATTTTATTCTTCTTGAAGTCGAAGGGTATTCGCCTGTCTCATACATCTTGTTCACCACATGGTAGAGTTTTGACAGGACTGGCTCTCCTAAGGCCTCCAGTAGTTGCAATGGAATTTTGTCTAGTCCGAGGGGCCTTGTTTCGACTCAGGTCTTTCAGTGCTCTGTCAAACTCTTCACGCCGTATCGTACCTCCCATTTCATCTTCTTCTAAATCCTCTTCCATTTCCATAATATTGTCCTCAAGTACATCGCCCTTGTATAGACCCTCTATATGCTCCTTCCACCTTTCTGCTTTCCCCTCTTTCGTTAGAACTGGGTTTCCATCTGAGCTCTTGATGTTCATACAAGTGGTTCTCTTATCTCCAAAGGTCTTTTTAATTTTCCTGTAGGCAGTATCTATCTTACCCCTAGTGAGACATGGCTCTACATCCTTACATTCGTGCTGTAGCCATCCCTGCTTAGCCTTTTAGCACTTCCTGTCGATCTCATTTTTGAGATGTTTGTATTCCTTTATGCCTGCTTCATTTACTGCATTTTTATATTTTCTCCTTTCACCAATGAAATTCAAAATTTCTTCTGTTACCCAAGGATTTCTACTAGCCCTCGCCATTTTACCTACTTGATCCTCTGCTGCCTTCACTACTTCATCCCTCAAAGCTACCCATTCCTCTTCTACTGTATTTCTTTCCCCCATTTCTGTCAATTGTTCCCTTATGCTCTCCCTGAAACTCTGTACAACTTCTGGTTCTTTCAGTTTATTCAGGTCCCATCTCCTTAAATTCCCACCTTTTTGCAGTTTCTTCAGTTTTAATCTACAGGTCATAACCAATATATTGTGGTCAGAGTCCACATCTGCCCCTGGAAATGTCTTACAATTTAAAACCTGGCTCCTAAATCTCTGTCTTACCATTATATAATCTGTCTGATACCTTTTAGTATCTCCAGGTTTCTTCCATGTATACAACTTTTTTTTTCATTATTCTTAAACAAAGTGTTAGCTATGATTAAGTTGTGCTCTATGCAAAATTCTACCAGGCGGCTTCCTCTTTCATTTCTTCGCCCCAATCCATATTCACCTACTACGTTTCCTTCTCTTCCCTTTTCCTACTACCGAATTCCAGTCACCCATGACTATTAAATTTTCGTCACCCTTCACTATCTGAATAATTTCTTTTATTTGATCATACATTTCTTCAATTTGTTCGTCATCTGCAGAGCTAGTTGGCATATAAACTTGTACTACTGTAGTAGGTGTGGGCTTCCTATCTGTCTTGGACACAATAATGCGTTCACTATGCTGTTTGTAGCAGCTTACCCGCCTTCCTTTTTTCCTATTCATTATTAAACCTACTCCTGCTATACCCCTATTTGATTTTGTGTTTATAACCCTGTAGTCACCTGACCAGAAGTCTTGTTCCTCCTGCCACCGAACTTCACTAATTCCCACTATATCTAACTTTAACTTATCCATTTCCCTTTTTAAATTTTCTAACTTTCCTGCCCGATTAAGGGATCTGACATTCCACGCTCCGATCCGTAGAACGCCAGATTTCTTTCTCCTGATAACGACATCCTCTTGAGTAGTCCCCACCTGGAGATCCGAATGGGGGACTATTTTATCTCCGGAATATTTTACCCAAGAGGACACCATCATCATTTAATCATACAGTAAAGCTGCATGCCCTCGGGAATAATTACGGCCGTAGTTTCCCCTTGCTTTCAGCCGTTCGCAGTACCAGCACAGCAAGGTCGTTTTGGTTATTGTTACAAGGCCAGATCAGTCAATCATCCAGACTGTTGCCCTTGCAACTACTGAAAAGGCTGCTGCCCCTCTTCAGGAACCACACGTTTGTCTGGCCTCTCAACAGATACCCCTCCGTTGTGGTTGTACCTACGGTGAGGCTATCTGTATCGCTGAGGCACGCAAGCCTCCCCACCAACGGCAAGGTCCATGTCCATGGTTCATGGGGGGGATGGGGGGGGGGGGAGGTGTGTATTTATCAATTTAAAAAATGTTTGACAAACATTCTTCAGATATCAAGTGACGTAGATCGATCGGAGGTGCACTGTGGAATGATAGTGCGAGCCTGCATCTTTTCACGGTCAATATTCTTCGAGAGAATATCTCAGAAGCAATAAACTTTTCGTTGATAAAAAAGTTAGACTCATCAATCCATACGCATTATACAACATAGCACTTAGTAATGCCGAACGATCTTCGTAGCGAAATAAACATTTTACAGATTTCGGGTGGAACAGTTCCGACGAGGAGTATCGAGATCGACGCTGCGGGACATATATCTAACTATCCTGTTGTATTTAAAACCAAAGACTTATATTCTTTAGCTTTTAAAAGACTGAAGCTAAGAACTAAATAAAACCACTAAAAATCATAACTAAAAATTCCAAAAATAGATAAGAAGCAGAGAATTTTCTTAAACTAAATTTATTAAATAAATAAATTAATTAATTAAAATATAATAAAGTGGTCAACTTACAATATTTCTTCCCGTTCCGTCCCGCTTGAGCTGCCTCATTACGTCACAGGGAGGTAACAGAAACCTACCAAAAAATCGAGTAATCCAACTGTTTTACCATTACGTACAGAACATAATAATGATGATGTATTTCTTTGTAGCAGATGTTCAAAAAGACTGCAGCCATGGTGGTGATAGATTGTAAGTGGAGCAACACCAATTATTTTATACACTCAGAATCCCTCCATGTGCAAAACTCACTCTTATTATGTCATAGCATACGTACACTAACATTGTCGGATTCAAATAATATGGGACCGGTAAGCATATAGTTGAAGTTTGAGGACGGAAAAGGAAAAGAAAGTTTAAACGAGTTGTTGACGTCGGTTGCCAAGAATAAATCGAAATGTTTCTGAAACTTCCGGTCCGGCACACAGTTTTAGTCTGCCAGGAAGTTTCATATCAGCGCACACTCCGCTGTAGAGTGAAAATCTCATTCCCGAAATGTTTCTGTTATAATTATATGAAACTGCACGCATATACGCCTCCATATACGCTGCTTACCATTAAAATTACAATACCGTGAAGACGTCGCGTAACTAACTACATGCTTGGATATGCGAGTATACAGGGTGTTACAAAAAGGTACGGCCAAACTTTCAGGA
The DNA here is from genome assembly GCF_023897955.1 of Schistocerca gregaria. Classification (NCBI taxonomy): domain Eukaryota; kingdom Metazoa; phylum Arthropoda; class Insecta; order Orthoptera; family Acrididae; genus Schistocerca; species Schistocerca gregaria. The sequence goes on from NC_064926.1 coordinate 457,678,600, forward strand.
AACATTCCTCACACACAAATAAGGAAAAGATGTTATGTGGACATGTGTCTGGAAACGCTTAATTTTCATGTTAGAGCTCATTTTAGTTTCGTTCTTCCACCTACGCTGAATGGAGCAGTCCGCAGCTCGTGGTCGTGCCGTAGCGTTCTCGCTTCCCGCGCCCGGGTTCTCGGGTTCGATTCCCGGCTGGGTCAGGAATTTTCTCTGCCTCGTGACGACTGGGTGTTGTGTGATGTCCCTAGGTTAGTTAGGTTTAAGAAGTTCTAAGTTCTAGGGGACTGCTGACCATTGATGTTAAGTCCCTTAGTGCTCAGAGCCATTTGAATCAATGGAGCACGTTATCATAATTTACCTGTGATGTCAGAACATGTGCCTATTGCAAGTACGACACAACATGTGGTTCATGCACGATAAAGCTCCTGCACATTTCAGTAGAAGTGTTCGCACGCTTCTCAACAACAGATTCGGTGGCCGATGGATTGGTAGAGGCGCACCAATTCCATTGTCTCCACGCTCTGACCTCAACCTTCTTGACTTTCACTTATGGGGGCATTTGAAAGCTCTTGTCTACGCAACCTCGGTACCAAATGTAGAGACTCTTCGTGCTCGTATTGTGGACGGTTGAGATACAATATGCCATTCTCCAGGGCTGCATCAGCGTATCAAGGATTCCATAAGACGGAGGGTGGATGCATGTATCCTCGCTAACGGAGGACATTTTGAACATTTCCTGTAACAAAGTGTTTGAAGTCACGCTGGTACGTTCTGTTGCTGTGTGTTTCCATTCCATGATAATGTGAATTCAAGAGAAGTAATAAAATGAGCTCTAACATGGAAAGTAAGCGTTTCCGGACACATGTCCACATAACATATTTTCCTTCTTTGTGTGTGAGGAATGTTTTATGAAAGTTCGGCCCTTCTTTTTTTAACACCCTGTATAGCATTTCAGTGCCACTACTTGACAAACTAGGCCGGAGTAAAGTTTTACATAAGAAAAAGAATCACGCAGCGGGTTTGTCATTCAGAAATCACATTTCAATGTTACTTGTATAAGAGAAGATTATGTTATGCCTCCTGTCAGAAGGAAAAGAGGGAAAAATAAGATTGGAAGACCAAGGACGAAGTGCTTGAACTAAGAACGGTGTAAGACAGTGATTCCCTACTGTTAATTCTAAGGGGTCGTCGTAGAAATGTTGCGAGAAACTTCGAGGGCTGTAGCGGGTGTCTTTAGGAACAAATGGAACATAGGATCCCGTGTCCGGAGACGTCATTCGACGATGCTATAGAGCGTAGATATTGCAGGCGCCAGGACGTGTCAGTAGACAAACGCCTTGGCAGCAAACGTGACTTTGTAGTCTGACGGACAGTCGGCGGAACGTCTCGCAACGTTGTTTGTTAATCAGCAATTGCGACTGATTGCTACTACCGCCATTGGAGAAGCTGGGGCTAGGTGCTGTGTGGAAAGACCCTTTCTCCTCTGAATGCGATTCTCTGTTGCCTTGGAAGATGACGGTTTCAGACACAGGTTTCCGTCCGCAGTTTATTTTTCTCCTTTATACCGAAAAACACTGGATATTTTGGACGGTTCCAAGAGAAAAATGAACTATGAATGTAAACCCATATCCGAAACAGTCGTCCAATGGGCAACAGAACATTGCATTCATAGGAAACAAAGTCTTTCTGTGTAGCAACTAGCATCTTCTCAACTAGTGGTCGTGGCATTCAATCATGAACACTGAATAACAAACAATATTACGAGACAGTCCGCCTAGGGTCTGTCAGCGTATGAAGTCACGTTTGTTGCCGAAGAGGTAGCCTTGTGGCAGGCGCTGGCACCTGTAGTGTCGACACTCTGTAGCGTTGTTGAGTGATGTTTCCGGATTCGGATTCCTATGCACCATTTGTTTCTCAAGACACCCTCTACAACACCTCTACGTTTGTCGCAGCATTTCTGGGACGTCTTGTATACATAGGGCAACGGCCTTGCCGCAGTGGATACACCGGTTCCTGTGAGATCACGGATGTTAAGCGCTGTCGAGCGTGGCCTTCACTTGGATGGGTGACCATCCGGCCGCCATGTGCTGTAGCCACTTTTCGGGGTGCCCTCAGCCTCGTGATGCCAATTCAGGAGCTACTCGACCAAATAGTAGCGGCTCCGGTCAAAGAAACCCATAATAACGACCAGTAGAGCGGAGTGCTGACCACACACCCCTCCTGTCCGCATCCTCAACTGAGGATGATACGGCGGTCGGATGGTCCCGATGGGCCACTTGTAGCCTGAAGATGGAGTGCTTCTATACATAGAAGGAAAGATGGCGGAAATAAAAGAACAGTTTAAGAGTTGAGTCAAAACTCAGGGCAAAAGGATATCAATGATAAGATTCTTTGGTGACTGTTACCTCTAACGAAGCCGAAAAAAAAATTACAGAATAAGTTGAAAGCAATGAGAAATCTAATGAGTACAGAACATGAATTGAGAATAAACATAAGCAAGGCGAAAGCAATGACAATCAGCAGAAATGAGAATGGCGAGAAACATAATTTCGAAATTGTTGATACCGATGTAGATGAAGTTAAGAAATTGTGCTACCTCGTAAGCTTATTGACCTCCTTCGTTGTGAATCCTCAACATCAGGGGCAAAAAATGGTTTTGAAGCTTCTGACATGTAGGCTGCCGTGCATGGCAGGTGTGTTGTAGAAACAATATTTGCCTGCTATATTGACTTATTTTTAGGGTCATGTGTGTGGATGGACATGACTGGGGGGAAACTTGAGGTGGATAGAGAAGAGGATGGACAGAGAGAGGAGGATAACAGGAGATGGGCAGGGAGTCAGGAGAGGAGGAGATAGACAGAGTGGGGGAGGAGGAGATGGGAAGAGAGGGGAGCAGGACATGGGAAGGGAGGAAAGGAGAAAGAGATAAACAGAGATGGGAAGGAGGAGATGGGTGGAGTGTGGGGCACAGATGACATGGGCAGACACTGAGAATGGGGTATGGGAGATGAACTGAGGTGGGAGAATGAGGTGGACAGAGGGGATGGACACAGAAATGAGGGACAGAGGTGTTGGATGCATAGAGAGAGGGCATGTGGGGCTGGACAGAGAGGGGGGCTGGAGTGGACGGACAGAGAATGGATGAGAGATGGAGGAGGAGTTGGATAGAGGTAGGCGAAGGGATTAGGTGGACAAAGAGACAGGGGGAAGGGAGAGATGAAGATGAAAAGAAGGCAAGATTAGCTAGGGAGAGGGGGGCAAGTGAAAATGAATAGGGAGAGGTGTCAAATAAGAGGCTGATAGAGAGAGGGGTGTGGGAAGAGACCGATAGGAATTGGTGGCAGAAAGAGTGGAACAAAGAGGTGAGATGAGGAGGAGACATGATAGGGTGTAGAGAAGATGGAAATGGGGAAGAGTGAGGAGGAGATGGGTGGAAAGGAGTGGAGTAGGAGATGGACTAAGAGGGGGGATAAGGAGATAAATAGACTGGGGAGTGAGAAGGAGATGTGCAGAAAGGGAGAGTGGGGAGAAGGAGGTGCAAATATAGAGGGGGCAGGAGGGACTCAGCAGATAGAGAGGGACAGTAAGAGATGGACTGAGAGGGGGGGGGGGGGGAGAGAGAGAGAGAGAGAGAGAGAGAGAGAGAGAGAGAGAGGAGAGAGAGAGAGAGAGAGAGAGAGAGAGAGAGAGAGAGAGAGAGAGAGGGAGGGAGGGAGGGAGGGATGGAGGGAGACACTAGATCGCGTGTTAGATGGGCAGAGAGAGTGTGGAGGAGGTGATGGATAGAGAGAAAAATGGAAGAGATGGATAAGGAGATGGAGAGAGTGAGTGGGCAGGAGGAAATGGGGTGGGAGAGGGGGGAAAGAGGGAGGTCTGAGAAGAATGTGGAGGATGATAAGGGATAGTTGGCAGGTGAGAAACGAAACACGTGTGCAAATTCAGCTGGAAGAGAAAAAATGGTTCAAATGGCTCTGAGCACTATGGGACTTAACATCTATGGTCATCAGTCCCCTAGAACTCAGAACTACTTAAACCTAACTAACCTAAGGACAGCACACAACACCCAGTCATCACGAGGCAGAGAAAATCCATGACCCCGCCGAGAATCGAACCCGGGACCCAGGCAAGAGAAGCGAGAACGCTACCGCACGACCACGAGCTGATGACGCTGGAAGAGAGAGAGGGTATGAGGCAGAAGATGGAGAGTGTGTGAGGAGGCAGGTGAAAGGAGTACAGCTTTTGATGAGGAGTGTGTATTATTAAACACATAAATACCTGGGCAAAGCGGGGGTATCCAGTTAGAAAACCGTATGTATAAGAGCAAAGAGGGAACAGTACGATTAGAAGATCAAGAAGTACTGGGATTAAAAAGGGTTTAAGACATGAATGGAGCCTTTCGCCCCTACTGTTATATTGTACATTGAAGAAGCAGTGACGGAAGTTAAAGAGAGATTAAAGAGTGGGATTAAATTTCAGGATGAAAGGATATGAATAATAAGATTCGCTGATGACTTTACTATCCTGAGTGAAGGTGAAGAAGTATTACATGACCTACTGAATGGAGAAACAGTCTAATGAGTACAGAAAAATGACTGAGAGTAAACTCAAGAAAGATGAAAGCCATGAGAAATAGCAGAAATGACAATAGCAAGAAAATTTACATTAGAATTGGTGATCATGAAGCAGACAAAGTTAAGGAGTCCTTCTACCTTGGGAGCAAATCAACTTAAGGCTGTCGAAGCAAGAAAGTCATAAAAGGCGGACTAGAACTACCAAAAAGGACATTCCTGTCTAATAGCAATCATCAAACATAGGCCTCAATTTGAGGAAGTAATTTCTGAGAATGTACATTTGGAGCACAGCATAGTATGTCAGTGAATCATGGACTGTTGGAAAATCGAAACAGAAAAGAATCGAAACATTTGAGATGTGATGCTGTAGAAGAATGTTGAAAATTAGGTGGACGAGTGAGGCAAGGAGTGAAGAGGTTCTCCAATAATCGACAGAAGAAAGGAAAACATGGAAAACTGTGAAAATAAGAAGAGACAGAGTGACAGGATATGCGTTAAGACATCAGGGTATAACTTTCGCGGTCCTGCAGGGGTCTATAGAGGATAAAAACTGTAGAGGAAGATAGAGGTTAGAGTACAGACAACAAATAATTGAGGACGTAGGTTGCAAGTGCTACTCTGAGATGAAGAGGATGGCATGGGAGAGGAGTTATGGCAGGCCGCTTCAAACCAGTTAGAAGAGTGATGACTTATTAAGGAATAACTTATTGCACAATTGTGTAGCAAGGTAATGCTTCTCCTTTACTTTACGTTCCCTTATAGACACATCACACAATCTGAGAGGTGGATGATTAACACACAACTCCGCTGAACAGAAGTTCATAGTCTCAACCACTATGTTACTTAACAGAATTGAAAGTCTCTCAGGTGCAGTGCAAATCAATGGGGAGATATGTCCACACCATTAGAGTATCTGTAACTATATATGATTAGTAAATAGTGTTTTTATTTTGTTACATTAGTGACGAAATCTTTGAATCAAATCACACCACTATTAGTGAAAATTACAGTGCCATAAAAATGACACTGGAAGTGTATCAAATCTTGTTCCTCTTACGCAAATAGTGATGAAAACACACAATGAAATGTAAGGAGCAGTAGGAAAAAATCACTTCCCTGAAATGAGATGTTGCTCGGACCTTCAAGCCTTGCTATATAAGTTTTAACTTGTTTACCAAATAATCAGACAGACGGTGAATGTTTCCTCGGGAGATGACTTTCCAGTTAACTTTTATGCAAGCCTTAAATACAGTTTTATCGTCTCTGGTATAGCGACACGAGCAATTTGTCAACCGCCTATCGCACGGAATTGTTCAATTTACGACATGTAACTTGAACTAGCAGATTGTATTACACATGTAGACAGTACCGAACATCCTTTTCAATTTACGAACGAGGATTGTCCTGGTAGAATAGAACTGAGTAGTGATACATTGTACTAAGGTTGCACACTAATTGGCCAAAGCATTATGATCACCTGTTTAATGGCGTGTTGGATCACTTTTGGAACGCAATACAGTACGGATTCTGCCTGGCGTGGATTCGACACTTCCTCAGTAGGTATCGGGAGGTATATGGCGCCAGGTGTCTTCGCACACATCACGCAATTTCCATAAATTACAGACTGGTGATTGGTGAGGGCGGAACTGACGCACAATGGAATGTATAATGTTTTCAACCGTTTTCACATCGAGTGAGTTTGGAGGCCTGGACGTTCACTATGAATTTCCTCAAAACAATGAAGCATGATTTTGCACTTACGGTTCAAATGGTTCAAATGGCTCTGAGCACTATGGGACTTAATTACTGAGGTCATCAGTCTCCTAGAACTTAGAACTGCTTAAACCTAACTAAGGATATCACACACATCCATGGCCGAGGCAGGATACGAACCTGCGACCGTAGCGGTCGCGAGGCTCCAGACTGTAGCGCCTAGAACCGCCGGCTCTGTAATTATGACACGGATAGTTATCCCTCTGGAAGATGCCATATTGTGGTGAAGATATCAAGCATGAAGGATGTACGTGGTTCTCAATAATGGTCACGAAGCCTTAGGTAGCTACCACAGGTCTGCTACAAGCCCAGGTGAATGTGCCCCATAGCACAGTACCGCTCGCACTGGTGAATGTTTCGACTAATTGTTGGATGACGCAATAAGTGGATATGACCATCGACGTGGTGTAACAAGAAACGTGATTTAGGCGACGAGGCTATACTCACCGTCAGATCTCGATGATAATGTGCCCACTTCAACCATAATTGACGATATTGCTGGATCAACACGGGAACGCGTAGAAGTTTTCTGCTCTGTAGCCCCATGTTCAACGATGTGCGCTGAACCGTGAGCTCAGCAGATTGCACCAGCATTGTGCTCTATCGCCAAATCTGCCACAGATTGCCGCCGAACCTGCTTTATACATTGGACATACGTCCATCCTCCATGTTCCTCGATAAGGCATCCACGTCGAATATATTGTCACCTACTTTTGGTTTCATTATTCTTCTATCACTTCCTCTAAGCACTCACGACAATAGCACACAATCAGACAATTAGCTTCGTAATTCCCGATATGCTCGTTCCCAAGCGTTGTTCCATAACAATCTGTCGTTTGTGTCAGTGGATTTTTCCATCTGGAGCACGTATCGCCGCTCGAATGTTTTCCCATTCACCTCTGCTCCGCGTAAAGTGCCAGTGACACCATCAAGCGAAATTCAACATCGTCGTGTCAGTGGCCGTAATGTCATGGCTCATCGGCGCAGCAGCGAGTCTTGAAACTCCAGACAGTATCTGCAACTCGATGCAGCTGCCGTCACCCGTGATGCCGAATAACGACCGAGATCAAAACGTCGTCCAGCATGATGCTCAAAGTGTAGTCGGCGAGACGGCTTTTATTTCTGTAGCATTTTGTGAGTACTCAATCCTCATTGTGGTCAGCGGTGCCCAGCGGCCTCAGATGGAATGTTTATTTCTTTCCAAGACTTTTCTACAGCACTTCATATAGAGTTCATTTCAAACGACGCCAAGTAATATCGACGTATTTTAGGTGGTATCTACCCAGAAAGCTCATCCCTAGATGCTACAGGGATCAAACATGAGGGGATCTGCATATAGATCTACGTCATAATCCACGACCCACCTAACGGTGTGGTGCTGAGGGTACTTTTGGACCACTAACTGATCCCCCTTCCATGATCTACATGTGAACGGAGCATGGACAGAGCGAGTGTTGGTAAGCCTCTATATTAGCTGTAATTTCTTGAATTTTCTCGTCGTGGTCAGTTCGCGAGATTTCTGTGGGAGGAAGTAATATGTTGTCAGACTGATCCCTGAAAGTGCTCCCTCGAAATTTCAGTAGTGAACTTCTTTTGTATCGTTTCGAGACGGTTAAACAGTCCCGTGACGAAACGCGCCGCTCTTCGTTGGATCTCTTCTATCGGTCCTATCTGGTAAGGATCCCACATTGGTGAAAAATTTTCAAGAATCGGCGAAAAGGCACCTTGCAAGCGACGTGTTTAGTGGATGAATTACTTTTTTTAAAATATTCTTCCTAAGAGTCTCAATGAGGCATCTGATTTTCCTATTATGTGTCTTACGTGGTCATTCCTATTAAACTCGCTCTGGATAGCTATCTCTAAGTATTTTACGCTATATACTGTTTCCAGAAATACGTTATCAACAGCTTAGTTGTACAGTAAAGGATTTCTTTTCCTATGTATGTGCACTATGTTACATTTATTTACGTTAACGGTCATCTGCCAGAGCCTACACTATTAATATATCCTCTGTAGGCCATTCTGAAAATCGATGCTGTCTTCTAGAGTTTCTACTTCTTACAGTCAACTGCATCATCTGCGGACAGCCTTAAATAGCTTCGGGCGCTTTCTACTCTATCATTTATACACACTGTAAATAATGAAGGTCCTATACACTTCCTTGGGGTACTCCGGAAATTACCTTTACGTCTGTCGATATTGTTCCGGCAAGTGCGACGTGTTGAGTTATATCTGCAAGGACGTCCTGAATGCAGTCGCAAACCTTGTCCGACACTCGATAAGCTCGTATTTCTTCACAAAGCGGCAGAGCAAGGCGGAGTCGAATGCCTTCCTAAAGCCAAGAAACACGTCATTAGTGTGAGCACCGTTGTCCATAGCGCTATCGATCTCATGGAGTAATAGAACTAGCTGACTTTCATAAGCTCTCTTTTTTTCGGAGCCTATATTGATTCTTATAGAGATAATTCTCGTTGTCCAAAAGTGTCATAATTTTTTAGCATAAAACACGTTCCACAGTTCTACAACCTGTTGACGACAACCAAAAGGGGGGACAACTATGTGGACCTGTTCTACGACCCTTCTTGAAAACAGCAATAACCCACTCTTTTTTCCAGCCACCAGGTACCCTTCGCTGTCCCACCGACCTAAGATTAATGGCGGTTTGGATGAGGGGAGCATGTTATTTCATACAATTTCTGCAGAATCTTACAAGTATCTCATCCGGTCCTGATGCCTTTCCACTGCCAAACGATTGTAGTTGCTTTCCTATACCGCGATCGGTTACCTCAATATCCGCCATTTCGACGTTCGTACTAAGGAACGTGCTACGATTTTGTGCGGTGAAACAATCTCGAAAGACCGTATTTATTATTTCTGCCTTTTCTCCTTTGCCTGGTTTGTAAGTAATACAGCAGCAGCTTTTTCCAAATTTATGTAATTGATGTTGAATATTGGTACTCTAAGGAACACAGTGTCTCCAGAAAGACTGAAAACGATAAAAAAACGCTTTTATTTTTTTATGACTTCAGTATTAAAAAGCGAACTATTTGCAGCAGCTATCGATACACTGGAGTCACAATTTGCAAGTAGCTGTGCTCAAATGTCGGTTTAGATTCCCTGTAGTTTTGCCAAAATCGGTTCAGTCCACGCCGGCATAGTTTCTAAAGGAAATAGAAGCTAATTTCCTTCTGTAACTAAATCAATCTCTTTTTTTCATAATGATTGAAACTTTAACATGGTATGAAAATTAAATCGTCGTCCTTTCGTTTTCCATTGGTGGATCCACCCAAACAGCCAAGTGAAGTACGACAGAAGATGCACAAGTTAGTTGCAGAATATTGTTGTCTGTTTCTATTTCCGCCAAAAGAATGGTTTACGCAGTTGAATTAGGACACGTGTGTGTCTGAAAGTTGCTATCTGGATATCGATTAACAACACTGAGAGAAGGCTCGACTTTTTGCATGTAGTGCAGCTAAGGTCATAGTCTGAGGACTATACTTTGTAAGTGCCAAAAATGCGTAGAAAGAAAAACTGAGGCATTTAATATCTGCACTGAAAAACAACTACGCCTTTCTGTCAATAATACTTGAGTTCAGTGTAACAAACATTCAGGCTGAAGAAGACGATACTTCGACATTTCATCTAAAAAAGCAGTGCGTTATATAAACATGTCTCTATTCATCAAAACTACTATTTGCGAAGCCATCGAAGTTATGATGCGATATATTCTTCATTAGCGGAGAAGGTATACCTTCATCGTAAGTACTGAAATGCATTTCAGTAGTTACGATGAAGGTACATGATTGTTTGTTCAAAAGAGCAACAACTGTGTCCTCTGTTTATGTAAATTTTAATTTTAAATGAAAGTTTGTAACTACTTGTAGTTTGTTTATAGGTGATGGTTAGATAATAGACTTTGTGTACGAATTTAGTCACCTCTAATTAATGAATTTCGCATTGCAACTTAGATGGCTTCACATGAAATAGAATTAATAAAACAAAATGAGTTGCTCATCCATTTTTGCTGCGACATGCAGGGGGTTCATGTATGTTACTTATATTGATCTAACTCTTTTGGTGTGTTTCAGACGAATTTTCATGTTTCATACAAAGCACGGTACTGTTGCGAGTTGTGATGTATAAGAAAATTGTTCAGATAAAGAAGAACTGCTGACATCATCTTTGAGAGAAAGCCGACTGTAATTAATAAATACAGTCCGTTTTACATGAGGATCGGCAGAGCTACTCTTCGTTGTAAAAAAGCAACGCCCTTGCTTCTGGTATACATTAATGTATGGAAGCATTAAGGGAAATAAAACAGGGGATGGACAAGATTCGAGCAGAAGGGGCAGCAACTGTACTCGTGTTTTTTGTTATTTTCTGCCAATTATCCTGTTGGTAGATTGTTTGGTGTCGGGCGCGCAGCCAAAAAGATCCATCAGAGCTGATACATGGTACCAGAACAGGTTTAAGGAATCCGGCCGCCCGCCTCCGTCCTCATCCCGAGCTCCTATGCTTCTTCCTCCGCTTCTTCAGCGTCCTTTTGCTTTAAATCCTTCCCTCCCAGCCGCCCTCGTCTATTTTTATTTAATGTTAGCTGTTAACTGTGTGTAAGCTGCTTCTATATAATACTTGATTGTAGTCCGCGGAGCAGTCTCAATACAGTGTGCGCCGGGTACCGTGTGTGCCGCAAGTCTGGCCTGGCGCAGACGGTCACTTGTCCAGCGAGCGGCGGCAGAACACGAAGCCTTTAGTCGTGCAGTGTCGTCTTTTGCAAAGCGGGCACGTATCAGGCCTGAAAACGAGCACGCTACGTAAATATTTATCATCTGGCGGCGGACGCCAATCCGACTTTCTGATCGCTGGCGGTAGCAGCTGATTAATGTCTGCCTGCTTCGTTTAACCTCTCACCTCTCGAACAGTTAAAAACTTTTTTCCTAATCACTTCTCAGTAGAGTAACGACTGACGCGCCTAACGGTGTGCATTTATAAAGCAACACAGAGAGTTTTGTGGAATATTAATGAGAGGAAACGTTTTGTGTGAGCTGTCAAAGTTGTAACTCACTGTGAAATATCCTCGCGTACCTTTGCTCATACACACCTTTCCGCTACCCTATTATTTGCAGCAATACTTGTTTCAATTGCTACACAACCACCACATGAATCACAAGTTAAAGGTATACGATAAGGAAGTAATTACCGATTATCGTGCGTGAATATCAAACTAGCAGCGCCGCAGTATATCACATCTTTACTAATGAGAAGGTCAAAGTTGCTGAGCTCTAACACACTGGTAAGAAAATGCTAATCTAGAGAGGAAAAAGGAAAGATACTGGTGGCAAATAGAGGAAAAAATGTTATTGACCTTGTGCTATGTCATGAATACAATGTGTCACGGCCTGCGCTAGTAAGAGCACTTCTGTGTCGAGACAACAAAATTAGTATAGATGGAAACATGTTCGTCAGATATCACGAAAAAAAAACTTGACGACGAGCTATCAGAGATGGAGCACAGGTTCGAAATGGACGGTAATTGGGAAGAAATTGGCCGTCATTTTTACAAAAGAAATCATCCTGGCGTTCATTCCAAGCGATGCAGGTAACTAACGAAAAAGCTAAATTTGAATCGCTGAACAGAGATGTAAACCTCTTTCGTGTAGGCACTGCACCGTAACGATCGGTAGATTCCTTCAGCACGATATACGAGGGTGAGTCAATTATCATCCGCAGTTTAGTTATATTTTTGTTTATTTTGGTAGTACTGTCGTTTTACGTTGATGATGCATATTTGTTGTTATATATTTGAAATTTTCAGGCTGCTAGGTTAGTTTCGTTATCGCTGCCGTTCTGTTAATCATGGCTGCTCCGTTGCCTATTTGCACCAAAGAAGAGCAACGTTCAGTGATCCGTGTTTGGTGGTCGGAAGGGGTGTCAGGGGCCGAAATGAATCGAAGACTTTCGATACAGTACGAGAACAGTGTTTTGCCACAGCGGAATGCCTACGAATGGATTGAAAAATTCCGAAATGGTTGCACAAGTGTTACGCACGTTGAAGGAGCCGGACGACCGTTTACCGCCACAAATGAAGAAACCACTGAGCGTTCATGTGAAATGATTCTCTTAGACAGACGATCAACTATTGACGAAGTGACACATCGTCTGCAAATTAGTCACGGTTTTACCTACGAAATCATCTACAATAGACTTGTGTTTCATAAAGTTTGGATGCCAAAACATCTCACACAGTTTCATAAGCAAGCGAGCTTGGACATCTGCAAAAAACACTTGGATCGCTATGGTAACGAAGGGGACAACTTCTTAGGCAGAATCATTAGTGGTACCGAACCATGGATCCATCATTACGAGCCGGAGAGTAAACGGCAGAGTATGGAATGGAAAGATCCAGATTCGCCGTGCGAGAAAAAGCTCAAGACCCAACCGTCAGGAGGAAAACTGATGCTTATGGTTTTTTGGGACCCACATGGTCCAGTACTGGAACATTATGGGGAAAGGGGCACAACAATAAACAGTGTACGCTATAGTTAGATGCTTACTGCCAGACTAAAACCTGCAGTTCGAAGCAACGCCGAAGATAGCTGTCAACAGGTGTTGTGTTGTTGCACGAAAATGCCCGTCCGCATACTGCTGCCCACACTGCTGAAACGCTCCAGAAACACAAATTTGAAGTACTGGATCATTATACATGTATTCCCGATCTTTCCCCTTCTGACTATCACTCGTTTGGTCCACTCAAACAGGCTTTAAGGGGACGTCGATTTGCCTCGGACGAAGCAGTGAAAGAAGCGGTGGATTCCTGGCTAACAGCCCAACCGAGAACCTTTTTTTATGATGGTATCAGGAAGCTTGAACAACGATGGACAAAAGGCTTTGAAACGCAAGGAGACTATGTCAAAAATGACGTTCTTGTAAGTTTCCTATTTGATTACAATAAAATTTTATAACTACTTTGCCGATAATAATTGACTTACTCTCGTATTAAGGGTTATCTTCAGGTGTGTTTTATTCTTTGAACTCTACTCCATTACCGCTTTCGCAAATAAAACAGCATCGATGATGCTTTTGCAAATGAAAGCCACTGTATTATTCAGTGTGGTGAGAAAGGTCACGGGACATCTCCTCGTGTCGTATCGGACCTAATTTTACTCAGCGTATTGCAGCAACTCGACGTGGCATGGAATCGACAAGTCGGAATTCCCCTGCGTAAATACTGAGCAATCCGGCTCTATAGCTGTCCATAAATGCGGAAGTGTTAGCAGTGCATCATTTTTGCACGAACTGACCTCTCTATTACGTCCTATAAATGTTCGACGGGATTCACGAAAAGCGATTTCGGTGGCCAAATCATTCTCTCGTATTGTCCAGAATGTTCATCAAAACAATCGCAATCAATTGTGGCCCGCTTACATGGCGTACTGTCATCCATAACAGTTCCGTAATTATTCGGAAACAACTAGCCGAACATAAACATTTTCGGTTCTGTTGGACCGGAAGACCCAGTCCATTAGCTGTAAACACAGCCCACCTCATCGTGGAGTCATCTCCAGCTTGTATAGTGCGTTGTTGACAACAGGGGCCGGCCGGGGTGGCCGAGCGGTTCTAGGCACTACAGTCTGGAACCGCGCGACCGCTACGGTCGCAGGTTCGAATCCTGCCTCGGGCATGGATGTGTGTGATGTCCTTAGGTTAGTTAGGTTTAAGTAGTTCTAAGCTCTAGGGGACCTATGACCACAACAGTTAAGTCCCATAGTGCTCAGAGCCATTTGAACCATTTGACAACAGGGGTCGATGGCTTCGTCGGCTCTGCGCAACGCTCGAACCCTACCATCAACTCGTACCAGTGAAAACGGGACTCATCTGACTAGCTCACCGATATGGTCACGAGCCCAGGAGAGGCGGCGCAGGCGATGTCGCACTGTTAGGAAAGAGATTCGCGTCGGTCGTCTGCTCCCATTACTCATTAATGTATAAATTCTCCTCACTGTCCCAACGGATATGTTCGTGATACATCCCATATTGATTTATGTGGTTACTTCACGCAGTGTTGCTTATCTGTTAACACCGACAACTGTACGCAAACGCCGCTGCTCTCGTTCGTTAAGTGAAGGCCGTTGGCTACTTCGTTGCCCGTGCTGAGAAGTAATGCCTGAAATTTGTTGTTCTGGGCACACCATTGACACTGTGGATCTCGGAATACTGCATTCCTTAACGATTTTGGAAACGGAATGTCTAGTGCGCCAAATTCTGCTTTCTAAGCCTGTTAATTCCTATTGTGCGGCTATAATCACATCGGAAACCTTTTCACCTGAATCACCTGAGTGCAAATGACAGCTCCGTTAAAGCACTGCCCTATTATACTTTGTGTACGCTATGTTATCGCCATCTGTATACGTGCATATCACTATTGAATGACTTTTGTTGCCTTAGTATAGATTTCCTAATTAGAAGACAATGTATGAGTTTTGTTACATTATTTTTAAATTTCAAATGCTTACAGGGATTTAGTTGCAGTATTGCTGAAGACTGCATTATCCATAAGTGCTATAAAAAGCGAGAAGTAAATTTCTTTAGCCTTTTTTGTGCTTTTTTTGCGGTCACCGAGTTGATTTTAGTGTAAATGCTGGCACATCAAAAATGGTTGAAATGGGTCTGAGCACTATGGGACTTAAGTTCTGAGATCATCAGTCCCCTAGAACTTAGAACTACTTAAACCTAACTAACCTAAGGACACCACACACATCCATGCCCGAGGCAGGATTCAAACCTGCGGCCGTAGTGGTCGCGCGGTTCCAGACTGTAGAGCCTAAACGCTTCGAGAGTCTTCCTCGATTTTCGAAGACTGTGCGGTTCACCTATAGGCGTTCGTCAACTCTCTGCTTATGAGGAAGTTAACTGTGTAAATGAGTAGTCTTTATCTGTCTGTGCGTTATCGTAAATACACATCTGGGAAAGTGAACTAACAACCTAAATGTGCTGCTGACCTCAACGAGAGATCACTTGCACGAAACTGAAAAGAATCCTGTGTGTGTGAAGACCGATCTCATTATTAAGCAACTAAATAAGCAAACCAATAACTTCATGCTCAGTAGACTTGGTCAGTGCGAACTGTTTGAAAAGAAAAGGAAAGAAAAACGTATCTGTATAAAAAAACAAATCAAACTGTAATGTCGACCTGTATAAGAATGTGACCTAAAACACGCGAAAATTTCTTCGCTGAGCCTGTGGCCCTGGTAAAATAAAAGAACTGATAGAACCTACATTGCGCAAAGAAAGCGCAACAATCACGTTTTAGGAATCCCACCTGCAAAAGGAAGTACTGTCAGAAACAACAACACAGCGAAACTCTGCAACAGCTAAACAAATACTGCTAAAAGCTAACTACAATTGGTCCAGGGAGATTGGTTTCGTAATCTTGACACATAATGCCAATTAAAAACATGACTCAACCTTTAAGTACTGAAATTTCAGTTGGGAAAGGACTTATTAAAGAAAACAGTTGTACACTTTAATATGGAAATTTCTTTAATCTAATAACTTCCACGGTACAGTAAATTAACTCAGAAGGTCAATCAATAGAATAATTATCAAAAACTCGACTGTGACAAGGGGGAAGTGGACCAACAATGCAAGTTCACAAAAATAAAAATAAACTTTTTACCTCATCAAATAATACCTCGTTCTTCTTTTCAAGACCTTTTTTTATGTCCGTATGCTATCCAGCCACTGTTCTGAGTCATCATTCCTCCTCTCACATAGCTACAAAAGTGCGTCCATGCATTACACTGTACACTCAACGAATCCCCGCCTGCTGCCTGCTGCACACCGCAGTCTTGCTTGATGTATGCTGAGACTAACGTCATTCACACGTACAGGGCGGTCAGAAACAGTCTGAAAAGTTTGCAAGGGTGTTGCAGGGTACGTTGCGCTGAGAAATTTATTGTTAAGAAAAAGTACTGGAGAGTTGCGCCGTTTCCTAGTTGATTAGCACTGAAGATAGCCAAATTCATTTGGGCCGTCTCGAGCAATTAGTGGCAGTTGTATTCAAAGCGCAAATGATAGCGCACGAGACTGCTCAGCCATGTCCAATACCTACTAATGTCCCATATCCATTTTTTGCATAGCTCGCTTGTTCGGTTTTAGGAGACCAAACAAAGAACACTTCTGGCGACACTGTCTCTGGTGATCAGGTTTAATTTGCATGGGTAGCGACCTGACTGACTAACTTCAATGTTAATTAACTGGGAAATAGCGCAATGTATCGAATTTTTTCGTAACAGTCATTTCTCAGCAAAACCTACCCTGCAATACCCTTACAAACGTTTCAGACTGTTTCTGACCACCCTGTGTAAAGAATAGAATTTAGCTCGCTCTCGATTTTATTTATGATGTCTTGTAATGGCTTTCAGGGTGATGAAACCTTTATGACGAATGACGAACTGAAGGACTGTTGCTAAGTTCTGCTTAGAGAAATGAATCACTTAGTTATCATGGGACACCTCCTCAAAAAAGTTTGGAAAGACTGAAACGAATAAAATGACCCTATTCTTAGAGGTTGTTTACTTATTTACAGATGGATTATTACTACTGTATATTTACATGTCACAAAATATGTTCTAAGTCGTTAACCGACTAAATATGTGAGTAAAAGATAATCCTATCAAGTAAGTACAAAATTCCCACGATCTAACAGAAGAAGTACCACCGACTTAGGTATTACAATTAAAAAAAAGGTTTGTTGCTGTTGCAGGTAATGGTTGCGAAGTAAAAATTATGTATCTATAATGCGTTGATTATTTGTAGGTTCAATATCTGCCGCAACTATGTGGAATTAATCATCGAAAGTTATTTAAATGAGTCATTATTGCAACCACAGATATTCTATGGGACCTAAATTTCATTCGAATAGCATGTTTTGTTTGTTACTCCAGATACGTCAGTCATGTTAAACAAAACCAAAATTTTCTCACGTGACATCCAGAAAGCCCTGTACCTAATCAGACAGTCAGACGCAGTCTTCCTCGGTTTCTGAAAAGCATTTGACTTGGTACCACAGCTACGGTTATTTTCAAAAGTGCGATCGCAACAACAAGTATTTGTGAGTGTACTGAGGATTTGCTGGTAGTGAGGACGCAGCACGTCAAGCTGCATGGAGAGCCGTCAACGTATGTGCCCCCTTGCTGTTCATATTGTGTATTAATAACGTTACAGACAATATTAAAAGTGACCTCACCATTTTCGCAGATATTGCGGCTATGTTTAATGAAGTACCGTCTGAAAAAAGCTGCACAAATTATCGGTTGGATCTCGATAAGATTTCAAAGTGAAACAAAGGATGGCAATGTAGTCTTGTACCAAGGAAGCAAGGGAGATGGGTGGCCAGTTTCTGCTTTCTACAACATAAATGCACAAGTGGATTAACAAGGTTCTTTATTTACTTGAACAGACAGCTACTACTTAATTTGAATAGAGTCCATGAGTTATGGTACATGCTCCTCAGTGATAGTGCTCTTGCAGACATTATCAGTAAACCTGATATTAAAAACTGTGGTCTCCCTTTAGTCACTCTATGATCACTATTCTGGTCGCTATGTACTGTCATAGCATGAGTGAGTCAATGAGTAAGTGAGCGACGCCCTGCAGTAAGCGGCGGCGGTCTAAATCACTTGCTGTCCAGAGGGCGTTGTCGGTATGTTGCTTGTCGGTGTATCTCTGCCCTCTCTCATGATAGGCGCACTTGATCCAGCGCTTACTATTGATCTTCGAGTTACATCTTTGACGACCGGTGTGCTGGCGACAGCTTACGTCAGCACAGGCAATATGCTTTTAATGTTGAAAAATGTAAAACTGTGTTCTACACAAAATGGAGACAACGTAGTATTCTATAACTCTAGTATCAACGAGTCACAATTGGAATATCTGAACTCACTAAATACCTTGATGTAACACTTTGTGATAATATACTAGGAAAATGCAATAAGTCTACAAATGAGACTGCTTAGAGACCACTTGTGCATCCCATGCTAAAATACTACTGAAGTTTATGTGAGACCTGTGCCATACAGGACTAACAAGCGATGCTGAATGTGTAAAGAGACTGGCAGCACGAATGATCATAGGTTTGTTGGACCTATGAGAGAATATCATACCGATACTGAAAAAACTGAACTGGCTGACACCAGAAAATAGACGGAAACTGTCCCGAGAAATCCTGATTGCAAAGTTTCATGAACTGGTTGTAAATGCCGACTCTAGGTATGATGTACTACAAGCTTCTACCAATCGCTCCCTTAAGGATGTCGAGGACAAGATTAGATTCATTACAACACTCAAACTGGCATTTTAAGAGTCATTCTTCTCACGCTCTGTAGGTGAACGGAACGGGAAAAAAACCCTAATAACTGGTACATTGGGACGTAGCCTCTTCCACACACTTCATAGTGCTTAGTAGAATATGGATGTAGATGCAGATCGATCTTTCGAACTCGTTTTGCTTTATGTTGAATATGTTTCAGATTTTTGTACATACGTAAAGCATTGTTTCGCTTCTTTCAACATCTGACTCGGCGATTTTACGGTGCCATAGGTACATGTTCAAGAAAGAATTGAAGTTTACATCTACACTTCCTGTTTTATAAATGTTCTCCGGGCGTTCTTTCCGTAATTTCTCTCCAGACATCTTTGATCGTGCTATAGGTTGTGATTCTGTGAGACGATAGTTTTTCTTCTGTAATCTGAACCTAACTGGTCAACGTATATTCTTGTTATCATTTGACCAAAATAGATAGCCAAATTATGGTATACCACTTTCAAATTAATGCCACTGAAGCCAGTTTGCTCTAAATACAAATTTCCAGCAGTTATTGCATTTTGTCCTTCAAACGTCGTTGAAACATGCAAGTATACTGTCGCAAATAATCCAAATTCGTACCTCAAAAACTCTAGGTACTGTCGGACAGAAAATCAATATTAAAGTCTCTACAAAAGTTCCATTACCTTTGTTCTTCCCTAAGCCACATTCTGTGCTTAGGACGTCGTTTGTTACTTTCAGCAGGTCTTTTGGATGCGGTCTGTTCAACAGATCTTCGAAGCATTTCTTATTACAGCCTGAAGCACAACGTTTTCTGTAATTCATACCACTGAAGTCATTCCCCCTGGATTTTCATTCTTCTATTAAAATTTGCATCCGCTTTCATAATCGTTACTTCGACAAACCAATTCAGTAACATTTAAAATAAGCTGCAAAGCAGCATTTCATCCTTAATAATCTTTCTCTTTCATTTTGCCCACTGGGCTCTTGCGCATATTGTATATTACTTTTCTGTCACCATTTTTTTTATTCTCACTAGTTTCAGAATGTCTATCATATATTTCGTGGTAATTCATACTCTTCTACATTTACACTAAGACACACAACGATATCACACAACCATGGACCGTCGGAGGAGTACCACAGTTCTGAAGATGCCCTGTGCAGATCAAATCGAAACGTCAGGGACGATGAAGACACCTGCCAGGCTTTAGTTGACAGCTGGCCGTTGTGGCCGAGCGGTTCTAGGCGCTTCAGTCTGGAACCACTCGACCGCCACGGCCGCAGGTTCGAATCCTGCCTCGAGCATGGAAGTGTGTGATGTCCTTAGGTTAGTTAGGTTTAAGCAGTTCTAAGTTCTAGGGGACTGATGACCTCAGATTTTAAATCCCACAGTGCTCAGAGCCATTTGAACCATTTAGTCGACAAGCTTAATAAAGATATTAAATGCTACTTTGGTACGTTTATCACCGACAGAACTGCACAGAAAACTGTTTGAAAATCAATGGTTTCAAATTTGTTGTACTGAGGACGCAGCTCACATTATCCTTGAAAATAGAGCAAGCGAACGGGAAGGTTTAAGTTCCCACCTCTTATCGCTGAGATCTGCCTGTCCGCGCATCTTGTAACACGTTCTGAGCCTGTTCTCAACAGGCCAGTTGGGTACGTGGCAATTGACACGGACTTCGAAAGAATCGATCTCGTAGAAACAAGCTGGCACTCTCCAACCGCTACATCTAACAGCCGTGAATCAAGGTAATCAGATGTCTCGTGCCTTGTTTCCAAACGAGTGTTTTCAGCCCATTAGTGGTACAAACTATGGCTACAGATCGGTAACGGAAACATCGTCAATTTATTTGTGACCTTCATTTGTGAGATATAATGAGAACCATCTACTTGTGAATTATCAATGAACATTCGTAATTACCACCACAGACACGTATCTGTTCCTTTAACATTAATAATGTATTCTTGACTTTGTTCAAATTAATAAAAAATTCTACAGTTCTACAGTTCGAAATATGTTTAAGAAGAAATTCGGACTGTGTTATACGTACTCTATGGGAAAGTGAGAAAAAACATGGCATCGAAGGAATTTGCTGAATTCAGTTGGTTAACAAATGAGTGAAAAGCACAGATTTAGGAGGGTCATAGCATTCATCAAGTTATATGCATGTGTGTCAAGAAGTTAAGTTCAGCTGATTTTGCTATTCGCAAAATTCTTTATTTGTGAAACAAATGTTTCTGCGTCATAAAAGACAGTGGAAGTGTTCTCCTATCGGAGCACTACAAAGAGGAGAATATGTTTAAAAGACTCAGAGTGGAAAGTGGCATGTCAGCTGCCTCATTTTATCTTTCTAGGCACCTTCACAAATTCTCCCAAACGCTTTGGGATGCGAACATATTCGCGTTCTTTTTAACATGCACCTCATCTCCCTCTCCCACATGCTTCTCTAACTGCAGCTCGCTCACACCCACTAGTTACTCGCTGTAAATCGCTCATACCCTTCCATTTCCACTTGCCCATTCTCACTCACTCATTCAGTCTAATTCATTGTCAACATCTCTTTGTGTCTTTCGAACTGACACTATCTCTTGTCTCATAGTCGAGCCACAGTCTCCTTCGTTCTGGCCTACTACTACTGTCTCCTCTCAGCGTCTCCCTCCTGCTCTCTCTTACCGCTACCGTCTCATGCATTCAGTTCCACTGGTGCTGCCTCTTCTCACTGTCACTCTTTTCCTCGTTGTCGCTGTCATAGACTCTGCCTCTCATTGTAACTGGCTCTCCCTCACTTCCAATTTCTCCTTCTCTTTACTCCTCTGGCACTGTCATTGTGTCCTCCGCTGTTTTACTATCACTGTTCTGTTACTGTCAACTATGTTCTACTGCCACTGCTTGCCTCTCTTTCTCACACACCGCTATTGTCTCCTTCACTCCTTCTGTACAACAAACACTAACTGCAATTTTCAGTATTTATTTCTTTTCCGTCTGTTTCCCCCTGCCACTGCTTCCTTCCTCCTCAGCATAAAAATGAGATACCTGGTACCCCACTTTTCAATCCGAGTCTTTAGAACAGGCCCCTTTCCGGCTTTTTGTGCTCCAATAGATGATTAATATGTGCAAAATGTTCCAGTTAAAACTCATGTCCACACATTTCCGTAAATTATCAAGAAAAGCCAAAACTGGGAGACATCCAAATCCATACCTAGGAGAATTTCAAATATCTAAAAGGTATATCACAGAAATTATGAATGTTTAATCTAGTCAGAAATTGGGAATTAGATTCAGATCATTATCTCTCTCAGATTAAATTAAAATTTCTCCCATTGAAAACAGAAAAGGCGACCAAGAAAGTGATCAGATATAACACCACTACAGCTAATATTACAAAAGAAAATATAAACAAAATTAGAGAAGAATTGAGACAAGTAAAGAAAGAGACTGGCGTGAACTTCATATGCAAATAACTCAAGCAGCAGAGAAAACTTTAGGGTTGGCCAAGAATAAAAAGAAAACATTGTGAAATGAGGAGTGTGAAGAAGCACTAATACGAAGAGCTTAAAAATGGAGATGTTCGAAAAAAGAGGAAGACCTTGAACAATTCAGACAACAAAGAAAAGAAACATAAAAAATAGTCCTGAAAATCAAAAGAAACTTTGAAAATTCTCAGCTTATTGAAATACAAGAAAATTTCACCATAAATAATACTAAAAATTTTTACCAAACTTTTAAACACGTACTTAAAGGATATCAGGCACCAAGATTTGTTCCAAAGATGAAAATGGTGAAACGGGATTAAGTAACAAAGAAAATTGTAAAATTTTAGCAAAACTTTTTGAAAAGCTGCTAAACTGCGCAGTTCCAAGAGATAAATTAAAACTCCCAGTGACACCTCAAAATTTAGAGGAAGATTTCCCACCAACAGAGTTAAAATTCATGAAGCCATCAAAGCACTCAAAAACAATAAAGCAAGTGGTGAAGACTCCACTACTGCAGAATTATTGAAGTGGTCAGAACCAAACATAATAAAGGATCTACAGCTGCTTTTTGAGAACATTTGGAAAACTGGAAAGATTCCAGCTGAATGGGAAACAGCATTAACCCACCCGCTACATAAAAAGGTAGACAAACAAAATGTCAGTAATTACAGAGCAGTGTCACTTCTGCCAGTGGCGTACAAAATATTATCAAACATTCTCCTGAACAGAGTGGTAGATGCTTTAGACAAACAACTGGGAGAGTGTCAGTGTGGTTTTCGAACGGGAAGATCCTGTGCAGAACAAATTTTGAACTTGAAGTCAATAATTCACCATAGAATGTTAACCAGCAAACCAATAATAGTGTCATTTATTGATTTCAAGAAAGTATGTGATTGTATGGACAGAGAAACAACAGATAAGGCCATTAGAGAATTTGGTGCTAAATCAAAATTAGCAAATATAATTCGTGAAACACTGACAGGTACAATATCTAAAGTAAAATTTATGTGAGAAGTATCTCAGCCATTTGAAATAAAAACTGGTGTTCGACAACGTGACGGTTTATCACCTTTACTGTTTAATTGTGTTCTAGAAAAAGTTGTAAGGATCTGGAACTCGGAGCTAAAATATCACAAAATTGAACCACTACCTCTGGAAGGAAAACAAATGGAATTAAGGTAAACTGTTTGGCTTTTGCGGATGATTTTGCAATACTTTCAGAAAACCTGACAGAAGCAGTTATGAAGATAAACCTGCAAAAAACAGCAAACAGAACTGGTCTCAAAATTTCAGCTGAAAAAAACCAAATCAATAAAAATGTAAAAAATGCGCCAAAATTCATTGAAACAAAAATAGGTAAAATAGAGCGAGTAAATAAATTTAAATATCTTGGAGACAGAATACAACAGAATGGACTAGAAAAATCTGCAATAGGTGTATGAATTAACAAAATGAAAAAAGGAAATGGTTTGACCAAAAATATTTACAACAAGAAATGTATATCT
Source organism: Schistocerca gregaria (assembly GCF_023897955.1). Lineage (NCBI taxonomy): Eukaryota > Metazoa > Arthropoda > Insecta > Orthoptera > Acrididae > Schistocerca > Schistocerca gregaria. The sequence goes on from NC_064926.1 coordinate 457,702,248, forward strand.
AGAAAACCAAAACTAAAACACTACGCGACAGTGGTACAACCAGAATGTTTATAAGGACCTTAATGCCTAACGATGAACTATAAGATGGATAAACTTAGAGGAACTGGAAAGAAGGATTATTAGAAAAATAATGGGTGCAATAAAAACTGCAGAAGGTTGGAAAATAAGACGTAATGATGAGATTTAAAAATTTATAGAGAAATTATCTGAAGTAATGGCCAAACGCAGATTAACCTTTTTCGGACACTTCTACCAAATGGATGGAAATAGACAAACAAAACAAATACGCCTATATTTCTGGAAGAAGAAATCGACAATAGCATGGATTACAGAAGTAAGAAAAGATTTAGAAAGAACCAATATCAAAGCATCAGAAATAACTGAAAGAAACCGTTTTAAAATAAAATACTAAATTTGGAAGGCTTTCAAAGCAGAATAAATAAAAATCTGGAACAATATGGAGAGAAGAAAGGAAGGGACTTCATAGACAGAAAATAAGGGAATATTGGAAAAATAGGTAACAACAACAAAGAAAGAAGAGGAACTGATGTTGCTAACGTGATCCTAGTTGGTCAATACGATTTTAAAATAAACAAATAAATAAAATGTGGTTCATTACTAAAACACGGGGCTCCTAGAAATCTTCTGACGATAACAGAGACGCTTTACAGTATATTTCTCCATGCTACGGCACTTTATAAACATGTTTTTGCCTCACACCGTATTTTACGTATGGATTTTACGTGTACAAGTAGGATAATTTGAACTTCTATATCACGGAAAAGGATTAAGATATCAAGAAAATTTTAAAGTTTATTCTAAAAGGCGATCTTAGGAATAAATCGTACAAATTACAGCCACTTGTACATAGCCGGCTTGAAATCTGAGGCTCGGCTTTAGTAAGAAGAAATGGTAATAAAACATTTTTGGATGTTTTCTAAGGAACTGTCCATGAACTAATGGTACTTACATAAGTACCTTAAAGCCCACTGTAGGCAACATCAAATGCAAAAAGGACCAACCGATTTGCTCTATTTGCCTAAGCAGAAAGAATTGTGGAATATTGGTTCAAATGGCTCTGAGCACTATGGGACTCAACTGCTGTGGTCATTAGTCCCCTAGAACTTAGAACTACTTAAACCTAATTAACCTAAGGACATCACACACATCCATGCCCGAGGCAGGATTCGACCTGCGACCGTAGCAGTCGCACGGTTCCGGACTGCGCGGCTAGAACCGCGAGACCACCGCGGCCGGCATGTGGAATATTGATACTTTGACTATACTGTACATTGATGACATTAAGACCATCCTTCTTTGGATATGCAAATGCTTCCTAGCCCAATGATTATCCAAAACACTCGACCCTACCTTTCTATCGCCAATACAACCTGAAGTATGATCCTCAGAAAAATACCGTCTTTTGCAGGGAGTTTTGTAACATACACTATGTGATCAAAAGTATCCGGACACCTGGCTGAAAATGACTTACAAGTTCGTGGCGCCCTCCATCGGTAATACTGGAATTCAGTATGGTGGTGGCCCATCCTTAGCCTTGATGACAACTTCCACTCTCGCAGGCATACGTTCAATCAGGTGCTGGAAGGTTTCTTGGGGAATGGTAGCTCATTCTTCACGGAGTGCTCCACTGAGGAGAGGTATCGATGTCAGTCGGTGAGGTCTGGCACGAAATCGGCTTTCAAAAGCATCCCAAAGGTGTTCTATAGGATTCAGGTCAGAACCTTGTTCAGGCCAGTCCATTACAGGAGTGTTACTGTGTTACTGTCATGTAACCACTCCGCCACAGGCTGTGCGCTATGAAAGGTGCTCGATTGTGATGAAAGATGCAATCGCCATCCCCGAATTTCTCTTCAACAGTGGGAAGCAAGAAGGTACTTAAAACATCAGTGTAGGCCTCTCCTGTGATAGTGCCACGTAAAACAACAATGGGTGCAAGTCCCCTCCACGAAAAACACGACCACACCACAACACCACCGCCTCCAAATTTTACTGTTGGCACTACACCCGCTGGCAGATGACGTTCACCGGACATTCGCCAAACCCACACCCTGCAACCGGATCGCCACATTGTGTACCGTGATTCGTCACTCCACACAACTTTTCTCCACTGTTCAATCGTCCAATGTTTACGCTCCTTACACCGAGCGACGGGTCGTTTGGCATTTACCGGCGTGATATGTGGCTTATGAGCAGCCGCTCGACCATGAAATCGAAGTTTTTTCGCCTCCCGCCTAACTTCATAGTACTTGCAGTGGATGCTGATGCAGTTTGGAATTCCTGTGTGATGGTCTGGGTAGATATCTGCCTACTACACATTACGAGCCCCTTCAACTGTCGGAGGTCTTTTCAGTCAATAGACGATGTAGGGTTGTACGCTTTTGTGCTGTACGTCTCCCTTCACGTTTCCACTTCACTGTCACAACAGTGGACCTAGGGATGTTTACGAGTGTGGAAATACGCGTACAAACGTATGGCACAAGTGACACCCAATCACCTGACCACGTTCGAAGTCCGTGAGTTCCGCGAAGCGCTCCATTCTGCTCTCTCACGATGTTTAATGACTACTGAGGTCGCTGATATGGAGTACCTGGCAGTAGGTGGCAGCACAATGCTCCTAATATGAAAATCGTATGTTTTTCGGGTGTCCGGATACTTTTAATCTCATGGTGTATTATGTAGCGCATGGTGTGGCATTGGCGATTTTGTATGTTTACAATCACTAATGTACAGTAAAATGTTTTGAGTAACGCGCCACTAAGTAAAAATCGCGTTTGCATGGTATCGAGCAGTGAGAATAACAAGAGGTGTCCACCCACAGTCATACTGTGGGCATTATTATATCATCTCTTACAAAATATATATATTCGTCAAAGACAGATGTCGTAAGAAATCCATCATATTTGAGGAGAATAGGTATATTCACAGATATAATATTACCTGCATTACTTATTACGAAAGTGGTGTGCGGTTCAGAAATTCAGTATGCACAGACAAAAAATTTTGGTCATTTACTTAATACATAATATGTCTGACAGGTAGCAAGCTAAAGTTTTACTGGGTATTATGGGTAAAATAGCAGAAAATTATGATTACTTTGTTGTCAAATTCGTGTTTGACTTGGAAAATGAAAGAAGGGAAGTAAGATTAAAGGTTAAACGTGCGATAGCGCCCGGTGTCACTGAAGGAAGCGTGCAGGCACGGATTGGCGAGAACCAGTGCAGAAACCATCTCAGAATTGATCTTCATCGATTTAGGAAAACCAAGGAAAAGCTAAATCTGGATGGCTGAACGATTATTTGAACCGCCTTTCATCCCGAATACCAGTCCAGTGTGCTCACGACTGAATGACCTTTGTCTATTTGTAACATGGACACTGGCAAAGACTAACATGTTCATTTTCATTAAATTAAGTCACTGAGCTCCTTAGTATTGTGTAAATGGTCAGCATGCAGCCGTACACGTAAACAAGTCATATATACCTTCTACATTTACATCTATATCTACATACATCAGTCACTTGTTCTGAAATTATAATCATTTGTTTGTCTGTACATGTATATTACGTCTTCCGATTCATGTCTAAACATTATTCTTCTCCCTGTTAGCCAAAAAGATGACTAAAATAATCTTTGATGTGCTTGATGCTTCAGCTGTTTCTATTTCTTTGTGCCCTGTACTTTGGAAGTATTCTGTAGGATATTTGGTTATCAATGTTACTGACAGTTGCTTCGGAATCAGGTTTCCTTAAGGACCGCACTTAAAGCTGTGTTATCCCCTGTGTCACAGCTTAGAGAACACTGTAATACAATGTGCTCAAGTGTACCAAGATATCCATATTCATATCTGTGTGACTCGTTTTTGCGTACTTTATGCAGACGTGTCCCGTTATGAAATGGATCATGCCTCTACTTGAGTTCGTATACTGCAATTCCTTCCTTTCACGAATGTCGAAGAACAACTGGCAAACACGACAGCCAGTGCCCTTATTGTCCCAGCCCCTTAGCCACGTACCGGTTCTCTGGCACATTAATAGCACTTTATTCGTGATTTGTTCCCCAGTGATCTGCCTCACCTTCTCAATGTCCCTATTCTATAACCAGTAGCACGCAGCTCTGCAATAGACGATTATATCGGCAGGATTTATTCCCAGAACTGCTGACAATGCTTCTACTAGTGTTTTATCAAATGCTCCCGTAAATCGCAGAAACACGCTTCGCTGTATATATCTTTGCCGTGCTTCCGCATGCTGATAACGCAGCTTGCTGCGAATACAATAATAGTAGCAAAGATGGCACTGCGTACAGTCTCACTGCTGACATGGACGAGTTTTCGGGACGGGATTCAAATTTCCGTCCAGCCATCCTGATTCAGTTTTCCCGTAAGGAAGGTTAGAGTTTAGCCCACTCACTACCAGTTTTTTTCCCAGACTGAAAGACATAAAATTATGGTTATTTCAACTAATGTTTTCTTGAGAACAATATGAAAACCATTCCGTTTTGCAATGCTAGGAGGTGTGGGACATCCAGAGTTGTTTCAGTCCCTCTAGACGAATAACGGTAAATCAAGTACCAGAACATTAAAACATGGATGAGTACCTCTGGGTTTTCAGGAGACGACTGCGCAAAAACTACAAGAGGTACAGAGCACAGACACATATGAACGTATAGAGGATCTTCCCGAGATATAAACTCACATTACAAGTGCTCAACCTGGCCACCGTTTGTGAAGCGGAAAACGTCATTGTGTGCGTGAAATTCTTTGACGCAAATTGTCCGGGAAGACGTGATAACAGCGTGCTTTGCAATTCTGTTCATTGGTTTGCCTCTGTGCAGGCGCGAACTAATTCTGTTCGACAGTACGCCTGGATATCAGCCAGCGTTAGCACGGTGCCTCCGGGAATTGGAGAGCAACACCGGCGAATTAACGGCGACGATAATTGTGCTGGCCAACCTGGATGTGGTTATTAGGCGATTTACCACATCTGAGTAGGTGAATACTGGGCTGATATCCACATCGCGTCTCAGTTGCACGATTCGCAAACATTTCGAAAGCGTTCACACACCTTCATACGAGATATCACTAAATACGAACAGATGAGTACACAAATTACGTTCTGGAACGCGGGGTGTAGGAGGGGGGGGGGGGGGGGGGGGTAAGAGGGTTAGACTATAGGGGGAAAGGAATGGCGACAGGAAGGGCATTCTGCACTCTCTATCACTAACACTGCCAAATAAAAAAATTAAAAAAATACATAGCGAGCCCGTGTAGATACGACAGTGCAGATGATTTGTCCACATGCTCTAGCAGGCTTGCCCCTTAGTGTAACTACTCCACAGCGCGTATTACAAGCGATATTTTTTTTTTTAACTTCCAGTCGGTTGCGAAATGAAAACACAATGAAAATCCGATGAAGCTTTGTGGAGATGTACTACACAGAGTCTATAGTGTGCCCATCTGTCGCGTCACATCCCATCTTTCAGTTCTGAACGCACAGTGGGCTCGTAAAAGTGCTTAGAACAACGGAGTCTCTTGCCAGCTGTTAAGTGCCAGCTGAGGGGTTCTGTCTGATTTCATGCAGCCCACATAACGTACCTGCCATGCGTTTCCTTCCTCGTAACAGTACTCAGCCACACACTGTGGTGGAACAACGACGCTCCTGAAGCGTTTTCGACGAGAAATGTTGGATCTCCATCGTACAATACGGACTTGGCTCCCTATAAGATTCTTCCCTTTGTTCGCATGAATCGCTAGCACTGAAGACAGTATTTTGCTACAGACAGCAAGCTGCCGACCAGACTAGGGAATCAGCAGGAAGCACAGGCGGTTGCTTTCTATTACGAGTGTATTGGAAAGTTGGTACCATACTACGACAAATTTCTAAGTCGGAGCGGTGAAGTAGCTGGAAGGTGTAGCTAAATGCTGCTGAAAAAATATTTAGGTTTTTCAATGTGGATTCCATTTCGCGTCCGATTGGAGGTTGAAGAAAAAAAATAGTCCTCGTCCTAATAGAAATTACGAGAGATGCTCTACCCACTGACATGTGTCATTTGTCTGTGTATTTTGTAGTTTTCGCGTAGTCGTCTTATGAATTCCTGATACCTACCGTGCGACACAAACGTCCAAATCGAAGCGAAAGATTCGCCTTCAGTTTATCTTCATCATCCTTGTCCAATCCAAAAGTGAGCTTCTGCCAGTAATTCACTTGACATTCACGTAATGACAACCCTAATTTCCCTTTCTCAAACTTGATTTTCCTGTCTCATGCTCAGCAAATGCTGGAATGGCTTATTCGTCATAGCGACTGCACCCTCTTGTTTGTAAATAGGCTGTGTAGGTTTTCTTATTGGTAACGCCAGGTAGCGCTCTGTATGAAAATCACTGGCTGTGCTGTGTGCAGTCTGTGGCTAGTTTACATTGTTGTCTACCATTGCAGTGTTGGGCAGCTGGATGTGAACAGCGGTTAGCGTTGTGCAGTTGGAGGTGAGCTGCCAGCAGTGGTGGATGTGGGGAGTAAGATGGCGGAGTTGTGAGAGCGGATGATCTGGACAGAGACAGTAAATTTGTAAGACTGGATGTCTTGAACTGATATATATATATATATATATATATATATATATATATATATATATATGACTTTTGAACAATATTGAGGTAAATACATTGTTTGTTCTCTATCAAAATCTTTCATTAGCTAACTATGCCTATCAGTAGATAGTGACTTCAGTAGTTTGAATCTTTTATTTAGCTGGCACTAGTGGCGCTCGCTGTATTGCAGTAGCTTGAGTAACGAAGATTTTTGTGAAGTAAGTGATTTGTGAAAGGTATAGTTTAATGTTAGTCAGGACCATTCTTTTGTAAGGATTATTGAAAGTCAGATTACGTTGCGCCAAAAATATTGTGTGTCATTTTAGTGTTGATCAGAATAAGTAAAGAGCGAAATGCGAAATGTCTGAGTACGTTCAGTTCTGCTCAGCTGTTTGAAAATCAAATAATGTAGGGGCTTACCAGCACAGTAATTGATTATTTTTTCTAAGGGGACGTTTCATGTTTTAACTTTCCCGATTCCCTGACGGGGATGGCAATGTTATATCGGATTTTATTTGGCATTATTAGTGGTGATTGTTGGCCAGTTGCTCTTAGTGGAGGTACTACTTTCCCCAGGATGGAAATTGTGTACTCCATCTGTCCACGTCCAGAGTAAATCTCATGCTCAAGTATAAACCTTTGCGTAGTGCGTGTCTGAGACCGGATATTGGTACTAGGTCAGTATTTTCCGAGGTGGATGTGTGGAACCGCCTAAAAACGATATCCACGCGGACCGCATCATCAGGGCTCGTCGTTAATCTGCAAGGTGGAAGCAATTCAGGGCGGGTTGCCTCCAAGAATCCCGGAAGCGGCGCGTCAACCTGCTCGGCTACCTAGGCTGTCTATGTAAAGTGTTCAAATACTACAACATAAAGTTAGTTGTCTGCAAATGCAAATGTATAAGTGATCCACTACGTAGTTACAAAGGCTAAGGTAAATATGGTTGCGGCGCGCAAGGCACACACTGCCATTGAAAATATTCGCTGTTGTAAATATAGCTGTGCTTTAGCTTACTGTGCCAACTCTCAGATAACTCTTTCGCTTAACCTGTGCTACATTAACAGATTGCACAGTAATTCAATATAAAGTATGTTTACATGATTATGTGAGGGTATGAAGCTCACAGCCTCTAACTGCAGTCATATCGACGATATATTGTGACTTAGCCTTTCTGAGGATTATTTCATTCTCCAATGTCCATGAATATTGGAAGTAGAAGGAAAAAATGAATATGGAATTAAAAGGAAAATTATTCCAGTTAAGAAGTCAGTGGCGGTGTGTGAAGTGACTATTCGAATTATTAAACTTTCTACTGTGCTATTAAAATGAAATTATATGGAACAAACGTCATCTGCATAGGGAAAAACACGCTCATTTACGGCGGCCTGTCTCATTCGCATACGTCAGGAGCAGAATTGATCATAGGACGATGAAAAACAGACATCATCAGATGGGGGGCTGGTGCCCTCAGCTCCGGCACTCACCAACTGAGTGGAGGTCTAACAAAGACCACTTGAAGATAGTTGTCAAGTAAAAGTCGGTAACTTTGCGTGTATTCCAGCGCTGATGGGCTGTTTATAAATAGGTTCAGAAGTCGAGAAGAGATTTTGCTCCCTCACGGAGTAGGTAACTCTTCGCACAGCCCTTGATCATGTAATGGCATGTTTGGCGGCGGGAAAACATGTGTCCTCTGAGTATAGAAACATTCGCGGTTCGGTCGCATCCGGTGGCACTCGCATGTAGCAGGTAGTCATTCGCTGCACGAATCACCAGATGTCGTTCCAAGAGGTGCAGGTCAGACAGAGTTCATCAGTGTCGAATTTCCGACAAAAAGGCAAAGAGGGGTATCTGACAAATCGATGTTTTCCATTCACTGTGTTGTGGTAAATTTCATGTTGACTATGTGATACCGCATTTCCCGGACGTCCGTAGGGAGGAAGAGTTGGTGGATGGTACTCTACACTTAGGGCCATCGGATGGAGGGATATTTGGTCTCTAGCACATTTTGAGGAATATGGTGCAATAGTAGGTTGTAAAATTCCTTGGTCCTGAATGGACGTATTTGTGGGAGGCTGGGATGTGCGAAATTGTAGTCCACGAAAAAGGTCGAAAAGGTGCAATGTGGCCGTCAGACACCAGTGAAGAGAGATGCAGGCAGGAGGACCTCAAGCAAACTGCCTATTAGGAATATGTCCCACCCGGTCCTTTGTCTTGTCATAGTACTCATCTACAAGGCCACAGCTCGCGTACAGACGTTGACAATTCTGAGGCTACCATACGTTGGGGGCAGAGTAAGTGTCTCATAACGGACTTCAAACGTAGAACCAGACCTACGATAATAGCCAAGGGCCGCCAAAAGGTTGTGTTCAATAACCTTCGGTAGACGTGCACGACGTGGACCAACGATTAACGATTAAGGAACTCAGTCGGTTGAAGTGTGTCCTGGCGGAGCAGGAGGTTCTGGCAGGCATCGTTGTGGATGACGTGTAACAGGCGACCGAAACCGGTCGACTCCGTGCGTCTGACAGTGGGGTTAAAAGTAATGCCCAGGTACAGGAATGTTCACACTAGCGGCGGGGTTGGCACTTCACCTTCCTGGAGGCCTTGTCTGATGTATATTGAAGATGATTTGACGACGTCCATGGCATTGCCTGCAGCAGCCGCCGGAGGAGCTAATCGGTGTATGCCCAGCAGTGAATGGTGTGATGTCAAAGCGTGAGCCAGAGAGCCTGTTTGTTCTAGGGCAATAGGACACAGGAGGGTAGAGTGGGGCCACCTTGCCGAAAAAAAATGTGTGTGAAATCCTATGGGACTTAACTGCTAAGGTCATCAGTCCCTAAGCTTACACACTACTTAACTTAAATTTTCCTAAGGATAAACACACACACCTATGCTCGAGGGAGGACTCGAACTTCCGCTGGGATCAGCCGCACGGTCCATGACTCCAGCGCCTTAGACTGCTCGGCTAATCCCGCGCGGCCGCCTAGCCGAATTTAGCGGTGGATATGTACTGGCCCTGACAAATGTCAATTGACTTGGGCTCGTGTATTGGCACTTCTGTAAAGGCGCTTGAGGACGTTGATGAGGGGATGTGGGATGCCCATGCAGGCTGCCACAAGAACAAGAAATGGTGGCGTGCTTTATCCAAACTGCTTTTTAAATTTAGTGACGACTGCTGCATGAAGTGTGCAGGTAGCTGAGATCGCAATTAATTCGCGGCATTCTCCTGTTTTAATTTGTTTGTGATCCTGTCTCGCAGACCGAGCGAGGTGGCGCAGTGGTTAGCACACTGGACTCGCATTCGGGAGGACGACGGTTCAATCCCGTCTCCGGCCATCCTGATTTAGGTTTTCCGTGATTTCCCTAAATCGTTTCAGGCAAATGCCGGGATGGTTCCTTTGAAAGGGCACGGCCGATTTCCTTCCCAATCCTTCCCTAACCCGAGCTTGCGCTCCGTCTCTAATGATCTCGTTGTCGACGGGACGTTAAACACTAACCGCCACCACCATCCTGTCCCCCCGGGGGTCGTTTTCTCCAGGGAGAGGACACAAAGACATGAGGGAGTGTCATCTGGAGATGCGTTGCCAATGAGTGGACGATGGTCTTGTAATCTGTGTTGAATAGGGTGAACGGTCTATACTATGTGACCCTCCAACTGCAGTTTGTGGGCCAGAATGATGATGCCCTCAGCAAAGGCAGGTGGGATTGTTTGGTCAGCTGTCATTATTTCCCGGAACATAGTCACCCAACGCATTACCATCAGCCCCACAAAGCTTGGTAAAACTCTTATCAGTGAGCCATCGATGCCAGGCGACCTGTTGACTGCACCCTTAGCAAGTGTTTCGTCGACTTCGTCTTGTGTGACCGCCACTGTAAGAGTATCTACCTCCGTGTGGCTGAGAGTACAAGTGATGTAATGCGAGATGGACTCGTCCGCACTGCCACTGGAACCTTCTTCCCTGTAAGCGCGTCGGCAGTGTTCGACGAACGCGTTAATGATGTCATTCTGATTGGTCGCCTGTCGGAGGCATGATCAGAGAGTCGATGCGCTACTGACGACGCCGTCGTTCGTCAGACACTGTGTAGTGCAAGAAGGGAAATGGTTCAAATGGCTCTGAGCACTATGGGACTTAACTTCTGAGGTCATCAGTCCCTTAGAACTTAGAACTACTTAAACCTAACTAACCTAAGGACATCACAAACATCCACGCCCGAGGCAGGATTCGAACCTGCGACCGTAGCAGTCGCGCGGTTCCAGACTGCAGCGCTTAGAACCGCTTGGCCACTCCGGCCGGCAATAGAATGGACTTTCCAATCCCGTCGGATTGTCACGTCCACCGCCTCTGTATCACCACCACGTGCAATGTGCGGTACACCAGCGCATGTATTTTTGTCTTAGTTCTGTGTCGTTCCATCTGGATCTTGGAGGATCACATGGTAGAAGTCGTTGGTGTTGCTATGCCATTTGGCCACGTCCTTCCCATATTTAATCAGTGTACTCTGAATCGCCAGTTTGGCACAATCCATCCACTTCGTAAGTGTCGAGCGGTAGCTAGGAAAGTGTTGCCTGCAGGCTGCCCAGCGATTTGTTGATGACAAGCTGGGTTGTGCGGATGAGAAGTATTCAATTTCCACAGCATACCGCTGTGCTCTACACGTCAGGGTGGAAGGAGAACCATGCAGATGAAAGCACACTAGTGGAGAAGGCCAGTGGCCAGCATTCCGTGTCCTGTATCGCTAACGTTAGATCCTGTTAGACACATATCCTTTGTAGATGTCTTGCAGAATTACTGGTAAGAAAGGTATGGCCAGAACGATTGCCACGTTAGACTTCCCAGGTATTGTGAAGCAGTAGGTACTGTACATAGTTCCTGTCACGTAGTATATGAAGAATCTGATTTTTCAGGTGCAGAGCTCAGCTAAAATGATGTCCTAGCGGGCTGTGTTTTTCTCACCATAAAAACAGAGGGCCTATGTCCACAGAATGAAACTGTGTCCATTCATGTCATTGGTCGGTGCCTGATGGGGCATAGACATTAATGAAGTGTGTCCAGATAGCAGTGAGTGCCATCTCCTGATTTAGCGGAAGGAAGGCGACACCAGTGACAGGAATCTCTTCACAGATGTAGCTGGCCACTCGACAGCCCATGGGATCACCTGCAGAGGTGTGGGCAGTATAGCCATAGATATCTGGGAGATTGGCCAATCAATATCTGAAGCCTAGAACATTTCTCACACATGGAGGATTTGCAACTGTGAATGGACGTTGTTGGTGTTGATTGTTGCTATCTAACAGGTCTGGTAGTGGAGTACTGGAGGCTGATCCACTATTGTGTCAGCAGAAGGATAGGGTGTAATGGAGGAACATTGAAAGAAGACAAGTTACTCTCTTACCTATTTTTTGTATACGGAAAATTATTAAAGATTTTGTTACAACCTTACATGCCTTGAGTGAGACTCTACAAAGTTAACAGCCTGAGCAGACGTTGATGGAGACTGGTAGGGCGCTAAAAGAATGAAGTATTTTTGTGCTTCTTAGTTCACAGAAACAGCATGTTGAAAAGTGAAAGCAATTGGCGGCAAGCCCATCCTTCAGTAAAACTTGCCAGGCAGGTCCACAGCCATACAGGGCAGACAGAGCAGCCCGTAGATCAGACAGGTTTGCAGCAGAACAATGCCAAGCTACCTGCCATGGTGCCTGCAGAAGGCTGGGCTGCGCGCAATGGACTGAAGGGACATGTCTACACAGTGGAGTTGTAAACTGCGCATTGTGTGCAAAGCCACACGTAATAAGAATTCACAAGTTTTCATGTTCACCAATACTGCAAATAGGCCTGTGACCCACTACCCTCAGTTGTAGAAGAAACTCCGGCATCCGAAACGTTTAGAGATGCAATCTTTATTATACCTCATAGCTAGGACTCACTAGCACCAAGGCACAGGTGATTTAGTTAAAGATCTTTAAGATTGTACCTGTTCACTTGTTGCCATGGGAAGATATGCGACTTCAGAGAAAAGCATCTTCTTGCTCTGTGAAAACTTGAAAAAGCCAGTAATTGGGTGTTACTTTTTTTTCAGAGACACAGGTTTCTTAACTCTTGCGCTGGTTCAATATGAGTTTGTGCTGTCGTGTTGGAGGGGAGATTTAACGCCTCTAAAGCCCTGTGATTGGCTCAAGATGTGGTGAAAGCAGTGTCGTTTATGCACTCTGTGGGAAAACGGATTTTTTTTTATCTAGAGAGATGTGTAGCACTCGAGTTCTGGACTTCTGTCTGGAAGCATCTTCTGGTCGAAGCTCTGGTATGTGTGGTTGGTGCTTGGGACCAGTTCTGAGAGTGACTTCACTTGCAAGTAGTTAGACTGGAGAGCCTATGGTGAAGTTCTTACTGTACCAACAGTGTGAGTTCAAACGTTTCAGACTACTTGTTTGCTGAGGGCACACGTATTCATTTTTGGTTTACCAGTCTCGACGCCTTGTATCCTTGTGCGCTCTGTCGTTTAAGTGAGCCAAATTAGTCCTTGGTACGACCAGAGAACGGGTGTGTCACACACTGAAATCTACCTGGATTTCAGCACTGTGTTAGAGAGTGAATTGCGATCTATCTGCCTGATCGTTAGACCGTGAGATTTTTGCATTTTTGTTCGTGGCCTTGGTCGATTCACAGGTGCCACCTTCACGTCTCGCCACGCACTTCTCGCCAGCTGCAATTTACATCACCGCATGAAGCAAACAGGGTAACGTACTGCTGCTCTGGCCATGTCAGGGCGTACAGGTCTTAATCGCCACTTGCTCCAAGCTGCACCTATATTGAGAAACTTCTGTAGATTATCAGTCAAAGTCTGCTCAGCGTCAGTCGAATTCAGATTGCCTTATCCACATTTTTAGGGCCAGTGTACTTGACTCACTTCTGCCAGCCAGGATCCTTGTCCACTCTTCTATTAACCCAACTGTTAGTTGTTCAGTGTATTCAGCCAATAGCTGTAATTTATGTCTGTTTTGTCTTTTGAAAAATTAATGTTGTTAGTAAATTTTACTACGTTCTCAATCATTTTATATAGTCAGCACCACAGGTTAACTTTCATTGTGGTGTCCAATGCCAAGATAACTTTCAACATCATCCCGCTCGCACCCATGACTAATGGAGCAGCACTGTGACGTAGGGTCCCGTAACTGGTACTACTCCTCAAACTCCTTTTAGTGCCATGCCACGGAGGCGATCACAGGTGTATCGTTCATTTCATTCTCAGAAGATGGCGTAGTGATTCATGGTGTAGTTTCGGCTATACTAAGTCCATTACATAGTTCGGTGCTGTGGTGAGAAGACACAGCGGTAGATGTTGCCGCATTGGGCGGTGGCGGTTTCATGGACATAGTTCGGGTCGATGACGGTCTGCTCTTTGGCCTGCAACGTCTGCTCTTGGCCGGAGACGGTTCGACGGCTTCTCTTGTGATGTTTCGGAAAAGGTTGTTTCCTTATGCGACCTTCCGTGTCCGATGATGGCAAAGAGTCGTGTCGCTCTGGCAAGAAGGCCGCCATAGGGACGATAAGCTAGTCGATCTCCTTCTTGTTGTCAATGGTTGAGTTAGCGGCTGACAACGTCGGCACCGCCAGAGCGGGGTTGACAGTCAGCCGAGGGGGCGGGCTGTCCGATGTGCACTCCGTTGGGGCAAGATCTGGCTCAGTTGTGGCGTCCGGGGGGTCGTTGCAGGGAGGTAGGAGAAGGGAAAGCACCGGTGCAGGTCACTGATAGCATCGTAGTTTGCGACGCATTTGGTCTGTCGGTGACTGGAATTTGCATAATGCGCCGTTGTAGGCATTCGTAATAACGTGGCCTTCTTTGCCCCACCAGGAACGGGTCCGAGGCTGGCCGTCCAACATAATTACTGCATAGCAGCCGCCAATCTGTACACAGAATGGAACGAGATTTCGGAGATCGTTGGTGAGCTGTCGGACAGCGCTTAGGACAGGCTGTCTCCAAAACAGTCTATTTCTCCGCAGTATGGTGGTGGACTGTGCCGTACGGTCCGTGTGCCGCTATGACGTCCTCTGCTGGAGCTCGAGTGACAATGCGAAAATGTGTACCAAACAGACGCCTAAGCCTGCGTGGTCGACGGTCACCGGCCAGGCAATGCCGACAGTAAGACAGAAGCGGAGCCTGTTTAGTCTCGCGTAAGATGCGTTCGCACATCGTGTCGTTAACCATTTTAACATAGACTGTGCCGTTCACGATCGGCAAGTGTATTCCTACGATATCGGTCGTTGGGATCTTGACTTCATCTCGCAGAAGATGTCCGCCTCGAGCGTCTTCGGTCGGGCATAGTCGTTGCATAAAATAATTTGCGGCGTAGTTTTACCCTATCGGTTCGCCACGCATCGCAGACGCTAAGCAACGGCCATCAGCACGTAAACAAGGCGAGCTCGCGCTCCACACTGTTTCCCTGCCAAGGCAGACTGTAAGCCAGCCGGACACAGTGGTCATTGCAATTGCACAGACAACTCTAGCACTCCTCTCATTAGACACAGATTCTCAACTTATCCACACACTTACAACATAGGGCCTCTTGTCGATTATTCTCATTACTCGTGGCAATTCGGCCGATTCCCGTAGGAACTCGAGCGTGGTCTGTATCCGCACTGATGAGACTACTCGGCATCCTCGCCTTATATATATATATATATATATATATATATATATATATATATATATATATATATATATATATATATGCTGTCTGTTCTTTCGGACACGCCCAGTGGTCAGACCATTTGGCAAGTAAGCAGGAGATCTGGGCTCGAATCCCAGACAGGCACAAATCATAACTTTTATCAGTGATTTAAATCAATGCCCACTCGCAGACAGTGTCTGCAATTCCTTTGCGTCTTAATTCATAGTAGCTGCTGAATCAAAATGGTGTCTGTTCTTTAGCAAATGAAAGAACAGAGACCACATATATACAACTAAGGCGAGGATGACCAACGATCTCTTCAGCGCGGATGCACACCACGCTCTAACTTTTACGCGAATCGGTGAAATGCCGCGGGTAATGAGGGTAATGAGCAAGGGACACGACATTAGCAGTGTGGATAGCTAAGAATTTTGGTCTGTTTGGAGGCGTGCTAGGGCGTGCTAGGGTAGTCCGTGCAGTTGCGATGACCACTGTGTGCAGGTGGTTTAGTGGTTAGAGTATCTGTCAACAAGCAGGTGACCCGGGTTCGAATTCTAGTCTGGAACAAATTTTCAACTTTCGCCCTTTGATTTAAATCAATTCCCATTCACAGCGAATGTCTGTAATTCCCTTGTGTCTTTATCTGGAACTGGTTTCAACTTACTGTAAAGGTATAGTACGTTGGCGTGGAAATGTAAGTGTTCATTTTGCTCATCAAACATACATAGCTACTGTACCATTGCATTGATGCCAAAAAATTGTGTGTAAATTCCCCTACAAGTACGGCATCTCAATCCTTTTAGTAAGTTTTTCCTGAAAAGAAAACTTTTCATGTCACCGAGTTGATTTTTGGTGTGAGTTAGAGAAAAATATTTTTTACTGAATTTATGGTCTGAAGCGGGAGCAGGCAGCATATGGTCACTATCTTGCTCCAGCAGCATTGAGGCGGTCAGAGATCACGACATTCAGCTTCCACCTCCTGCAATTTCTACGATCTCAGATGTGAACAGGGCAAAAACAGTCTTCGTTTTCATATTCAAAACAGCACCAGAAAAAAGTATGTAGAGTAGCATGTTAGTCGGCCACATTATTATTGCACCTGGCAATGAGAGCGCTTCGGTCGGCTTTTCGTGAGGAAGTTCGTAACGGGGTTTGTGAGAGGAAGGAATGAAAGACGGTAGAACAACAGTTATGCAATGAAAGCCGCACTAACCTTCGTAATTAGAGTTAGGAAGTGGATGGTCCATTACGAAAGGGGCAGACGACAAGTACAGTAACGCCAGTAGATGTTACAATTTCATGACCGTGTCGGTTTCCATATCACTGTCGTCGTCATGGCATGCATATTAATCTTCACGCTCCATACCAACATAGATTGTTATATTCTCTACTGCCCCTTCTGTTAATCCTTCTCAGCGCCAATATTTACTTTCATTTACATGTTCGCAAACTTTTAACCAATCGTATTGAGTAATTTTAGATAAAGACTCTTTAGTTATTTGTTTATTGGTAGTTAAAATAATAAAAGAATTTTCCTGCATTTCTATTGTTTCGATGTATTCCGGATTAGCTCCATAGGGTTCGAATCACAGTGGTATGGTGAGATCCTCAGAACAGTATATCCTTTACGCTTTAAAGCGGCATCTGCTTAAAATACAGGCTTTGGCTTATTGTATCATAACCCCCGTGTAACTCAGTTCAGAACTGTTTTTTTTTTCTGAATGCCATTCAGATACGTCCTTTGTGCGATTAGCATTAGTGGGGGCTTTATTTGTGCGAGCAGTGTCACAAGGTGCGTTACCAAGAACAACAATACTATCAGCTAGGGTGTTAGTATCAGTTTCTGTTTTAACCATTTGTGATAGTCATCCACATTCATATAATCATTATAAACTTCGGATTTAGATTTTTAATCATAAAATAACTTTGCTCCCACTATGAAACCCACTTCTCTTGTAGCGTGGACAAAAATGGCTCTTTGACCTGCACTGCAATTAGTCATTTCACCCGGATCTTCTACACGGTGCCAGCTCTTAGTCATGGTATGATGCGTAAGCACCCACTTCTCATCCGTGAATACCAAAGATTTATTTGGTTCCTTTTCACTATTTATGATTGCTCACAAGTATTCCGCACGCTTTACAAGAACTTTGGAAAGTTCTGTTAGGACAGTTCTTTTATTTTTAATTTTTCTAAACGAAATCCCATCTCTTTTAAAAATTTTCTCACTGTTGCTCTTCCCCTCCCCCCTGAAAATTTATTGCAGTTTTTGAAAATACAAGCAGTGTTCTCAACAATGGGGTTTCGTTCTTTTACTCCTAATGCTCCCAGAAAGTTTCTTCAGATAATTGCATGATTTAAGTCATGTAGGGAAACTGCTTTTCTAGAATGCCTTTCTTTTCTAGGAGTTCTAATTTTTTCTTCGCATTCTTCTAATTTCATGAAATCTTTCAAAATATATTTTACTGTTGCTTTGGACTTTCCTGACATTTTTGCTGCCCGCGAGATTACTTTGCTGTAATGGTATCATTACCTGATTCTGCTTTTCTCTTGCAGACTAAGCTCTTTTTCATGTAAATGTGTTTATTTTCGCATCTTTCCATGATTTCCACTCACAGGGCTATTCATGATTGTGGGTAGCAACGCACTGCACTGTTGACGGTATTTTACGAGGACATACTGAACCACTTGATAGTAAATGCACAACTGACCTAAGTGCATTGACTATGTGATGCGTTTTACTCAGTCATCACAGTACGTATTTACCGCAATGTTACTGAATGCTTTCGATAACGCTCACGAGAGGTGAAATTCAATAATATGGTGGTTCGGCAATAATATGGCTCAAATGGCTCTGATCACTATGGGACTTAACATCTATGGCCATCAGTCCCCTAGAAATTTAGAACTACTTAAACCTAACTAACCTAAGGACAGCACACAACACCCAGTCATCACGAGGCAGAGAAAATCCCTGACCCCGCCGGGAATCGAACCCGGGGGCAACAATATGCTTTAAGCTTCACTACGTCGGTGCCGTTAATGTTTTAATAACATACCAGATAGGGTTTGATCACTAAAAAATTAAGTAACAGAAGTTCAACTTTTCACATCGCAACTGAAGAACCAAATTCAGTTGTCGGTTGTCAGTCTTAACTGTCGTTGTGTACGTAGCAATAGTGACTTCTGTCGCAGTCGTGAGGCAGTAGTTTGCACATTGGACTCCTATTTGGTAGGACGACAGTTCATATTCCTGTCCGACCATCCTGAATGACGTTTTTCATGATTTCCCTAAACTGCTCGAGGCATATACTGGGATGGTTCTTTCGAAAGTGTACAGCTGATTTCTTTCCTCAACCTTGAATCAGTCCGGGCTTATGCTCTGTTTCTATTTACCTCGATGTCGACGGGACGTTAAACCCTAATCCTCTTTCCTTCCTTATTTTACTATTCTGTTTTTATGTTCTGCTTTATGGTATGAATGTGTGTATGAGGGTATGTGTACTGGTCGTAATGGCAAGGGTAGACTTGAGACAGTGTACTTCTAGTAAAGTTATTTATCAGTGTAGGCGGTTATCAATTAAATAGATTTAAAGACATTTAATGGTATTGTTTTGTGCGTGTGAAGATTAGTAATAAAGAGAATCTGTCATGGAAGCAGTAAGATATTGCGAAGATGTAGTACAGAGCTGGTGGCTGAACTATTGTTCATTTTGGTAAAATGGTTGCAGGTGCAGGAACAGTCTTTCGAGTTATATTATAGTTAAAGCAAGCAGACTGGTACCGCCGTAGGACAATCAACCAGTATTTTACAGACCCACTTTGAGCTTAAGCAAGAGTTCCTACCCCTAGTGACATGGAATGGAGGATATGTATGCGGTATTTTCGGATCTGTGTTGCCAAGCTGCCTTGAACTAGCTTCACGTCATTAATACGAACTTAATCATATGTAACGAGATAAGACTTAAACCAAGATAGATATGCGTGTAATGCTCTTCCTATTGAGCCCCTCCAGCAGATCTCACTTAAACAATGGGAAAGGCTTAACTCTTCACTGATTCTTCTCCAGAGAGCCTCGAAACTTGTAATAGTAACTCGAGACCAGTGAGAATTATTTGCAGCCTCAGAGATGTAAATGAGATGAAACGAATGCATAGGAGGCAGTGGCACGTAGCTTCTACTCGGCCCGCGATTCGTGTCCTTCTGAATCAACCGGATGGACACTCCTGTTGAAAGACAGAGACCTAGATTCGAATTCAGGTACTGCACACAGTTTTAGCGTGCACTCTATGAACAACACAGGTTACTCACTGGTAAGACTACAGGAATTATACCGTTATTTTTAATACGTCTTTTGTCTGGAATCCTATAAACCAGTAGTCGAATTATCAGAAGCTGCTCAATAACAGTAGATCACATACTTCTCAAATAAGACTTTCAAAGAGGGTATCTTTTCATACATTTGTAATCATACTGAGTAATGTTGCTAAGCTAATCATGTTGGAATCTATGACAAGGAATAAAGAAGAGTGTCAGCTCGACCTGCGTAATGGCAATGAGGTATCTACATCTACAACATACTACGTAAGCCAACCATGATGCGTGGTGGAGGATACTTCTGCTACCACTAACTTATCCCCCCTACCATATTCTACTTTTCGATGGTGCTTGGGGAGAATGAGTATCGGTAAGCCTCAGTACTGGTTCAAATTTGTTGAATATACTCATCGTGCCGATACGCGAGATGTATGTAATAGGAAGTGATATGTTGTCCGAGTCTTTCCAGAAAGTGCTCCCTCGAAATTTGAATAGCAAACCTCTCCGTGGTGCACGACGCCTCTCTTGTAACGTCTCCCAGCATTGGAGTTTGTTTTGCACCTCGACAGCGCTCTTGCGCCAACTACACGATCCAGTTACGAAACACGGCGCTCCTCATTGGATTTTCTCTAACTCTTTTACCAGTCCTATCTGGTAAGTGCCCCACATTAATGAACAATAGACAAGCACATTATAAGACGCTTCCTTCGTGGATGAGTTACATTTCCTTAACTAGCTGCCTATGAATCTCAGTCTGGCATATGCGTTTCCTACCATTTGTTACATGTGGACATTCCACTTATGGTCGCTCTGGATAGTTACTTCTAGATATTTGCGGTACATACTGTTTCCAGAAATTTTTCATTAACAGTGTAGTTATACAGTAGTGGTTTTCTTTCCTATGTATGCGAAATATGTTAGATTTATTTACATGCATGGTCAACTACAAAGCCTGCAATGTTCATCAATTCTCTACGGATCATTCTGCAAATTGATACTGTCGTCTGGTGAACAACTGCATCAATTACGCACAGCCTGAAAGACCATCCGACGCTTTCTACTAGGTCATTTATATACACTGTAAGCAATGACTGTCCTGTCAAATTTCCTTGCGGTACTCCTGAAATTCTCATTATATTTGACGATGTTGTTGCGTTAAGAACGATGTGTTGAGTTCTGTCTACAAGGAAGTCTTGAATGTAGTCGCAAATGTAGTCCAGTACTCGTTAAGCTCGTTTTTTTTTCACAGAAAGGCAGTGCAGGATGGTATCAAATGCATTCCTGATGTCACGGAACACGGAATCCTCGTGAGGGCCGTTGCCTGCAGCGTATGTATTGAAACGTCCCCCTAGAAAAGTTTATGAATTGCTGTGCTGATAAACCTCTTACATTATTTGATTTTCAAACAGCTGAGCAGAACTGAACGTACTCAGAAATTTCGCTCTTTACCTATCCCGATCAACACTAAACTGACACACAATATTTTTAGCGCAACGCAATCAGACTTTCAATAATCCCTACAAAAGAATGGCCCTGACTGACAATAACCTATACCTTTCATGAATCACTTACCTCACAAAAATATATCAGTTCGTAACATCCAGTCTTACAAATTTACTGTCTCTGATGGGCACACGTCCAGGTCATCCTTTCTCGAAACTCCGCCATCTCTCTCCCCACATCCACCACTGTTTTCGGCTCACCTCCAACTGCGCAACGCTACGCGCTGTTAACAGCCAACTGCCCACCACTACAATAGCATATTCCAACAATGCAAACCAGCCACAGACTGCAGACAGCACAATCAGTGATTTTCATATAGAGCGCTACATGGCGTTACCAGTATAAATACCTAAACAGCCTACCTACAGTATCTGAGGGGGGAACAGAGGAGCTAAATTTCGAAAGATCTCTGTTTGGGTAATCCATGTTGATTTTTATAGATGACATATTTCTTCTCCAAAAACCTCACAATTCTTCAGCATAAAACATGTTCCATAATTCTACAATGGATTGGTGTCAACGATATTTGTCTATAATTGTGTGCATCTGTCCTTCGGCCCTTCTTGAAAACTGGCACTTTCTTTCTGTCGCTAAGAGCCCTTCGTTGCTCCAGCGATCCACGATAAACTGTTGCCAGACGGGGTCAAGTTCTTTTGCATAATCTTTGTATAATCTTACAAGTGTCTCATCTGGTCCTGAAGCGTTTCCACTAATAACGATTGTAGATTCTTTTCTATTCTGCGATCAATTATCTCAGTCTCTGTCATTTTCGGTGTTTGTGCGATTATTGAAAAGAGGAACTGTGATACGATCTTCCGCGGCGAAACAATATCGGAAGACTGAATGTAATATTTCGACCCTCTCTCTGTTATCTTCCGTTTCTGTGCCAGTAAGGTGTCTGAAAGAACGAATAGCTGATTTCGGGCCGCTTAATGATTTTACTGCGATGCGGTGGTCCATGAGAACCTACGCTCGCTTCTCTGAAAGTATACCTATTGTTCGGACAGTTTATTAGAACATAGGCGTCTCATGTTATAGGGGGAGCTTGAATACAATGATTGGTGTTGGGTTGACAAAGCTCATGTCCTGATGATGTTCCTTAGTCGGAACAATTGACACATGTGAATTAAGAGTATTCTGTTCCTGAAAAGGAACCGTCACACAATTTTGAACGAAAAATGTAGGTGGAAGAAATTAATCCCGAAACAATTGTTGGTAACGGCGGAAGTAGTACATTTGATCGACGAAAAAAGGAAATACGATAATGTCCAGTACAAAAGAAGACTACTACAATATTATTCACTTAGAAATGAAATCAATACGGGGTGCAAGCAAACTAAAGCGAAATGGTTGCAGGAAAATCTTGAAGAAATCTGAAAGACAATGGTAGTCACGAGGACCTATTCGGAACATAGGAATATCAAAATATCTTTCGGGAAATTTAAAAGCAAAGGCGTCAGCATTAAGACTGCGGAAGGCATTGTCCTGTCATACGCAGAAAAGAGAGTAGATAGAAAGGGTGCACTGACGGTTTCCAATAAGGGGACGAACTGTTTTTTAAGGTGATAGAGGATGAAATGAGTATTCGTTTGGAGAACATGGAGCATCCTGTGTTGGAGTTTGTCGGGTTTTTGGAGCGTTTGCGAACAAACAAGAGAAAGACGACAGAAAGCAGTTCTTCGGAATTACTAATATCGTCGGTGTAAAGACAGCTAAACTATTATTGAAGTTAGTGTGTAGAATTTATGAGAGTGGAGACATAACATGGGACCTTCGGAAGAAAATCGTGAACACAGTCCAGAAGGCAGCAAGAGCAGGTAAATGAGAGAAAAATCTGATAGCCAGTGTGACAGTTCGTATATCCTAACTATTGACCAGTATAAAATACGGTAAAAAGGAAAAGACATTTGTGGATCCGTTTGTACCCCTAAAACCCACCGTTTCACGTATTTTTCAGCTACTTTATTTCCCGAGTTCAAAGTTATCTCTTGTAATTTGTATGTATTTATGAATTTTGTCAGTAATTATTGTTAATGAAAACGTAATGTTTGCTGAAAGAATAAGTGAGAAATAATTACGTCAAAACGTTGTAGTCAACACTCTGGGAATGTAAGGGAAATTTGTATTGTACATAACATAAAGAATGTTTTTCATGTAACAATAATAATAATTGGTGCTAGAGCGTGCAGTCATAGAGGAGAGGGCAGGATGGAGTTGCACAGCATTTGTGGTGTGATACAGATGTGGGCGTTGGCGCGCAAATATCAGATGGTGACTGTGCTGGAAATGGTGTTATAATAAGGGCAAGGAAAAATATAAGTGAACGAGCACGTGTATGGACACGGTACATGGTCGCAAGAAGATTTTGGAATTAATGAAAAATACTGTGTGGCCCAAATTTATTCAAGCTGCTCTCTAATCGAGAAGAGCCTACTGCTAATAATGAATTTCATAATAGACATTACATCGTACCACAAGCAACACTTCGCAAAGTATGATCAAGCCAGTATTTTATAGCTGTGTAATAGGCATTCTAGCGCTATAATAAATTTTTGGAACAGTAGAGTGTGTTTAGTCAAAGTATAAAGTTGGCGAATGAAACGTTATTGTCTCAAGTCTTTAACTGGATCCTATCCTGTTTACCATAACTTCCGAGAAAGTCATGAGTAAAAGAAATAGTTAAAAGAAAACAGATTGAGTTAAATTTACTGTTAATTGTCAAACAAGTAGTTGTAGTAATAAAAAACTAGTACTAACTATAGGTATTCATACAGTGCTGCACTACTACTGTAGACAATCAATTTAAATGCAAGTTTTAGGCATCATATAAAGGGTAATCAGCAAAGAACAGGAGTTCAATTTCGTCATGATTTTGCAAACATCCAGAGAGCACTACTGTTAGTTACCTAATACATTACAGTTCCTATGAAGCGTTGCTATTTGTTGCATATTATTTGTTTTTCATAATTATAATTAAAGTCATTGCTTTCCAAATTCACGTCCTTAGTGTTCATGTTTGTACGTGTTTTCTACATCTAAGCTCGCGCGAGTGCATTTTGCTGTGTTGCTGGGCTATAATTCTTGCTCAGTATTTGCGTGGCATCAAAGTCGTTGCAGTCATTTACCAAATTTAACTTATTGCTCGTTTATCACCTTCATCTGTCTTTAATGACGTCACTGAGAATATTCTCTTTATCTTCTACGAAGGCTAACTATTCACTTGGGATGCTTTGCGTTAAGCGCCTAGAGAATGTTTGCCACGTGCCACTCCTTCTCTCCTAACTGTTATCCCTGAAGAGTAATGAGATAGCTGGAAGTGAATATCATAAAACTCTATAATTAAGTGCCGTCGAAAAGACATTTTCGCAACAGTTTACTATTTTGTAAATATCTTCCGGCCGTACCTTCAGCTTAGTTAACAGTTCGCAACGCACTTCGTTTCTTGTGGCTCTCTAAATGCAGTGCAATGTTACTTGCTGTTTTTTTTCTTAACCGGGTACTGGCATCATCCCTGAATAAATTTCATATATATTGCTAGGAGGAAAGACTCAGACAACTGGCAACTGCAATAGTGTATTCTGAGAACCGACTGCAGGTGCGAATTTCTCCACAATTAGTGTCAGAAACAGCAAAGCAATAAATTGCCACTGACAACTTGTCATCAAATGAAGTCGACTGTAACTTAAAGCATGAAAAGATGATCACAAAAATAGGATTTCTTCCTTTTGCTGAAAAGAAGTATTTACGTAAGTGTAAGCTCCTCAAATAGATTTAAAATAATTTTTTTGTAATTTTCAATGAAAAAGAAGAAAAATTCCTTGTATGTACGCACTGTGATACACAGCGGAAATTTCTATGTGACATTTTGTGTTTATCAGTTTTGTATTCGAAATATTTGTTGGCAAAGAAACTTACAACTCTTTAGTAGAGCGATGCAAAAATGTAGCAGTCACTTGTGGATAAAGTGATTTACTAGTATTTCAGGTTCACCGAACTGGTACTCTGAAATGTAAATATAATCGATATTACTACATCCGACGGATAGTCAGTCAGCCTGATAACCTTTTAGTAGCCAATTTAATCGAAATTTAAAAACAACAACAACAAAAAAGAGACATTGAGCAGGGGTAGGGAACTTCGATTTAGGAGATACTGTATAATCTTGAAGTTAATTGAAATACATAATTTTGCGTATAAGTTTCCTTTCTTGCTCTGTTCAGTTCAAAGCCCTATGTAATTCGCAGAGTCCTGTTGTAGACATATTTACTCGTTTGAATGAGGTAAATACGTTTTGTCCTAGCAGGTGTCTGAAGATACTAAACTGAATATAAAATTTTTAAGCTTTAGTTTGCACCCATCATAGAACACGAAATAACACCAAAGAAACTAAAGGCGAAAGGTGTACCGTCTCTAAACCCGCTGGTGGACTTGTCATAAAATTGGAGTGTAACACAGTGGTGACTTTCTGGCTCATTGTGCCTTTATTATAGTGCTCTCATAAAGCTGAGCAACATACATTTGTGTTTCGATGCTAAGGCACGCCTCGGTATTAGTATTTCTCAGCACATAGCAAGGACCAATGCAAAAAATGGCAATAACGAAACACCATAACGTAACCGTATTGAAATATTTTATTGTTGTCTATAATTTATCTGGGGACACAGGTTACGTTGATTCCAATGGCCATGACCATAGAGTATTTACAAAGAATCGTTATATTGAGATGCTCAGTAGCATTTAGCACAATTCCCAGACACTCTGCTAGAATATTTAGGGGAACAAGGAGAACATTTCTCTGCTGGTATTCACTTTTAGATGTAGTTCTCTCCTAGATAAATTTTCTTTGTATTGCGTTTTCCTGGAGAGTAAATCCATCGATAAAATACGATTCTGTAAGGTCCGCAAAATGCCCATCGGTGAGTGATGACCGCAGGATTGGATTCAGCATCTTTTCGTGGAACAAATCATTTTAGATTTGGAACCAAGGAGAAGTCAGAAGGAGAAGGGGATGGACGTTCCAACAACTCTTTCTTCAAAGCTCTCACTTCGCATTTTGCCAAAGCTGGTTTATGGACAGATATAGTGGCCTAATCAAAAACGAGTATTTTTCTGTTTTGTCACTTTCTTTTCACTCGTTTGGTCTGAAAGACTTTCGTAGTAGTCACCACTCATTATTTTAACTTTTGAATTGAAGCCGATCACAAGAAACCCTTTTACACCGTTCCAAAAGACCAGACAGACTTCTCGATTGGAATTACTGTGTCATCGGCTCTCAGCGATTGCTTTGATTCCAATGATGAAAGCATCCACAACGATTAAACATTGTGTAATGGCAGTTAGATTAATTTTGCAAACAATGCAAAACTGCACAGAAATTGTTTTCGAGCTTGATTCTAGTCAAATGTTCAAATGTGTGTTAAATATTATGGGACTTAACTGCTAGGGTCATCAGTACCTAAGCTTACTCACTACTTAACCTAAATTATCCTAAGGACAAACACACACACCCATGCCCGACGGAGCTCTCGAACCTCCGCCGGGACCAGCCGCACAGTCCATGACTGCAGCGCCCTAGACCACTCGGCTGATTCTAGTCAACTTTCAGAGAATACGACATCCATCTCCACAAACCTGTTTACAGTTATTTATGTATTTAAGATACACAGCATAGTGCATCAATAATAAGTAAATTGTGGTGACTCCATGCTGCATCGGTCTCGCAGACTGACGAGTACAGTACCTATTCTTGTGAAAGACATCCTGTAAATATTTAAATTCAGAGGCAAGGCTGTCGTCGTCTGGTAAGTTACGTGCTGTGTCGACCAGCGTCACGAGGACAACTTTATACTGTGCTGTATGAGGACAGACCTCGGCATGGAGGTACAGACCAGTGGATCACTGTGTGGAAGCTTCTGTCTTGCACTGTGGCGAGTGAACCATCTGAAATTCGCTTCACAAGAACATCTGAGAATGGTAGCCGTTCATCCTTCTCTGTTAACTCCGTTTACTTGATGTTTACTTATGTGAACTGAGGCGTTGCAGGAAGTCGTTAAGCTGCTTCATAGAGTGTGGCCACATGACAAATATGTTGTCCACATATCGGAAGAGATCGGTAGGTTTATACGTGAATGACTGCAAGACTTCTTGTGCAAAATGCTCCATGAAAAAGTTCTCCATCTGCGGAGAAAGTAGACTACCCGTGGTTACACCACCATTTTGTTCATAATACTGCTCTTCTTTCTGGTAAAAATGTCGAAGTCAAGAAGTGGCGGAACATATCCATCCTTTGCTTCTTGAAGTTCATCGTGGCAGAATTAAACCATTCACCAACACAGTCTAATGATGTCGGAATGAAGGGTCATAAGGTGATTGAAAACGCTCTCGACGTAAACTTGATACTGCATTTCGACTGTGTCAGTGCTTGTAACCGCACAGCAGCAATCACCACAATGGTGGTATCTTATTTCAGGTCAAGGAGTGTTGCCTTCTCCTCTATTGAGATCTTGCGTTTCAATTACCTCGCTCTGGTCGCTATATAGCACATCTCCCGACGAACTTCCTCTGATGCATCTGATGTGAGTGCATTAGCCATTACACTGATTAAGCCTGAGACAAGTGGCAATGTCGATGTTGTTGCAATTCTCAGACTTTTGTCCAGCATTTAAATCGTGAATTCACCCAACTCATACCCCGGTATTTTGATAACTCCCCTCAGTTCGTCTTCCTGTTGTAGTTTTGTATACATCCTCTCAAGATTTGATGCGTGTTGAGTCATTGTCTTTCTACACAGTTTTTGCCAGGGTCCAGGAGGCACTATATAACCAGTTCCAAGTCGTAGAATTAAGAGTGGCCGCCAGAAATAGGAGCAGGTACCAAAGGCTTCTGGAAATTTTGGAAATTTGTGGTAAGGACTACGGGAGCAAACTACTGAGGTCATCGGTCCCTAGGCTTATGCAATACTTAATCTAACTTAAACTAACTTGCGCAAAGGACACCACACACCCATGCCCATGGGAGGACTCGAACCTCCGGCCGGTGGAGCCGCGTGAACCGTGAGAAGACGCCTTAGAGTGCACGGCTACCCAGCGCGACAAAAAGGTTTCTGCAGATGGCGTCTGGTTACCCACAGGTGTACAGAGTCCAGTCTTCCACAAACGCCAAGCTTGCATATTTTGCTGTGTGATATGGGGAACCAAGATTTGGCGTGTTTACGCCAAGAGTGGTGTCCGAGGAGGATCAATTTGATATCTCTAATTCATTTAGTCGAATGACCATGTAGAATTTTTGCTGTGTATCCGGTAAAACCACTTAGTTTTTAAAATGTGTCAACGTATTAATAAAATAGAAAGCGACGTCGTGAGAAACAAATTTAGAGTAACATACGGGCACGACCGCTTTATACTGGTAGTTGCACATGCTGTGTACAGCAGTATCTACAATTCACTGTCTCGCAAACCAGTGTTACTGTTCAGTGTAAAAATTCATATCTTCTTTATTTGGAATAGCTTTTCAAGCGAAACATCTGTAAACTGGTCAAAATGCTAATGAGTGAGCCGGCCGGAGTGGTCGAGCGGTTCTAGGCGCTACAGTCTGGAGCCGCCCGACCGCTACGGTCGCAGGTTCGAATCCTGCCTCTGGCACGGATGTGTGTGACGTCCTTAGATTAGTTAGCTTTAAGTAGTTCTAAGTTCTAGGAGACTGATGACCTCAGCAGTTAAGTCCCATAGTGCTCAGAGCCATTTTTTGTTAATGAGTGAATTGTAGCGAGACACCTTTGTGCCATTCAGTTCAAAATACCAATAATTTTAAGTTTTCAAGCAGTAATGAGTTCACGAAAAGCTCGAAACTGGATAGACTTTTCTGATTTATTGTAGCGGGAGCTAACCTTCACATTAAGCATGAACTTACGTAATACCGTCTGGCGCTCAAGGATTCTTGACAATGTGCAATGTCATTGATTAACCCGTGAGAATAGCTAATTTACTGGCAGTTTTACAGAGCAACTTGCATCATATACAAATCTCGCTGAATCTTAGCCAAGAAAGAATTTTGAAACAATAAGATACTTGATCTCTCAGGTCTTCTCCGTGTGACGGATCAGTAGTGAGCTACCGGGAGCTAACCGGACTTGTAATGTTGTTGAAGTTTTTAATGAGAGTATTGGTACTTATTATTAGTCAACAACGCCTTTTGTACTGAGGACTCATGGACGTCGTAAAGTGAATCAAGGTGAAGCTACTTATATTTGGTGTGAAAGATCTGTTGTACTTGAAAATATAAAACTTGCTGGTGATTTGACTGTATATTATTATAAATAAAGAGCATTGATTTCCCCCCCCCCCCCCCCCCCCCACAAGAGAGCTACAGATTGATCTTGCCAAAAGCCGAAAAGCGATTCTTGGTGCACTCTGGGATGCTCTCTATGTAAGGCACCACCGTCAATCTCTGGGAGTCTCAGCTCGAGGCTCGGCTGAACACCCGGTAGCTCACTATTAATAAAATATTTATTTAACTGATTCATGTTACAGCCTCTACAGGTAGTACGGTGGTAGAATTGGACTCCGCATGTACCATCAACCGTTGGATTGAATCGTATAGATACTTACCTCATTTCCGATTCCATCCAGATACTAGTTGGTTCAAATGGCTCTGAGCACTATGGGACTTAACATCTATGGTCATCAGTCCCCTAGAACTACTTAAACCTAACTAACCTAAGGACATCACACAACACCCAGTCATCACGAGGCAAAGAAAATACCTAACCCCGCCGGGAATCGAACCCGGGAACCCGGGCGCGGTAAGCGAGAACGCTACCGCACGACCACGAGCTGAGGATATACTAGTTGTTAAAACTCGGTAACACACTGTACATTTTCAGGAAAGATGACATAATCAAAATTAATTCAAATTTCACCTTTTACGTACCTCATTACTGGCCATACATTGTCAAATGGTTTACTGACCGCTCTCGATATCAAAATACTGTAGCCATAGGGTGTGCATTCTGGGCATCCTGCGAAAAGTTGAAAAAATGCACTCGCGACTGCTTCCACATTGTTCTCTTCCTAATATGGAAAGGTTAACGAAACTACAGTCTGTAAAACCTGGTCATCATGTGAGGTTCCAGATAGTTTTTGGTTTCAAAGAACGTCTTGCAATTCTTGGAAAACCTGACATGGGCCAGTAAAATGAACTTCCAAATTCATAACATAAGGGGGCGATCAAAATGTTTCCGTTCCAAAGCGGAACAGACCAGAATAGGTATGCCAATCAGGTAAAATCGCTGTGAGCACGGAGGCAATCATCCCATCGACGCACCAGATTGAAGATACTCGTTATATAGAACTCCATATCCTGCGGCGTGAAGAAATCCGTAAAAAGAAGTACGTAAATGAATGGTGCAGATCCTCGTCTGACAGTACGCGTTTTTAAGGACCGAAGCCTTGATAAATGCATGGGAAGAGATCAGGACTATAGGATGGGTGCTCGGGTGTCTCCCACTGCAGTTGGCGTAACTTCTGAGGACCTCTCAGATCTAACGGCGTCTTGTGACGAATCGCGACCCACGGAGCTCGGCGCACCATTCCACAACGATAGTTCTAGACAGACATGCTGCCCTCAACACATCCTTCATCTTCCAGAGGTTGTCTACCAATGTTTGTCCTTCGGCAGCCAAGAAAAGAATAACAGCAAGTTAGTCTTGTTTGGACACATTTGGTGATAACGTAGCCTTAGTTCACGTTTCCGCGTTTACCGTACACACGCCAGAAAGACACGTTTGCTACAGTAATCCCTTGACTTCATGTCGGTCCTTACATATCTTCATCGGAGTCGCGCTGCGTTGCGTAAACGCTAACCAACGCGCTCAAGCAGAAAATTTTTATCACCCTTTATGTTTTACAGCACTTAATGGAACAAAGGAAAGGTACCGGAATCTCCTTTTTACGGGTCCCAACTCATGCAGATCAAGATTAACTGGCGAATGAGGCTTCTTTCTTGGGCCTTTAATGAATCTCACCCACTCAGCCTCGGAATTCAAGATACGGTTATGGAAATTCTTTGACAAGAAATGGACGATAAATTTACACATTACAATCTGCCATAATGGACAGCACTATATCGTGGTCCAAACCGTAATTACAATGTTTGTCTAGTTTCGAAAATTTTATGCGATCAGGAATCTGATAATTACCCTGGTAA
Source organism: Schistocerca gregaria (assembly GCF_023897955.1). Taxonomy (NCBI): domain Eukaryota; kingdom Metazoa; phylum Arthropoda; class Insecta; order Orthoptera; family Acrididae; genus Schistocerca; species Schistocerca gregaria. The sequence goes on from NC_064926.1 coordinate 457,733,545, forward strand.
GAATGTATTCCTTGTCCTTTCCATCTGGACCCTAATTATGAAGTAGAATCATGAAACTTCCTGGCAGATTTAAACTGTGTGCCGGACCTAGACTCGAACTCGGGGCCTTTGCCTTACGCGGGCTAGTGCTCTACCAACTTTTTTTAAATCGCATTTTGTTCGCCTTTGTTCGTTGTTGATCGATTAACTCAGTTTTTTTATTGCAGAGGGCAGCTAACCCTCTCACCGAACACGCTGAGCTACCGTGCCGGCTTACTGAGCTACCCAAGCACGGACCGAGCGAGGTGGCGCAGTGGTTAGACACTGGACTCGCATTCGGGAGGACGACGGTTCAATCCCGCGTCCTGCCATACTAATTTAGGTTTTCCGTGATTTCCCTAAATCGCTCCAGGCAAATGCCGGGATGGTACCTTTCAAAGGGCACGGCCGACTTCGTACCCAGTCCTTCCCTAATCCCATGAGACCGATGACCTCGCTGTCTGGTCTCCTTCCCCGAAACAACCAACAACCAACCCAAGCACGACTCACGGACCGTCCTTACAGCTTTACTTCTGCCAGTACCTCGTCTCCTACCTTCCAAACTTTACAGAAGCTCTCCTGCGAAACCTAGCAGAACTAGCTCTCCTGAAAGAAAGGATATTGCGGAGACATGGCTTAGCCACAGCCTGGGAGATGTTTCCAGAACGAGATTTTCACATCCCCAGGCTGTGACTAAGCCATGTCTCCGCAATATCCTTTCTTTCAGGAGAGCTAGTTCTGCTAGGTTTCGCAGGAGAGCTTCTGTAAAGTTTGGAAGGTAGGAGACGAGGTACTGGCAGAAGTAAAGCTGTGAGGACTTTTCGTGAGTCCTGCTTCAGTAGCTCATTTGGTAGAGCACTTGACCGCGGAAGGCAAAGGTCCCGATTTCGAGTCTCGGTCCGGCACACATTTTTAATCTGCCTTCAAGTTTAATATTAGCGCATACTCCGCTGCAGAGTGAAAATCTCATTTTGAAGGAGAATCATCTCTGCAGCTGTCAGAAGGATGAGACATAAACCACTTACTGTTATCCTGGAGCGTTTTTCGAAGCTCTGCAAAAAATCTTACTCCAGTAGAGGCTATTGTGAAAATTGGGGTGGTAAGCTTTTCATGATGATATGAAAATATGTCAACTCTTTTTTTTTTATTTTGTACAGGCTGTGGATACCTATCCTGCATGAAGACAATCGCGTTTCGGTGGAAATTAATTAAAGTTACCCCTCTTGTCATCACTTTATTGTGGACAGAAATATTCAATCAGGCTCATATGTAGGTCGGTGTTAATAGTTAAGGACTAGAGTATTTGATTTAGGTTATGATCGGTCATGTGTGTTGTTAAGACTTTAGGCCTGCAGAATGTGATTTAGGTCGCGATCCGTCGTAGTTGTAATTAAGACTTTAGGACTAGAGTATTTGATTTAAGTAGTGATCGCTTGTATTTGCAATTGATAAATGTCATACAATCATCTTGTGTATCTGAATGACGAAATGGTTTCCTTACAAAATTATCATGCAGCTTATGATTAAAATATACATATATATCCACCTACTACAATAACCAAAATAAATAAATAGCAGTACGAGCTTTTGCCATAGCAGCATCCAGCAAATACTTTTTTACGTCGTTTTGGTACTGCTTGTAGACTCTATCGCCCCAATTTCTTAGTTAGCTACGGAAAGCTATTGAGGAGCGAGATTAAACCAATTACAACTGTCTAAATCTTGTACATTTTAATTTAAGTGATATGTTGTTTAGAGAAAGGCCAATGGAGGGCTACACTGTCGTAGTGTGAATAAAACTTTCACGCGACATGTGTTGGGTACTGGTTTCAAAACCTGCTCCATGACTGTGCTCTATGGCGCCACTGCCATTGCAACTTTTCGTAGGTACACGCAGTAGAGAGCACTATTAAATATCACTGACGTCCCAAACAACGTCGCATGTAATATGTCGTAATCCTAGACGCACGCGAACGTCGTACTCATATAATATTAATTATCGAACATAAATGCTGATGTCATTGACGATCACATGAAAAGAGGCTCCCTCCGAAACACATAGTGCTGTCGGTCCACGAGTCGTTGCACGTGTTGTGAAGTTAAACTGTAGGCTGAGGCATCGACGGCTCAAAGCCACGTTCCAGCACGCGTTTGGGCGCCGCCTGCTCGTGGCTGAACATGCTTGGTGGTGTGGCATGGAGGGCCATTTGCTGTCATTGGCGGTTACCGCAAACAACTGATTGCTGCTCTGAATAGGAACCTCTTGCCCTCAGCACCTGGCAGCCCCGTTTACAAGCCACGCCACCCATTGACTCTTGATCAGTACTGTTACTCAACACTTCCCTTTCCGTATCGTCCAACAGTCTACAGTGTAACTTATATGGTTGTTCCACAGATCATAAATGAAATAATTTACTACTATGGATGATGTTTCAGCTCAATCACTTTTTCCGATGAGTGTATTACAGTTTTCATTCTGATCACTAAAGTAACTACATTATATACTGATGAAAAAATGCAACATCATGAATGATTAATGTAGACTAATGAAATTTCGGTAGTACATTTGTCTAGGTAACATATGTAAGTGATTAACATTGCAAGACAGCAGGTTAATGTAAGCGCGAGATAAGCCAAATCAAATGTAAAATGGTCGTACATTAATCACCGTTGTAACCGCCAGAATGTTGAATGCAAGCTTGCAAAGGTGCATGCGTTGTGTTCTATAGGTGCCGAATGTCAGTTTGTTGGCTGGAATTCCATGACTGTTGCTCGTGGTCGTTCAATACATGGACTGTTAATGCCGGTTGTAGATGACGCTGGAGTTGTCGTCTGATGATGTCCTGCATGTGCTCGATTGGAGACAGATATGGTGACCGAGTAGGCCAATGCAACATGTCATCACTCTTCAGAGCAGTGTTAGGTTACAACAGCGGTATGTGGGCGAGCGTTATCCTGTTGGAAAACACTTCGGTTGAATCACCAGACTGAAGTACAAATCTGCAGTCAGTGTCACCTTGCGCGTCCAGCGGGAAGGTCGTAGTTATGTTCCGCCTGTGCCGCAGCGCCGCTTGTGTCGAAGCTACTCAGTCTTGTAGGTGTATCGGCCGGAGTCACAACGTAGTTGCGTAGCGGAGTTCGTTGTTTTTCTCTCGGCGGCGGTGTTTTCTGCCCGCGCTATGGTGTCTGTCTAGTCTCCTAAGTCTATTCCTCGTCGAGCTACTATTCGTTTCAGTTTTGACAAGAGTAAGCGTCGTGTTCACGCACGTTCTTTAGAAATTCACGATTGATTGGCTTATGTTATCCGTGTTACACCTGATGAGGTAGATACTGATTACTTTGGTTCTGATTTGCTTGGATACTTTGTGAAGTTTTATGATCCATTTTAAGTATAGCAGCTTCTGTCTCGGATTGGTTCTAAAGTGTTGTTTATACATCGCGATGGTTGTGCTAGTCAGTTCCTCCTTGAAAATGCGGCACTTGAGTATACTCCGGTTAGAATTTATAACCTTCCTCCTGAAGTGGACGATTCATTTCTTAAAACAGCGTTGCTTTTGTTTGGAGTAATACGGCATATCCGATGGGAAGGCTGGTCAGCACAACATCGCTTCCAGGGTTATACTGGTATCCGGACTGTGGACGTGCGCGTTAAAAGGAATATTCCTTCCCACTTAACTGTCTGTAGTTACCGGATCCATGTTTCGTATGGAGGGCAAGAAGGAGCCTTTTCTCTCTGTAAAGAAAGCGGTCATCTCAGATCCGATTGTGCGCGCCGTACTACAGTTCTGACGTCTTATCAAAAACGTCTTCCTTTAACATTAGCAAACATAGTGTCTTCGCAGTCTACTGACAATCTCCAGCTTTAAGCGATGTTGGGGCAACATTACCCCCTACTCCTTGCGAATTTCCATCGTTACCGGCGCGTTCCGATGCGGTCTCTGTCCATGAGGGAACGACGGCTCCTGCAGCGCAAGTCAAACGCCGACGGACTGAGGACGGTACAGATTTCTCGAGCGTCCCTCTCCAGTCTCGTTCTTCTTTGACAGAGGGTGTACTGGTGGTACTGAGTTGTCTACTGACATAAATTATGATTTGAGTATTACTATTGATGATGTAGCTGCTTCTGTTAATGTTGAAATGTGTGTTGTATCTGCGTCCCCCACTTCACCTGTAGACGCGACGGTTCCCCGTGAGTTCAGATGTTCCCGCAATGAAATACCACCCCTCCTCCACGTTGAGACGGCGGGGCGGGGCGGGGCAACGGGATTCTACGGGATCTCATCCTGACGATCAGGTGACGCAATCCATCACCGGCACTACATTACCTGTCTCTGCTGTACCTGATGTTGCTGTAAGTCGTTCTGGGTTGTGCTCCCCGATTTCCAATGAGTGCAGTGGCGATGGCTCCTCTACCAAATCGGAGCTTGACGTTCCCCCAACCCCTCCACATCAAGAATGTGTGTTTTCACGGAGTAGTGTGAAACATCGTTTTCAACCTGCACGTGCAGTGGCGCGTCGTAAAAAGATTCCTTGGCTTCCGGTGGGGAGGATTAGAATTATACCTTCTTTGCACCGCCTCCGGACGTTGAGGAGAGAAGGGCGTGATTTTCCTTAGTGTTGTTTCATTGACCTTATATGTGCTGACGGATGCTGCATTACGCCATTTTATTTACGACTCCCAAGCTCATATCGTGTGTTTACAAGAGATGTTATTTGATGTGTTTTGTCTTCCTGGATACTTTACGTTCTTAAATGTCACACCTGTCCGCCCCGATAGCTAAGTGGTCAGCGTGCCGGATTGCCGTCCTACGAGCCCGGGTTCGATTCCCAGCTGGGTCGGGGATTTTATCCGCTCAGGAACTGGGTGTTGTGCTGTCTTCATCATCATTTCATCCCCATCCGGCGCGCAGATCGCCAAATGCGGTGTCGACTGTAATAAGACATGCACCAAGGCGGCCGGACCTGCCTCGCAAGGGGCTTCCCGGCCAATGACGCCAAACTCTCATTTCATTTCCAATGTCGCGCCTGAAAATTCTGTCGGTATGGCTTTGCTTTATCGAGATGGGATACCGCTGACGGACTTCGAAACGCTAGATGATGGTCGCAGTATAGGCTGTAGTTTTTATGACCTCACCTTAATTTTTCTGTACGCTTCGTCTGGATCCGCTCGTTCATCCGAACGCGCGCGGTTTTATAAGGAAAGAGTTGTTTAGTTGTTCCGACGGAACCTGCGCAAAGTTATGTCGGGGGACGATTTTAACTGCGTCTTACTTAGTGTAGACCAGATCTCCAATTATACATATTGTCTTGAACTTAATGGTATGGTGACGTCTTTGTATCTCCAAGATTCTTGGGTTTGCAGATATCCTACATTGGCGCGATTTACCTTTTTTACAGCTAGCTCAAGTAGTCGATTGGACCTCTTTTATTTATCTGCCCCCATCTGTAGTCAGCTTCTATCGATTAATGTAATTCCTGCCAGTTTCGCTGATCACTGTGCTGTTTCAATCATCCCGCAGCGGGACCTTAATTCGCGCCCTTTATGGAAGATAAACACTCTACATCTTATGGACCCCTCTCTGGAAGGCATCATCGCAGACGTACGACGGCGGACAGTTCAGTCCCAGGCGCGTTATCCCTCAATTTCAGAAAGGTGGGTTGCCTTTGCTAAACCTCGGATTCGAAATACACTCAAGCGTTTTAGCGCTGAAAAAGCGGCTGTAGTAAGGCGAACTAGGGAATTTTATTAATCTGTCCTTCGCGATCTTTACGACAGTGCTCGTGGGGTCCCCTTGAGAGTCGTAGACGCCCACCGTGTGAAGGCAAAACTTACACAACTCAAACGTAGGCAAATGGGTGGTGTGCGCTTGCGTTTCCAACTTCGTTCAACCGTACAGGGTGAGTTGGCCTCTGTCATCTTCTTCAGCTTCACAAAGGAGGTGTCCTACTGTCGTTCGTCCTCTAGATGGGCCTAAGTGGTTCTCCCAATCTGATATCATGCGTGAACTTTACCAGTACTTTTCCGAACTTTATACTGAAGTGGGTTCAGGCGGTCTACCGTCTGATTATTTTACCTCCCTACTTGATAGTGTTGTTACGCCAGCTCTCCAGGAAGAGTTTTTCTCTGTATTCTATCGAGATGATATACCTGATATTGTGTCTTGTTCTTCCTCCGACAAATCGCCTGGCTTCAATGGCCTTCGCAAAGAATGTTATATCCGGTTTTGGCCCCTGATAGGAGATACGAAAACTTCTATGGTGAATGATGTATTCCACGGAGGCCTTATCCCACCCAGCTTTAAGGTTGCTAAAATTGTCCTGATCCCCAAGAAGCCGGGACGTATGCATGTGGATCAGGTCTGCCCGATAAGCCTCTTCAACTATGATTATAAAATAGTGGTGCGAGTGGTAAATAGCAGACAATCGGTGTTGCTGGCTACCATCATCGTGAGCCATCAGAGTTGTCTTCCGGGTCGTACTCTCCTGACTCCCGTTGCTGAATGTCGTGATCTAATTTCGATTGCTTCCGCCATTCCCGTGCCAAGCGCTTTGCTTACCATTAATTTTCACCATGCGTTCGACAGCGTTAATCATGGATTTGTGATGTGAGGATTGACGACTGTTGGTTTTAACGATGTTGCAAGACGGTTGTTTAGCTCTCTAATTACTGTTATTCTGGTGTTCATCGACGTAAAGAGCCGTCTTACTTCCCTCATCGCGGAGTATCAGTGCGTCCTTCAAGGGAGTCCATTATCTATGTCGCTCCACATTCTGTTCCTAGACCCCTTATTGCGATCTATAGCTCCTCGTTTGGGTGGCTGCTCGCTGTTGGGAGAAAGGTTTACCGTTCGAGCACATGCTGAAGATGTAATGGTTTTTCTCCGTACCCCTGATGATATACCACTGCTGAACGAAGTTTTGGATGCTTTTTGTCGTCTTACGGTAGTGCGGGTTAATGACCAGAAATATCACTTTCTCAGTTTGGGAGGATTTAACGCTGTTGAAGTTCCACGGGCTTTGAAGGTCACCTAATATCGATCGTTAGGTGTTCTAATTGACAGTTGTCCGCTAAAGATGGCCACAAGAAACTGGTAGTCTGTCACGGATAAGATTCAGGGAGCAATCACGGAACACGCCGACTCTCACGTCTTCATAAGGTCCGGGCCATGGAAACGTATGTCTAAAGTAAGGCTTATTTTATTGCACAAATCTTTCCACTTCCTACGATGATGTACCGCAAGTTGCAAAGCTTAACTGGCAGGTTTATCTGGAGCAACTCTATATTTGGCGTGCATTATGGGGTAATGGCGCGCCCCCCTCTGGTGGGAGGTTGTTAATGTTTTTATGCCGTTGGCCAATTACTCATATCATTTCCTCTGTGGAAGCCCTGTCACCAGAAACGAATTGGAAGATTGTTTAGTCTAACGGTAGCCTCCCGATTTTCCCGATGGAAGTGGCGTCCTCGTGGTACCAAGTTGTTCATGATATTTTTGGCCTCAGTGTGACGGATCGCTGCAATCGTTGCTATGAGACTCATACATTACATCATCGGCTCATCTACTGCTGTCATGGCAGTTGGAGATGGTTTCACCGACAACTGGATTTTCTTCTCAGGACGTCGGAGGCGGCTATATTGGGGGAGATTCTCGTGCGTCCCGATTCATCCTTCTTTCCCCGATCGAAGAACAATGCCATCATGTGGCTTATTGGACATTATATCCACTAATTGATGGTGAGTGGATATGACGCCTTTTCCCAATATATGACCACAGTCCATAGGACGTGGCTCATTGTGCCACGTTAGCGAGAACTTTCTTCTAATATGCTGCATCTTGTTTTTCATCGACAAGGAGATGGATGAGTTAAAATATTCCCGTCTTCTGTGGACACTCTTGTTTGGATTTAAATGTTACACGATGTATAAGTGACGGAGGAAAAAGGTGTGGGCACGTTAAAATTAACGCCATGTTCCTTTATATACGTTTTTCTGATTTAACCCTTTTGTATTTGTCGAAAGGACTTCTTTTGTTTTATTTTTAATTGATTGCCTTAAATAAGTGCTTTGTAGGGAGGAAAAAAAAACAACTGTAGAGGTCTGAAATGGCGCCACGTATCAACAAGGTTTATAATCGTTAATCTACTGCAGGCCTAACAGTTATAACATAAACTTTATGTTTTTTTTTCAATTGCTCACCTGAAAATTACATTGGTAGTGAAAATGCATTTTATAGAAAGGTTTCTGTGCCCTTTATTATAGTTTTGACAGCATGTTATCTGAAAATAGTCATGAAGAAAATTTATACGTTTTTAAAGCAAAAAAAAAAAAAAGAAAAAAGAAACAATGTAAATTATATGATTGTTCCACAGACCATGGATGAAATAATTTACTACTATGGATAATGTGTCAGCTCAATCACTTTTTTCCGATGATTGTATTATTCTTTTCATTCTGATCACTAAAGTAACTAAAATATACACTGATGGAAAAAATGCAACATCATGAATGATTAATGTAGACTAATGACATTTCGGTTGTACATTTGTCTACGTAACATATGTAAGTAATTAACTTTGCAAGACCGCAGTTCAATGCAACCGCGAGATTAAGCCATCGCAAATGTGAAATGCTGGTTCATTAATCACCTTTGTAACCGCCAGAATGTTGAATGGAAGCCTGCAAACGTGCCTGCATTGTGTTGTATAGGTGCCGAATGTCAGTTTGTGGGCTGGAGTTCCGTGACTGTTGCTCCTAGTCGTTCAATACAGGGACCATTAATGCCGGTTGTAGATGATGCTGGAGTTGTCGTCTGATGATGTCCTGCATGTGCTCGATTGGAGACAGATCTGGAGATCGAGCAACATGTCATCACTCTTCAGAGCAATGTTAGGTTACAACAGCGGCATGTTGGTGAGCGTTATCGTGTTGGAAAAAACTCCCTGGAATGTTGTTTATGAATGGCAGCACAACAGGTCTAATCACCAGACTGAAGTACAAAACTACAGTCAGTGCCCGTGGGATAGCCACGAGAGTGATCCTACCGTCATAGGAAATCGCACTCCAGACCGCAACTCCAGGTGTATGAAATGCACGTCTAGAACGCAGACGGGTTAGATGCAGGCCCGCAACTGGACTCCTTCATCTACATCTACACTATACTCTGAAAGCTACCGAATGGAGTGTGGTGGAGGGTACTTTTTGTACCATTAACTGAGCACTCCGACGCTATGGGGAGAATGACTGTCGGTAAGCCTCTGCATTGGTTCTAATTCTCGTAGTTTCTGTCCATAGTCGTCACGCGAGACGGAAAGAGGTGGGGGGGGGGGGGGGGGGAAGTAATATGTCGTCCGAGTCTTCCTGGAAAGTGGTCTCTCGAAATTTCAAAAGTATATGTCTCCGTGATGCACAACGCATCTCTTGTAACGTCCGCCAATGAAGTTTGTTGCGCATTTCCGTAACGCTCTCGTGCCGACTAAACGATCCCGTGACGAAAGGTGCCGCTCTTCTTTGGTTCTGCTCTACCTCTTCTATGTGGTAGGGATCCCAGATATATGAACAATATTCAAGAATTGGTCGAACAAGAGCCGTATAAGCCACTTCCTTCGCGGATGAGTTACGTTTCCTTAAATTGCTTCCCATGAAACTTAGTCTGGTATCTGATTTTCGTACCATTTGTTTTGTGAGGTCATTCCACTAGATGTCGCTCTGATAGTTAAGTCCTACATATTTTACGGTACATACTGCCTCCAGGGGTTTCTCATCAATAGTGTAGTTGTACAGTAGTGGATTTCTTTTTTTGTGTATGTGCGATACGTTACATTTACTTACGTTCAGGGACGACTGCAAGAGCCTGCTCCATTCATCAATCCTGTGCAGGTCATTCTGCAAATTGATACTCTCTTCTAGCGTTGCTGCTTTGTTATGAGTACTGCATCAATTGCGCACTGTCTTAGAGAGCTTCCGACCCTTTCTACTAGGTCATTTATATACGTTGGAAGTAATGACGGTCCTGTCACACTTCCTTGGGGTACTCTGGAAATGATCTTTACATCTTGTAAGTAGGCTGTTTAGGTTTTCTTATTGGTAACGCCACATAGCGCTCGGTATGAAAAAATCACTGGCTGTGCCGTGTGCAGTCTGTGTTTAGTCTGCACTGTTGTCTGCCATTGTAGTGTTGGGCAGCGGCAGCTGGATGCTAACAGCGCGTAGCGTTGCGCAGTTGGAGGTGAGCCGCCAGCAGTGGTGGACGTGGGGAGAGAGATGGCGGAGTTTTGAAATTTGTAAGAATTGGTGTCATGAACTGCTATATATATTATGACTAGTGAGGTAAATACATTGTTTGTTCTCTATTAAAATCTTTCATTTGCTAACTATGCCTATCAGTAGTTAGTGCCTTCAGTAGTTTGAATCTTTAATTTAGCTGGCAGTAGTGGCGCTCGCTGTATTGCAGTAGCTTGAGTAACGAAGATTTTTGTGAGGTAAGTGATTTGTGAAACGTATAGCTTAATGCTAGTCAGGGCCATTCTTTCGTAGGGACTTTTGGAAGTCAGATTGCGTTGCGCTAAAAAATATTGTGTGTCAGTTTAAGCACAGTCATGTATAAATTTTTCTAAGGGGACGTTTCATATGTCGACCCTTAGCCAAGGATACCTCACTGGAATCTTCTGATTTTTTCTTGTAGTTTGTGTAGTTAGTGTAGCCTTTGATTATTGCTAGCGCCTTATCATATAGAGAGAATTTTCTTTGTACTTGCAGTCTTTCATTGTTGTACAGTAAAACAGTTGTGGCATGCATGTAGAGTTGCACCAAGTATTTCGCAGCTGCGCTTGCAATTAACTAGATATTATTTTCTATGTTAATGTATTCTCTTATTTTTGCTCTTCAAATTGTGTTTTTTTCTGTGTTGTCGTGTGAAATATTGTGACAATAATGGCGTGTGAAAAACGTAATACTAGGCTCCAAAGTAAACTGAGAAATGACAGTGAAGACGAAAGCAGTGTGTTAGCGCCACCATGTAATGAATTAACTAATGTTCAAAGTAGTAATTTGGTAATTGTGCATAGGGAAATGGAGCGGGTTGCAAATAATGGTGTAGGCAGTGAAACAATTAGTGAACAGGGAAGCATTATCGATCGATCGGTTGGCAACAGATCGCCTCAGGATTCCGAAATGACAGGACACAATATTGCAAATACTGTAGATTCAGGATTTGCGTCCTCACCGTTTTCTCAGATAAGTCAAGACACATTTTCTGTTTTTCAAACTGCGAATATTGCCGGTGCAAATGCATTGCCGAATAGGACTAAGGAACATGTTTCAGACACCAGTTCATTGTTATTACAATTAATGCAACAAATGGGACAAAAGCTTCAAAAGTTAGACACAATGGAACAAAATCTTCAAAAGTTAGACACAATGGAACAAAATCTTCAAAAGTTAGACACAACGCTTGAACAAAATCAGAAACAAATGGGACAGAATCTTCAAAAATTAGACACAATGGAACAAAATCTTCCGAAGTTAGACACCACACTTGAACAAACACGTGAAGATTTAACTACTGAGTTACATAACATTGAATCGAAATGTCAAAAAATCTGTAATGACGTAAAAACACAAATTTGTGAGCATTTCCAACCCATTTTTTCGCGGCATGAAAATGCATTACAGAATCACGAAGCAGCCATAAAAGAATTGCAAACTACTGTTCGTGAAAATCACGACACCTTGCAAGCTAAATTGGACTCAGTTGCATCCACCGATTCGGTTACGCAACTTGCAAGAACTCAGGAAAACTTAAAGGACACAGTAGATTCGATTTCAACGCAAATGGACACTCTGAAACTTGGTTCAGAAAAACACACTGAGGAAATGTGTTCACTATCGGAGAAAGTAGCCGAACTTTCGGATCAGTTCACTAATTTATCTACGAAGGTAGGTGATAATCTGAATGACACAAAACTGGTAGTCTTTAATGACACAGAAGAGTATGAACAAATTAGGAAATTCAAACAAAGTCTGAATCAAATTAGTACGCAACACCAAAGAGAAATCCGGGAAGTACAACATCAGCTGTCACAGGTAATACAACAATTACGTATTTCAGAGGACACTCGCGCTCCAATACGGGAAGAGGGACATAGAAATACGGAACAGCCACAAAATAATAACCAGGGCACTTCGAAAATTATGAAAGAAATTGGCAAGGTGCACCGAATTTTGAGATGGAACTGCCGACACGACGTAACAATGAACGATATGCTACCCGCCGACACGATGATTTTGACTATAAGCTGTTCATTACTACACGTAAATTCAAAACATTTAAGAATTCTGGCAACGACATTCATCCACAAGCGTGGCTCCATCAATTCTCTCATTGTTTTCCTCCCAACTGGTCACTAGAGCACAGATTAGAATTTATGTGTGGCTACTTAGAGAATGAACCAGCTGTAAGAATGCGATCGGTCATTCACGATTGTCGCAGTGAAGGAGAATTTCACCATGCCTTCCTCTCAGCATATTGGTCCCAAGCCACACAAGACCGAGTAAAACATGGCATCATGATGATGAAACATTTCGAACAATCTGAATTTTCAAGTCTTGTCAAATATTTTGAAGACATGTTACCTAAGAATCAGTATCTTTCAAACCCATACAGCCCCTCAGAACTCATCCGCATTTGCTTAATCAAATTACCTGAACATTTACGACAGATTATTTTAGCAGGACGATGCAAAGACGACATTGAAGCTTTTCAGGGACTGTTACAAGAACTGGAAATTGACACTGACAATCGCGGAACGTGAAAACAGGAGAACAACAATTACAGGTCACACCTGTCACAATTCCGCGATTACAGAAATAATACACGACAAGGCTATTCGTACAACGTAAATCGTGACCAAAACAGACACCACCCGTATGACAACCGTTGGCAGAGTAGTAATTATTACAGGGAAAGATCACCTCTCCGCGGTAATGACTATCACAGAGACAATCAGAGAAACAGACAATATGGAAACCAAAATAATTATTATCAAGGGAGACGGAATAACTTAAGACGCAACGGTCCAGCGCGCAGTTACGATTGAGGGAGAAATTCTCCACCACGTGACCGACAAGAAAGAAACTATGGAATCTACCGACATGACGACACACGATATGATCGTAACGACAGACCTGAATTGCAGCAGAACTGGCGGGATTCAAACAGAGCAGGGCCCTCTCGGCAAGGTGAATTTGTGGAAGTTAGGTCTCCTAATCCCAATAACGACGCGCGCCAACAATGAGGCAGACAATGACTCGCACCGCAGGCAGCCGCGTGCGCCGGCTGGCTCAGAGAAAAATAACATAGACGCTAACCTTGAGAAAAATTCCAGTGTTCCTTACCGCCGTAATCACATGATAATTGCTTTTTAGTTGACAGTCTGCGTGCTAGGAAGAGTAAAGGTTTACACCACTTTTCACATGTAAAACCGTTTATTGAAATATAATCAGCTTTTTAACTTTGTCTTTGCCATAAAACATTTCACTTCACATTTCTAGTATGCTTTGTCACACTGAGAAACTGTTAACATGCAACAATATTTGAAGTTTACTATCCAGTCTAGAACCTACGGAACATATTTAGACAGTATTTACGAGTGCATTGTTATAGTGAACAGACATCACTGTGTTATTGTGTGTGTACATTCTTGCTTGTTAGTTGCACGATTACGTAACGACTATAAGGCTCACATACTTAGAACATTTACCAGTACTGCTAATGAGATTTTAATGCAACATTTTGGTTTACTTGAAAACACATTCTTTATTTGAAGTTCATTCGGTGAGATTAAAGATGACTTAGCATTTGGTTTCTATAATAGCTACACGATTATATCACGACGCTACTAATATGTGACACGATTTGCATTGTTGCTTTTGCGGTGTATCTGTTTTATATCTGCACAGTTTTTCTGTATTATTCTGGAAAGTAAAACATGTTTTAGTAGTAACTTTGTGGTATAGCTACAATGAGACAGCCTTTTCTGTAGCACAACAATACGTTACAGTACAGTACTTACTTCATCACGGCAATAAGCGTAGTAACTACGATATCTATATGCAAAGCATTTCACTTTTGTTTATCATGAGGTAAGTACATTGACTTCTGTAGAACTTAGCTTTCGGAGGACGATAACTACGACACTTCCACAGAGATTATCTTACAACACGACGCACAGTTTAGCGCTACAGTACGCGTATTTGAGTGACTAATTTTGTACTTAAAATATTTATTTTTAAAGATATTTGAAATAGAATGATACAAAGGTTTTCTGTGATACATTTCATTCCATTGCTGTAATCTGTAACATCTGAGGATAAAATTACATTAATCCTCAGGGGGGTACACGCCTACTTTGTGTACCATGTGTATGGCAAGCACAAGGAGCCCTAGCTAATATGGTATTTGTTTATACAACTTTACACATCGGTACCATATTTCTCTAACACATAAATTACACAGCTATCTGATCATTTAACTGAGAGAGACAAACATTTACTTTACTACATCAGTGACAGATGTTTACGTAATTACACAATTGGATAACTTCACACTTACGAAGTTGTATTTTGTCTGTACTTTATGAACTGTTCATATTTTTTCGGAACCATTGTGATACTATGAGAGCTTTGAATGACATATTTGGTATGGGATCATGATTTTTAAAGTACGTTTGAGGTAGATGACACTTTTGACATGAGCAGAGCATTTTTTTAGGTTTTGAAATTATTGGAGGAAGCTACAACGATTTTGAGAATTGACTGAGGTGTTATGATGTTATTTTTACGACGACGGTGTGTATTATGCTGCTGAGCTATGTGTAAGCTGATGCTATATGAGTTATTTGGTTATGCTACGTATCTGTTATGATGAAATATTGAAGAAGTGTCGACGAATAAGGTAAGGAATAATGAGTAGTGGTTAGGGACTCTGGTTTGTGAAAAAGGTTGTTGGAAACCAGGAATCGTACTTTAAGAGTTATGAAAACTATGTATATGCTGTCGAAAATTTTTGAACACTATTATTTTTAAATGATTTTATTTCTACAGATTTGTAACGCAAATTCTTGACCTGTGAATTTTTTTTATATGAGACTGCCACTGTAGCGGAAACTGGTGTCGTAAATATTTCGGTAAAACAATTAAGTGACCACCTGCACGTAATGCGTCGTGGGCACCCAGCTGCGCGACAACCACCTGACAAAAGAAAGCCATTAGTTTGTGCCTTTCAGAGTCACAGGTAAAAAAAAAGGGAGGCCATTATCCTCGCTATTGACATTCCTTTGTAGAAAGCACCGCAAATACGACACGCTCATTACTGAGAAAGATACTTACATCTGACACCTGATTATAACAAACGTCTTTCCAGGAGAGTTGAGAGAATTCTACTAACTTATGAAATGTCACATGACTATTGAATGATATTTTTATGCTTTGTCCATAGTTGCTTATTGCATTTGATATCTAGTTTCCAGCTGTGTTGCAGCATTGGGTTTATAAAATAAAATTAAATGCATTTGCTAATGTGAACACTTTCTGTCAACAGATCTATTAAATAACGATTTTATGATCCACATTCTTCAAAAAGGAGCACTTGGAAAGTAAAGAACAATAAGAAGGGACTAGTAACAGTAACTGCATACATAATTTTCTTTTCAAGTACATGGTAATATTTTTTTTTTACAATAAGTTGTTGTGGTGCACCAGTTTAATTACATAGATATTAAGATGTGAATATACATTTCCCATATCTGCATTGTTGTCTTTAGTGTAATATTTTAATGCTTGAGCTTTACCATGTTTAGATATAAGTTACTGCATTTGCTGCTGCTGTTTTCCTGGCATAGTGCTACTAAATATCACTTTGTATTACTCTGTTAAGCTAGTTTTACTACTGATTTATTTTTCTTGTTTGCTGCGCATTGCCTTATATTAGTTGTAATATTGCTGCCTTTTTTTGCCAATTTCCATTTTTTTATCATTGCTTCTTGTGTAAATTGTTTTGTGCTGCTGCATTGCCTCATCCCTTAGTTAAGCATCTGAGCTCAGTAGATTTAAGTTAGCTTAAGAGGGGGTAGCCTATATAAGAGAATGATTTGCAATGGATTGGAAGAAATGCATTGAGAAGTTATACGAAAAAAGTACTGAAATCAGGTATAGATAAGATTTCTTGGAAATAATGAAGAACGAAGGGAGATCTCCGAGAAGTAAAGAAAGTTTTGTTTGCAAAATACTGCAGTAAAACAAACCCTGTCCTTTCCTTGTGTTATCCCACTATTTGTTTGTGTACCCTTGTGTATTTGTTTTCTTCCTGTCTCTGTGTACTGTTTCATAGAATTTTTTCTCTTCTAATACTAAGCTACAGTCACTATGATGAGAAATACTGTTATCCTCAAATATAATTTGCATTAATAATATGCTATTTACTTCTTTAAGATGTTTAAAAATTATTTATTCTGTTTTGTTCTAATGCTCATGTGTGAAGTTGATGTTTCAAAAGTTATTCTGATCTTTTATGTATGTACTTATGTCGTAATTTTTGTAACACTGATGTATATGTTATTTCGATTCTTTTGTAAAGCCTGTGTTACTGCAAATGTTATCTGTACTATTATGTTCTTTAATGATATTTTTTTGTACCTTTGTTATTGTATTCTTATGTTATAAAATTGTAATTGACACCAGTTCATCAAATTAAGTAACTTGTAAATTACATTTCACTGCACACATTTCTGTTGGTCATAGTATATGGATAATATGTGAGAAGTAGGGACTGATAGTGTTTGCACATGTGTTAATAACTCAGCAAGGGACTGGTTAACAGCATTGCTGGTTCTAAGGACAATTCCAAAAACTTTGTGAGTGGACAAGTGGTGGGTTATGGACTTGCTATGTTATCCGCAAGACTCTTCAATGGTGATTGTGCGCCTGCACAGTCAAACAGATGGCTGCTGGCCATCTCTACAAGGACTACAGTGGGTCTACACCTTTGACGACCCACCGGTACCATTATTTCTACAAGGACTGCAATGGGTCTGCACCTCTGGTGGACCACCAATACCGTAATCTCTACCAGGACTACAAGGGGTCTACTCTGAGATGACCTACCTACCAATATTCTTCAAAACTTCGACTGACTCTGCTGTGGGTTTGCTCTGTTGTGTCCCATTACCTGTCTGCATGTCAAGAGTCAGCACTGTCTTTCGTTGGAAGGACAACACTACTTCTTCAAGACTGCTTAGAAATCCAATACTTCCAAGTGCAATTTCTTTTATTGCTCAGACTTTGAAAAAAACACTGCAATTTTACTGTGATGAACGATCAGGACTGTCTTTATGGACTGTGAGAAAATTTTAGCTTCTGACCAACATTGTATCAATAAGTGTGTGTATTTGATATCTTTGTTATAGTAATTATGAAAAATTTTATCAAATCATTATTGGCCACTGCCCAAAACAATTCGTAAAATTTTTTGTGGGGAGCATGGGGGCTATGTAAGTAGGCTGTTTAGGTTTTCTTATTGGTAACGCCACATAGCGCTCGGTGTGAAAAAATCACTGGCTGTGCCGTGTGCAGTCTGTGTTTAGTCTGCATTGTTGTCTGCCATTGTAGTGTTGGGCAGCGGCAGCTGGATGCTAACAGCGCGTAGCGTTGCGCAGTTGGAGGTGAGCCGCCAGCAGTGGTGGACGTGGGGAGAGAGATGGCGGAGTTTTGAAATTTGTAAGAATTGGTGTCATGAACTGCTATATATATTATGACTAGTGAGGTAAATACATTGTTTGTTCTCTATTAAAATCTTTCATTTGCTAACTATGCCTATCAGTAGTTAGTGCCTTCAGTAGTTTGAATCTTTAATTTAGCTGGCAGTAGTGGCGCTCGCTGTATTGCAGTAGCTTGAGTAACGAAGATTTTTGTGAGGTAAGTGATTTGTGAAACGTATAGCTTAATGCTAGTCAGGGCCATTCTTTCGTAGGGACTTTTGGAAGTCAGATTGCGTTGCGCTAAAAAATATTGTGTGTCAGTTTAAGTACAGTCGTGTATAAATTTTTGTAAGGGGACGTTTCAATCTGGCGATTTTATTCCGTTAAGAACTGCGCGTTGAGTTCTGTATGCAAGGAAGTCTTGAAACCAGTACTCGATAAACTTGTATTTTTTTCACAAAACGGCAGTGTAGAACAGCGTCAGATGTCTTCCTGAAGTCAAGGAATAAGGCATCAACCTGAGCGCCGTTATCAGCATCGTATGGATCTTAAGGAGGAACGGAGCGAGCCGAGTTTCACAAGATCTCTTTTTGGAGAATCTACGTTGATTTTCATAGAGAAGATTTTCATTGTCCAAAGCCCGCCCCAATAGCTAAATGGTCAGCGCGGCGGGCTGTCACGCTAAGAGGCCCGGGTTCGATCCCCGGCTGGGTCGGAGATTTTCTCCGCTCGGGGACTGGGTGTTGGGTTTTCCTCACCATCATTTCATCATCATCAGTGGAAGGCAACGGGAAACCACCACTTTCTCTGAGCACTATGGGACTTAACATCTGTGGTCATCAGTCGCCTAGAACTTAGAACTACTTAAACCTAACTAACCTAAGGACATCACACACATCCATGCCCGAGGCAGGATTCGAACCTGCGACCGTAGCGGGCACGCGGTTCCAGACTGAAGCGCCTAGAACCGCTCGGTCACACCGCCCGGCCCACCACTGGCATCACTTCCCTAGACGCGGTGGACCTCTATGACGAGGCTTCAACCATGACAAGGCCTGTCTAAGGCAGAACACAAAGTTTTTCATTGTCCAAAAACCTCACAATTCTTGAGCGTAAAACATGTTCCATAATTTTACAATAGATTGACGTCAATGATATAGGTCTATAATTGTGTACATTTGTCCTGGTTCCCTTCTTAAAAATGGAAAATGAACTTTCCTTTCTTCCAGTCGATAGGTGCCCTTCGTTGCTCAAGCGTTGTACGATAAATTACTGCTACTTCTTTCGTACAATCTTTGTAGAATATTATAGATATTAATCTCGTCGTGACGCCTTTCCAGTACTAAGAGACTGTATTTCGTTTTTACATTCCGCAATTGGTTATCTCAACATCTGCCATTTTGACGCTTGTATGACGATTGAAAGGAGGGATCGTGTTACGATCTTCCATGTAAAACAATATCGGGAGACCGAATTCAGTATTTCGGCCTTCTCTCTGTTATCTTCCGTTTCGGTACCAGTATGATCACTGAGTGAATGAATAGAATATTTTTCCCCACTTAATGATTCTACATACGACTAAACCCCGTAGCGGTTTTACTCAGATCGGTTGACAAAATTTTACTTTCAAGGTCATTGAACGCTTCTCTCATTGCTCTCCTTACGCTTATTTCCGCTTCGTTTAGCTTTTGTTTGTCAGCTAGTTTTCTACTTCTCTGGAATCCGAGATACAGTTGTCTTTGTTTACGTAGCAGTTTTCTGACACGGCTGTTAAACCTTGGTGGGTGTTTCCCATCCCTTGAGACATTACGCGGAACGTACTTGTCTAGAGCATATTGCACGATTCCTTTGATTTTTTTCCATTTGTTTTCCACATTTTCGTCCTCATCACCGAATATTTGATGCTGACTGCTCAGATACTCTGAAGCTTTGTATCCTTTCACTCTTGCTAAGTAAATATATCTTCCTGCATTTCGTAACATTCTTTGTCAGACCCGGTGCCATAGAAGGTATCACAGCCTTATGGTCACGGATACCTTCCTCTACGTTCACTTACTCGATAAATCCGGGTCTGTCTGTTGCCAGGAGGTCTACTCTCACACGTTGGTTCTCTAACTATCTGCTCAAAGTTACTTTCGAACAAGGTATCCAGAAAAAACTTCACACGAATCGCCACCTCTGGTACTAGTTTTGATAGCATGACACTCCCAATCTATATCTGCCAACTTGAAGTCACCCCCTATTGCAGCACATGCTCAGGAAAGCTATTAACGACCTCACGCAAGTTCTGTCTGTAGCTCTCTACCACCAGACCCCTGATCCAGACTGTCTATTAAAGCATCACACTACCATTTTTGATCGATCTTTGATACTTAACTTCACCCAAATAAATTCGCATTTGGAATCCGTGATAGCCTCACTAAATTTTATCGAATTCGTTACGACAATAAATTGCCTGCCGCCATTGGCGACTAACCTATCCTTAAGATAAATATTCCAATCTGAACTTAGGATTTCGTTATCTTTAACGTCTGGTTCCAACCAACTTGCTGTCCCTAATACGATCTGCGCATTATAAGCCTCAATAAGCGTTACTAATTCCGGGGCCTTTCCTTGGTTGCTCCTACAGTTTACTAAAATCATATTAACCTTTTCTATCTCTAATCTGCAACGACGAACGTTCTCCGAGGACATTGTGGCTAATTTATCAGGCAAATCGTCTTTGATCCCAAGGGAGGGTTCCTCTAATCTATAAAAGCCTCATGTGCACGCCACACGTACTGCTCTATCCTAGTAGCCACTTTTGCGTATAGTTCACAACTGACCTATTAAGGGGGGCCCTGCAATTCTGTACCCGATAGCGGAGGTCGAGAAATTCGTATCCGATACCGTCTCAGAGTCGTCTCAGAATCTCGTTTAGACCTTCAAAAATGGTTCAAATGGCTCTGAGCACTATGGGACTTAACTTCTGAAGTCATCAGTCCCCTAGAACTTAGAACTACTTAAACCTAACGAACCCAAGGACATCACACACATCCATGCCGAGGCAGGATTCGAACCTGCGACCGTAGCGGTCGCGCGGTTCCAGACTGTAGTGCGTAGAACCGCTCGGCCATCCTGCCGGCTTTAGACCTTCCCCTCTGGTCCAAACCAGAGGACTGCGATCAACCCTAGGTAGTAGGGTACAAATAGACAGCTTAGCCTACACCCCGCGTGCACTGCTAGTTGCCTTCACCAAATTAGCCATCCGCCGAAACGAGCCGAACATGCCCAGAGAAGCCAAGCGGCAGGCGGCATTCGTGCTGATACGCGCCACTACATGCAGCCAATTGCACCTGGTGAGCTCGATAGCCGCCGATAGGACCTCTTCCACATCCCGGACGAGAGCCCCCGGCAGACATACCGAGCGCACAGTGGCATTCTTTCCCGCGCTGCCTGCTATTTCCCTGAGGGGCTCCATCACCCGCCTAACACTGGAGCACACAATGACACGCATATCCACAGTCTGAACTTGTCCGGAGTGGTCACGAAAATCGGCCGATGGCCCAACAGGAGAGGCATCCCGTGCTGGCTCAGAATTATCATCAACACTGTGCAGCATCTCGTACCTGTTATTCCTACGGCACCACAGTGCCCCGATGTCGCCACAACTTAAAGCATTAGACTGAAGTACGTCGACGGTAGCTAACGCTGCTTCGAGCTGTTTAAGTACAGCAGCCAATTCTCCAATGAGCACAGTCCCTAACAGTAACGTAATGTGAAAAAATAGATGTATGATCTCATATGGACCTGTTGAGAATGGAATGTATGCAAAAAATAACGAGACGGATAAGGAAACAGCAAAAACTGCTCTGCAGGTTTCTCACTATGCCCTGAGATGCCAAGCTGTTAAACAGAAATAAATTTATGTACTGAAGTGGATGAATCTGCAGTTACCTGTTACTACAAAGTCTGCTTACCCGAAAGCTGCTGCACTAGATAAGTATGCGAACCAGAATGAGCTGATCTAAACTGTACACTGTATACCAGCTCAAGATATAGACTTATTGGCGTGACACGGCGGTCTGACGGCGGGAAAATCACACGATGAAGCCGCCTTACACAACGGTATGTACCAAGAGCTATGCAAAAAGAAAAATTCACACTAATTTTCTAACTACTAGCCTACACAGCAAAATACACAGATATGCCTCACTTCTTTGCCGAAGCACGAGAAAAAAATTAAACTAAATTACTGTGCATCAGAAAACTGCTGCTCTGCTACCATTGCTGGTGCGTCTTCTGGGTTGGGCGTCTCCTCCTAACGAACACACGGCTATCATTGGCACTGAGGCAGAAGAAGCTTCCATCAGAAAACACAACAGACCTCCACTCTGCCCTCCAATGAGCTCCCGCTTGACACCACTGAAGTCGCGAATGGCGATGGTTTGGAGTCAATGAATGCACGCTACAGGGCATCCGGCACGGAGCTGTCATTGAAGTAGCCGATTGGTAACAGTTCGTTGTGTCACTGTGGTCCCATCTGCTGATCAAATTAAATTGGTGCTTCAGATGCGCCAGAGCCCCGCGCCGAACGCCATGCTCTTCCATCTCGGTAGTGTCACGTGGCCGTCCGGACCCCCTCTTCTCACGACCATACATTCTGGTACCCAACGCTGCCAGCAAGCATGTAGAGTGGCTACATTCCTGTCAAGTTTTTCTGCAGTATTGGTGAAGGAACATCCAGTTTTTGGTAGCCCTGGTTCACGACCTCTTTCAAACTTAGTGAGGTGTTCATAATGATATCCTTGTCGCCTTAAAGGAATTCAATCTCAAAGGTAACTAACGCTTACAACCGTTTGTGACGGTGCCTAATGGTTAGTGCTCAATAGTTGCTCTTCTAAACAGCATCCCATACGAGGAAAACAAGTTGCGTCTTAACCTACGGTTGCTCAGGCTTTAGGTACTTGGGCTAAGCACGGCTCTGTTTAAGAAAGAATTTCTCGATGTAGTCATAGAATCGGACGCGCACATCTGCTTTCATGTCCCGCAGCTAATTCGCTGCAAATAATAACCTGTAGCTGTCATGCTGTAGTAAAATAGTCTGCACATTAGCTAGAACTGTGAGTTAATAAAACACACTGAAATACAAAATAGAAGTTACATGAATAAATTAACAACAAGGGTCCTATTCTAACGTTTGTAATTCATGTGGACAACATAGAATTATGTTGAATAGTGTTCATTCAAGAAAATATACCTCAAATAAACGGGAAGTTCAAATGGTTCAAATGGCTCTGAGCCTTATGGGACTTAACATCTATGGTCATCAGTCCCCTAGAACTTAGAACTGCTTAAACCTAACTAACCTAAGGACATCATACAACACCCAGTCATTACGAGGCAGAGAAAATCCCTGACCCCGCCGGGAATCGAAGCCGTGAAAACGGGAAGTGGTCCTACGATATTCACTTAAATTACATATGGAAAATATCCTTATCAAATGCGCTTAAGTTACACTGAGAGCGTTACGAAATGGTAGCAAAATTCCAAACTAAATAGTGATTGATGATTCGCGAAAACTATGTCCATTTCCTGGTCACAATATACGAAATATTGACATACTTAAATCAGTTCAGAGTTCAACATTATGATTCGCAAATTAACATATGCAATAGAAAGGATAGTAACTCAAACTGTATCTCTTCTCTGTTCCGTAAATAAGGCGGAAATGGTATCCTACTCCGGAGTACCCAGAACCAAACATCTCCACGATCGAATACCACTCGTTACCACAGACAGGTCTGCCTCCTTCCAAAACTCGACATTAAGTGCCCAGAATGGCTCCTTTGAGCTCGTCACCCGAAGGATCCCAATCTGCACTTCACTCCCGTAGTGTACCGTTACTTCCTGCATTGCCATTGGCTGAAGTCCTTCCCCATCAAAAACGCATCGTCCTTAAGGTCTATAGACATGGTTTGACACAATATGACCACCTTCTCGCACTAAACATATATACTACAACAAAATTTAAATAAAAGAAATCTTACAAACATTCGATTACATTCAGATCATTAACAATAAATATAAATACAGGTTTGTACGTAAATAAATAAGAGACTACTCTAGTGCAAGCGCCCTCACATTAAATAATAACGAGTTACTACTAAACATTATTTAAACAATTATTTATGCCTTCTTGAAAGAAGCATCTTTAGGTTCTCTTTCCAAATGTGGTGTCTGCTAACACATGCGAGTGACGGCTTTAAATTAGCATGTTTTTTTTAATAGTACTTGCAGTAACATTTAAATAAAGTTACTAGAAAAACAGTATACTGTCCACTAAATAAATACATAAGTACGAGAAAATATGAAGTATATATTCTTCAGTCATTTTCTATTTACACTACTGGTCATTAAAATTGCTACACCGCGAAGATGACGTGCTGCAGACGCGAAATTTAACCGACAGCAAGAAGATGCTGTGGTATGCAAATACACTCCCGGAAATGGAAAAAAGAACACATTGACACCGGTGTGTCAGACCCACCATACTTGCTCCGGACACTGCGAGAGGGCTGTACAAGCAATGATCACACGCACGGCACAGCGGACACACCAGGAACCGTCGAATGGCCGTCGAATGGCGCTAGCTGCGCAGCATTTGTGCACCGCCGCCGTCAGTGTCAGCCAGTTTGCCGTGGCATACGGAGCTCCATCGCAGTCTTTAACACTGGTAGCATGCCGCGACAGCGTGGACGTGAACCGTATGTGCAGTTGACGGACTTTGAGCGAGGGCGTATAGTGGGCATGCGGGAGGCCGGGTGGACGTACCACCCTATTGCTCAACACGTGGGGCGTGAGGTCTCCACAGCACATCGATGTTGTCGCCAGTGGTCGGTGGAAGGTGCAAGTGCCCGTCGACCTGGAACCGGACCGCAGCGACGCACGGATGCACGCCAAGAACGTAGGATCCTACGCAGTGCCGTAGGGGACCGCACCGCCACTTCCCAGCAAATTAGGGACACTGTTGCTCCTGGGGTATCGGCGAGGACCATTCGCAACCGTCTCCATGAAGCTGGGCTACGGTCCCGCACACCGTTAGGCCGTCTTCCGCTCACGCCCCAACATCGTGCAGCCCGCCTCCAGTGGTGTCGCGACAGGCGTGAATGGAGGGACGAATGGAGACGTGTCGTCTTCAGCGATGAGAGTCGCTTCTGCCTTGGTGCCAATGATGGTCGTATGCGTGTTTGGCGCCGTGCAGGTGAGCGCCACAATCAGGACTGCATACGACCGAGGCACAAGGGCCAACACCCGGCATCATGGTGTGGGGAGCGATCTCCTACACTGGCCGTACACCTCTGGTGATCGTCGAGGGGACACTGAATAGTGCACGGTACATCCAAACCGTCATCGAACCCATCGTTCTACCATTCCTAGACTGGCAAGGGAACTTGCTGTTCCAACAGGACAATGCACGTCCGCATGTATCCCGTGCCACCCAACGTGCTCTAGAAGGTGTAAGTCAACTAGCCTGGCCAGCAAGATCTCCGGATCTGTCCCCCATTGAGCATGTTTGGGACTGGATGAAGCGTCGTCTCACGCGGTCTGCACGACCAGCACGAACGCTGGTCCAACTTAGGCGCCAGGTGGAAATGGCATGGCAAGCCGTTCCACAGAACTACATCCAGCATCTCTACGATCGTCTCCATGGGAGAATAGCAGCCTGCATTGCTGCGAAAGGTGGATATACACTGTACTAGTGCCGACATTGTGCATGCTCTGTTGCCTGTGTCTATGTGCCTGTGGTTCTGTCAGTGTGATCATGTGATGTATCTGACCCAAGGAATGTCTCAATAAAGTTTCCCCTTCCTGGGACAATGAATTCACGGTGTTCTTATTTCAATTTCCGGGAGTGTAATTAGCTTTTCCGAACATTCACACAAGGTGGCGAAACATACAACGTGCTGACATGAGGAAAGTTTCCAACCGATTTATCATACACAAACAGCAGTTGACGGGCGTTGCCTGGTGAAACGTTGTTGTGATGCCTCGTGTAAGGAGGAGAAATGCGTACCATCACGTTTCCGACTTTGATAAAGGTCGGATTGAAGCCTATCGCGATTGTGGTTTATCGTATTGCGACATCGCTGCTCGCGTTAGTCGAGATCCAATGACTGTTAGCAGAATATGGAATCGGTGGGTTCAGGAGGATAATACGGAACGCCGTGCTGGATCCGAACGGCCTCGTATCAGTATCAGTCGAGATGACAGACATCTTATCCGCATGGCTGTAACGGACCGTGCAGCCAAGTCTCGATCCCTGAGTCAACAGATGGGGACGTTTGCAAGACATCAACCATCTGCACAAACAGTTCGACGACGTTTGCAGCAGCATGGACTACCAGCTCGGAGACCATGGCTACGGTTACCCTTGACGCTGCATCACAGACAGGAGCGCCTGCGATGGTGTACTCAACGAAGAACCTGGGTGCCCGAATGGCAAAACGTGATTTTTTCAGATGAATCCATGTTATGTTTACAGCATCATGATGGTCGCATCTGTGTTTGGCGACATCGCGGTGAACGCACAATTGAAGCGTTTATTCGTCATCGCTATACTGACCTATCACCAGTCGTGATGGTAAGGGGTGCCATTATTTACACGTCTCGGTCACCTCTTGTGCGCATTGACGGCACTTTGAACAGTGGACGTTACATCTCAGATGTGTTACGACCCGTGGCTCTACCTTTCATTCGATCCCTGCGGAAACCTACACTTCAGCAGGAAATGCACGACCGCATGTTGCAGTTCCTGTAAGGGCCTTTCTGGATACAGAAAATGTTCGACTGTTGCCCTGGCCAGCACAGTCTCCAGATCTCTCACCAATTGAAAACGTCTGGTCAATGTTGGCCGAGCAACTGGCTAGTCACAGTACTCCAGTCACTACTCTTGATGAACTGTGGTATCGTGTTGAAGCTGCTTGGGCAGTTGTACCTGTACATGCCATCCAAGCTCCGTTTGACTCATTGCCCAGGCGTATCTAGGCCGTTATTACGGCCAGAGGTAGTTGTTCTGGATACTGATTTCTCAGGATCTATGCACCCAGATTGCGTGAAAATGTAATCACATGTCAGTTCTAGTATAACATATTTGTCCAATGAATACCCGTTTATCATCTGCATTTCTTCTTGGTGTAGCAATTTTAATGGCCAGTAGTGTAATTATGGTGGATATGATGTTCTGACAAAAATCTGTATAATAAAACAGATATAAAAGATGTCGTAAATCAATATACAATATAGATACAGATAGGTACCTATCTAAGATATCGTTCATGAAGCGATTAAATGTTGTTAATGCAGAGAGTTATTGTGAAAATGTTTTAATCGCTGTGAAATATTAACTTCTGTTTTTTAAAGGTATTAAAATGTTGTTGTGTCACTGGATGCGCCTCATTTTTCTGAGATCGCAAATGTTTTCAGACTGTGATTCGCTGTCAGAGTTCTCAGAGCTGTAACTTAACCATCTTTAAGGCTGCCTGACACTCAGTCGTTTCCTGGAGCATTTTCTGCACAAAGGCAGTGCGTACTTAGTGCGCCCAAATTCGCACCTCTGTGATTCACCATTTTCCGGTGACGCGCTCATTGTCTCTGTAACTGAGCTCGCGTGGAGTGGCTGCGCGTCGCATCGTCTCTTCCCACCGAGTCGCACGCATCCAAGCAAGCAAATTCAGCTCTCCTCAGTACCAGGAATAACTCGCCCACATACTCACAGAGTTACACGTTAGAGCGTGTATTTAAAGCAGACTTGATTTGCGTCCTCGTAATGGCGCCACTAACGCCACTCTTATGTGACTGGCGTATAATTTTAATAGGTGTAATCTTTCAGATGTAGAAACACGCCTACCAGCATTCACACACACACACACACACACACACACACACACACACACACACATGCCAGCGCTTACACGCCCGCATACACGCACACTCACACAAACACAAAATTAAAGGAATGGCCACATCTAAGTGTTATCGGTTGCAGACGCATTTTGCCTAGACCAAAATCAAATGGCTCTGAGCACTATGGGACTTAACTTCTGAGGTCGTCAGCCCCCTAGAACTTAGAACTACTTAAACCTAGCCAACCTAAGGACATCACACACATCCATGCCCGAGGCAGGATTCGAACCTGCGACCGTAGCGGTTGCGCGGTTCCGGAATGTAGCGCCTAGAACCGCTCGGCCACTCTGGCCGGCTTGCCTAGATCACACAGTACAGGTACAGAGGCAGATTTCTGTTTCACTTGTTGGTGCTCCTACCGCTGTAGCTTTACTTGTCGATTGTCATTTTAGTTTTGAAGTTGATTGTGTGTGCTTAAGTTTACATAATTTAATTTTTCAGCTGCCTTGTGATTTGTCGGCCATTTCTATTGCATCGTTATGCATGTTCCACCTTTGCCGATGTGTTTATCTAAGGGTTTTATAACGGATTAGGTGACACTGTTAGTAGAAAATACCTTTGTGGATTTTGTAATTGCAGAGTGTCAAATTCAAGAGTGTTTACTTTCGTTTTGACTGAACTGCGTGAGACTAGCGCAGCGTCTTACTGGACCCATTACCTAGCCTGTCCTGAAAACGGGTATGCGCCGTTACTGGATGAGATTGCGCTGGCTGTAAGTATGGGTAGATTATTCCAACAGGACGGGGCCCCTGTATATTCTAGTCATCAGGTGTCACATGATCTACGTAAATCTAACGTTCCTGGGAAGGTGGATCGGCAGGTGTGTTCACGTCCTTGGCCATCAATTTGCCTGGACCTTACGCCCTATTGCCTTTTGCTGGTGACGATGGTTGAAAGATGCAGTCTACAAAGAAAAAGTAAATACGAGACACGAATTGATCGTTCGGTTTGTGGATGGTGGTACTCTCATAAAAGATCGTCAAGACGATCTGAGTAGATCTACACGTGGTGCTGTCAAGAGAATTAGAAGGAAATGTTTTGAAGTTGTTAGGGCAGTTTATAAAAATAAAAATAAATGGTCGATATACGTTATATGGAATGTTTCACCCGAATTAGTCTATTCCAGTAATTCCTAAAATGTTTACTATTGACCCCGAAGCCCTGCCTATTCAAATGGACCTCTCTGGGGGACATGAAATATTCAAATGCCAAACAAAGAAGTTTTTAAGGTATTTTTACATAGATTTTGATAAAAGAGAAATACCTTCCAAACTTCATCTAATTCTGAAATCCACTGCGCTAGCTACTGTACAGTGCATACTGAATGTTTTTCTCTGGAATACCACCCACTCCTCATTGGGAAAAATGACTGTTTGCCTCCGTATGCACTCAGTTCTCAAAATTTGCCCAGCTGTGTGCCTGTCATGTGGTTTCCTGAACACATGCACCACACTCTTTCGTACTCACCCAAGCAAATCTAACAAGGAACCCCTTGGAGTGAGGAGTCGCAACTTCATTGAGATACAGTTTGAAAGTGTTGACTAACAACTATCACAGGAAAAATATTAGCTGGTAATGACTCACCATATGTATCAGGAGGGCGACAAAAAATGAGTACCTTGGAGTTCCAGAGATAAGCCTGCTGTCGGCTCAAATGGTCCAAATAACTCTAAGCACTATGCAACATAACATCTGAGGTCATCAGTCCCCTAGACTTAGAACTGCTTAAACCTAACCAACCTAAGGACATCACACACATCCATGCCCGAGGCAGGATTCGAAACTGCGACTGTAGCAGCAGCGTGGTTCCGGACTGAAGCGCCTAGAACCGTTCGGCGACAGACGTCGGCTCCTTCTGTCGGGTGTATGTATTACACTTCACGAAAGGGAGATCGTTAAAATTCAAGAAATGTTGAAAACAAACCATTACACTGCGCCACGAACATCAAATGAAAAATAGCACGCCACAGTGACAGAAAGGTTCTCACCAAGAAGACCTTGGCAGTTACAAAACGTGCAGAATATTCAACTAGGTATCCACTATTATAGAATGCATGTAGAATCTTATTGATGTAACGGGTTGATGAGAACTGATAGAATGTGAGGCGTTGCAACCGAATGCTAATCAGTCTGTCGTGGAGATTATGGTGCAACTGGATATCATTTAAGTTGTAGCTGCAGATAGTGCGATAATATGTTTTATAAGCATGGGAAAAACTAACTTCGGAGGCCTGAATTTCTCCAGTGGTTCTAGATGGTATGAATTTCAATGTCACACACTGTTTAGGAAGGGTATTATGCTCCAAAGGAGTATGCTCTTTATACGCCGGCCAGCAATAAAGAAAAAGTAACTTATTTCGACCAGCTATTGATCAAAAGCAATGCTCATACCTTAGCTGTAGTTCTTTTTGGCCCATTTTCCAACCCTTGCTTGTTATGACGTAAATATTCCCTACTGCCTTTGCAAGATCAAGCACACGAGAAATAATCGTAGGGAGCAGAGCGTCTCCAACTTCTCCCAGCGCAGTAAATAACTTTCCAGCCAATTTATCATCCAGAATACAATAGGCATAATAGTATACGAATGTGTTAAAGCATTGACGTTAGTTGATCTTGATACAACTCTCTTGATGGATCTAACTTCCAGGGTGTCTTTTTATATGCATTTTCACTTCAAATTTCAGTTAATTGGAGTTGAAAGAAAATTTCTTGTTGAACAATGGGAGAGGTCTGTTCACCTGTTCGACAAACTTACAGGCCGATTCTGCAGTTTGCTGTGCATCGTCAGCTGACGCTTTGTTTCAAATTTTGTTATCTCACGTCTTCCAGTTCTGTAGCACTCTTTAAATTTATGCAGCCATCCACTTCTTCCCTTGAAATCACTGTAATCTGCTCCATACGCGCCAAAGAAACTGATATAGGCATGCGTATTCAAATACAGAGATATGTAAACAGGTAGAATACGGCGCTGCGATCGGCAACGCCTATATAAGACAGCAAGTGTCTGGCGCAGTTGTTAGATCGGATACTGCTGCTACAATGGCAGATTAACAAGATTTAAATGAGTTTGAAGTGGTGTTATATCCGGCGCACGAGCGATGGAACACAGCATCTCAGAGGTAGCATGAAGTGGGAATTTTCCCGTGTGACCATTTCACGAGTGTTCCATGAATGCCAGGAATGCGGTAAATCATGAAATCTGCGACATCACTGCGGCCGGAAAAAGATCCTGCAAGAACGGGACTAACGACGACTAAAGAGAACCGCTCAACGTGACGGAAATGTTGCATACTGCTCCAGATTTCTTATCTGGGCCATCAACAAGTGTCAGCGTGCGAACCATTCAATGAAACATCATCAGTATGGGCTTTCAGAGCCGAAGGCCTACTCAAGTGCCTTTGATGACTGCACGACACAAAACTTTAAGTCTCGTGTGGGCCGGTCAGCACCGACATTGGACTGTTGATGTCCGGAAACATGTTGTGTGGTCGGCCGAGTCTCGTTTCAAACTGTATCGAGTGGATGGACCTGTACGGGTATGGAGACAACCGCTTGAACCCATGTCAGCAGGAGACTGTTCAAGCTCGTGGAGGCTCTGCAATGGTGTGGGGCATGTGCAGTTGAAGTGATATGAGACCTCCGATACGTCTAGATACGGCTCTGACAGGTGACACATACGTAAGCATCCTGTGTGATCATTTGCATCCATTTATATCCATTGTGCATTCCGACGGACTTGGGAAACTCCAGCAAGACAATGAAACACCCTACACGTCGAGAATTGTTACAGAGTGGCTCGAAGGACACTGTTCTGAGTTTAAACACTTCTGCTGGCCATTAAACTCCCCAGGCATGAACATTATTGAGCATATCTGGGATGTCTTGCAGCGTGCTGTTGAGAAGAGATCTCCACCACCTCATACTCTTACGGCTATATGGACAGGCCTGCAGGATTCATAGTGTCAGTTCCCTGCAGCACTATTTCAGACATTAGCCGAGTCAATACCACGTCATGCTGTGGCACTAATGCGTGCTCGCTGGGGCCCTACACGATGTTAGGCAGATGTACCAGTTTCTTTGGCTCTTCAGTGTACGTCGCGCGTAATTTGATGTGTGTAACGTAGTAGGTTTCTGTTATGTACATCTCGTAAACTGTAGCGCATCCTTGAAACTCACGAGCACTAGTGTTAGTAACAAGTGCACGTTGTTGTCCGTTGAATATCCGTAGTTGTTTATATGCACTACACGGTCATATTGCTACAGATATTTTTGTAAATCTGTTCGCAATTTTTTTACTATGCTACGAATGATCTTCCAGGTACGTAATTATGAATAGTACATGCTCCTTGGGCAACGATTGTCTATTACTGTGTTTCACCTGAGACGAGATCTGTGGCTCGCTCTCCGACAAAGATGGTGAACTACATGGTTCCACATCTGTTTCAATATCACTTTCACTTGTTAATCGTGTATCATCTTCATAGTACTCCTCACGTACATTGCGCACATAATCGAGCGAGTACGATACCACACACTCCACTGACTCATCTTGTAGAAAAGCTAGTATTTCATCTGCCACTTTTTTCTGACTTTGTGAAATTTGATGGGTTCATTTCTGACGAAATGTCAACATCGGCAACTGTTGTTGTAGACATAATGCAATGTTTGCTTTGTTTATCGTTGCCATTGCTCTGCTTTGTATCAACAGCATTAATACTGTAGAACAGTTGTGGGTTACTCGTCGACAAAGCCGTTCAGCTACGCTCCATAACCTCATGCTGTGCCGACACATGATACTTCCTGTCAGCCTCTTGTTGCCATTAGCACGTTAACAGCCATTACCGTGGTTGCTTGGTAGACAATACTCGTATGTGGGTTATCTGAGATCCTAAAAATCATTGGCCTTTTTAGACCACGTACTCAATGGGTTCCTTGTAAGTCGAACACCCGCCTTTTTGTTACTGATTTCGTATGTTAGTTAAATTTCTAATGACTTCTTAAAATTACCGCTTGTTATTTAAACGACGTAATATACTCCCAGAAATGTGCTGATGATTTTGCAAGAGACTGCTGTTTGTTTGTTTCTCTCGTTCATTGGTACTAATCTGCATTTTTCAACATTGGAAAGGAGCCACCATTTAGTGCACTATGTGAAAAGTATTGTTTAAGTCGTTCCTCATTTCTTTACGACTGCTTATCAGGAATAATAGTCCTTTTGATAACAATACTGACAGCAAGGCAAAGAATCTGTATTTTGATGCTGGCTACATTCGATAATCTGTTTATCTACAGAATGTTACAAAGCAATACCGACGAAGACACCTGCTGCTTAGACAGGCCTTGTCTCCTATGAATGCGATGATCTTTCGGTGGATGACTGTTTCGGACATTTCCATTTGCTGTTTATTTTTCTTCTGGAACCCTCTAAAATCTCGAATGTTTCTTGGTACGCATGAAAAAAACCCGCATGTATCGGTAGGTATTTTCAGAACCATGGTGCCCCGCTACGAGGACGTCTGAAGCAACTGAGAGTCATTTTACGGAGCATGGGATTCAATGCGACAGCGGGCCCATGGATGTGTTCTTGCTAACGGAAGGTATTTTGAGCATTTCATTCAGGAAAATGTTTCATACTCTGCTGATACACCTCTTTCCTGTGTGTTTCGCGTAATTAACGTGGTTATGAAGAGAAGTAGATAAAGAGCTCTAAAACTGAAATAAAGTGTTTCCGGACTCATGTCCGCTGTTCCCTTACTTGTGAGGAATGTTTCCTGAAAGTTTGGCCAAATCTTTCTTTTACACGCTTTATACTGTAAACAGTAGCTGTCGTATCACAATTCTTTAGGGTATTCGTGAAATTATCTTGACATCTGTCGATTTTGTGCCGTTAAGAGCTATCTGCCGAGTTCTGTCTGCAAGGTAGTTCTGTACCCAGTCACAAATCTGTTGCGATACTTGCTGCGTGCGTTCTTTGTTCACTAAAGGACAATGCAGAAATCTATCGTAAGCCTTCCTGAAATCAAAGGACACGGTATCAGTCTGGTCGTCTGTGTCTACGGTACTCTGGGTTACGTGGACGAATAGGCGAACTGACTTTCGCAAGATGTTGCTTTTTGCAGAGGAAATTTTCGTTCTCCAAAAACATATTACGTGAGCATAAAACATGTTCCGTAATTGCGTAGAAGATAATGTTAGCGACGTAGGCCTTTAGTTATGTGTATCTGTTGTAACAACCCAGCGTGGATTTTTCCTTTCTAGATTGAATCTACCGAACCGGGTGTCCCTGTTCGTGAATCGCCCGATAGCATTTTTTGCCAATATTTACGAAATTTTCGGCTTTTGCTGAGGTGATGTTTTCTATTGCATTCAATCACCATTTCTATTCATGTATCCTTCTGGGCAGTTAAGAGCATATGCAGTATGCTTTTTATGCAAAAGTACCGCATTCTAAGAAACTATTCACCCAGGTATTTTTACGTTCTACTTGAAACAAAAGCAACTGGAAATAATTATTGGTGTCAATACTATTATTTTGCAGCAATACATGAATTATTATTTTCCAAATGTACAAAGTTAGTATCGTAGTTTACATTTCAACATCAACGTAACATCTTTGGAGTAAGTTTTGTGTTACGACACTCTCTGGTTGCCGCGCGGGATTAGCCGAGCGGTCTGGGGCTCTGCAGTCATGGACTGTGCGGCTCATCCCGGCGGAGGTTCGAGTTCTTCCTCGGGCATGGGTGTGTGTGTTTGTCCTTAGGATAATTTAGGTTAAGTAGTGTGTAAGCTTAGGGACTGATGACCTTAGCAGTTAAGTTCCATAAGATTTCACACACATTTGAACTCTTTGATTATTACATATTGACATGTACCAGTAGCCCGCGTTACTTTTTAAGAGGGGTCAGTTGGAATGTGCTGTTATGGCATCTATCTGGTTAGTTATTTCGTCCTGATTTCTGAATTACTGTTGACTACAAAGGTAATGAATTTGATATGAAGAATTTATGTGATGCGAATGGAATATACTGTCTGCGGAAAAAGTACACGAAGATAAATTTTGAATAAAGAGCCACATAGAAAGCTTGTGTTTCATTCAAGCAACTGATAAAAACTCGCACCATTATTAACAGCAGATTAACAGAGGAAACTAACCTCGAACAACGATGCCAAAGTTAACTTTTTGCAATCATATATTGAATATACTCCACCTCAAACTAAATCGAAGTGCAAAATAGATGTGGTAAACACTAAAATGCCTGCATTAACTAATTACTCGGTATAATACCATTTTAGGAACTGGGTTTATTTCTCTGTCTTACGGCCCTTCTTGAAAACGTGAATGACTTGCGGCTTTTTAGAGACGCTAGGTAACCTTCTTTGCTCCAGCGTCTTACAATAAGCTTTCTAATGTCACACGTGGTCGGCTCTGTTCTTCTCTTCGGGATACAGTTTCGGCCTCTATAAACGGTCGCCACATCCGATAAATAAGCCAAAAGGCCACTTCCTGTTTCCATTCTTCCTGTGGCCCACCAAAGCTGAGAGTCTGGTAGGCGTATCCTCAGTGACATACTGCACTATCTGTGACTGTGTACACAGTTATTGACGATGTAGGACTACCCGCAAACACTGCCTCCTTTGGTAGCTGACCTGACGTCATCGGTCGCGTTGTTGTCCGTTGACCGAATGCCATCTTCTGTGCAGAACGCGATCGTACGGACGCCTGTTGACAGTTTGTATCATTATATCGTGAACCAGACACAAGACGGGGAAACTGAGGTTTGTTACTTTAATTTTGGACACCAAGGTAGTTATTACTGCGGATATCTGTGGATATATCCTGCATCTGTCGGTCTAGTAAGTACGAATAGTTTATATTATGTTAATCCCTATTCCGCATAATATCAATGCTACTGTAGTACACAAAGTTTTTCTCTTAATGTCAGCATTCGCATATGAAATATGATCTTCCTAGATAAATGTATTCAGCCTGTGAGATACTTCACTAGCAGGGCAGCGTAATGACAAACGTCTAGAAAGATCACAACCACTCTCCATCTATTCTGCTCTACCAGCTCCCGGTTTCTTTAAATTTGAAATTTTTGCAGTCACGTTATTATTGGTTCACTGGGAATGTGAAGTTAATGAATATGCAAATCAGGAAACAAGTGAAAGTAGTACCATAAATTGTAACCTTTTTATATTTCAACAAATTGTTACAGGACAACGAATTCTTTTTTTCCAGTCCAATAAAAAACACTTACTGAATTTAGCAGATATAAGCTTTCGTAGCCAGTGGAAGTAATGCTGGTTGTGCGGTGTCTCAGCGAGGATGCAACAGGTCAGAATCCTACCGGTGAAGGAAATTATCACCTCCAGCGTTTCTCTTGTTAAAGGGAGAAAAGGAGCTGTGTTATTATCATTGCGGTGTACACAGTAAGTCATAACTACAGATGCATCAAAAATCTTTAAGCAGGCTCATGAACCGAGGGTTTCGGTGGCAACACATTTTTTGGACACGTTAACTTTATAGTAGTCACCTTGTTTATTATTGGTGTTCCGTATTATGTATTTGATAAAGTAATGGCACTTTAGATGTTGGTAACTTCAGATACACAAGCACTCTTGACTTCCATTGTGTTTACATTTGAAAAACAGAGGTAATGATCAAAGTGTTTAAGTAAAAGAAGTACAGAGGTGCTACACATACAGATACATAATATATATTACAAATTATGAAAATACAACTGTTACAGGATTGTGGAACCACACTGTTATTTACAAGATCTTGCATGGTTGCTGGTAAACTATAGAAGGTTCAATAGACTTTGAGACTTTGTCTTTTTTTTCCAAAACATTGCTAGCTGTGAGAGGGGTATGAGCTACAGTTGTTGATTTTTAGAAATCAAAAGCCGCAACTCATGGTCCCCTCACAACTAGCAATATATTGAAAAAAAATTATTATTGCATCCGAAATGAGAGAGAATTCTGTAAAAAATCGATTTTAAGGACATGAGTCATCTGCATTGGACCAGAGAGAGAGATTCTCAATAAAATGTAAGCTAAGTAGTGGAAGTGTTTCAGAGAAGTTTTCCAGCTGTGGTAATACTGTACATCATATTTCATTCCTCTCCACCTCTTCCTCAGTTTAACATTACATCAACGTCATCATCCATTTTTTCTATAAGTTGTAATATATGTATAGTATTACAATGATTCCTCTGGGAAAAGATATGATAGTGCTTTATTTTCGCAATCTGGTGGTTATTGTTGTTGTCATAGAGAATTGTAACTCTTGATCATTTACTTACCTGCCTATGGTGTGTACACGCAGAAAGTTACATGACATCCAACAACACTTTTTAGCAGTGTGTGTACATTCTTATCGAATGATTTCATATTATACTTTTATGTCCCTGGGTTCGATTCCCGGCGGGGTCAGGGATTTTCTCTGCCTCGTGATGGCTGGGTGTTGTGTGCTGTCCGTAGGTTAGTGAGGTTTAAGTAGTTTGCTAAGTTCTGGGGGACTGATGACCATAGATGTTAAGTCCCATAGTGCTCAGAACCAGTTTTATGTCCCTGCTCAAACCTACACTGGTTCACCATACCTCCAGCATTTTATCTCCCATTCAGCAAAATATCATTTTTCGTCTTAGTCGAAGTCCCTCTCTCCAAAGTAACAAACCAGCTGGTTCAGAATCATTAACAACAGTTTCCATAGGCTGGTATACTATTTCTCATTCGGTGCTGCCTGTAAATGTGTCAGCACTCCCATGACGGTAACTGACTTGGACATCCGTAAACTGTCTTGCTCGGTCTAATTATAAGACTCTCACATCGATAGCTGCCTCTATTACCACGTCCCCATTTCTAGTTAATTATTGCCATCTGGAGTCTTGTGGTCCAGGTGCATCGTCTCACATATATAAAACTGAGGCATTACTATGTACTGTTTCCATTTTTATCAGAAATTTTATAAAAACAACAGTAATTGTATACAGCATGTGCAAGCTAGTGGATCATGCGCTCTCGCGTGCCATGTCCTAGCTACTCCACTTTCTTCATCCTGTGACTCCCAACACACACACACACACACACACACACACACACACACACACACAGAAACACACACAGCTACCACCACAGCCAAAGTGGATACATGGAATATCGTAATGATAGGTATGGTTAATGTGTTGTGTGTGTTTTTGTGGATAGCCACTTCAACATCCGCAACCTGCTGCACTACCTCTGGGAGAGGCTCATACTGAGTTGTTTTTTCTTTGCATCATTTGTGAGTGGTAAATGGTATCTGAAACTCATGTACAAACATATCAGTGAAAAGCTACGTTGCTCCTCTAACAGCATTCAGTGATAAGATGAGTTACAGAACTTCGATCGTTTACTCAGCGTTAAAAATTTTCTAGACTCACGCATACACAACTGGAACCATAGAATACCTGGAAATCCTTATGGCTTGCTGTCTGTGAGAGAGCACAGATTAATGAAACCATCTGTCTATCGTCCTGCAGAACAGCTATCTGCAGACTCAAAATTCTACACAATACAATTAAGAAGTCTAGTGCGATTTTGTAGAGTCAGATTTTTCATCAGCTGACGTGGAAAGGTTATTGGTATGCTGGAGTTCAATACATCGTGATTATTCGAGTATTGTGACAAGAGAGAAGAAAGCTAGGCTTTCCATTTACATATCTCATAGTAATTTTGATTATATATGGTTTATACAATGAAAATTTAGCTTTCCCATTATAGTTATCCCTTCTGTTGAACACACTCTCTATTGCAAACAGCGCAAATCACGAGAAGAATTGTGATATTCTCCATATTGATGTAGGAATCAATTTCCTAAAAGGGAGGTCCGCTAGGTACA
This sequence comes from Schistocerca gregaria, assembly GCF_023897955.1. Taxonomy (NCBI): domain Eukaryota; kingdom Metazoa; phylum Arthropoda; class Insecta; order Orthoptera; family Acrididae; genus Schistocerca; species Schistocerca gregaria. The sequence continues at coordinate 457,772,141 of NC_064926.1, forward strand.
GCTTCTACTGTTTGATGCGAGAGGAAATGTTTTTCTCATAGACATCTATGTGTCGCTGTGAGAGCAGCAACTTAACTTGCATTTCGTAACATATTCAAACAACTGTGTTCTTTGACTGAGTTAAAAATACAATGCACGAAATGTAGGTACTACATTTGTTTATAAAAAAAATTATTTCTGGACGCTGGAAGTAATATCAAAAGAAGGTTTAGTCGGTGAGGAGGGACTCCTTTATAGAACATAAACACCTTTTTTTTTATTAATGTCTACTAGTAGAATTTTGTTTCTCTGAAGTCAGCGTGAAGTGGAGTAAGGAGAGTGCAGTGGCCTTATTACTCTGCAGTGTGGGTCAGGTGCCACGCTCCTCTGTCATGTATTGTGTGTGTGTGTGTGTGTGTGTGTGTGTGTGTGTGTGTGTGTGTGTGTGGGTGGGTGGGTGGGTGGGTGGGTAGGTGGGTGTATCTCATAGTTTGGCATGTATGTAAATGTGATGAATAATTACGACAGCTTATTATTTATCACAAAAAGTTTTATCGTATCTCACTGAAACTTTTAACACATTTAAAACAAATAATTTAATTACTTTGACAATTTATGCATGCCACGGCCATCAAAACTGCGACTACAGTACAGCTATCAGAGAGATCCGCAGGTGAACATCACGCACACATAACTTGTGATGCTGCGGCAATGTTGAAAAAGATTGCTATGAAATCGAATGTCACCTCCTACTTTTAGTAAGTTTTAATATTTACTGTAATTTAATGCATCGTCACAAGTTCGAACCCATTTTGTAAACTGAATGTGTACTTGACTTCTTCTAGCATCCAGATCAATTTAGTCATATATTTAATGGTGAATACATCCAGTATTATCGTGATACAGCTATAAAAACTGCCAATTAGAAGGAACTGATGCTTTTACAAGTTAAACAAACTATTACTTCAAGGTGCGGCATATCACAGTAGTTGTGTATCATATCTTAATATCGATAACATCTGTTAATTGATTGCAAAAACAACGAAACAAGAACTATCTGATCATTTACCTTCCAACGTTATTTTATCACATCACCACGTGTTCAGTTTGGTTAGGGTCTGATATAAATTGGCTCTGACTGTTCAGATGTATTGGTCATATGTATGAAAGTGGAAGTCATTCTACAGAAAGATATTACTTGGAAATCCAAATAAACCACCATGTCTCGATGTCGAATGCTGTGAACAAGCGCTTTTGGACTGTTGTTGCTGTTGTGATGTGTACATATGTTTGTGGATTACACACATAATAATAATAATAATAGCTGTAGACGTACAAATACTCACTGCCAAGCGTGGAAAATCACAGGCACACATTTGCAGTTCAATGTACTTACACAGTCTCGGCAAGCTGTAGGTGTCTGAATATTACGCATTTTAAGTGTGTATTTACACATTTATGGATTTTACAAATTATCTTGGTGTGTTCATGAAAATTAATACAATACCCCACGTAATTCAGATGGAGCTGTTTCAATTATGATATTCATTATGCATTTTAGGCAAGATATTTACATATGTCAAACGCTATATTGCACAACAGTGCACTTCATCTCGACATTTTCACGAAAAAACAATACACTGCCGCAATTAATTCAGGTGGAGAGTTTGAGTATACACCATTTAGTGAAGTAAGGAAGGCACTGGCACTGCACTTCGACGCTGGTGCTAGAGACAGCACGTTAGGTAGTCTGCCACGATTTAAAATGAACCACTGCTATTGGCACTGCTATAAAAATAAATGAATGAAACGTTTGCAAGAATGAAAAGATATGTGACGTGAACACTAAACTTAAAGGGAAACTCCATATTTAGAAAGGGTAAGAACACACATCAATCGAGCCTGCGTTTCCTTGAGTACATCGAACAATATGGCGGGCACCGACGCTGGCATTGTTGCCGAACGAAGCACTGTTGCGTGTGTGGCCACGTGACTGTGCACGGCCGTTGTCTGTTGGCCAGCGGCACGGCACGTAGAGCCCACTGCTTTCAGATCCGTGCCTCTGTCAGTCTTACTGCCAGGACAGATCGCTTCTACTAGCTTCCCTGCCCTACCAAGAGCTGCCGGTCCATGGCACGCTATGCTTTATTGTCTTTCGTTATATTATCGATTATATTGAATTCCGTGTCATTGGCAGATAGATGAAAATCTAGCCCTTTCTGGAACTATTTCACTTCAGATGATAAGAAGCAGTACACGGCAGTGTGCCATGTTTGTGAATCTTGTATATCCTCCGTATCACGAAATAGGGGAGATAGTGCCACAGACACGATACGTGAATTGGAGTTTTTCGTTGCGACGGGATCTTCTGATGAAATTTCAATCACCAGTTTTCTCCTCCGATTGCGAAAAAGTTCTGTTGGCACCCTCCTACATAGAGAGAAATGATCATCACGATAAAATAAGAGAAATCAGGGCTCACACCAAAATGTAAGTGCTCGTTTTTCCCGCGCTCCGTTCGAGAATGGTACGGTAGAGAGACAGCACGAAGGTGGTTCATTGAAACCTCTGCCAGGCACTTTATTGCGAATAGCAGAGTAATGACGTAGACATGTCGATGATAACATGTTTAAAACGGAGTATGCTTCACCGCAACCCGACTGTGGTTCTGCGTCAAGGTGGAGAAGTGACTCAGGCGCCGGAAAGCAGAAATAAGTCATGAACAACGGGAAGTAGAGTGTCGAAACAGTGTTTCTAGCTCAAGTCGGTCACTTGATCTAGCTCTCTTTCCTCTAATATCACCGGTTACTCCATTTCCTGAGGTACCTATTTCAAAGGCTAAAACCAGATGACGGTAACTGCTTTCGCCAGAAGAAAACTAGAAAAATAGATCTCGCTTTAGCAAAAATGATACACATGGATTTACAGCAGTAGAGTTTGGTTGAGGATACTGGATTTGTGGAGTACACCCAAACTCTGAATACTGAGTATGAACTGCCATCAAAATATGTTTTAAATCATTCGCCGAAAAATTCTCTGTATGAGTCGTATCAGCTTAAAGTACGAGAACATCATCTTGCACCTTCTGTTTCCTAGCTACAGAATGTTTCATGGCTGTCACCGCCTATCTTATTTTTCCAGACACTATGACCACGGACAGTGTCTTGCTAGAGTGCTTTTCATGTTCATAGAGACATTCTGCGGCAGATCTGTCAGTTCAGCCTAAAAGCATCATAAATGAATGGAACATCGACGAGAAAGTTGTAACTGTTGTGTCCGACAATGTTCAGAATACTTTTCGCTCAATCGAAAGTAGTAAATGTGTTACATTTGACTGTTTCACCCATACGTTGAATTTAACAGTGCAATTTGTGTTGAAGCAGAATGAGTTACAAGTTGTTCTGAAGAAAGTGAGGGAGACCGTGAAGTACTTCAGAAGAGGCACGATAGCAATGGCAGTCCTAAGAAACTGTTTACAGCAGACCTACCTGCCAATTGAAAACCTCATCCTCGCTGTTTAAGTTCCCATCCGGAAAAGAGTTCACAGGGAACTCGAAATCCTGTTGCTACACACACACAGCTGCTGATGAAGATGAACTACGTAAATTTTCACCATGGGCTAACTACCTACAATGAGGTCTTAGCTAGGTGTCAGCAATCACAAATTTCAACACCTATGAAGGAGGAGGAGGAGAAGAAGAAGGTAGAGGAGGAGGCGGAGGTTAGTGTTTAGCGTCCCGTCGACAACGAGATCATTGGAGACAGAGCACAAGCTTGGATTAGGGAGAAAGGGGGGAAGAAATCGGCCGTATCTTTTCAGAGGAACTATCTCGGCAGTGTGCTAACCACTGCGCCACCTTGCTCCATCAACACCCATACCTCAACAAGCTATTGTAGAAGTAAACAGGTAAGCAAACTCGTACGTATATTATTATTACTGCTGTTATTTCCATCATTTAAAAATATTCAGAGTGTCATCCTAGTAAAACATGAACTCGGTTACTGAGCATTCACATTAGAGAAGAAATGATTATTTTTGTCTTTTTATTATAAGTACCTGGAAAACCTCCTAAGAGCTAGGTAGGCAGATCTGTTAAAATGGTGGCTGGGGAGAAATCTTCAGTATCGCAGCCTTTACTCTTTAGCTGCCCGGAAGTTGTATGTTGTAGCAACACACATCCCTGACGAACGTGTTTTCGAAAGTTGGTCAAATTTTGACTAGCGGATGAAACAACTGTCAGCGAATAAAGCTGAATGTGAATGGAAAACTAATTTGAGGGCTATTTTGAACTATTTTCATATATGTATTAAAATAAATTACGATATATCTATGTGTAGTTACCTTTTTCTCAATACATGAAGCATAAACGTTTTTATACGTGAGGAATGAATACGTATCCATCGTGGCTCTAACAGTTCTGCGACAGCAGTGTTTTGGCATGGCGACGCGTTTGGCCAGCAGAGGCACTAGAATTTGCATAACTGATACTAGTAATTATGCGTTTTAGGTAATGTATTTAGACTTGTCATATGACATTCGTTGCTGTATTTACATGTTCCATACTCTATTAACTGGCCTATTTGTGCATGTCATATGCGGTATTACATGTCTTCTTGGTGTGTTTGCAAAATAATACACTGTTCAACTAACATTGTGAGGCATCAACTTAATAGTCTGATAATGACATCATTTTCTTTAAATTCAGACCAAGAACGGTCTGTGTCTTCTCACTGCAGAGCACAGAGCTCATTGTTCCTTATTGGAAGAAAGCACAATGCGGGGTGGGTGGGGGCTTGATTCTGTCTGACCGACCTCACCCTCCTCTCCCCACTGCACCCTATCCCCTCCTTTCTCCTCCTCTACCGGTGTGTGTGTGGGGGGGGGGGGGGAGGGGTGGGCGAACCTTCACATGTGTCACCAGTGAGTGACCCTGAGTACGACATTCACAACTGCATCAGCTTTAAATGACATTGAAAAAAAGTCAAGTAATTACATATAGCTAGATCATATGTCACGGAGGGGGGGGGGGGGAGGGATTTGAAAACACTTAACTCGGTGAGCCTAACAAAGTCATTGTGCCTCCCTTTCATCTCAGATTCTTCCTTATGAAGAACTGTGTAAAAGCTGAGTGAAGCACATCTGAAGGAAGGCGTATTTGTTGGATCACAAATTTAAAAAAAAATGATGAGAGTTCCAGTCTTCGATATCAAACTCAAAAGTATCGAATTAGCTGCTGAGTCCACTTTCAAAGCAATTGTGAAGGGATTTTTGGGGAACAGAAGAGATAGTAACTGTATTTCGAATGTGAATGATCTTTTAAACAGCTGTAATAACATGGGACTTAGAATGTTCCTTAAAATTTACATTTTACATTCCAATCTTGATTTCTTTCTGGAAAATTTGGAAGCAAAAAGCGAAGAAGAAAATGGACGTTTTACCAAGCCATCCATACGATGGAACAGTGGTATCAATATCACTGGAACCTTTTGATGGTGGACTGCTACTCCTGGGGTCTTGTTAAGAAGAGTAATGAAACAGCGAACAAATGAAGAGCATCGTTGTCATATTTTTTTGAACACCAAAGAACGTTAAAGTTGAAACTATATTGTGAACTAATATAGACCTTCCACTGGCATCGTGTCCATACATTCGTATTAAATAATACTGAACTCTGAGTATGTATTACTTGTTTGTTTTAATTGTGTCATTATTTGCCAATACTGTTATTGATTCTGTTGTGTAATTATGAAATGTGGCGTGGTAAAAAAAACTGATTTTACCAGTGAATTCAGCAACTCAAAATGAGCTGAATCCACCATTTACAAACCAGAAGCAAACAAAAACTTAAAATTTATTGACTAGTGTTTACGTAAAGTGCTAGTGCCTGAGTCTTTTTCCACCTTGTGCCCTTAAAATGTGACACTCGGTTTCAGTATTTGAGCAGTTTGCAACTGATGTACCAAATATGTTCATATATTGGTAGTCACTACCTCAGTAGGAGACATTGGAATTCACATCAAGACGACTGTGTTCCTTATCTCAGCTAATTAAAAAATTTGTGCGTCATCAGTAAGTGTCGAATGTTGCGACACAGCTCATTCTGAGGAAGGGCACAGTTCGTTTGTGCCTCCACCCCTTCTCCCCACCCTACAAATCTTACTTGCACTCAGTCACACTTTTAATGTTCCTCAGACGTCTACTATTTTGATAATATTAATAGTAAAATAGGTAAAATGTTTAGTAAAATAAGAATAGTTTGTTTACATTAGTACTTATTATATCACTTTAGCATAGCATTCAAGAAATTGCAATTCAGAGAATCACAGGATCTGAAAATATTTGTTCAAAAATTTGAGAAGAATATGTGTCACGTAATTAATTTAAGAGCTGTAATAGTAGCAAACTCTCGCAACTTTGACAGCGTTCCGCATTACACAATGTGAAATCGAAGCGTGCATTATCAATAATTGATTTAGCACTGCGAATGTGAAAATTAGTCATAAGACTACAACTACGTGTATGGGTACACTGAGAGAATAGCTGTTTTCTGCAGTCGTTTCAGTCTAAGTTCAGAACATCGGTCCTTCTGTTATTTTTTCTTTGTGCAGGACCTTTTTCTATGCACCTTCCCTTCCTAAAATTTCTGTGACGCATCAATTCTACCAGCGTACTTATGAATCGTGTCGGATTCATTGGTGATAGCGGGTATGGTCAACCTGGGATGTGCGTCCTACGTGGCTTATGCTATTACTCACGTCATAAGCCCATCCACTTACAAGGAACTAAAAATAAACCTGTGTTAAAAAACATAGCTCGTTATTTATGGAATTCCTTACCCTTTTTGGGACGTTTAATTTTCATGATACTTTATTCTCCGAAGGTTAAATGTGGAATTTGAAAATTGATATACATAACAATGTAAATGCTTCTACTAGCAGTTTGGCCCACGAAGGCACCAACTGCACCCCTTCTGCACCTCCTCCCGCATCACCGCCACCCTCCACGGCCCCATGGAATCCATGCCTGTGAGTTTCTGATACTTTACATGACCCACGGGTATGTGTTTACCTTACGCGACCACAGGGGGCAGCCGGCGCTCAGCCGACTTAACCCCATTAATTGCCGGCCGCTGTGGCCGAGCGGTTCTAGGCGCTTCAGTCCGGAACCACGCTGCTGCTACGGTTGCAGGTACGAATTCTGCCTCGGTCGTGGGCGTGTGTGTTGTCCTTAGGTTAGTTAGATTTAAGTAGTTCTGAGTCTAGGAGACTGATGACCTCAGATGTTAAGTCCCATAGTGCTTAGAGCCATTTGAACCATTTGAACCCCATCAATTGCCATGATCCCGATTTGGGACCCTGCCTTTGTAATAGAAGTATTGTATTTATAACTATGTTGGCAGTAATAGTTATTATTTTGAATTGTTGTCTGGATCTTTGTCAAGCTTCTGCACTGACAGTCAGTTGCTGTGAAACGAGAGAACTGTACAGGGTTATTTGTGTAAAGAAGAACAGTTCTTCACTGTTTCAAGAGTTCAGCATATCCAAAACGGTGTAGTTTTTACTATAAAACAGTGGAAACTTCAGCATCTGAGTACTGGCATGTTCGGTGATGATTTTAGAAGATGTTTAACGATTATTTATTTCCAAGGCCTATTTTATTTTCCCACGAGGTCTTCCTGTATTTTGATCCCAATTTGGGGCACATGGCAGGTTCCACCTAAAACAAAATTTTGTTTTTCTTTTCTTTCCAGGCATGATGAGTAGCTAAAAAGCACTTTCTATAAAGGAAACTGAAGAACTTGTAAATGCCCCTAAGTAATGACTTCTTCTGGTGACGAGGGTGATGTGAATGAGACCATTAACATTGTCCAGCACCCTCCAGATCACATATATGAGGCGTCTGTGATGACATCGACAAATATATATTTGAAAACAATCTTCGAGCTGGTGTTACAGGTACCTTGGAAGTTCATACTAATGACGGAAAGGAGAATGAGGAAAATGCAGGCCATCGCAATCAGAAACTGAAAGCTAATGTCATTCTTAATTAGACAACAGACGATGCAGCTTACAGTAACCTACCCGGATCTGGGAGAAACTGAGCAATGCAAATGCAATTGCAACGCTAAATGGAAGTCCGCAGTTGAGTGTTTTGAAGCACAGTTACTGAAGTTGATTGCCAGTGGACGTGTCCATTATGTTACGCAGACGAATAATCAGAGCTTTGAGTTGTCCAATGACTGCACGAAAGAGTTCCTAGGGATACGGCCCTTCACTGCGTACCATCACCTCCCGCAGGCACAGTTGTACTGGAGTGAGGATGATTACTTTGATATAAGCTGCATACGACAGAGTATTATAATATAATAAAATGATAATATAATAGGATAGGGAATGAATGATAATAAAATGTTGGAATGTGTGGCTTTTTTAAAATGGATGAATTATAGAGATTAATCCTTTGGCATGAAGGACAAGCACAATAAGCTAGGCATTGCCTGTAACGGGAAAGGAATCATTTTAGTTTATATTTATATAAATAAATCGTCTTCATAGTATTTCATGCGTACCAATTATTAATATTATGTCCGATCGCCGTCTCCTTGACTGTGGCCGTGTTGTTATATTCGGATCTTCGTAAATTTTCCGAAGTACACAGGTGGGCTTCCGTTCTTCTTATTGCATTACTACTTGAAATAATAATAACTCTCACAAATATTCTGTTAATAACACACTACTATATTTCTGTTCGATGCACATAGAAAATACACACAATGGCGGTCTGCAATTACTCGCTAAAAGATGGCGGTTCTCACTCGTTCACTCACTCAGCGAAACCTTCCTTCCCACAACTCGTACAAGAACAAAAAACTGCTCTGTCTTTTAACATCTGAAAGTCAAAAATACCTGACGGTAGGCACAGGCTCTACGCTGGGCTACTACCACCTCATCTTTTCTCTTTGCTTTTAAAGAGGATGAAAACATAAAAGTAAGAAATGCAATAGGTACATCACAGTATGAGCCGTAATAGTTATCTGTCAGTCAAGAGCCACCTTCACTTCAATGACAACACACATCGAAACACAATCACAGATGACGAAAAGAAAAAGCTTTTCAAAATTCGCCCCTTTATGGATATACTAAAAAAGAACTTCATGAACCTTAAAGTATTTTCTGATAATTAGAGAAGTGATGAGCAAATGGTTCGGTACCACATACGCCAATATCTAAAACAGTGCGGGAAAACAGTGAGGTTCAGATTCAAATAGCGGGTTGTGTACTGCTCCTGAATCAAAATCGAAGGATTAAACTGATTTTCCACTTTTGAGACTTAGCGGATCAGTGTTACTGTATTTGATTTCTGTTCTTCAGTTCCTGAACTTCACAAAATTTCTTTTGACGATTTTTTCACTAGTTTCACTAGTTTCTGATGAAAGACTTCACAGAAATGGCAGAAAGTGCGACTGGGCTCGACCGAATGAACTGAATGAATAACTGTCCAACAGAAAGTGAGAACAGCATGAAACAGAAACAAAGAGGAAAGTGGGGCAGCAGAGTTGACAAGAACAAGAGGATAATGGCAGTAACGGTTGTAGAAAGATAACAATTGTGTAAAACTCTTGTGAAACACTAGGAAGTGCATCCAGCAAGCTAAGCAAAGAGAAGTGATGAAGCTAAGGTAAAGAAGTACAAGTTCCACAACCAACAATGGTAGCAGAATTCAACAAGCATATGGGAGGCGTGGACAAATTAGTTTGAAACGTGCAGAAGCATCGTGTGAGAATTCGAGGTCAAGAATAGTATCTTCCATTTTGCACCAAAGCAGTGGGTGTAACATTACTCAACGACCACGTCATCTACAGCCTTACGAACGAAAATATTCCACTTCTCAAATTCAGAACAATGGTGGCAAGCGTATATTATGCTCAGACATCCCATGCCTCAGATCCAAAAAGGGTAGGACGTTCATCATATCTGAATGTATCTTCTTCAGGTGTTGCTGTTGCTGTTGAACTCAGGACTTCAGTAATCCGGCTCGTGATTGAATGCACGACAAAGGGGAAGCGAAGAAGATGAGGAAGTTACAAGAAAAATGCAAGGAAGCAGTGTTTTGCGTGCAACGTGGGACTCCATATTGAATGCTTCTTTATCTGGCATATAAAATCGAGGAAAATTTGAAAGTAGACTGGGATGTGCCATGATCACCATTTGGTGATCGAATAAAATAAAGTATTTATATCATCGTTATTTAATTTTTTAAATTATTTATTTCATCTGTGATTTCAGATTCCTTTTCCCAGTCTCCATGTCAATCAAGCAATCCAGAAATAAATGAAACTGAAGAAAAACAAATTGGGTCATTCACACTGGTGGTGGGTTAGAGCCGCTACATTGCCACATGATTCCATGTTGCGGCGGGAAAGTTCTACTACTTGGCGCCTTCTATTTCCGGTGCGTATCCTGCAGTTCAGATATGTGTGTTGACTTCGTGAAGTGCCTTAAGGTGGAAGGTAGCCTAAACGAATCACTTTTGGCACACGACATCGAGGGGTATGAAACCGTTACAAACGATCACAGAGGAAAGAACCATTTTATAAGAATTTCATTTTAAAATTTTCCACGTACCTCTCACCGGAAAATTGGCACTCCAAATTCACTATTTCTGCTCCCCGTGATTAACATTTCATTTGTGTATTTATCAGTTTTAATTATCATGAATAATGTGATGACGTTTTCCTTATCTCTTTGTAAGTAGAGTGGTAAACTTTGTATACTGTATTAAATGTTTTAAGTTATGAGTATTACCTCGGCTGGTGACCTTTAAAACCATCTAGTTTCCCTTGAGTTACAAGATAATTTCGGGAGTGCCAGTGCAGAACATAGTTTCTGCAGCCCTTAATCACAACTCTTGTGTGTGTATTTCTTGTGATCTTAAAATGTATAAATGTATTTAATTGACACCTCCCGTGGTTTTGTAACCAGTTTTTAATACTTATTTAAACAGGTATTTTAGCGTTATAAATGCTCATTTTTAATGGTTTTTCTTTCTCTCTTTCATAGTTCTGCAATGTCTGTGATCCTGAATAATTGTTATTCCTATTCCAATGCCCAAGTCGCCTGGTTATGTAAGTGTTACAAGTATTTGGTTAATTTTTGAAGTAAAAGTTGTTTAGTTAAACCGGTTTAAAAGCCTTTTGTTGTTTATCAACGTTACAGATATTGTTAAATCAGAATGAAGTAAATTTTCTTTTATGATAAGTTTTTAAAGAACTCAACGTTTCTAATTTTGGGTCGAGCACTAAGCTAATAAAACTTCGTGGATATTTCCTGGTCAAAACTGTTCCTGGCATCTCGCAATTTACCTGCCTCCAACCCGTCGTTTTTATTTCACTTAGTGACCTTTTCTTGCTCTAATATGTTATCATGTGTTAAGACCGAAGTGGTCAAGTTACCGTGTACAAAGGTCGAAATTAAACAAGTATTAAATGATCATAGAATGAGAATCTGAGTACTTAAAAATAAGGAAACAAGGGTTGAAAAGGAATATTCCAGGAGGTACGAGCTCTCATATGAGCAATGTATACGAGAACACGTTTATGTAAACTGCTTGTGTTTCATAACAAACATTCTAACTGGAGGAAATGTATTGCTGTGGGTGCACACTTGCGAGAAACTAGATCGTTCTAGCAGTAACGGGTGGACCAAGGTTTTCAACAAAAAGTGTTCGCACCGTGAAATTTCTGGGCATGGTGTTGGACCATAAGGGAGAAGATTCAGCAACAAGAATCCTTCAACTGTCCTCTGCTACGCACATTTAGAAGAGAGGACTGGCTGATGGATCAGTCACACTCCTTTCGTAAACAATAGGGTAGAAACGACTTAAAACCTTGGTTTCACTGGTGTCAGTCGAATAACCAGTGCAGTATTCCAATTCCGAAGTTTCTACAGTTCGCTTGTTCACAAATTCATGGATGAAGTTTCTTAAGAGGAGTAATTAAAATCGATGCGCCACGATTCATCTCGGATCACCGGCATAGATCCTCTATATTTCTGTGCAGCAGACGTGCAAGATTAACTAACAGGATTACATTTATTTCCATCCACTTAGGGGCGAGCACATTCCTATTGTGTTTATCAGAAATGTTCCTCCATAGTTGTTTGAAAACTTACATCTTGTTGTCCATGAGAGCGTAAGTTTTGAACACGACGCTGAACTATCAGACGTCAATACGAGGTACGTGAATGCCATAAGAACACATGACAACAGCGTTGGGTTGGAATGGATAGCCCTCCTCCACGGTCAGGGCGTTTGTTGGATTTTATCTTTGTAGACTTTTTCCTGTGCGTTACACGAACTTGGTGGTGTGCTTACCTCCAGTATAAACCGAGAGAAATTGGTTGGTAGTGTCCTAAGCTGGCTGCCTCATTGTACAACACACAGCAGACATACTTAGCAAGTAGCTTAAGCGCCGTTGTAATGCATGGGTTGATTATGACAGTCGTCTTCTGGAACATTTCCTATGAACCTAAGTACACTCCTGGAAATGGAAAAAAGAACACATTGACACCGGTGTGTCAGACCGACCATACTTGGTCCGGACACTGCGAGAGGGCTGTACAAGCAATGATCACACGCACGGCACAACGGACACACCAGGAACCGCGGTGTTGGCCGTCGAATGGCGCTAGCTGCGCAGCATTTGTGCACCGTCGCCGTCAGTGTCAGCCAGTTTGCCGTGGCATACGGAGCTCCATCGCAGTCTTTAACACTGGTAGCATGCCGCGACAGCGTGGACGTGAACCGTATGTGCAGTTGACGGACTTTGAGCGAGGGCGTATAGTGGGCATGCGGGAGGCCGGGTGGACGTACCGCCGAATTGCTCAACACTTGGGGCGTGAGGTCTCCGCAGTACATCGATGTTGTCGCCAGTGGTCAGCGGAAGGTGCACGTGCCCGTCGACCTGGGACCGGACCGCAGCGACGCACGGATGCACGCCAACCCCGTAGGATCCTACGCAGTGCCGTAGGGGACCGCACCGCCACTTCCCAGCAAATTAGGGACACTGTTGCTCCTGGGGTATCGGCGAGGACCATTCGCAACCGTCTCCTTGAAGCTGGGCTACGGTCCCGCACACCGTTAGGCCGTCTTCCGCTCACGCCCCAACATCGTGCAGCCGGCCTCCACTGGTGTCGCGACAGGCGTGAATGGAGGGACGAATGGAGACGTGTCGTCTTCAGCGATGAGAGTCGCTTCTGCCTTGGTGCCAATGATGGTCGTATGCGTGTTTGGCGCCGTGCAGGTGAGCGCCACAATCAGGACTGCATACGACCGAGGCACACAGGGCCAACACCCGGCATCATGGTGTGGGGAGCGTTCTCCTACACTGGCCGAACACCTCTGGTGATCGTCGAGGGGACACTGAATAGTGCACGGTACATCCAAACCGTCATCTAACCCATCGTTCTACCATTCCTAGACCGGCAAGGGAACTTGCTGTTCCAACAGGACAATGCACGTCCGCATGTATCCCGTGCCACCCAACGTGCTCTAGAAGGTGTAAGTCAACTACCCTGGCCAGCAAGATCTCCGGATCTGTCCCCCATTGAGCATGTTTGGGACTGGATGAAGCGTCGTCTCACGCGGTCTGCGTGTCCAGCACGAACGCTGGTCCAACTGAGGCGCCAGGTGGAAATGGCATGGCAAGCCGTTCCACAGGACTACATCCAGCATCTCTACGATCATCTCCATGGGAGAATAGCAGCCTGCATTGCTGCGAGAAGTGGATATACACTGTATTAGTGCCGACATTGTGCATGCTCTGTTGCCTGTGTCTATGTGCCTGTGGTTCTGTCAGTGTGATAATGTGATGTATCTGACCCCAGGAATGTGTCAATAAAGTTTCCCCTTCCTGGGACAATGAATTCACGGTGTTCTTATTTCAACTTCCAGGAGTGTATTTAATATGAAGTATAAGAAAAATTCGGAGTAGGAATTAAAATCCATGGAGAAGAAATAAAAACTCTGACGTTCGCCGACTACATTGTAGTTCTGTCAGAGACAGCAAAGGATCTGGAAGAGCAGATGAACGGAATGGACAGTGTCTTGAAAGGAGGGTATAAGATGAACATCAATAAAAGCAAAGCAAGGATAATGGAATGAATTCGAATTAAATCGGATGATGCTGAGAGTATTAGTTTACGAAATGAGGCACTTAAAGTAGTAAAGGAGTTTTGCTATTTGGGAGTAAAGTAACTGATGATGGTCGAAATAGAGAGGATATAAAATGTAGACTGGCAATGGTAAGGAAAGCGTTTCTGAAGAAGAGAAGTTCCTTAACATCGAGTATAGATTTAAGTGTTAGGAAGACGTTTCTGAAAGTATTTGTATGGAGTGTAGCCATGTATGGAAGTGAAACATGGACGATAATTAGTTTAGACAAAAAGAGAACAGAAGCTTTCGAAATGTGGTGCTACAGAAGAATGCTGAAGATTAGATGGGTATATCACATAACTAATGAGGAGGCACTGAATAGAATTGGAGAGAAGAGAAATTTGTGGCACAATTTGACCAGAAAAACGGATCGGCTGGTAGGGCATATTCTGAGGCATCAAGGTATCACCAATGTAATATTGGAGGGCAGCGTGGAGGGTAAAAATCGTAGAGGGAGACCAAGAGATGAATACAGTAAGCAGATTCAGCAGGATGTAGGTTGAAGTAGGTACTGGGAGATGAAGAATCTTGCACAGGACAGAGTAGCATGGAGAGCTGCATCAAATCAGTCTCAGGACTGAAGACCACAACAACAACAAAGTAGATTGCGTCAGTGAAATGTTATACAACTAATATATGTTGCTTTCCTCCAAGACGAAGGTGTTTTTAAAGATTCGTTCCACCACATACTATTGCCTTATTGGTATTTGGTGAACGTCCCATGTAACCAGCAATTGTCTTTCTATTTTACGTTATAGATAACTAAAAACGTGAGTAAAGACACTCAAGGCATTTAGTACATGATAAAAGATCATATCATCATATAGACTGATGCAGTTGTTTTGCATTATTGAGAAGAAAAAGTACAAATAGTACAAGTACACTAATTTGTTTTGAGGTTAGACTGCGGCATGAGAGCGGAAGTTTTGGCTACACGACAACTGGCATTGGTATGTTACCCATTGATATTTGATCTAGATGCTCGAGTCTAGATCTGTATTATTAGTTATAAGAAAAAAGTGATTGTTGCTAGAATAAAATGAATCTATATGGATCGAGAGACCTTTCCAGATCTCAAACATCCATGATGTAAACACGCAGAGTGAAGTGACGAATGAAAATTTGTAGCAAGGCCAGGATTCGAACCTTCGTCTCCTGATCACCAGGCAGATGTGCTAACCACCACGCCAGTGTGGCGTAGTGGTTAGCGCATCTGCCTAGTGATGAGCCAACGCCTGAAGTGGACCAGATTTTTTTGTTACAGGATAAAAAGTGGTGGTGGCACTTAGGGCTTTTGTTTAAAAAAAATGAAAAAATAATAAAAACAAAACACAACAAAATAAAAAAAGAACAAAAAACTGTCAGCACGTTGGAATGCCACGTAGGGGGGCCCGGGTTCGATCCCCGGCTGGGTTGGGAGATTTTCTCCCCTCAAGGAAAAAAAAAACCGTGATCAGTAGGCCTGGGTTCGAATGCTGGCCTTGCTACAAATTTTAATTCGTCGTTTTAGTCTGCACATATGATGTTTGAGGTTTGAGAAGGTCTCTGGAATGATATAGTTTCATTTGATTAAAGCCCTTATGCCTGGGTTTCAGTTCCTTCACTTCGTTCGATTCTGAGATGCTACTGCAATACAGGTGGAGAGACTCTGCAATGACGTTCGAGTTTAGTGGAAACGGCAAGTGGGCTGAGGCATGAATGGGAATTTGGACTGAGGAGGGAGGTGTGCCAGGGTGATCCGTGAAGTTATGCAGGGTGGCGTAGTGGTTAGCGCTTGCACCTAGTGATCAGCTGATCAGAAGACCCGGCTTGGAATCCCGCCCTTGGTACAAATTTTCATTCGTCGCTCAGTATGCATATTTACATACATACAGAGTGTTTTCAGTGAAGTGTCATTGGGGTCTTCTTTTATAATTATTTGCTTTTGCTTAAATATTACGAGATAAAATGCTGTGTTCTGTTTTTGGCATGAAGAATAGTTCACGTAAAATTAACAATGCTAGAATCAGTTCTCGGGACTTTGAAAACTCAAATGCTTTCATTTCTCTGTCTGGAGATAGCGATTAAGAAGTCAAGCCAGTCCGCAGAAACCATCGTGTGCGTAGCTCAATTTTCAAATCTACTGTTTACCATTCGAGTTGTTGATGTTGTTCAGCGAGAACGGCTGGAAAACGAGTAGTGCCATCAAACACGAACGCCTCGTTTGACAGGCAGCAGCAGCACAGGACAAAGGACACAGGACCTGCCTGGCCGTAGGCGACGTCTCGTGCTGGCGTTCTACTTCATAGCAGTCGCGGCGGACACGGTCGTGTTCCCATGAAATACTGACAGGATACGATACCAGATTTATTTCACCCGACGGCCGCATAAATTTCGCCTCGTAGCGTGGCAGCGAGACTCGAAGCAGGTTGGGGATGAGGGAGAGGCGGCCTTCTGGTTTTAACATGCTAATGCTCTTCTAGATGACTTTATTAGCAAACGATAAACTGTCAATTACTCATAGGAGTGAAGAGGAGAAGTCATGTACGGTTATTAATGGTGCCGATGATAACAGTAATAAATACGTCGTAGCGTTATTCATGGCTTTGCGGTGACGGTCGTTGCACGCAACTCAGCAGCCTTGCTTTACCGAATGTAAGATGAAACGTAAGAAGTAATACACCGTTGTGCTTTTCCAACTGTATATAATGCAACAACTGTACAAAATACACAACCCGAGTTTGTGCGCCGTCTCTAAAGACCTCGTTGTCGGCTGAACGATAAACACTTATCTCCTCCTGTACATGATACAAAATACTCTGTCGGCCGCTGTGACCGAGCGGTTCTAGGCGCTTCAGTCTGGAACCGATCGACCGCTACGGTCGCAGGTTCGAATCGTGCCTCAGCCAAGGATGTGTGTGATGTCCTTAGGTTAGTTAGGTTTAAGTAGTTCTAAGTTATAGGAGACTCATAACCTCATATGTTAAGTACCATAGTGCTCAGAGCCATTTGAATAAAATACTATGCATTGTTTGTGTTGACGTCCACCAAAAGCACACTCACCAAAGATTAGTTAGTTTTGTCTCCTCTTGTGTCTGTAACGCACACGAGTGATACTTCAACCGTTCTCAGAATTTTGTTAAAGGTCTGCAAGTACCATTTCGCACTATGATAATGCTCTCTGGTTGGTAGTTAAACAACATGAAACAGTCTTAGAACGGTCTGACAAAGTGTTTTACAACCCTGAAGTTGGTTTTACGTCATTAGCTAATTTAGTTACGTGCTAGATGAGTCAATGCCTTCTTTATTATTAACCAAATCGATTCACTGTGCTACAGAAAAACAGTTAAATTTCATTTAAATATCTTTTCCTTCTTTCAGGTAAAAAGAGATTTAATATGGATTTGGAAAGGCGTTTCTCAAGTTGTTATGTGCTGTTATAACCATACTGGCATCGGATGTATTTTGTATTGTATTCTGGTTCCGGATGTTTACGGTTGTTAGTGTTTTAGAAACACCAATAAGGCTAGAAGTGTTTTAGCAAAGTGCGTTAGCCCAGAGACGTTTCTGTGAAATATATTTATATTCAAAAGTAAAAATAAATAAAAAAATTGAATTTTCTCTCTCCCATTCCACCTTTTCATCTTTCCTCACTCTATCCCATCTAGCAATCACTGCATGAAACAACACCCACTGATAAACTAAATAATATAAAGCATAAAATACATATTTTAACGCCTGAGAAACATAAATAGCAAATCATGAGCAGGATTTACAGTCGTCCAGTATATGGAAAGAGTCACTCTGAACTGGAAATGCAGACATTGTCACTTAGGTAGAAAGCAGTTTTTCAGTAGATGAAGCAAGTTAATTCTCATAAGTTCTGAACTATAATAATCTGCGATGCGGTGCCCCGCTTGACACTCTATTCTTTTGAGAAGAAAAACTATCTTGTTTTTGTTACCTCCTGGAAACTGAAGTGTAAGGAATTAAACTTCAAATATAAAGTCATCCAGATCAAGAAAAATATGTTGTGATTGTAGAATGTCTGATGTACATAAACACACCACTGTCCAAAAGTTACATGTATTAGGTACTGAGCCGGCCGGTGTGGCCGTGCGGTTCTAAGCGCTTCACTTTGGAACCGCGTGTCCGCTACGTTCGCAGGTTCGAATCCTGCCTCGGGCATGGATGTGTGTGATGTCCTTAGGTTAGTTAGGTTTAGGTAGTTCTAAGTTCTAGGGGACTGATGACCTCAGACGTTAAGTCCCATAGCGCTCAGAGCCATTTTTTAATACGTACTGAGAACATCGACTGCTTAAAAACGTTTTACACCAACTTCTTATCTGCGACCTTGGGTGGGCTTAGATTCAAACAGTACTGGGGAACAATAAGTAATTCTGATAAAAATAATGAAAAATTACTTTGCTGTGGAATACCAAATAAAATCTACAAGGAAGTCAGTATGTTTGAAAGCGCACAGTATTCAAAATTCCACGACGTGTATTGTAAGATGCTTAAATTCTGCTTGGAGGTTAAAATCGCATGTCTCTGGCAGTAAACAACATATTACCAATTGTAAAGAGTCCTGTGTTAAGCCGTCTCTTATAATCTAACTTGTAACTAATTAGGCATTGTGTCCCACAAGGTATCGTGTTAGGGCCATAGTTTTTTCTTGTGTTTATTAATTACTTTTAGTCACCAACGTTGGCATACAAGAAATGTGTTTCGTTTGTAGATGATACAAACAATACAATAAACAGCAAATCAAGTACAGTTTATGAGAGGACGGTCGATGAAATTAAAGGCAGTAGTTTGTCACCAAACTTGGAAAAGATATACCGTGTGCAGTCCTGGACGAACGCGATTACCTGCCAGTGATGCCAAACAGATTAGGGAGAGACATTCCACAGAATATTTGAAGTTCCTAACAATTTATTTACCTGAGATACGTATGTTGTCAGGTAAAGATTATATACTAATGAAAAGCATACTTTGCTCACTTATCTTTTGTAGTGTCATACGCCTTTTTTTTGTCATCATGTCAACGTAATATTTTCCGAGCCGGTAAGGGTGTAATACGAATTATTTTTGGTGTGAACTCTGCAATGCCTTGAAGAATCCTGTTCAGAGACCTGGGGATAGCAAGTACTGCTTCTCAACATATTTACTGTTTTATGAAGTTTATCATAAATAAAATATCTTTTTCGTGACCAACAGCTCATTTTATGGAATCAGTACCAGAAATTAAAATAACCTTCAGAAAGATTTAAAGTCACTTATCGTGATCCTTAAAGGTCTCCTTCAATCAAGAACATACATTTTCAATAAGGTGGCAGCAGCCGTAAAAACCTTTAGCTACCAAGAAAGATAAAGAGTAGGTTGAAGGACTTAATGGTGCCCAACTGATCGTACTCCACTGAAGAATTTCTTAGCAGGGTAGGGTGTTCCATTTACCTTGACCACCCTAAATAACTGTTTGTCCAGACGAAAATTACAAAATGTTTCAAGCAAGTGTTCTTTAGCCGTCAGGGGGACATGAATCAGCAAGACTGCCTTGGTTGTAGCTTTGTTGTTTACAAATATATGAAAAGCAATATGTCTTCTTTAAATGGCACCCTGTATTTTTTATTCGGTAATTCACTTCCTCTCATAAAGACCTATTCAAAAATGTGTCACAGTGTACCATTCACTAAAACACAACGTTATTAATTACATAACAGAACATTGACTATGAGCCCGGGATCCCAAACACATCCACTTGCTGGAGTTGTCAGAAAACAAATGAAAACCAAGTGGAAACATAACAGAAAATTGACTTTGACTCTCCTGTGCCACTGCCCAGGAGAAGAAGAGTCAAAGGTGCTCAAAGTGGTGACCCTGCACACGGATACACTGGGGCACTCGTTGAGTGAAAGAATTATTTACTGCTTCCAGTGTTTCCTGCTAAAGAGAATTACAAGCAAGTACGATACGTTCCTGCATGTTCTCTGGGGTTGTTGGAATATCGCTATAGACAACGTCTTTAATGCATCCCCGAAGAAAGAAGTCCAGTGGATTTAAATCAGGAGACCTAGCAAGCCAAGTAACTGTTCCTCCTCGATCAATGCATCTGGCAGGATACCTTTGGTTCAGAGTACGACGTGCACGCAAGGCATTATGTGCCGGACATCGATCGTGTTGATACCACATAAGCATTCTGGTTCTTAGCCCCATTTCATCCAGAAGAGGAGGAAGAATTCTTCAGAGGAAGTTAGCATACGCTGTGCTGTTTAGACTGCCATTGATGAAATAAGGGCCAATGATTGTAGTACCAAGCATCTCACACCAGACGTAAGTCTCCAGTGACTCTGATGGTCCACCTGTCTAGGCCACGTTCGTAGCGCATTATCATCCGGAAAGGAAATTCCTTGAAGGTTCTTCGATAGAGAGTGAGAAAGGTGAAAACCTGAGGGCAAGGCAGGTGAATAAGGTGGGTGTGGATCAGCTTCCCAACACAACTCCTGTATATCGTTTTTTGTCATTACTGTGGAATGTGGGGGAGGGGGGGGGGGGGCTTATCGTGGAGTAGCATCGCTTCACGGAGTCCTCCTGGTCTTCGTTGACAATAAATATCAGCAGTGATGGTCACACATCGGGGAAGCCATCGTCGCTTTCACCCGATGCACAACATTATCTTTTGTGCATGTACGCGAGTCTTTGAACGGGGAGTTGCTACTTTGTTTGGGCTGAACTATTCCTTTATTATCATTATGTTAGCATAAAGACACCATTTATTGTCACCAGTAGTGATACAGGATAGAAATGCTCGGTGTTTTCTTACGTGCCGGTTGATGACGAACATGCAGATATGGTCACCGGCTAATTTTAGCGATTTTGGTTTAGAGCATGCGGTACTACTACAGCCGATTTTTGAACCTTTCTCTCTGCATGCAAATGTCGCACGGTGGTGGTATGATCACAGTTCATCACATCTGCCAGTTCTCAAGTGCGCTGACGTGGGATCATTGTGTATCAGCGCGTTTAAACGATCTTCACAAAACCCCGACGGCTTGCTTAACATGGACAGTCACTAATGTCAAACCAATTCTCCTTAGAACGAGAAAACCATTTTCTTGCCATTCTCTGTCCATTAACATTATCCCCACACACTGGGCAAATGTTTCTGGCTGCCTTCGCTGCTGTCAGTCCCATACTGAATTTAAAAAGAAAAAATGGTTCAAATGGCTCTGAGCACTATGGGACTTAAGTTCTGAGAACTTAGAACTACTTAAACCTAACTAACCTAAGGACATCACACCCACCCATGGCCGAGGCAGGATTCGAACCTGCGACCGTAGCGGTGGCGCGGTTCCAGACTGTAGCGCCTAGAACCGATCGGCCACACTGGCCGGCCCTACTGAATGAAACAGAAGAATATGTCGAATATGTTCTGATTTCTTCACTTGGCACTCAATCGTCTAGCGTTCACAGTTCCAATCACTATCTAAAAATGACAAAATGACAATTATATACACTCAGATAGGAACAGTAAACTACAAGCAAAAAATGATAATCGATAAATAAACCCACAGCAATCCAGATACCAATATGCTAAAACAAAAACCTTTGCGAACTTATGTGCCAGCCTTTCATTTACCTTGTATGTATTACTCATTTACATGTTTATGTGACGAGTTTGTTAATGCGTCCTAAATGAAAATATCATTCAGATTTTCTGACTTATTCCATAACCATGAGGACCGTTACACTTGGTATTACTTACGGCTGGATGTATACATCTTGAGGCAGCGGAACTCATTGAACACAAATTACCCAGACTATAATCATCCAACAATTGAAAATAAGAGCACTTAGCGACTTTCAACATAATTTCAAAACTTTTCCAAACTATTTCTCGCTTAAAGCCCACAAACTAATGAAATAAAAGCGGTTTATCTCTTACTAAAAGTTCGTTGCTCAGCATCAAGCACGACTTCTTAATTTATTATTTCTTTACTAATAACTCAGTTTGCTACCCTTTTGCAGACAATATCGACGTATACCACTAAAGATATCTACAAAATTATGTCGTTGTACGATACTTAGCCTATGGCTGAATGATGCGCCAATCATAAAACCAACATAGTTATGGTTTGGTGTCTTGGATTATAAAGGTTTTACTCGTCAGTTGTTTATACAATAACTCATTCGTAATGCAATCAGACGCTTCCAGCTGTTTAATATGTTAAAGAATTCGTTAATGAATCAGAGGGGTGGAAAGGATTACTAACGGTGAAGTAGGGATGACAGTTATCGCTGAAACAACCGGTTTTCAGTGTTATCGGTTTCCTCAGCTCCAGTTACCAAGACTATTAAAACCGTTCAAAATAACCGGATTCTGAGACAACCGATTTTAAATTTTTTATTCCTGTTATTTGCTGTATTAAACGTAAAAATCGAACAAAGATTGAAAAATTTTGACTCCCTCAGTTTCATGATATTATTTGGGTATCATGTATAGCCATTGCTAAAGGGTGAGCTCGAGGTTGAAGAACTCTACTCAATTTTTATTGTAAATTTGAATGGATTGTTAAGTTTTAAGTTTTTTGTATTCATACTATGTCGCAAGTTTGTTGTACCTCCTCCCGTTTTTAACTTTCAAATCAGATGTAGCCCTGGACTTCACTGATACGGCGCTTCGTAAAATACTTCCAGATTGCGGATGGTGCCAACCTACAGTACAACTGTTGCCCGACGACGTCTGTGACTCACTACCATACAGACCAGATGGGGCAAGTTCTGCACACTGCACGAACACGCGTGCCATCTAATAGGTACCTCATTGTCTCAGGAATGCTCTACCAATTCGTAAATGGTTTGTTTGTTACTCGTTTCTGTATGCATTGTTACTGAAATAACACTGACCGCTTTGCCCCATTTTCTATAATAACGCAATACTTCAAAGCAATGCAAATTCTACGAATAAAAATTACTCGTTCTTTAAAAAAGTTTATTTAAAAACGAAAATTTTAGCACTGATACTACGGCTAATTGATATCTAGTTCTATTTGACCGGCTATTAGAAAAAAATAAAAACACCTTTTACAAAGGAGACCAAAAAATACCGGAAAATACCCGTTATTCCGAACTAAAATACCGGTATCGGTTTTAACCGGTCGGTTTTTCCCGTACTTAAGTCTCGGGAGAGGCCTTTTTCTAGCAACCCGCAGCGTAATAAATAAAACCGGGTAAAACAAAAGAAATCGAAAGAGCTCTGCTGGCTGACGCCGGGCGCAAGACGCGCATGCGCGGTGGCGAGCAGCTCGCGCGCGCAGCCCAGCCGGACATAACGCGTGACATATGTTGCCTGCAGCCCGAGAATTAGTAGCAATAAATATCATAGCGGAGTAATCTCTGGCCGTCAGTGAAAGCGCGCTCACGTTTTGTTGAGCAGCGGCGCGGGGGAAACAGTCGGAGCGCATAAACAACGGCAGGTCCGGCCGGGCGCAAGCGCAGGCAGCGCGCGAAGCCGGCGCGCCGCCGGGATAAATCAAAACGCGACGTAATATTCGTCCATTTTTTTCTCTCTGCAAAGGAAAAAAAAGGAGAGGGACGAAGAGGAGAGAAATCGTGAATAATGTCCCGCGATTTGCATATAACTACTTCTACACGTCACTAAATTGTCTGGCGAGGATGCATTACTGATTCAAAACACGTGAAACTCGTCGCAATAATATTTTTATTCCGAATCGAATTACCGAACGGATAAATACGTCCGCGACTCTCGCGTCTTTTTACCGGCGACTCGAAATTTGTAACTGGCCGATTGCTTTTTTGGGGCGCATGGCGCTCGCCGGCGAACCACAATTAAAAATGTTCTAATGCAGAGCTACAGCCCACACATCAGTCCACTTCGATAGCGGCTTCCACCCCCCCCCCCCCGGCTTCTCCCCTCCAACCCCCCCTCCCCCCTTCTGACCGTTTCCAGCAGCAAAGCGCATCGTGTTACTGGGAGGAGAAATTACCCGTCCTGATCAATGACCTCATTATTAGTAAGAGATTATCAGTTATAAATATTTCAACAGCTCCGACGAGTCACCACGTATGGCCAAGTCTTGTTATACAAGCGTGCCTTTAATAAATACAACACCACAGCGCGCCGAGTGAAAAGGAGAGGCAGGGAGAAAAAGGGGAAAAAAGAACAAAAAAGAGACACGTAAAAAGTAAACACGAGTCAGGTTGGTGGGGCTGCGAGTTAATACTTCATAGACGAGCAGGCCTAGGCATGCGGCCCCCGACACGTTGTAATAACTCGCGCAGCGCACGGCGAGGGCTAATAGAAAAAACGCCGAGCGCCCGCCCATTAATCAAACGCGCCCGTCCGCTTGGCGGCCGCTTATTGGTTGTTTCCCGTGGCGACGGAGATTGTGTACTCCTCGTTCGAGCACCGAGTGGAAAACAAAAGCCCAACGTCAGTTCCAATCCGCTCGTTCTTGCCTTGTTACTCAGCGTCTCTTTTCTTCTATGTGGCAGGCAAATTGTTGCCGTAAGCGCCTGTCCCTCAGATGCCGGACAGCCTTCTTCGGTAGTTGTTCTCTTTGTTTCAGGAAGAATTTGGGAGTGCACACTACTCTAAACGTGAAGAACTGTCACAGTCTAACGTAGCACTCCATGTCGTGTCGTTGCCCACAGCGACAGGAGCGCCCCAAGTGGCCAGGAAGTGACACTTACGAATACGATATCGGATGAGATCGAACACTAACGTTTAAATTGATTTATAACACAGTTTTTACAATATGGAGCGTATGTAGTGCCGTAAAAATCTACACTAATTGAAAATGACACCATATTCGAAGGGCTTATTTCAGTAGTGGTACAAGTCCATTTTTGTTCATTCTAAGATACAGAGTCATAAAGTTCAATGAGCGCTGAAAAATCTGCAGTTGAGATACCAGAAGTAGTCAAGTATCTATTACCTGAATATTTCTGGTATCTCAACTGCAGATTTTTCAGCGGTCATTTAACTTTAGGACTCTGTATCTCAGAATGACCGGACCCTGGGAGGTATGAAACGGTATATTGGAAGACAATTTACTTACGATTCTCTTATAATGAGCAGATATTTACTGAATGATGTTGTTTTCCTTTAGTAACAAAAAGCTGCTAGTAAACACCTGGACATCTGACATTCTGCTGAAAGACGTCGAGTATCTGCCCAAAAACAACGGAGTTTTGTTTGTAACACTTTCAGTCAAGCACGTAAATGTCGAACGTAGGAAACCTATAGGGAATGTCATTCCTGCATCATTTAACGTACCAAATAAACCATTACATGGGTATCTTGAGGGAAAACCACACAGATGTGACAAGTAATCTTGAAAAGCAATAAAACTGTTCCCCAACAAAGAAGAAACCAACTGACTATCTGAATCACAGACCACAAAAATCTTCAACACATTCGTTTTTGGGGCAAAAGTAATCACGTTTACAAAAATATGTGTATTTGAAAGTCGAGGAAAGTGTAAGAATGGGCGAATCGTTAGATTCCATAAAAAAATTTTAAGAAGCGAGGAAAATACCTGTGATTATAATGACAAACTGCAACAGAAATATACGATTCTCTTACTTGTAATATGTGTTTATACTCTTCTGTTTCAGATTTTTTTCTTTATTGTTATTTTAATTACCTTGTACAAGACGGGCTGTCTGCAGCATATTACGCTGCTCTTCAGCCGAGAGTGGTACAATAATATAGGTGGCACAGATAATACAATAAAAACGGCGGGCAAAACCTGTTTTTTTCTTTATTGTTATTTTAATCACCTTATACAAGGCGTCTACAATATACACATAACCGAAAGTATTTCTTTATGAGTAAGCTGTAAGTTATGCCAATGAATCAGTGTGACTCGGCCGTTGTCATAGGTATTTTACGATAATTCACATCTTTTGGTAATTTACCAACGCATGGAACGCAAAAAGTAACAAATATTTCGTTGATTAACTAGAAAATAATTAAAAACCTACGTTGTCCTTACGACGCCTGTGACTGTTTGCTTTGTCACCGCTTGGAGTGCAACAGTCGCTTGAGCTGACAAACATAACAACTTTCAAATCAGAATGCATCATGACTGTACGTATTAGACGGAGATATCATGTAAACACGTGGTCTATCATGAGAAAAAAAAAACACCACTGCTACGCCACTGGTGTGATATTCTACAGTGGCGGGTTTTGGCTTTACGCCATTTTTGTGCGATCCAAGATTTGAAACCTAGTGCATTTACAGAGAATCGCAGTTGGTGCTCAAACATAACTATAGTTAATCTTTGACTGAGGATTGAAACTAGAGGAATAATTTCAGTAAAACAGAATGCAGAGCTATTCAGCTTAGACAAAGTATGCAACACATCAAATAATGAATTACGTGTGACAGTTCATTATTTATCGTGTCCCATATTTTATGTAACAGGCGAGGCCACCACGTTCGGGTCACGCATCTAAGCAGTCCATTAGGACGATATAATGTGCGAGTAGTAAGACATACTACTTAGGCGATTTCGAGAAAATCGCAGGAGTTTTATACGTCAGTGAGTACAGATGCGTTGCGACATTGAGCAACGAAATGGGGCGGTCATGTGGTAAGCGTTCCAACGCTGCAATCGCTGGATCTATGGATGGTTTTTTAATTGTATTTTTTAGCATTAGTCACATTATTTCATAAATATTAAGTAGTACGATGCAAATACACGTAAATTTGAATGAACTTTTAATGAATTTCCAATGTTTTTTGTTGTTTGCTAATTTATATTAGTACACAATTTTAATTTTTATAATTATCTACAAGTAAACGACCAAACACATAAAAGTTTCCCGATCGGTCGTAATTTCCAAAATCTTATACCCGTAATCGGGTAGCCCGAGAACTGCTTTGCACCTAAACGCTTAGATTTGCAGACACAGGTTTCAAGGACGAGTGACAGGCTTAAAAATCCAAGTCAAACATCGAAAAATAAAGATGTAAATAACTTTATTCAGTAATACAATGCGTTAAAATATGGGTGTGCTTCCAACATTACACGTTTGCAGGCTGATATTTTCTATACAGACACGGAAAGTATAAATTAAAACGTCATCTGGCACATCGAATGAATGCAATTTTCCCGCATGCGCAAGGAATTTTCAGAGTTTCTATGGGAAAAACGAAGCGCGTTCACATTTTGAAAAATATCTCTTCCTTCTGACAGTTGGGAAGGAAATCGTGCGGAACGCAACATATTCTCAAATATTGGTGCAAAAAATTGTCAATGTAGATTGAATGCATCTTAATAGCATCCTCACGAGAAGCAATTTCTCGTTCGTTATCAGTCCGATAAGAACCAGTTTTCAAGGCGCTTGATAAAATTTTTAATTTCCCTACAGAACTCAAAGTAGCATAATGTTTTTTGTAATAAGCAAAATTAGTGAACAGCCAAATAACATTGGAAATTCAGTAGAAATTCGTCCAAGTAGAAATTTTCGTAATGTTATCTTCCAAATGTAATACGTACGAAGACTAGTGTTGAAAAAATATAAATTAAAAAAGAAGAGTGAGGTTCGATCAAGCGACCCAGCAAGTACGAAGCTTGAACGCTAAGAGCATGTCCGCCGCCACCTCGTACTCATGCCCTGAGTCTCGCAACGGTTTGCTACATCATTGACGCATAAAACGTCTCTTGCGAGTTTCTCGAAATCATCTCATTAGTACGTCTTACTACTGGCACATTATGTTGTCCTAAGGCACTATTAAACATGTACAGAGTTTGAAGTAAATCCGTGATACGAACGTCGTGGCCTCCCCTTGTAAGCTAAAATAGTTTTACATTGCTTTTTAGTACTAAATGAAATATTAACAACTGTCATGTTTGAAAATCAACTGAGATCCTCTGTTGAAGCGCAAAGTTTACAGGGTTTGATCCCACAAAAATCACGAGACTGCACATATTTATCATTGTATCTGATGGTGGCGTAACACCCGTAAAATAATAAATGTTGTAGAATATAAACCTGTGTCGTGTGTTTTTTATTCCTAATGTATAAAATATTGTACCAGCAACCAACCGAACAGTCAGTCAATGCAATACCCTCTATTAGAATTGATTTCTGACATACCGGTACAGCCGCCCGCTGTGGCCGAGCGGTTCTAGGCGCTACAGTCTGAAACCGCGCGACTGTTAATGTCGCAGGTGCCTCGGGCACGGATGCGTGTGATGTCCTTAGGTTAGTTATGTTTAAGTAGTTGTAAGTTCTAGGGGACTGATGACCTCAGATGTTAAGTCCCGTAGTGCTCAGAGCCATTTGAACCATACCGGTACAGCTAAATTCAAAGATATCCCCATCTTGGCCATCTTAAGCGCCATAGCACAAACACAGAGACTCGTACAGCTATAGAGAAGGACGTTTGAGTCCTAAGCCCCATTAACAACTTATTCACTGGGCCCAGAGTACTACAAGTAGTCACGAAATACGGGTCGTTCAAAGAGCCTCTTCCAAGTTTCTCTTTCCTCCCACAGTCTATCATTTAGCCCATCCCCCATTGTAGTCCTCTTCGGCTCACATCATCCTTCATCTGCTCCCCGTCTTGTTCGTGGTCTTCGTCCAAATTCTGTCTATTCTAAGGCTGTTATTGGAAGTCTTTCTGGCTCCATTCTTTTGATGTGACCAAACCATTTTAACACGTTCTCTGTAGTTTTTTTTTAGGAGTGTGTTTCCTATTGTTTCATTTCTTATCCTGTATTTTCACGTCTTACCTCGGATCCTTCGTAGAAATCGTATCTTTATTGCTTGTATTCTTCTCAGATCTTCCTTTGTTCAAGACCAACATTCTATTCCACACGTCAAAATTGGCAGATAATACGACTCTTATATCACGATCTATGCTTTGGTAAGCATTTTCCAATTTCTAATTAATCCAATACACAATAATTAAAATTTCGAGTAGTTTCCTATTTTCTCCGAAATTTCATCCTTGAGGTTTCTTTTCTTAGTTAAATTACTTCTTAAATACTTGAAAACAACTACTTCTTTAATAAATTTTCCATTGCAATTTACACTCTTCATTTTTTTCATTTTTCCTGCTAATTTTCATCACTTTTTGTTAAGCTTATTTCCATGCTTGCTTCTGCCAGGTACCGGATGGTTATAATTAAGGTGCAGCGACTCGCGGAGGTCCAGAGCCTGCTGTAATTATCCTATGGCTGTGAAACTTGGTAGAAATGCTAATGCGTTAATGCGGAAGTGATTTACGCTAGAAAACAAATTAGTTTCAGTTGTGGCCACTAGGTGTAAATCTGACGCTGTTCACTGTCTGTATGACAGCATGACGTTTGACAACCAAAACGTGACTAAACAGTAAGGCTGACGAGAAGGGAGACCGTGCGCTGTTGGCGACACTGTTTCGTGTGAATGGCAGCCGACTAAAAAGTTCTGAGCAGAGGCCCGATTTAAGGTTTAAAAAGCTGATAAAGTAGGTACAAGCTGCAGACTCATTGTTGCCTGCCAGTAGCATAGTAAACACCCACAGCTCCACAGGCGTTTTGAGTATGAAATGTCCACTTCCAGTGACGTTAAGAAATCTTTCGTCAGTTGTGAAGTAACAGCCGAAATGGGACGGTTGCACGTAATATCATGACCTTAAACCAGCAGTTTAGTCTCCCTAAAGAGAACCGTTGGAAAGACGCTCGAAATGATGGTTTTAATAGCGGTTTTACTTTAAAAATGACGCGGCCTAATGCTCAAAAGGATTTTGTTGAAAATCGCCGTTTTTTTCTCCATGAGCCTTAATTCTGTTTCATATGTCTCTTTAGTTTACTTTAATGTTTGCTCATTGTACTGATTGGATAACATTGGGGCTAGAGTACAACCTTGTCTCGCTCCCTTCTCAACTAATGCTTCCCTTTCACGTCATTTGCCTCTTAGAATTGTAGTCTAATTCGGTACACGTTGTGGATAATCTTCCATGCAACCGAAAGAAATTCAAAGAGTACATTCTAGCCAACATTATCAAAAAGCTTTATTTACACCTACAAACACTTCCTTTCTTCAGTCTATATACTCAATCGTAGGCTCAGTATCTACTCACGTGTTCCTAAACTTTTCTGAAACCCAAACTGATTTTTCCCGACGGCGCCTTGGACGAGTTTTTCCATTCAGTTGTAAATTTGCAACGTCGACTTATTAAACTTATGATTCTGTAACTGTCACACATGTCAGCACCTTCCTTCAGTGGATTTGGATTTATTAAATTCTGTTTTTCATCTGAGTGCATTTCGCCTGTCTTATCTATCCTGCACACCAAGTGGAATAGTTTTGTCACGGTATGTTCTCTCAAGGATTTCATCTTGATGGAAAGTCGTTTGTTACAAGTACGTTGTTTGACTTAGATCTTTTAGTGCTCTGTCATATTCCTCACACAGTATCACATCTCCCATCTCATTCTCATCTGCTTCCACTTCTCTGTTTGTATGGCACTGCCACATATTTCAGCCATCTCTTTGCTGAGTAGAGGCTTGTCATTGCATCTCATGAAACTCATACAAATGGTTCCGTTTCCTTCCAAGGATTTTTTCAGGCGGCAACTATCTTTCCCATAGCCACGCACACACTTGCAGCTTTGCACTGCTCGTGTAGCCATTCCTCACCTTTTGTCGGTCTCATTAGATTTCTGTATTGCATTTTGACTACATCATTTGCTGTTTTTTTAATGTTTTCATTTTGTCAGTTAAGTTCTGTGTCTCGTGTTTTATTCAAGAACTAGTACTGAGCCTTATTTTTTCTCCCATTTGATGGTCTGTTACCTTTACTACTATCTGTCAAAGCTTCCCATTCGTTTTATATTGAATTACTTTCGGCTGTACGTTTAATCATTGTTTAATATTCCTTTTGAAACTTCCAGTGTATCCCAGCCACCTTAATTCGTTACTTATCTGCAATTTATTCACTTTGTGCCTGCAGTTCATACCAAGAAATTACGATCAGCGTCCGCTTCTGCTCCTGGAAATGTTTAACAGTTTAAAATCTCGTTTCGAAATCTTACCATCATATAACCTATCTAAAACCTTCTGATGTCTCCAGAATTCATCCATGTATGTACCATTCTTTCGTTACTCTTAACAACGATTAAATAGTGCTTTGTGAAAAATTCTATCAAGCAACTTCCCTTTTCACTTCTGTACCCCAGTCCATATTTTCCTACTGTTTCCCCGTATCTCCTTTTTCTTTCTACGGTACTCCAGTCCCCAATCACAATTAAGTTCTCGTCTCCGTTAACTATCCGAATAACTACTTTCATTTCATCATACGTTCTTTCAGCCTCTGATCATCTGCTGTGTTAGTAGCCATATACACTTAAACTACTGTAGTTGGCCACGACAATGCGTTCATTATGCTGTACATAGTAATCTTTGTAAACGTATTGGGAACTGCAGCGCTCACAATGAATTAATAATATAATACTGCTGTTAAAATCAGAGGGTGGTTTTCGCAATACCTGCTCCGTGCCATCGTTTATCACTGGAGTATGGTCTGAGAATGCTCGACGTCGGGTCGAAACTCTTCACCACTGCTGAGTAAAAGAGTTTTTATGTGATAAAGAATTTTCTTTTTAATATTTTATTACCTGTACGTAGTAGCCTTGCCGTATTTCTATTTTCTTATTCATTGTTATTTCTACTCCTGCATCACCCTTGTTTGTTATTGTATTTATGACTGTATACTCGCTCAGCCAGGAATTTTTCCTGCTGCCACCGTGTTTCATTAATTCAAAATATACCTAACTACAATCTATCCATTTCTCTTTTTAATTTTTCTGACCTGTCTACCCGATTACGGGATGTAACATTCAACGCTCTGACACGTAAGACACTAGGTTTATTCGCTCGGAGATCTTCATGGGGGACTGTTTTACCCTTGGAATATTTTTTTTTCATGAGGATCCCGTCATTATTAACCCACACAGTAGAGCTACACGTCATCGAGAACAATAATTGCTGTAGTTTCGTCATTCTTTCAGCCGTTCGCAGTATCAACATAGCAATGTCATATTGGCTAATGTCAAAGGTCATGTTTGTTAGTAATCACAGACTGTTGCCCCTGTAACTGAGGAAAATGGGTGCTGATTCTCTCCGGGAGCTATAAGTTACTCTGGGCTCTCCACAGATACCCCTCTGATGTTGTTGCATTAACTATACAGCTATTTATGTCGTTTAGACATACAAGCTATCATACCACGGAAAGATCTATAACATGTAAAGCCGCAAGGGGCGAGGGAAGGGGGTTGGTGTGGGGGGAACATTTATGAGTTAGGAAGTCTTTTCTGAACATGTTTGTTTGGAGCGTAGCTTGACACTGAAGAGGAAGGGAAACGTAGACCTATAACAGTACAAGAAACAAAGAATGGAATATTTTCAAAGGAGATGCTTAAGATCGTGTGGAGAGATCGGCAACTACTGAGGTACTGCAAGACTCAGGGAGAAAAGAAATTTGAGTAAGAGAAGGGATAGGTGTACAGGAGACATCCGGCGTATAGAGAAATAATTAAATTGGTAATCGAGGCAATGGTGGGTTTTTGGATGGATACCAAGGCTTTACTACAATAAGCAGGTTCAAGTGGTTGGAGGCTGCACTAGCTAAGCAGAGATGAAGAGACGTGAGCAGAACTGACTGGCGTAGAGAACAGCATCAGGCGAGTCTTCGGACTGAAGACAACAATAACACTATGTGTGATGGAGCTGAGCACATGGTAACTGCTTGGGAATAGTGAAAGAAAAGTCCATTAGGCTTCCGTTTTGTGATTCTATTTCATGATTGTGAGGCTAGCAACTATACTCCTCATTCTGAAACTAAAGAAAGATCTTATCGCTTTGTCGGCTGGGAGACACAGAGGGGCACGTTCAGACGCCTAGTGGGCAATAACTTCATTCCTTCGCGTGCACTGCCTCTCCCTCCCCCTTCCACCATCCCCTCTAGATATATCGAAGTTTTGTCTTTAGTTTATCTGTTGAGTGCAGGTGACAGCCATGTAGTGTCCCGGTTGAGTTGTGTGATCGAAACAGTAGGGAAAAGGGTAATACCCGTGTCGGCATGTAACCTACTCCTCTCGAATAACATGAACTTCCGAACAGGCCTCGAAAGGTCCAACAGTACAGACCGATCACCGTGTCGTCCTCAGATGATAGGCATCACTGGATGCCTATATGGAGGGACATGTGGGGCATGTGGTCAGGACACTGTTCTCCCGGCCGTTGTCACTTTTTGTGTCCGAAACCACTACTTACCAATCAAGTAGCCCCTCAATTGTCCTCACAAGGGCCGAGGGCACCCTGCTTGCCAACAACGCTCGGCAGAACCCGACGGTCGTCCATCCAATTGCTAACTAAGACTGACAGCGTTTTACTCTGGCGATCTGACGGGAACCGCTAGTGCCACTCCGGCAAGGCCATTTGCTGAATGACGTGAAGGGGGCTTAATGTTCTCATCCGACAGACTGATTACTATCAACACACGCCCCTACTCTTTGAGGGTTCACCAAAATGGCAGGAATTTCATCGAGCATATTGGCACAAAGTCTGGAATCAGGGAATTAGTGGTACCATCTCCCCTACTCTCGCCTGTCAAGTTTCATCCACCACCAGGATTCAAAATGGCTACCACAGAGTCGAGCATCACCGCACATGAATGCAGTAGTGATCTCGGCTATGGAGGCCTGTATTACTGGGCGTGCTACTTTAAGAAGAGCGTAACATGTTTTTCTCAAAAAGAACGGAAAACCAGCTGAAAGCGAGGTACTACAGTAGAACCCCTCTAATCCGACCTTGGATGATCCGTCACTCCGGTTAGTCCGACCATACTCAGGCTCGCCAGCCTGTGCCGACTTGTCACTGACTGGACGCCTGTCGGGCCATTGTTGCGGTGTCTGTCGCTGTGCATATTGTTATACTGTACGTTATTGTGCAGTTTGATTCTTTGTTGGGATTAGAAAACGTCGTTGTTTGCTTTATTCCGTGTTCTCTACAGTTCTATTCACCCGGATTTCACACAACGATGCAAAAAACGCTTTTGACATCGCACTTCAATAAATCCAGTAGAATCCAATGGACGTTGTGTGGATGAAAAAATGGAGGGACACTGCAGCTAAATCTAGAATAACATCTACTAAACAAAAATGTATCACTAACTTTTTTCCAAGTAATTTGTTTTCGTATTTACTGTAAAAACAATGCATACAGTACAATCATGTCTTAGTTTATACATACAGTAGTTAATTTCTTTGTAAAAAAATTCTTTTTTATATACAGTGCTATAAACATTTTTTAGTTTACAATATATATCATTTATATGTTATTAAGTACAGTACAGTACTGCAACTTGTTTGTCGTTTTTCCTTTTAAAACCAATACATATCATAGTGTGTGTAGACGTTTTCTAGTTAATATATTGTTTAACACTGTTTAAAAAACATCTTTTTATATTACTGTAGATGTCTTTTAGTTCTTAAATCGTTGAATTTTTTGTACTAAATGTCTTTTTATATTTTTTGCAACAAATATTAGATTTTTCTGATAATCCGACCTTTTTTCGTTATGACCATGGTCCCAGCCCCGAAGGTGACGGATTAGAGGGGTTCTACTGTAGTGCTAAAACGTAGGTATGCTATTCTCGAATGGCGCATGGTCTACCTGACTGACTATATAATTTCAGGTTTTAAGCCCACCGCAGTACGTGTCTGTCAATGATAAAAATATAATGGCAGACACCATTTAAAAGGGCCAGTGTCATATCTGCAAAAGTGAGGTTTATATGTCACTTGAATTCCCATTCAGTTATCAGTTAAGCAGTATGATGTGTCATTGTAAATTGGCAATGTACTCTCCTTATGCCTGGAACAATGATGTCATGAACTAGAGCTTCGAAGATACTAATATTTACAGATGGTTCGAAAATAGGACTCAGTGGATCAGGTGGGTGCGCTTTTTTGCGGTTATAACTATTACTTTTTTCTCGGACCTCTCCCTCCTCCATCTTCGGAGCAGAAGCAATAGCCATAAAGGTAACAAACGAACATTGATCTACAAGTTGACTATGTATAATAGTGACTCAGAGGCATCCTAAATCATACCTTACTGTATGTATCAATAGAAAATTAATATCCATTGGAAATAATACTGGAATTTAATTATGTGTAGTAATAGCAAATGGTATACTTCGAATACTATTCCATACAAACCTTGCTTCCATGACAAAATATTAACAAGGGTATTAATCTGCGTCTCTATAATGCAGACTTCAAGCATATCTTCATCGAATACGAATCTTGAATTCTGCTTATTATGATTGTCACATTATCTCTTATGCTGATCTGAACCACATTTGCTTCGCTTTTTCTGAGTGGGGTATTCATAGGCAGGTTTTTACCTAATATATATATATATATATATATATATATATATATATATATATATATATATATATATATTAGTCTGACAATGTAATTCTGTCAGAGACATCAAAGGACTTGGAAGAGCAGTTGAACGGAATGGATAGTGTCTTGATAGGAGGATATAAGATGAACATCAACAAAAGCAAAACGAGGATAATGGAATGTAGTCGAATTAAGTCGGGTGATGCTGAGGGAATTAGATTAGGAAATGATACACTTAAAGTAGTAAATGAGTTTTGCTATTTGGGGAGCAAAATAACTGATGATGGTCGAAGTAGAGAGGATATAAAATGTAGACTGGCAATAGCAAAGAAAGCGTTTCTGAAGAAGAGAAATTTGTTAACATCGAATACAGATTTATGTATCAGGAGGTCGTTTCTGAAAGTATTTGTATGGAGTGTAGTCATGTATGGAAGTGAAACATGGACGATAAATAGTTTGGACAAGAAGAGAATAGAAGCTTTCGAAATGTGCTGCAACAGAAGAATGCTGAAGATTAGATGGGTAGATCACATAACTAATGAGGAAATATTGAATAGAATTGGGGAGAAGAGAAGTTTGTGGCACAACTTGATCAGAAGAAGGGATCGGTTGCTAGGGCATGTTCTGAGGCATCAAGGTATCACCAATTAGTATTGGAGGGCAGCGTGGAGGGTAAAAATCGTAGAGGGAGACCAAGAGATGACTACACTACGCAGATTCAGAAGGATGTAAGTTGCAGTGGGTACTGGGAGATGAAGAGGCTTGCACAGGATAGAGTAGCATGGGAAGCTGCATCAAACCAGTCTCAGGACTGAAGGCCACAACAACAACATATATTAGTCCTACAGAAAAAATGAACAGTCCTTTCTGTAAGAAATTTAATATAGTGATATTTTCTAGTGGGATACGTATTCGTTGGAGGTCACGGTTTTCGAGTTATTCTAAAAAAAAAAGTACTAAAGTGACTTTCAAATGCCCCTCCACGCACCCACTCAACCCTCACCAGTCAGGATTTCTAGCATTTTGTTCGTAGCACTCGCTCCTACCACCATACAAATATTTCCGGCTGCACGAACTATTCCCGATATTTGACCTTTTTTCCCCTCTACTGATTGGACTCTTACGCCACCAGCATAATCGGCCATTTAGTTAACATTATTAATTTAAACATGCCCGTGATGATAGTAAGAGAAAAACGATTGTTGTAAACATTACGTTAAAAGTGATTACGTTGACAATTCGATCCAAACTTAACCCTTACAAGCACATAAGTTTCGTACTCAGAAGGCCTGCTTTAAAATTCATAAAATTGTTAGGTAAAATTTGCACAAACGTCGATTTTAGAATTTTTAAATGCTCAACTAAGCCAATGGCGTAGTTAGGCCAGTCAATGGAGACCAAAAAAGATGTTATTCCATGTGCAATATATACTGTAGTTCAAGATGCATGAATTTCCAGAATTTATTCATCATTTATATGAGAATGAGTGAACTTATTGACTTACAACAAGCTTTACACATAATGTCAAAGGTTTGCGGAACATTTTCTCGCTGAAAACCCCCACGAAATTATCAAACTAAAGACGTTTATCGGCTTCTACATTTTCGTTGATCATGCAGTAAAACTGCCACAACAGGTATGACGTTTTAATTTAATGCTTCGTTTCTACTAGCTGTAAATACGACACATTTTGCAGACGGTATACACATAAAGTACTGAACGCACCTGCAAAAGGATACCATTGCACAACACATTGTTCAGGAGACGTTAAGTCATACAGACTGAGCTGCGAGAAATCGAAACTGCAGGACAAAATTCTCGACAGATACAAGTGAGACATATGTACAGATACGCGTGAAATATGTTAAATACACTCCTGGAAATGGAAAAAAGAACACATTGACACCGGTGTGTTAGACCCATCATACTTGCTCCGGACACTGCGAGAGGGCTGTACAAGCAATGATCACACGCACGGCACAGCGGACACACCAGGAAACGCGGTGTTAGCCGTCGAATGGCGCTAGCTGCGCAGCATTTGTGCATCGCCGCCGTCAGTGTCAGCCAGTTTGCCGTGGCATACGGAGCTCCATCGCAGTCTTTAACACTGGTAGCATGCCGCGACAGTGTGGACGTGAACCGTATGTGCAGTTGACGGACTTTGAGCGAGGGCATATAGTGGGCATGCGGGAGGCCGGGTGGACGTACCGCCGAATTGCTCAACACGTGGGGCGTGAGGTCTCCACAGTACATCGATGTTGTCGCCAGTGGTCGGCGGAAGGTGCACGTGCCCGTCGACCTGGGACCGGACCGCAGCAACGCACGGATGCACGCAAAGACCGTAGGATCCTACGCAGTGCCGTAGGGGACCGCACCGCCACTTCCCAGCAAATTAGGGACACTGTTGCTCCTGGGGTATCGGCGAGGACCATTCGCAACCATCTCCATGATGCTGGGCTATGGTCCCGCACACCGTTAGGCCGTCTTCCGCTCACGCCCCAACATCGTGCAGCCCGCCTCCAGTGGTGTCGCAACAGGCGTGAATGGAGGGACGAATGGAGACGTGTCGTCTTCAGCGATTTGAGTCGCTTCTGCCTTGGTGCCAATGATGGTCGTATGCGTGTTTGGCGCCGTGCAGGTGAGCGCCACAATCAGGACTGCATACGACCGAGGCACACAGGGCCAACTCCCAGCATCATGATGTGAGGAGCGATCTACTACACCGGCCATACCCCTCTGGTGATCGTCGAGGGTACACTGAATAGTGCACGGTACATCCAAACCGTCATCGAACCCATTGTTCTACCATTCCTAGACTGGCAAGGGAACTTGCTGTTCCAACAGGACAATGCACGTCCACATGTATCCTGTGCCACCCAACTTGCTCTAGAAGGTGTAAGTCAACTACCCTGGCCAGCAAGATCTCCGGATCTGTCCCCCATTGAGCATGTTTGGGACTGGATGAAGCGTCGTCTCACGCGGTCTGCACGTCCAGCATGAACGCTGGTCCAACTGAGGCGCCAGGTGGAAATGGCATGGCAAGCCGTTCCACAGGACTACATCCAGCATCTCTATGATCGTCTCCATGGGAGAATAGCAGCCTGCATTGCTGTGAAAGGTGGATATACACTGTACTAGTGCCAACATTGTGCATGCTCTGTTGGCTGTGTCTATGTTCCTATGGTTCTGTCAGTGTGATCATGTGATGTATCTGACCCCAGGAATGTGTCAATAAAGTTTCCCCTTCCTGGGACAATGAATTCACGGTGTTATTCTTTCAATTTCCAGGAGTGTATATATAGCAACATATGCACACATCAATAAAAGTTGTGCATCACCTCGGTTCCGAAAATACTAGAACCTGTAGAGAAAATTGGAATAGAGTTCAGCATAAACATTACTTTCGCACTTTTTATTGCTCATGAAAACCACAAATTGCATGTTGTACCGCGATTCAACGGGATCTTAAGAGTTGATGATCAAATTTGCTGTTCACACCGGTACCTCTAATACCCAGTAGCACGTCCTCTTGCACTGATGCATGCCTGTATTCGTCGTGGCATACTATCCACAAGTTGATCGAGGCACTGTTGGTCCAGATTGTCGCACTCCTCAAAGGCGACTCGGCGTAGATCCCTCAGAGTGGTTGGTGGGTCACGTCGTCCATAAACAACACTTTTCAATCGATCCCAGGCATATTCGATAGGGTTCATGTCTGGAGAAAATGCTGGCAACTCTTGTCGAGCGATGTCGTTATCCTGAAGTAAGTCATTCACAAGATGTGCACGATGGGGGCGTGAATTGTCGTCCATGAAGATGAATGCTTCGCCAATATGCTGCCGATACGACTGCACTATCGGTTAGAGGATGACATTCACGTATCGTACGGCCGTTACGGCACCTTCCATGACTACCAGCGGCGTACGTCGCCCCACGTAATGCCACCTCAAAACAGCAGGGAGCCTTCAACTTGCTGCACTCGCTGGACAGTGTGTCTGAGGCCTTCAGCCTGAGTGGGTTGCCTCCAAACACGTTTCCGACGATTGTCTGGTTGAAGGCTTATGCGACACTCACCGGTGAAGAGAACGTCGTGCCAATCCAGAGCGGTTCATTCGGCATGTTGTTGGGCCTATCTGCACCACGCTGCATGGTGTCATGGTTGCACAGATGGACCTCGCCATGGACATCATGAGTGACGTTTCGCATCATGCAGCCTATTGCGCATTGTTTGAGTCATAACACGACGTCCCATTGCTACACGAAAAGGATTGTTCAGCATGGTGGCGTTGCTTTCAGGGTTCCCCCGAGTCATAATCCGTAGGTAGCTGCCATACACTGCAGCAGTAGCCCTTGGACGGCCTGAGCGAGGCATGTGATGGGCAGTTCCTGTCTCTCTGTATCACCTCCATGTCCGAACAACATCGCTTTGGTTCACTCAGGGACGCTTGGACACTTCCCTTGTTTAGAGCCTTTCCTGGCCCAAAGTAACAACGCGGACGCGATCGAACCGCGGCATTGACCGTCTATTCATGGCTGAGCTTCATTCCTGGAGAAATGACTGAAACTGATCGGCCGTCGGACCCCCTCCATCTAATAGACGCTGCTCATACACGGTTGATTACATCTTTGGGCGGGTTTAGTGACATCTGTGAACAGTCAAAGGCATTGTGTCTATGGTATAATGTTCACAGTCAATGTCTGTCTTCAGGAGTTATGGGAACTGAGGTGACGCAAAACTTTTTTGATGTGTATGTATAACATGTGCCTACTCTAGCAAAGAGTAAAAAGCTGCTCCTAAACCGTCGCATCGATGTCAGCCAAACGTGGTACACATATTACGTTCTGGAAAGGCATACTGTGGGTCTAAGAACCAGCAGACTCCTATTGGAGTAGAAGTGATAATGCGGAGGGAGAGGGACGAAAGAAAGAGATGGACAGAGTGTAGGGAGGAGGACATAGGTATGAGGGAGGAGGAGGGGGAAATGGAGAGAGAATGGGAAGTGGAGAAGGTGGACTGAGAAATGGAGAGGAGGTGGGGAAGTAGGTGATGAAGGGAGTGAGTAGGAAATAAAGGGGAGGAGAGATGGGCTCAGAGGGAGTCTGGAGGAAATGGACAGAGGGGG
The DNA here is from genome assembly GCF_023897955.1 of Schistocerca gregaria. Lineage (NCBI taxonomy): Eukaryota > Metazoa > Arthropoda > Insecta > Orthoptera > Acrididae > Schistocerca > Schistocerca gregaria. Next base: position 457,812,873 of record NC_064926.1, read on the forward strand.
GAGAAACAGATGGCATACAGAGTGGAGAGGATCAGACGGATAAAGAAAGGGACAAGAGAAGTTTGACAGTGGGGAGTGGAGGAGGTGGTCAGAAAAAGTGGTGAGGTGGAGATGGGCAGAGAGTTTTGTGGAGGAAATGGACAAATGGAGGAAGAAGGACGAAATTGGCTAACAGAACTGCAATAAATACATAGTTGCTCAACTAGTATGCATATATATTGGCATCTCAAATTACATTATAGCTCTTATGAGTTGGAACCCCACACACATAGGTCTTATCGGCAACACACAGATAATCTGTTTTCAAAAAATGAATATTTAAGCCCAGATTTGTAAGCAAATTTTGAAACGTGGTGTAACATGTATGGGTGTACAGTACTTTACCTGCCAAATGCCAAAAATTAAAAAAAAATGAAATAAAATATTCGAAATAGAAAAGGGCTGTGGTAATTGACTTTTGCATTCATTTGAACGTGTGAGTGGAGTAAATGGAGGAAAGAACGCAACAGTCAGGTCCTTCATGACACTACCTCATGTCCATTCACCTGACTGAGTTTGTTCAGGCCATTTGAGAAACTAGACCCAAAGATAAGTTGGCAGCATAAAGCGGTCGGACTGAAGCAAAGGGACCGACAACACCGAAACGATTGCTGACAACATGCGCAGCTGAGAGGCGGCTTCTGACGGGCAGAGGTCAGCCGCGCCGCCCCACGCTTTTCCCGACTTGTGCGCGTCCAGCCGCCTGCTCACCGTGAAACAACTGCCGCCAATAACAGAGCTTCGGTTTCTGCTGCAGACATTTGTACACAATCGTACATGGAGTATCATGTCGTACGCGCAGAGCGATAACATCAGCAAGCAGAAACGATACACAGCTATCTGATCGGGACTGATCGTGACCCTTACACACTGATGAACTTGTACATGGAAAGATGCTGTTACATGTGTAGGAACAATATCGGAAAGTAGCACTACTATGTTTGCAAGAGACAGAGTGAAATACCAAATCTATATCGATAATCTGCAAATCACTTTTAAGTGCCTGGCAGAGGGTCCATCGAACCGAACCACCTTCTCAATGATTCTCTATTATTCTAATCTCGTACAGAGCGCGGAAAAAACGAACATCTATATCTTTCCATGCGACTTCTGATTTCGCTTCTTTTATTATGGTGATCGTTTGTCCCTATGTATGTCGGCGTCAACAAAATATTTTCACAATCGGAGGAGAAAGTTGGTGAATGAAATTTGGTGAGAATATTCCGCCGCTTAGAAAAACATGCATATAACAGAGCGGAATTGTAATACTGGTGAAAAATTCGTCTAAAAATTGTGAGCTGTTGCTAATCACAGTTTGAATTTGATTTTGAGAGGGATAGTGCTGAACTTGAAATACATACTAATAAAAATGAAAAGAAAGGAAAAAAGACGCAGTACGAAGGAGTTATGAAATTAAGTCACCTATTGATATTCATTTTGGTATCGACGAAAAATGGAAAACTGTAAAGTTTGGCGACCGCTGGATGCATGTGTGACACTACAGTGCAATTTCAATGCGCAGCTGACAAGGATAGCAAATATGACACATGGCAGATTAAAACTGTGTGCCGGATCGAGACTCGAAACCAGGAACTTTGCCGTTTCCGGGCAAGTGCTCTACCAACTGAGCTACCCAAGCATACTCACGACCCGTCCTTACAATTTTACTTCCGCCAGTACCTGTGAAGTTTGGAAGGTAGGAGACGAGGTACTGGCGGAAGTAAAACTGAGAGGACGCGTCGTGAGTCGTGCTTGGGTAGCTCAGTTGGTAGAGCACTTTCCTGCGAAAGTCAAAGTTCCTGATTTTGAGTCTCGGTCCGGCACACAGTTTTAATCTGCCGGGAAGTTTGAAAATCAGCGCACACTCAGCTGCAAATTGAAAATTTCATTCAGGACACATGTCGATACTAGGGCATATAGACTTTGCAAATTTCATACTGTGTTGGACAGAGTGTATGCTTTATAGACAAGCCTATGAACAATATACGCAGATATCGGCGCCTGAAAGTTTCTGATTAAAGAAGTCGGTTGGAGTAACTAGCGAATCGCTCGACATTTGGATAGGAGCGATGCTACTATTCGCTGGTGATGGCAGTGATGGGTGAACCATGGTCGGAATCAAAGTCAAGGAGGAAGCGGTCGACCTAGAGAGACAGAACGTCAGGACCGAGCGATCGTCAGACACTCAGAGCTCCGGATTCATCGATCCGTCGTGCAATTGGTGTTTCAGTGACAGCAAGAACCATTAATAGACGGGCCACGAAAGGGGCTGAACCTAAGGTGCCTCTTGCGCCGACCACCATTGACCTCTCTAAACCAGTGAGCTCGTCTGCGGTGCTGTCGGGCAATTCGACAGGGATCTCTTTGACTGGAGGAGGATTGTCTTCAGTGATGAGTCCCGCTTGGAACTGAGCCCTATGACATGCGTAGACGTGTGAGGAGACGCCTCGGATAGCGATGGTATATGTCGCCTGCCATATTGTTCGACAACCAGTCGCGATTGTCTGGGGTGCCGTTTCTTTTCATAGCACCACCACTTTGGTTGTCATCTGCCGCACCCTTACAGCACAGCGGCACTTCGACGATATTCTACGGCCCGCTTCGTTGGGCTTCGTTGCAAGCCATCTTGTGCTTATATTCCAGCAAGATAATGTCATCTCGCATACGGCGAAAGTTTCTGCTTCTTGTCTACATGCTTGCCAAAATATGTATTCGCCAGCTCTCTCCAGTTGACAACGTTTGGGGTATAATGGGCAGGATTCTCCAGCCGGCTCGGGATTTTGAGGATCTAACGCACGAATTGGATATAATTTGCACGATATCCCTCTGGACGACATTCCATAACTCTGTCAATTAATGCCAAGCCGAATAACTGGCTTCTTTCTATAATTTGTTTGTCTGTATATGTGCATCACATCTACCACCTTCTGTCCTGTTTTGATAATTCCTTCGCGGGGAATTTTTTTTCTTGTCTTACAAGAGGCCGCCAATTGTGAAATTCAGATTCGCTTCATACTGCGCATAATAAAAGCTCATGGCCAGAGGTGTAATGTGGCAAAGCACCAAGATACACCTCTCAGCCGTTGTCGAGGAAATCGACAGTTAAAAGTAACCGTTGCGGTGAAATACTCTCTACGATTAATAATTTTCTACAGCGTCGTGCTGCAGCGGCAAGCGCTCTGTTTCGTAAACCGAAGTCGCTGGATCGAATCTAGCGCCATGCAATTTTTTTATTATTAGTTTTTTGTAATTCATATATATATATATAACTATTAATGAATTCCTTATGCATCTTGATGAACGCGGATCGCTCTACAATTGTACCGCTTCCTTTTTTCCGTTTGTTTAACAGGGTGTACCAAAGCTCTCACGTCCGCACCGCACTGATTATATATATATATAATTCCCGGTAATCAGTTGCAACAATTATGCGTATAATAAGTTGTTGAAAGTCGTTTGCCGTGGAAAAACTGGCGACTTTGAACACCATTATGTTTTCCGCAAACAAAGTTGTATTTCACAAATTTTATTGTCTTCATAATGTTAACCACGCATAGTTAACGGAAGACGTAGAAACGATATTCCGAAACGAATACGTATAGCGTAAGTCAAACGTTCGAATTAGAATAGAGACCCCACGAACACAAATTTGCTGTGACAGGTATGAACTATAAACTCCGTTACTCGCTCGTTACACTTGAAGGACAGACGTTGAATGGGGCGAAACGAGCCGTCGCATAACAGCGTAGTTGCCTGCTAACTTCGAAAGAAGGTAGACGCGGTCCCTAGCACAACTTATAACATCGTCGAAAATCAGTGCGGACGTGAGAGCTTTGGTATACCCTGTTAAACAAACGGAAAAATGGAGGCGGTACAATTGGAGAGCGATCCGCCTTCACCAACATGCATAAGTAATTCATTAATGTTTGAATTACAAAAAATTAATAATAAAAGAAATTGCATAGCGAGAGATTCGATCCGGCGGCCTTTGAATTACGAACCCGAGTGCTTACCGCTGCGCCACGACGCTGAAGAAAATTAGTAGTCGTAGAGAGTATTTCACCGCAACGGTTACTTTTAACTATCGGTGTGACAGTATGAATCGAATCTGAATTTCACAATTGGCGGCCTCCCCTTGTTAGTGTAATCTCTTGTCAGCACATTGGAGAACTTCAGTTTTTTTTTCGTGTGTGACTAAGTATCGAACTTGGTAATTGCCACTTGCTAACTTAGGTGGTTCTTTGATTTTTCGAGAGAAAGCAGTGAACTTGGTTTTTTTTTTTCGCAAGTGGATGGCAGCTACACTTGTAATTTCCGAGAGTTAATCTGTTAGTGAATTATGTATTTTTGGTCAATTAGCCTGGTCAATAATTTATTATTTGAACTTAGGCTGTGCACTTACATTAATTTTCCGATAGCTACGTGCTAGTACTTTGTGTCTATCGCTAAAGTTATGTGCTGCCCTTAGTGACACCTGTTAGAAAAATTTCTTTTTGTCACAGAGTAAATTCTAAAACTTAAAAACATTAATAAATTTAATTTATTCAGACTACGAACCCTGTGAGTTTCGCACATTATTTAAAGTTATCAATATTCACAATCCTGGCTGCTTTTATTTAAACTGTTTTGTCAGTATGACGATTTATTGGTTGACGCGATAGGTGCGTGCTGTCCTCTAGTCACAACAGCCAAATAACTTACGAAGCAACCACACATCTGGAACCCATAATACAGGGTGAGTCACCTAACGTCACCGCTGGATATATTTCGTAAGCCTCATCAAATACTGACGAACAGATTCCACAGACCGAACGTGAGAAGAGGTTCAGATGGTTCAAATGGCTCTGAGCACTATGGGACTCAACTGCTGTGGTCATTAGTCCCCTACAACTTAGAACTACTTAAACCTAACTAACCTAAGGACATCACACACATCCATGCCCGAGGCAGGATTCGAACCTGCGACCGTAGCAGTCGCACGGTTCCGGACTGCGCGCCTAGAAACGCGAGACCACCGTGAGAAGAGGTGCTAGTGTAATTGGTCAATACAAACCATAAAAAAAATGCACAGAAATATATGTTTAACACAAACCCACGTTTTTTTAAATGGAACAACGTTAGTTTTGTTAGCACATCTGAACATATAAACAAATACGTAATCGGTGCCGTTTGTTGTATTGTAAAAAATTAATTACATCCGGAGATATTGTAACCTAAAGTTTACGCTTGAGTACCACTCCTCCGCTGTTCGATCGTGTGTATCGGAGAGCACCGAATTACGTAGGGATCCAAAGGGAACGTTGATGGACCTTAGGTACAGAAGAGACTGGAAGAGCACCTTACGTCCACATGCTAACACATTTTTATTGGTCTTTTTCACTGACGCACATGTACATTACCATGAGGGTAAGGTAAACGTACACACGTGCTTTCCATTTTCAATTACGGAGTGGAATAGAGTGTGTCCCGACATGTCAGGTCAATAGATGTTCAATGTGGTGGCCATCATTTGCTGCACACAATTGCAATCTCTGGCGTACACGCCGTAGTACATCTGGTGTAATGTCGCCGCAGGCTGCCACAATACGTTATTTCATATCCTCTGGGGTTGTAGGCACATCACGGTACACATTCTACTTTAACGTACCCCACAGAAAGAAGCCCAGAGGTGTAAGATCAGAAGAACGGGCTGGCCAATTTATGCGTCCTCCACGTTCTATGAAACGCCCTTCGAACGTGTACCTCACCCTCATGGTAATGTACATGTGCGTCAGTGAAAACGACCGATAAAAAGGTGTTAACATGTGGACGTAATGTGCTGTTCCAGTCTCTTCTGTACCTAAGATCCATCACCGTTCCCTTTGGATCCCTACGTAATTCGGTGCTCTCCGATACACACGATCGAACAGCGGAGGAGTGGTACTCAAGCGTCAATTTAGGTTACAATATCTCCGGATGTAATTAACATTTTACAAGTCAACAAACGGCACTGACTACGTATTTGTTTATATGGTCAGATGTGCTAACAAAATTAACGAGTTCCATTTAAAAAAACGTAGGTTTGTGTTAAAAAACATACTTCCGTGCATTTTTTTGGTTTGTATTAACCAATTACACTAGCCCCTCTCCTCGAGTTCGGTCTGTGGAATCGATTCGTCAGTATTTGATATGATTTACGAATTATATCCAGCGGTAACGTTAGGTGACTCACCCTGTATGCCAGGAATTTGTATGTTACACTCCTGGAAATGGAAAAAAGAACACATAGACACCGGTGTGTCAGACCCACCATACTTGCTCCGGACACTGCGAGAGGGCTGTACAAGCAATGATCACACGCACGGCATAGCGGACACACCAGGAACCGCGGTGTTGGCCGTCGAATGGCGCTAGCTGCGCAGCATTTGTGCACCGCCGCCGTCAGTGTCAGCCAGTTTGCCGTGGCATACGGAGCTCCATCGCAGTCTTTAACACTGGTAGCATGCCGCGACAGCGTGGACGTGAACCGTATGTGCAGCTGACGGACTTTGAGCGAGGGCGTATAGTGGGCATGCGGGAGGCCGGGTGGACGTACCGCCGAATTGCTCAACACGTGGGGCGTGAGGTCTCCACAGTACATCGATGTCGTCGCCAGTGGTCAGCGGAAGGTGCACGTGCCCGTCGACCTGGGACCGGACCGCAGCGACGCACGGATGCACGCCAAGACCGTAGGATCCTACGCAGTGCCGTAGGGGACCGCACCGCCACTTCCCAGCAAATTAGGGACACTGTTGCTCCTGGGGTATCGGCGAGGACCATTCGCAACCGTCTCCATGAAGCTGGGCTACGGTCCCGCACACCGTTAGGCCGTCTTCCGCTCACGCCCCAACATCGTGCAGCCCGCCTCCAGTGGTGTCGCGACAGGCGTGAATGGAGGGACGAATGGAGACGTGTCGTCTTCAGCGATGAGAGTCGCTTCTGCCTTGGTGCCAATGATGGTCGTATGCGTGTTTGGCGCCGTGCAGGTGAGCGCCACAATCAGGACTGCATACGACCGAGGCACACAGGGCCAACACCCGGCATCATGGTGTGGGGAGCGATCTCCTACACTGGCCGTACACCTCTGGTGATCGTCGAGGGGACACTGAATAGTGCACGGTACATCCAAACCGTCATCGAACCCATCGTTCTACCATTCCTAGACCGACAAGGGAACTTGCTGTTCCAACAGGACAATGCACGTCCGCATGTATCCCGTGCCACCCAAGGTGCTCTAGAAGGCGTAAGTCAACTAACCTGGCCAGCAAGATCTCTTGATCTGTCCCCCATTGAGCATGTTTGGGACTGGATGAAGCGTCGTCTCACGCGGTCTGCACGTCCAGCACGAACGTTGGTCCAACTGAGGCGCCAGGTGTAAATGGCATGGCAAGTACTAGTGCCGACATTGTACATGCTGTGTTGCCTGTGTCTATGTTCCTGTGGTTCTGTCAGTGGATCATGTGATGTATCTGACCCCAGGAATGTGTCAATAAAGTTTCCCCTTCCTGGGACAATGAATTCACGGTGTTATTATTTCAATTTCCAGGAGTGTATTTACTTATAGAGTAGATAGGAGCATATACGTTGCTCATGGTCTACCTCGTTCGAGATAAACTATAAAAAGTGATTTGCATACGTTTATGTCGCATCTCACCATCCGTTTGTGTCCATATTGCAGCTGCACCTTGTCCGATAGCGTATAGCTACCGTCTTGGTCTTTTCCTGTCTCTTAGAATAATGCAAAGAACTTCGTTGGTCCATTCGCCAGGAAACATGTTGTACCCACTTCATTGTCATTACAATCACAATTATGTCTTCCACTCCAATCTGCTCACTGGCCATGTGTTTATTTGCTTGTCTCTACGTGTGGCCCACAACATGCTTCTCTCGGTTGATCGCTGAGCTACACCCAGTTTTTAAATGGTTTTAGCGTCCATGTTTGTCGGGCGCAAGTAAAGACTGTTAAAATACACTGATTGTATCGCTCTAGCTGATGTACGTCTACCAGTTTACCTAAGACGCCATACGTAAGCATTAAGTATCTGGATACATTAAAAGTCACCAAATTCGCTTACTGCAACACTTAAATTACTGGCTTTGTACTCGCGACAAGTACACTCATGAAAAAGAAAACGCGTACGCAACGCTTGGAAAGCTAATTCTCAAAGTAATTGGTTGCTAACTGCAACTAGTTATTTCAGACAGGCAGTGCCGGTACTTGCAGTCTAGTGTATGGTGGCTTTGCTGGAAAAGCAGATTTCAATTGATGTATCTACAAGTGGGGATTCCATTCAGTCTGGTATTACTCATCCAAATCACTCAACATTTGCGTTTGCACTCACAAGTTGTTCAAATATGTGTGAATTCCTAAGGAACCTAACTGCTGAGGTCATCGGTCCCTAGACTTAGACACTATTAAGTTAACGCTAAGGACAACACTCATATAGATGCCCGAGGGAGGACTCGAAACCCCGGAGGGAGGGCGTCGCCCACGAGTTGTCTAACTGTATGTGGTGGAATGTACTATTCTCCTCTACCCGCTTTCTTCCTCACTCCTTGAGCTCAGGTTTCTCGTTTTGCGGAGATAGTTGGCTGATCTGGCCTTGTAACATCAGCCAAAAGGGCCTTGCTGTGCTGGTACAGGGAACGGCTAAAAGCAAGGGGAAACCACAGTCGTAATTTTTCCCACGGGAATGCAGCTCTACTGTATTGTTAAATGATGATGATATCCTCTTGAGTAAGATACTCCGGAGGTAAAATATTTCCCCATTCGGATCTCCTGATCGTGACTAATTAGAAGGATGTCGTTATCAGAAGACACAAAACTGGGTTTTAGGGAACGGAGCGTGTAAGAGGCCAGACCCCCTCAACGTTCAGGTGGGTTAGAAAATTTAAAAAATGAAATGGATAGGTTAATGTTAGACATAGCGGGAACTAGCGAAGTTCGGTGACTGGAGGAACAGGACTTGTGCTGAAATGAATACACGGCTATAAATACAAAATATCCGCCCCTGGTAGGTGAGTGGAGCCGGCACGGTAGCTCAGCGTGTTTGGTCAAAGAGCTGGTCGGCCTGTGCAGTAAAAAAATTGAGTGGAAGGATTAACAAACAAACTTGACCGGATGTCACGTGACGTCCGCAACGACCAAACACAACGATAAAAAAAAAAGTGGTCAGCGCGACGGAATGTCATACCTAACGGCCCGGGTTCGATTCCCAGCTGGGTCGGAGATTTTCTCCGCTCAGGGAATGGGTGTTGTGTTGTCCTTGTTATCATCATTTCATCCCCATCGACACACAAGTCGCCAAAGCGGTGTCAACTCGAAAGAATTGCGCCAGGCGAACTGTCTACCCGACGCGAGGCCCTAGCCGCACGCCATTTCCAGTAGTATCCACTACTTGTGCTTCGTTACAGCTGTCACATCGACTTTTACTTTCGCCTCACGACGACCGTAATTCTTACAAAACTATACCTGCCAATGTATACCTACTATTGTGCCGACCTACAGTTATCCGTTACTGCAATATCCTGTATGTATCTGTTCTGCGTGCTGGCCAGTGTCTTTCACGTTTCACCTTCACAGTGCCTTGTGCCGACTTAAATATGACTGTTTTATGAGAGATAGAAGAGAGTGGCTCATACTTGTTGCCTACTCTTCTAAAGCACAAGGGGCGTCCAATAAGTAATGCAACACACTCTTTTTCTAAAAGTAAACTGGTCTCATTCAGGGCTCCAATACACCTTATTTTTACCCACTCTTATGGGTACAAAACTCTGTTTTTCAACATAGTCTCCTACATTCTAGTACTGCTTCCCCTGTAGTGCATCCTTCATTACGACAAACAGATGGAATTCGGTGACGAACCCAGAAGGTTCAAATGGTTCAAATGGCTCTGCGCAGTATGGGACTTAACTCTTAAGGTCATCAGTACCCAAGAACTTAGAACTAATTAAACCTAACTAACCTAAGGACATCACACATCCATGCCCGAGGCAGGATTCGAACCTGCGACCGTAGCAGTCGTGCGGTTTCGGACAGAAGCACCTAGAACCGCTAGTCCACCGCGGGCGGCTTGCCACTGTTCTTACAGGAGTCCAAGTTCGGGAGTTCGTGAAACGGCTTCAGATGCAGTACACCACTAAGACAATTTCTCTGTGCCACTATTATATGGCTATGCCCCAGGTCAGGTAAGAGGACAGGAGAACGAAGATTCTACAACACTCCACCGGCCACCCCGGCCGCCGAACCCAGAAGGCACACTCCTATGAGTACCCAACAGGTGGACGAGTGCGTCAACACTACCAACAGAGATATCCATTTGAGCAGTGAGGTGTTTGATTGTGATCTGTCCATCACCTCAAATGAGAGTGTCCACACGTTCCAACACTGTGTGCGAAGGTCGGAAAGGGAGAGGAAGGACAAGTTTGCCCGACTTGTTGATTTCCAGGTCTCCGTAGACGTTCTGCAAGCGTCTGTGAATATCTCTTATGCTATGATTTTTCGCTAAAACAAATTCAATGACAGCTCTGTGCTTGGAACGCACCTCCATTACAGACGCCATTTTGAAGGCTACGTACAGCGCCACCACCTATCGGAACTTCTTGGAACTAAAGGGGCTGGAACGAGAATACTCCACGATGTCTCACAACAAATTCAGAATTTTTTCAACCCCAAATTGACAGAGAAAAAATAAGTTCTGCGTTACTTATTGAACGCCTCTCGTAGAAACAAGGACGCTGTAGAGACCAACGTGACTGGGCGTTATCGAATTTTTATCGTATTTCCCTTTTTAATGTGAAATAGTTTATTTATACAGCTTCTGCTTTTTGCGTCAATAGCCGCAGTTTCATCAGTGATCTGTTTACTTCATTTCCAGCTTTGCCGTCGTCTCGTAGTTCTGCCATCTGCACCTCGGCCTGGGTATGAGCTTTTATATGCAACTGTTTTCGTTACATAACAATACCGCGATGAACAGTAAGTATCTAGTCATAGTTAGGCAGCTGTTACAGAAATACAAACAATAGATGTTTTGAAAAATATCAATGAGCCACAGTAACATAACTTTGCGTTACATTCCATTTGTATATTAGTATACAGTTTTTCTTTGCAGTGGAATTTATCTCCGCAGTGTAGGACCTCACTCAAATTCTCTGCTCGGTGGTACAACGGATATTCAGTTATGTAAAACTTCATCTGTATTGCTGAAGGAAACTGCATCCAAAAAGCAGCTATCCCGGGCTTGGTACAGCAACGTGCACTTGCATAGACCATCGTCGCCGTTTGCACGTCGGCTAGTGGAGTCGCTTTGATTATGTGCATAAATGCTGGGTGACCTGTCCTGAAATGTCACATAGTGCAGTTTAGTGTCATCCGTTGGGTGGCAGGCGCGACTGGCCGCACTCTGCGAAGAACAAACTTCCTTTTATACGGAGTATAAGTGACAAACTGCTGCGAGCTTTGACGTTATTTATTTTGTTTGTTTAGGGTGTGGCAACCGCTCGTAATATATGTCACGATTACATGGATAAATCCATTTATGTTTCATTTTACAAAAAAAAAAAGAAATGGTTCAAATGGCTCTGAGCTCTTAACATCTGAGGTCATCAGACCGCTAAAACCTAGACCTACTTAAACCTAACTAACCTAAGGACATAACACACATCCATGCCCGAGACAGGATTCGAACCTGCGACTGTAGCGGTCGCGCGGTTCCGGAGTGAAGCGCCTAGAACCGCTCGGCCACAGCAGCCGGCTTTAATTTTACACCCAGAGCTTTAGCGATACGTTCAAGTTTTGATGGATAGGAAATGATTCCAACTGCGTTCGTTACCCATCATCTGCAAGACATAGACGATAGTAGCTCTGAGCTAGATTAATGCCAAACACAGTGCGGAAAACACATACAGGTCTTACCGAACGTCCGAGTTCAGACATACTTACTTCACGTGTATCTACGGATACAAAGGCGTCAGAAAGATGACTTAATTTGTGTATTTCCGATTGCTGGTGTCGTATGGAATAATTTTTTGTACAGTCCACATTTAAAAACAGAGTATTCTTTGGACATAAAAGTGCTGAAAGGGCAGTACCATGGCGTTTTCTCATGTCTCATGTACGCAATCAATTAAATGATTAGGTGTACCAATATCAGCTCTTACAAAGTTCACCGGCCAGGGTGGCCCTGCGGTCGCAGGTTCGAATCCTGCCTCGGGCATGGATGTGTGTAATGTCCTTAGGTTAGTTAGGTTTAAGTAGTTCTGAGTTCTATGGGACTGATGACCTCAGAAGTTAAGTCCCATAGTGCTCAGAGCCATTTGAACTATTTTGAACTTAAAAAGTTCGTTTGCGAGAAAAAGTCACAATTTGAAAATAATAATAGCATTCATAATCATAACATATTGAGAAACGACGGCCCCCACTTTTCACAATTTATCCTTGTTCTTATACTGAAAAGTGCAATGTTTTCACACACAAACATAGTACGCCATGTGCTTTGTCAGTTAAAGATCGTCGTAGACAACGAAATTATTATAATATCTTTAATCGCCTGAGAAAGCGGCGGCTGATTTGAAAATATCAGCAGAAAACTGCAAGCAGCCACATTATTTTTGAACGAATGATTTATTTTTCTATAACAAAAGTTTTCGCTGCCATCTGATCATATTTGGGCCTGGAGTCGAACTAGTTTATGGAGAAAGAATTATTTATTGAGAAATACTGTGGATGGTTACAGATTTCTGTCTCACTGATACAAACAACAGTTTTAAAAACGAAGTAATAATAAAGTAGTACTAATTTTTCTCTGTCTACTTGTCGCACTACTTCTCTGAGGAAAAAAAATATCTTTTGACCATATCCTCAACTGTTTTCATCAAAATAGAAACTGACTGTCGAAGAAGCAATGGAATCATACAGATGTAAATTCAATTGAAGCCATTAATGGTTTCCCACCCATACTCAACAGATAAATTTCTTATTTAGAGAATGTATGTTTGTGATTGTGTAGCATTTATATAACTTTGTAGTACGTTGTGATTTAAGTAAAAACCCGCATTTCCATTGACTAACCGTATTTTTTATAAAAACCCTGACATGTGCACACCATATCGAACTTACCACAAAGATGATAAATGTTGTAACATATATCTGACGAAGTAATAGAAAATTTGCGTTGCCTCTGGTTTTGGTCAATACAGAGTGTTAAATCACAATATCGCGTATAGTCGCGTATAGTACTATTATTATTACATTCCTTCCAGGTCACAAAATATGTTAGTCACAATAATTCAAGGTTTTAAAGAACACATACACACTTAAAGTGTAGATGAACGCAACGATGATGGAGCTGCAAAAAATTTAGGATTCGGTAACGAAACGTGTATGAAACGGAAATGTTACGTTTTAGGTATTTATGGGGCACTGCATCATAGATGTGTCAATTCGATGGAGCATGATATTTGGCCTGAGAAGCATTGTATTACAAAATAAATGTCTACAAGCACAGGTAATATATTCAAGTGAAGACCTTATGTCGAATGGTAGTTATATGAGGCGACAATTGAACGCTCATAATAGATACGGTAGAAAACGAACCTGCAGCCTTATCCATTAGTTCAGAAATTATCTTACCTGCGATAATATCAAAAATAATTAATTTCCTTGTTAGTCTGTGCCATTAGAAAGGGCAGGCGAGCATAATACCTGTTATTCATTGTTTAGTACATATCGCTCAGTATAACGTAATATTGAAATGATTTACCAACTATTTGGTTTCGTTGTTGTGGCGTAATATCTTGGTATTTCTTTCTCTGGAAGGAAAGTATCTTCTGACATCTAAATTATGGTGAGATTGATTATATATTTGTTTGGTGAGATTTAAGAACTGATTAAATGTTCCCTAGCCATTCTTGCAGTGTTGGTATCATATTCTGCTCGTTCATCACCATCTCCTTTTTTGTAGTTACTGCTTTCCACTGCCCCTGTGAGAGACTGTCTGAGTCCTTCTTCCAACATGACTCCTTCGTCCATCTATCCATAGGCGTTTTCCCTCAGATTTTGCCATCGTGGTTATTTAGCGACATCCATGTGAGAGAAATCAGCGTGTTTCCTCCTTCTTCCTAGAAAGCGAGCTCTGAAATTTCAACAGTAAACTTTCCCGTGCGCAACGCATCTCTCGTACGGTTCGCTGCTGAAATTCGATGACTACTAGAGTTTACCTATGCATTCGTGAAAACGAAGGAGGAGACATATTAAACGAAATAGCCGTTGCAACGGCCGACAGCCGTTTGGATTAGATAGCTGTTTAATGAACGGTGAAAAGTAGTTGTATGAAAATACATACCTACACACTACCGTAACTATCACACTGGCATTGCCCTTTCCTCTATCTACTGGTTTGTTCAAATGGCTCTGAGCAGTATGGGACTTAACTTCTGAGGTCATCAGTACCTTAGAACGTAGAACTACTTAAACCTAACTAACCTAAGGACATCGCACACATTCATGCGTGAGGCAGGATTCGAACCTGCGACCGTAGCGGTCGCGCGGTTCCAGACTGTAGCACCGATAACCGCTCGGCCACTCCGGCCGGCTCTACTGCTGGGAAAATAGGCAGATTCACATCTAGAAATTAAAGTGTCATAAAGTGGTAACTTAATGAAAAATGTAATTAATACTAAACGTTCGAAAGTAAGTGGACATAGGTATTAAGCCTAGCAATTTGCATGTAAATCATTGTGACTGATCGGAAGCTATTAAATGAAGAGGCACAAACCCAATCATCGTTCTAATTGGCCGAAGAAATTGGCTCACGGAAACCGTCGAACTCTGAAGCTTCTTGCACGTACCAGTCATCTTCCGCAACTGCTGCAGGATCCTTCCGTTCCAATTCGGGAACGGAAGTCTGAGAAAGATCGGTCCGTAGAGCCGGTCGGAGGGCACTTATCACACGAACGAATGTGTGACGTTTCTTAGAGTGTAGAAAACGCGTTATTTCACATCATATGCATCTAAGATAGACGAGCGTGGGCTTAGTGATTGTCTGAGAACCGATAATGGTGTGTGTGCTTCAAGAAGACGGCCCTCGGTGTGTTAGAACTAAGGAAAAAGCAACCCTGAAATAATAAGTACTGAAGAAGTAGTGGCCCTGTACGCTATACCTGGTGTCTAACTGATGAGACAACATAATATGACCACCTGCTTAGTAACGTGTTGGTCCAGTTGGTCCCGTAAATTATGGGCCAGGGGTTTGTGGATGCGAGTTTGGGAACTGATGGGTTGAAAAGGTGCACACGTGGTGGCGAAGACATCAGCGTGGGTTCATTATCGTGCTCCTCAAGCTACTGTAACACGACACTGGGTTAAGACACGGAGAGTAATCCTGCTGGAAGGTGCCATAGCTGTCAGAAAAGACATCAAACATGAAGAGATACAGGTGGTCCGAAATAATATCCTCGTAGTCTAGACAGTCATGGCACTCATTCCGTCTTCAGGCCACGAGTGGCCTATCGGGACCATCCGACCGCCGTGTCATCCTCAGAGGAGGATGCGGATAGAAGGGGCGTGGGGTCAGCACACCGCTCTCGCGGTCGTTATGATGGTATTCTTGACCGAAGCAGCTACTGTTCAGTCGAGTAGCTCCTCAATTGGCATCACGAGGCTGAATGCACCCCGAAAAATGGCAACGACACGTGGCGGCCTGGATGATCACCCATCCAAGTGCTGAACACCGCCCGCATCTCGTGGTCGTGCGGTAGCGTTCTCGCTTCCCACGCCCGGGTTCCCGTGTTCGATTCCCGGCGAGGTCAGGGATTTTCTCTGCCTCGTGATGGCTGGGTGTTGTGTGATGTCCTTAGGTTAGTTAGGTTTAAGTAGTTCTAAGTTCTAGGGGACTGATGACTATAGATGTTAAGTCCCATAGTGCTCAGAGCCATTTGAACCATTTTTTGCTGAACGCCCGAAAGTGCTTAACTTCGGTGATCTCACGGGAACCGTTGTATCCAATGCGGCAAGGCCGTTGACAGACTGTCATGGGCCCTTCGATTATTGCCACTCGCCCAATGAAAGGCCAGGTAAACATTCTCCATAGTATAAAACTGACCCCACCAGCCTATTTCCGTGGCACCAGGCGGGTTTGGAGCAGCAGTTCGTCTGGATGACGGCGTATCTCAACACGACCGTCGATGTGGCGTGATTCATGCCACCAGGTAACACGTCTCCGTTGATCTATAGTCCAGTTCCGATAATCTCGTGCCCACCACTGTTGTAGCTGACAACGTCATTGGGCAAGACTGGAAAACTTAATGATCGTCTGGTGCAGAGCCTCATATTCAACAATGCATACTGAATGCTGTGCTCAAAACGCAGCAGTCAGACCTGCCACGGATCGCCACCTCTCTTGTTTTATACAGTGGGCAAGCCTCCGTCCTCTACGCTCTGTGGTAAAGCGTGGACGTTCAACAGCTTGTCGCCTATTCGTGGATTCACTGCCCTCCAACCACTTCCCATGGAGGCTCACTACAGTAACTTTGCCGTTTTTCATAGTCTGTTCCCAGATGCCGCACCATGACGATCTACATTCTGCCAAAGTCTTTTACGTCGTGAATTTTCCAACCTTCCACTTGTATCGATGCTAGAATGACCACGATACGCCTCTGCTCTACTCATATATTTTCCTTACTCGCAACGACTCCAAGCGCCATTCGTTTTTTGCTGTGGGTAGTGGTCACTATACACTGAGATGCCGAAGGTCAGGCGATACCTCCCATTGTCATGTCGCCGCTTTTTTTGCCCTGTGTAGCGCAGCAACTCGACGTTCATGGACGCAACAAGTCAACAGAAGTCCCCAGCAGAAATAATGAGACATGTTGTCTCTATTGCTGTGCATAATTGAGGAAGTGTTGCCAAAACAGGATTTAGTGCACGAACTGACCGCTTGATTATGTCCCATAAATGGTCGATGCGATTCATGTCGCGCGATCAGGGTGGCCAAAACATTCCCTCGAACTGTTCAGAATGTTCTTCAAACAAATTGTGAACATCTGTGGCCAGGAGACGTAGGGTATTGTTATCCATAAACATTCCATCGTTGTTTGGGTACATGAAGTCCATAAATGCCAGCAAATGGTCTTCAAGTAGCCGAAAATAACCATTGATCGGTGCGGTTGGACCAGAGAAACCAGTCCATTCCATTATGGAGCCACCACCAGTTTGCACAGAGGCATGTTGAATCGGTCGTTAAGTGAAGGTCGTCCATCAGTACGCTGCCTGTGGTGAGAAGTTGTGTCTGAAATTTCGTATTCTCGGCACACTCTTGACACTGTGGATCTCGGAATATTGATTTCCCTGTCGGTTTTCATATATGGAATGTCCCATGCGTCTAGCTCCAACTAGCATTCCATGTTCAAAGTCAGTTAATTACCGTCGTGCGCCCATGATCACACCTTTTCACATGAACCAAATGACAGCTCCGCCAATGCACTGCACTTTTATACCTCGTCTGTGCGATATTACTGCCATATACATGCGTGCATATCAATGTCCAATGACTTTTTTCACCTCAGTGTGTTTTGGCTCATCAGTGTATAAACGAGCAGCAATGAATGTGATATATCATAGTGATTGTACTCCTTTCATAAATTTCTGCTATAGCTCTCACTTTTCCAAAATGGTGCCAAATGTAAAGAATATACACTTACATAATCATAAGCCGTTGAAATCACCTGCTCGTATAGTTTAAAGCGCAGTGCGTTACTTTGCGAGACAGAGAGGTGAGCCAGATCCGGTCATATGCAACTGGCGGATTAACTACTGGCACGTCGGCTTGCCTCACTGTGGTTTTTGGGCAGTTTTCTACTGTCTGTACGCAAATCATTGTCTGGTCCCAAATCTTCGTCTCTGAAAGTGCGATACAGAAACAAAATAAAGTACAGAACAAAGCTCAGGGCATACGCGACTCACAGACAGACGGAACAAACAACTTCATCCCTTGCACAGGCAACGGTAGTGTGACAGAAATGGTATCCGATCACAGATTAAAATAAAATAAATTTGCCAAATCACGAAGACAAAGGGAACATCGCAACGTTAGCAAAATGTTAGATTTACGGTCGTATCTGTTGTTGAAATCATTTTTTCGCAGGTTGAGAAGCCAGCAGTTTGGATACTGGATTTACATTCGGTGTGAGTGGCGTGTAAACTCTTTACCCATATCCATACTCCGCTAAGCACTATATACCCTCAGGCGGATGGGAAATAGTGGTAAATATAATAGCTGACTCCCTTTCCCCTCCCACACTTTCGCTATGCCAATCGCTGATGAGTCACAGAAAGTAGTCAAGGAATATCGATCCTTTACGTTGCTTCACGCGTATCAAATTAATGCGAGGGCTATTTAGAACATAGGGTCGTGCTTGGGTAGCTCATTTGGTAGAACACTTGCCCGCGAAAGGCAAAGGTCCCGAGTTCGAGTCTCGGTCTGGCACACAGTTTTAATCTGCCAGAAAGTTTCAAAAAATGCTTCATTTGCAGCAGTTTGCTACAATTTTCAGCTGCTTCTCTACATCGTCGCCGCTTCCCGCCATTTCTCTACACTGGTCTGCAGTTCGTTGTTTGTGCAAAAATAATGCCTTCACAGCCTGCACTTCATGTCAGCAGAGATAAAAATCAAAGGGAGCCAAGTCCAGGCTGTATGGTGAGTGATCAAACACTTCCCATCGAAAACGCTGCAGGGGTGTCCCCATCGCTCCTGCAGTTATGGCTGAGAATTGTCATGAAGAAGGAAATGCATGACAGATACGTTATGTGGGGTTGCATGAAATCAGGCGAAACCCCACGGCCAGCACCAATGCTTGTGGATTGGAAATCATTCAGCAGACATTAACAAATACAACATCCAAAGTGAAATTTATGGCAAAATTTTCTAAACCATTTGAGATAAAAACTGAATTAGACAGAGTTGATGGGTTATCGCCTTTGTTGTTCAATGTAGTTCTAGATACTCATGGAAGAATGGGAAAAGGAACTTGAAGAAGAAATTTGCTGGAAACCAATTCTTAAAAAAAAAAAAAAAAAGAGAGAGAGAGAGAGAGAGAGAGAGAGATAGACATACAAACCCCCTACTTAGCATTTGCGGACAGTTTCACAATAATGGCAGATTCTTGTGAGATGGCTATAAAACAGATGGAAACTCAAAAAGATGCTCAGAGAAAGTCGGCCTGCAGATATCATTTCAAAAGACAGTGTTCACGACAGCAAATTTATAAATTTTCAAATTACAAACCAAATATGGAGAAATTAACAGAGTACCACACTTTAAATATCTAGTAGAAATTACCTCTAAAAATATGCACAACATGAAAGAATACAAATAGCTTGTAAAAGTTTGGGATTAGTGCAAAACCTCTATAATAAAAAATGCTTACCTCTACATACCAAAATTAGACATTAAAAAACAGTAATTAAGCCATCAATGTTAAAGACCAGGGAAACATTGGCACTAAACAGGAAACCTGATACAGTAAATCGAAAGAAAGAAAACTCATTATTAAAATTTCGGGTCCAAGATGGACTGAGAATGAATACAGACTATAGAAGGTCAGTATTTGACATTGCTCGTCAATTAGGGGTCGAGCCAGAGACGATTGATAGAGGAAATAGAGAAGATTCAAAGAAGGGTGCCGTCTTTCGTTACATGGTCACTCTGTAAGCGCGAAAGCGCCACAGTGATGGTACAGCCAACTGTAGTGCAAAACTGTGCAAGAAAGGGTTTCTGCATCACGATGTAGAATGCTGCTGAAATCCGGGAACGTACATTCTTAGAAGAGTCAGCCAATACGTTGTTTCCTCCGACGTATACGTCTCTAAATGACCATGAAGGTACACTTGGAAAGATTTGAATTGACACGGAGGGTTACTGACAACCGTTCTTACCGCGGACCATTCGGGACTGAAACGGGGAATGGGGTGACAGTGGTACACGAAGCACTCTCCGCCATACACCGTATAATGGCTTCAGGAATATAGCTGTAGATGTTATGAATGCTCTGCTCTTTGCTGAATCCGCTATTTTCTTCCGACAAGTTACGCTTGTAATGGTCCCAAGTAAGAATCCATAGAAAGATTGCTGTATGTGAAATTATTTTTGGATGAACTATACTTATTATTCCTCTAATGACTCCTTGTTTGCCACCTGACTTCTTCACGATTGTATTAATGTCATCGTTCCATCTTGAAACGTCCTGTTTGGACCTTTGGAGATAATGAAAGGCTGCGACTGATTCTACTGATTGACTGCACATTTTAAATAACGACAGTTGTGTGCAACTTTTCCGGGTGTCATGAAACGCTGCATGAACTAGGGAGCCACTTGCTGTCTGTCGAGGACGAAAAGAACGACCTGGGTTTTATACGATCATAGTTTACTGAATTCATGACGCAGAAGTTGTTCTATCTGCAAAAAGGACAACACACCCGACCATATAACAGGTTCCACATTACCTCCAGACTTGCTGCAGCAGGAAGTGACAAGTGCTTTTTCTCACCACCTTCTTACCACTGTAGACAATTGTTCTTATTGCCTCTTTCTGGGTGTCAGTCATCTAAATCCGCTCCATTATACAAGTGA
This sequence comes from Schistocerca gregaria, assembly GCF_023897955.1. Taxonomy (NCBI): domain Eukaryota; kingdom Metazoa; phylum Arthropoda; class Insecta; order Orthoptera; family Acrididae; genus Schistocerca; species Schistocerca gregaria. The sequence continues at coordinate 457,833,554 of NC_064926.1, forward strand.
GGAATAGAGACAGTTTCAGCACTGCCAACGATAAGTCGGGTCTGTTTTTCTTTATTAGCTTGCAACAGCTCGAAAACGAGCTGTTCGAACCGGATTGGCAACTCAACTCCAGGAGGAAGTACTTCTGAATCTCACACGTATGTATGATCATGTAACATTAAGCTGTTTACCACGTCCACATGGTCTTTATTTTGTACGTATGCAGTTTTACTAGGGGTCCTCTGCCTCAGCCCTCTAATTTTCACATTCTGCATTTAAGAAAAAAGATACTAGTTCAATTAAATTCCACAGCGAGGTCACAGGAAAGAGTGAACTATTTCGTATTTCACGATGATACCTGAATGATTTGGCCATGCATTATTGAATATTTATTGGATGCAACGGAATTAGGATGGCAAGACGAGGATTTGAAATACTGAGTTAGGTAAAAATGCCTGTAAACAAGCTTCTGTACGAGCCCTAATCTCTTACTTTACTCTCATGATCCATACGCGAGATATACGATGATACCAGCATAATGACCGCCCAACCTTCTTCGAACAGTGGTTCGCTATATTTATCAACAAGTGCAGTCGAATGAAGTCGGGTGATGCTGAGGGAATTAGATTAGGAAATGAGACACTTAAAGTAGTAAAGGAATTTTGCTATTTGGGGAGCAAAGTAACTGATGATGGTCGAAGTAGAGAGGATATAAAATGTAGACTGGCAATAGCAAGGAAAGCGTTTCTGAAGAAGAGAAATTTGTTAACATTTAGTATAGATTTAAATGTCCGGAAGTCGTTTCTGAAAGTATTTGTATGGAGTGTAGCCATGTATGGAAGTGAAACGTGGACGATAAACACTTTAGACAAGTAGAGAATGGAAGCTTTCGAAATGTGGTGCTGCAGAAGAATACTGAAGATTAGATGGGTAGATCACATAACTAATGAGGAGGTATTGAATAGAATTGGGGAGAAGAGGAGCTTGTGGCACAACTTGACTAGAAGAAGGGATCAGTTGGTAGGTAATGTTGTGAGACATCGAGGGATGACCTATTTAGTATTTGAGGGCCTCGAGGAGGGTAAAAATCGTAGAGGGAGACCAAGAGATGAATACACTAAGCAGATTCAGAAGGATGTAGGCTGCAGTAGGTACTGGGAGATGAAGAAGCTTGCACAAGATAGAGTAGCATGGAGAGCTGCATCAAACCAGTCTCAGGACTGAAGACCACAACAACAATTGTCGATGACTACATTGTCTTTCTTTGAAGCAAAAAAAGTGAAGCAACCGAAAGAGGAGGAGAAAACTGTTCCGGCGTACCACACGTGCCTGCAGGAAGACGAAGAATGGAAGAGGCGAGAAGGCTGTGGGACGACAACAGCCAATAGCCCGCTGACTGGGACTGCAACACGACGTTAGCGGCCTCTACAAGAAGAGAATATAAGCGGAGCTCCTGCCAGCCTCGGCCGCACAGTAGTAGACTGGCATTAGTAGAAGAGCCGTCATTCCAACTGTTACACTGAGACTTGTGCCTTATATCGACTGCTTACATGGACATGGTGTATAGTCAAGGACACTGGCTGTTTGCATGTCGCCATTCGCTTGCGACACGTCCTTGTAAATACAAAGATTTATTGTAATAAAAACCATTAATGTGATTTGCTTGAACTGTTGCATTGCTATACGAGAAAGCAGCATCCTTTAGGCACCCTGTAAGAGACTAGTGGGCAGGACCGCACAGAAACGAAACGAAACTTCGGCTGTTGAGAGGGTATGTGATATTATTTCAGTGATTACAATATCGAGTTAAATTCAAAACCAACTTGGCAGCATGGGCCCACATAATCAGCATGATGCTGACCCCCTCCCCGACCGTTCATCCCCCCTCCCCGTCTCCTTCCGCCTTCCCCTCCCCTACTCCTCCCCTTCCCCTCTGCCAGCCCTCCTCTCGTGTGTTTGCATGCACTGATTCGGTTGGAAAGGATGTCGTAAAACCGTTGTTGTCCTCTCCTGAGGCAAGGTGGCGTGTAACTGTTGTAATTTGCTGTCCTCGAGATGCTGGATACTGGCAGTGGAACAGCTCTGACGTCTGAGCTGGTCCCACATGTGTTCCATCAGGGACAGATCGAGAGATATGGCTGCCCACAGGATTACCTCAAAGTCATCAAGGCACTTCATGGAAGTAGGTCCCGTGTTTGGACGCGTGTTATCCTGTTGAAACGTGGCAATACGACACTGTCGCATGAGAGGTACCACACGAGGACGCAGGGTGTCCATGAAGTACCATTATGCCATCGTGTTCCCTCAGGCAGTACCGCTTCCCCACATCATGTTGCCAGGAGTACTACTATTGTGCCTTTCTAAAAATTGCAACAACAGGACCTCTCCTCAGGTTACTGCCATACTCATCGACGATGGTCTTCTGGTGTAGTTCGAAGCCGCAATTCACCACTGAGCACGATGTGATGCTATTTGTCAACAGTCACGGCACCACTGCAGACGCAGCCGTTTGTGTTGTGGTGTTAATGGCAGCCGTGGCATGGGAGGTAACCCTCTCCTCCGACTACTGCAAGTATCCGACCAGTGGTGCTGGATGATACAGAATGTTGCGGGAAGCCCATTATTTGTTTTGGGATGACAGGCGCTAATGTGAAGCGGCAGCGGAGCGGAGGGGAGGAGGAGTTACTATATTCTTGGAGCACAACACGATGATCGTTTCTTGTACCGGTCAGACATAGTCGATCGAAACCTTGACAACGAGTACACTTGCCCTCACGTTGCTATGCAGTCCAACATAGAGCTAATGCCTAATTGGTTCAAAATGGCTCTTAGCACTATGGGACTCAACTGCTGTGGTCATCAGTCCCCTAGAACTTAGAACTACTTAAACCTAACTAACCTAAGGACATCACACAAATCCATGCCCGAGGCAGGATTCGAACCTGCGACCGTAGCAGTCGCTACGCCTAGAACCGCGAGACCACCGCGGCCGGCTGTCTAATTGGAATGGCCCATAAATCTGCAAATTGTATGATTCGATCAGAGGACAAAACAGAGACCCATAATGTGGTCCCTATTAGACTGTTAGGTACTGATAGCGCTGACACGTATGGCGTATCTCCGTGTCTTTCACAATGGGAACTCAACGTCTGATGCTTTTGACACCCCTAATATTCTTTCCAAGCCTGGTGACAACGCTAAACACTAAGAACATAGATGTAGTGTGGCGGCCGTTCTACCTGTCACATGGATTTGAAACTCTTATCATTTATATGCCCTATGGTGGTGTGTTCGTATACGAAATGACATTGATGTCTGACCATATCTTCTGGGTGCTCCGCCTTTTTTCGTCAGGCAGATTATGTCTGTTGTCAGGCCTACTTGATAAGTACTCCGAACACTGGAAGAATACTGTAGAGTTGGTCACACAGGCGTCTTGTATGCGGTTTCCTTTATAAATGAATTATATTTCCCCAAAACATATGCAATCTATTTAAATCTTTCTTTCTCTTTCCTCTGGTCACCAAAACTGACAACGGCCAAGAGAGCAGTATGCTGACCACATACCCCTCCCAATCCGCTTTCGATGTTGCCTAAGGGCAGAGGATGATACGGCGCCGGTCGTAGTGGCCGCGCGGTTCTAGGTGCTTCAGGCCGGAACGGCGCTACCGCTACGGTAGTAGGCTCGAATCCTGCCTCGGGCAAGGATGTGTGTGATGTCCTTAGGTTAGGTAGGTTTAAGTAGTTCTAAGTTCTATGGGACTGACGACCTCAGATGTTAAGTCCCATAGTGCTCAGAGCCATTTGAACCATTTGATGACACGGCGGTCGGTCGTTACCGTTGGGCCTTCAAGCCCTATTAAGAAGCTGTGTTTTTCTTATTAGCCTTCCCTACTACTGGTTTTACGTCCTGGCACTAGCCATAAATGTTTATACTATTAGGTTGTTTGTCTATGTTACTGGCATCCTTGCATCGACAGTGATTCGGATTCCTCGCAAAGCCGTAGTATTGACGTAGAGTGTGAAATACTACCCTGGCAAGGAGACACAGTTCCACGTGTTTTCGCAAAAAGATGCAAGGTGGGAGTAGACTGGGCACCATTTTTAAATGCGCGTGGTCACGTACTGGCAATTGCCTGGCTTCGCTTTCAGCATTCAGATAGAGCCATTTGATGCAGTATCCGATTCTTGCTTATTATACGTTTCCTTTCTTTCGGTATTCACTCTGGATTGATATTGCACTCTTACAACGACCTTGGTGTGTTTTACACTCTGTTAATAGCCGGACGTTCACTACGTGAGCTAAGTCGTTACCAACCACTCGAAACTACCTGTTGTTCTACCGGTCACCGCGTCGCTTTGTGTTGAATGATACTGAATTTCTGCTGCTTACGGCAAGGATGACAGTAAGTGCTTTATCTTACATTTATCAACATTTAAAAAGAGCCGCCATTCATTACACCAAGTACAAAGTTGGACCGAAGTCGCTCTATATTTCTCTAAAATCTACCAAAAACAATACTTTTCCTGTGGACAACAGCATCCACAGCGAATAGTCTTACAGTACTGCTGGCCCTGTCTGCATTCTTCCTGGACCCCTTCCTCTGCTGCTCTTTGATCAATTCACTTCTTACATAATGACCACTCTTTTCGTATATTACAGCAGAATTCACGATTTCTAAATACCGTACCTCTCATGTGTCATGACATTTTTGTCCTTGACCACTCTTTTCGCGTATTACAGCAGAATTCACGATTTCTAAATACCATACCTCTCATGTGTCATGACATTTTTGTCCTTGAAATAGGACAGTGGTTCTAACAGTGAGTTAACGAGATTGTGAGGAGCCTGTAAGGAGGCCGCCTTTCTTATTAAGAGCGCTGAAAAGCAGCGGTTGTTTCTATAAACATAGTGTGCGTGGAATAATTATCGAGTACAAGGCATTAAAGAATAGCATTAGGAATGTTATGGAAGTAGCAAGAGAGCGAATTGTTTACTGTGTGTGAAGTACTCATTTCATAGAAATCGCGAGTGTTTGAAGTTTCCGCAATGATTCACTCCATGAACGGTTACGCAAAGATATTACATAGTTTTTAGAACTGTTTTTCAATGTTTAAAGCATTGTCAAAGTGTTGCAAGGAACGTTACCGGTGATATCCTGCCTCCACAGGAAAATGGCATTTCCAGTGAAATGTGAAGATCTGATAAATCTGTCATATCTGACTCCATATTCAAAGGAACTGAAGAAAGGGAACTAATGACAAGTGAATGTTTTACTGCGTGAACACTGCAGTCGAAACGGTGTGCGTTTACTGTCAGAATACATGAAAACTCTTGGTAGAAATAGTGATTACTTTTTCGAGTACATCCGAAGTTTTGTAAGGTATAGACAGTTACAGGTCGTGGGCCGATTGGATTTCAGTGTATGCAGAGGATGAACATAAGTTTGTAGATACAACACTCTTTTATTTCAGCAGCCAACAGCGTAAGAGCCTCATGAATTTTAGGGTCAGATATAAACCGACATTACTTTCAGGTTTAGCCTCCCGAGCAATATCCCTACTGCCGTGGTGTTTACATGATCTGTCGCGGACGTTATGTTCCTGTGGCTATTTTCAGGCCGATAAAGAGTCAGGAAGATCAGGTCACTTTACGTCCAATGACGTAAGTACAAAAGTTATTCATATCTTCAGTATTTTTAAGTAAGTGACGTATGAAACAACAATTTTGACAGAAGAGGTGTCTTGCTATAATACAGGAGAGAGGGAAGACATGGGGTTACGGATCGGTCTGCAATTTTCGAGAGGTTAGGAGAGATTGCAGAAAGACAAACTTTCAGTGAAGGCAGGTCAATTGACTAGATCAGCGCCTGCTGTCACACGGCACCTACGAGAGGCGTGGATTTTGCTACCTGATAGGATGTTCGCGGCAGGAGACTCGAGGAAATTAGGGGTTGATTAACATTTTTTATTTGAAATCAAACTACTACACTGAAAGCTAATTCTAAACACGAGAAAAATCATAGGGTGCAACTGGTTACATAAAAAAAGTCAGTGTCTTGAGTCCGTGGCGTGAGTGGTAGCAGAAATAGCAGTCACTAGAAGCATTGTAAAGTAATAAATTTGAGAGCAGCACTTCAAGTGAGAAACCAGACTTGTCAGAGCTTACGCGAGGTTGGCGACCGTCGACACGGAGTTGGCACCCTTAGCGATCTGACTCTGAACTCTCCTGGGTACAAAACACATTGGTTTTTAAAGGAATGTGGGGGCGCACAATTTCTCCCTGTCTATAGTGGGCCCACCAATTCACCGAAACCTTACAAGCATCGCTCTGTATGGCATGGGGCTCTGTACCTCCCAGATATCTCTGCCCAACCACGTTGAGATCTTTTCCCTGCTCCTGCTTTGTAGGTAGGTATGTTTCTGGCCTTTACGTTAACAATGACTAACGTTGGCAGCAACAGCTTTCAGCTAAAAGCTAAATGCCACTGCCCTTCGTATTATGGCTGGCAACAGTAGTGTTCCATGTCTCTTGACCCTGTCCTGCGACCTCTCTTCAGTGAGGACCGCCGTTCTGTTGCACTAGACCCACTGACGCTGCAGTTCTCTGAGCAAGTAACAAGCTCAATGCATATGCGTAAACTTGGCGGTTTGTGACCATCTCCCCTTGTGACTCTGGATGGAGCTACCAATTAATTCTCTGAAGTGAGACTTCATCTCTGGGTCTGCTTCCCAGAGCGTCTGCATTTCCATGTTCTATAGCGTTACTGTTTACGTCCGGTAGCCTAAACGCTAACACATTTGCCTGTTCTCTGCATTGTGTCTCTGATGTCGTAACTTGGAATGCCCTCCCTGGCTTGCAACAGCCTTAAGCTTAACAATATACAAGTCAGTACATCGTTAATATATGACAGAAGCTCTGTCTTATTTCAGAGTATGTCATTCGTGTATAACAATTCATACACAGTGAGAAACACCTGCATTAAGAAGTTTGTAGCATGCAGGCTCCACTCTACATTTGATAGCTTGAGTTAGCGTGTAAAATGCGGACACACTATGTGTCCAAACTGACAACATGCCATTGAAGGCAACAGATGAAGTTAGTATGGCGCATAAGAGAGGGCTTCTTTTCTGCTTGTCTTTGTTTCGCTGTACAGTGACGAGCTCAACAAAATGAAACGGAGACAAGACGGAAGAAATATGCATCTCGTGACTGCATTATAACTGAGAAGGTGATATTCTTCAAGTCACACATTGAGGCTACTACCAATTAAACTTCCTTCCTAGCATTCGTACTTCTTGCAGAATGTTTAACAATTGAATCAAGTAGTCACCTTGGTTGATACCTTGGCCCCTTAGTGCAGTCCAAACCTCGGTGTAGAAACCCTGTACTTTATTGAGCTTTTAAAGATTGAGTGTTGATTTACTTGCTACAAGAGGCAGTTAAATGAAAACCGAACTCTCGCCACAGTGGAACCGTGGAACGGTTACATTCAAAAGTAATCAACAGACTCGTTAAGACATTTATTCAATTGGGAGGCTAGACGAAAAAAATGGTTCAAATGTCTCTAAGCACTGTGGGACTTAACATCTGAGGTCATCAGTCCCCTAGACTTAGAACTATTTAAACCTAACTAACCTAAGGACATCACACATATCCATGCCCGAGGCAGGATTCAAACCTGCGACCGTAGCAGCAGCTCGATTCCGGATTGAAGCGTCCGGCTGGAGGCGAGACGATCAGTTCCTGTTTCGTAGAACGCGGTCGGCCGCTGATGGATGCACAACCGCACCCACGCTTGCACCTTCTCGTCTGATTGAAACCAACGTCGACGAATGTCTTTCTTCAGGTAGCAAAAGAGTGAAAATCACATGGTGAAAGATCTGTGCTGTACGGAGGATGTTGTAGTGCTTCCCAACCAAATTGCTGAAGTGTAGCTTTAGTCTAATTGCCAGTTTGGTGGTGGGCCTTATCGTACGACACTATGCTTCGTCTGCTCGCCGAGTACCTCGAGCGTCGAACCTCAATCGATGCGCAGCGCTATGGAAACTGCGAAGCGCCATAAAGTCAAAATGTATGGGAATGCTATCGGATGGAAGCAATCTGTTGTACGATATCATCTCCCCCCCCCCCCCCCCCTCCCCTCTGCTGCCACTTCCAATCGGGCGAAGGCAGCGCATCAGCTATTTCCTTGGGAAACACTGCAACACCCTGCGTACAGCCCGGACGTTTCACTTTGTGATTTTCACATCTTTGGCGACCTGGAGAAAGACATGCATCTACATCAGTTTCAATCAGACGTGAGAGTGCAAAAATGGGTGCGGTCGTGGATCCGTCAGCGGTCGATGGCGTTCTACGAAACAGAAATTGATTGTCTTGTCTCCCAATGGAATAGATGTCTTACTGCGTGTGGTGATTACTTTTGAATGGAACTATTCCATGGTCCCGTTGCGACGGCTGTTCGGTTTTCATCTGACTGCCCCTCACAGATGAGCCATGCTGAAGGAACTTAGCCATAGCGGCGATCACCATTAGTGGCGTAAAGCTTGCGAGACACCATCTGAGCTTCGAAGCTGAGTTCTATGAAAACGTCTGCCCTGTCTGGAGTCTTGGGAACAGACTGTTCCCATGAAACCAGTTACCATAAAAGTGTCGTATAATGGAAACTCTAGCAAGTATCCCAATTGCTAACAAATTAATGTAACGAAAGTCGAGGCCCTGCTAACAGAGTTGTGGTGAGAGAATCCCCACATTCAGTAAATGGAAGGCGCAAAATTCAACTACGAAAATAATTTCAGTGTTCATGGTTTACAGTTCGGATGTTTCGAAATACGTTCGTCGACTGTACACACGTTTGTGGAAATACAAGTAAAAAAACATTGACTATACACAATAAAATGTCATAAACAGAAAAAATAACGATGTTAATATTTAGTTGAAATACTGGGAGGCTAGACCAAACTGGCAAGGAATGAGAGAAGAAATTTATCATATCGCGCATAAAAGTAAGTCGCAAGTTCCCTTCGATTGACTACCTCCATAAGTAATTGTTTGATCCCTAGTGAACTTAGAAACATATGCCCAACGTTCTCCTCTAGTAAGGTCTGCTGAGTATCGCAAACACATTTATCCAGCATTTAAGAACCTCACGTTAATCAAAGCCAAAAATGACCTCTTCTAAACTTCATTACTGACTCGTACGGCACCACAGATTTATCTTCCCATCGCTGAACTGATGGCTACAGCAGCAAAGGAAGCATCAGAATCGCTGAAGACGCGCCAGCATCAAACGCAAGACGGCTAGATGTATACCCTCAGCTGCTTCCCTCCATCTGCCTGAGTCACCCGTGCGAAAAGCACCAAATTCACTGTGCAGGCCAAGACCAAGATTGCTTGCTGCCGAACTTACTAACGTCTCTTCAGCTCCCCTGATGACTGAAGAGCACCGCAGACTTGCTCACTTCTCTGCTTCTAAGCTCTCCACTGCGTTTCCCTACAACACCCGGAGCCATTCCGAGCGCCTTCTCAAAAGTTAATACCAATGAAAGGATTTTACAATAACGTATCAACTCTCACCTATTTAATCTGTAAGGAAATGACGATCAGAAACATTCGCACAAATAGTGAAGCCGTATCCAAATATGTTCGTAGACTCTGCGACCAGGTGACGCTTTCCACACCTACAAGCAGAAAAACATCTAGCCTTGGGTACTTCTCGCTTTCATGAAATGTAGGAAAGATGTTATCTGTGAAAAAGTCCTCAGGTCACATTCTGGAGACTCGGCTTTGTTAGTAACAGGTTGCTTTTCGTGTTCCATCTCGTCACGGAGCTTTCTCTGGAGAGATGTTATATTACCCTGCTGAGACCTTCGTTCTGACTGTGTGGTATCGTACAGGGACTGCGTTCCCACACCAAGGTTGGCAGTCCGAATTGATACCATAGACTTTAGCAAGGGCTTGCTGTGATCCAGGACGACGATACGAGGAGCTCCTGAAGACCACACCTCCCTCACAGCGCAGCAACGCCCTCGCACTGAGGTCAATACAGTCTCGAGCTAGCAAGGGCTCTGCCACACTTCATGACGTTATCCGAAGGAGACATCATCATAGGCCTACTATACGACCAACGTGATAATTTCTGATGTGCTCGTTCATTTACATGTGGAACATTATACTGGAAGAGAACAGTTTGTTAATCTGTGCATCAAGTTTTTGTAAGGCCTCATCGCCAGATTTGTAAAGGAACTGTCGCTACTGCTGTGGAGCCTCTGTTCAAATGGCTCTGAGCACTATGTGACTTAACATCTGAGGTCATCAATCTCCTAGAACTTAGAACTACTTAAACCTAACTAACCCAAGGACATCACACACATCCGTGCCTGAGGCAGGATTCGAACCTGCGACCGTAGCAGTCATGCGGTTTTGGACAGAAACACCTAGAACTGCTAGTCCACCGCGGGCGGCTTGCCACTGTTCTTACGGGAGTCCAAGTTCGGGAGTTCGTGAAACGGCTTCAGATGCAGTACACCACTAAGACAATTTCTCTGTGCCACTATTATATGGCTATGCCCCAGGTCAGGTAAGAGGACAGGAGAACGAAGATTCTACAACACTCCAACAAAATAGTAACAAAATAACACATATGAGTTTAATGGTTCACTTATGTTTATGACTTATCGAACAATGAAGTCTGCAACACTGCTTGTAATATAACACAAAAATGGCCCTCAACGGCTAAATGCAAATAATCGTAGGAAAACTTCACAGTACATAGCAAATGCAATTTAGAACAACTGTCCGTTCACTTGTAAGAGTTCACTAAACGACGTTTCCTGTCTAAGTCAGCCCTGGGCGATGATCTACAGGGTGTTACAAAAAGGTACGGCCAAACTTTCAGGAAACATTTCTCACACACAAGGAAAGAAAATATGTTATGTGGACATGTGTCCGGAAACGCTTACTTTCCATGTTAGAGCTCATTTTATTACTTCTCTTCAAGTTACATTAATCATGGCATGGAAACACACAGCAACAGAACGTACCAGCGTGACTTCACTTTGTTACAGGCAATGTTCAAAATGTTCTCCGTTAGTGAGGATACATGCATCAACCCTCCGTCGCATGGAATCCCTGATGCTCTGATGCAGCCCTGGAGAATGGCGTATTGTCTCTCAGCCGTCCACAATACGAGCACGAAGAATTTGGTAGTGGGGTTGCATAGACAAGAGCTTTCAAATGACCCCATAAATGAAATTGAAGATGGTTGAGGTCAGAAGAGCGTGGAGGCCATGGAACTGGTCCGTCTCTACCAATCCATCGGTCACCGAATTTGTTGTTGAGAATCGTACCAACACTTCGACTGAAATGTGCAGGAGCTCCATCGTGCATGAACCACATGTTGTGTCGTACTTGTAAAGGCACATGTTCTAGCAGCACATGTAGAGTATCCCGTATGTAATCATGATAACGTGCTCCATTGAGCGTAGGTAGAAGAACATGGGGCTCAATCAAGACATCACCAACAATGCCTGCCCAAACGTTCACCGAAAATCTGTGTTGATGACGTGATTGCACAATTGCGTGCGGATTCTTGTCAGCCCACACATGCTGATTGTGAAAATTTACAATTTGATCACGTTGGAATGAAGCCTCATCCGTAAAGAGAACATTTGCACTGAAATGAGGATTGACACATTTTTGGATGAACCATTCACAGAAGTGTACCCGTCGAGACCAAACAGCTGCTGATAGTGGCTGCACACACTGTACATGGTACGGAAATAACTAGTTCTCCCATAGCACCCTCCATACAGTGACGTGGTCAACGTTACCTTGTACAGCAGCAACTTCTCTGATGCTGACGTTAGGGTTGTCGTCAACTGCACGAAGAATTGCCTCATCCATTGCAGATGTCCTCGTCATTCTAGGTCTCCCCCAGTCGCGAGTCATAGGCTGGAATGTTCCGTGCTCCCTAAGACGCCGATCAATTGCTTCGAACGTCTTCCTGTTCGGATACCTTCGTTCTGGAAATCTCTCTCGATACAAACGTACCGCGCCGCCACAGCTATTGCCCCGTGCTAATCCATACATCAAATGGGCATCTGCCAAATCCGCATTTGTAAACATTGCACTGACTGCAAAACCACGTTCGTGATGAACACTTGAAACGTCCCCTTTGAACAATTCTACACGAATGTGCTTAAACTGACACAGAATATTTTTTAGCGCAACGCAATCTGACTTTAAAAAATCCCTACAAAAGAATGGCCATGACTAACATTACCTTATACGTTTCACATATGACTTACCTCACAAAAATCTTGGTTACTCAAACTACTGCAATACAGCGATCACCACTACTGCCAGCTAAATAAAAGATTCAAACTACGGAAGGCACTAACTACTAATAGGTATAGTTATCAAATGAAAGATTTTAATAGAGAACAAACAATGTATTTACCTTAATAGTCATAATATAAATAGCTGTTCATGACATCCAGTCTTACAAATTTCAAAACTACGCCATCTCTCTCCCCACGTCCACCACTGCTGGCGGCTCACCTCCAACTGCGCAACGCTACGCGCTTTTAGCATCCAGCTGCCGCTGCCCAACACTACAATGGCAGACTACAATGCAAACCAGCCACAGACTGCACACGGCACAGCCAGTGATTTTCATACAGAGCGCTACGTGGCGGCGGCGTTACCAATAAAAAAACCTAAACGGTCTACTTACATAGCTCCCATGCTCCCTACAAAAAAATTTACAAATTGTTTTGGGCAGTGGCCAATAAAGATTTGAAATTTTTTTTCATAATTAGAATAACAAAGAAATGAAATGCACACACTTATCGATACAATGTTGGTCAAAAGCTAAAATTTTCTCACAGTCCATAAACAGTCCTGATCATTCATCACAGTAAAATAGCAGTGTTTTTCCCAAAGTCTGAGCAGTAAAAGAAAATGCACATAGAAGTAGTGGATATCCATGCAGTCTGGAAGAAGTAGTGTTGTCCTTACAATGGAAAGACAGTGCTGACTCTTGACATGCAGACAGGTAATGGGCCACAACAGAGCAAACCCACAGCAGAGTCAGGCGAAGGTTTGAAGAATATTGGTAGGTAGGTCAACACAGAGTAGACCAATTGTAGTCCTGGTAGAGATTACGGTATTGGTGGGCCACCAGAGATGCAGACCCACTGCAGTCCTTGTAGAAATAGTGGTATTGGTGAGTCATCAAAGGTGTAGACCCACTGTAGTCCTTGTAGAGATGGGCAGCAGCCATCTGTTTGACTGTGCAGGCGCACAATCACCATTGAAGAGTGTTGCGGATAATATAGCAAGTCCATAACCCACCACTTGTCCACTCACAAAGTTTTTGGATTTGTCCTTAGAATCAGCAATGCTGTTAACCAGTCCCTTGCTGAATTATCAACACACTTGCAAACACTATCAGTCCCTACTTCTCACATATTGTCCATATACTATGACCAACAGAAATGTGTGCAGTGCAATGTAACTTAGAAGTTACTTAATTTGATGAACTGGTGTCAATTACAATTTTATAACATGAGAATACAATAACAAAGGTACAAAATATATCATAAAAGAACATAATAGTACAGATAACATTTGCAGTAAAACAGGCTTTACAAAAGAATCGAAATAACAAATACATCAGTGTTACAAAAATTACGTCATAAGTACATACATAAAAGATCAGAATAAGTTTTGAAACATCAACTTCACACATGAGCATTAGAACAAAACAGAACATATAATGGCTAAACATCTTTACGAAGTAAATAACATATTATTAATGCAAAACAGTATTCCTCATCATAGTGAATGTAGCTTAGTATTAGAAGAGAAAAAATTCTATGAAACAGTACACAGAGACAGGAAGAAAATAAATACACAAGGGTACACAAACACATAGTGGGATAACACAAAAGGAAAGGACAGGGTTTGTTTTCAGGGTAACATTTGGTACTGCAGTCCAACCCAAAACTTCATACCATAGATCAAAATGGTTCAAATGGCTCTGAGCACTATGGGTCTCAACTGCTGTGGTCATCAGTCCCCTAGAACTTTGAACTGCTTAAACCTAACTCGCCTAAGAACATCACACACATCCATGCCCGAGGCAGGATGCGACCGTAGCAGTCACACGGTTCCGGACTGCGCGCCTAGAACCGCGAGACCACCGCGGCTAGCGCATACCATAGATCGTCCCTCTTATTTCAACATTTGCTCCAGCCAAAAAATATCCCATCCAAGCATGCTTTCTGTATTCTGTTCTCATCTTTTTTCAAAAATAGTTTTTCTCCACTGTACACTACTTTTTTGGCCAAACCATTTGCTTATAGCTTCTCAAGGCTTTTCTTCCAATTCATCATAGTTAGTTTCTTATATAGTCTACCCCCTCTTAAGATAACTTAGACGTACTTAGCTCAGGTGCTAAACTAAAGGACGACGCAATGCAGCAGCACAAAACCATTAACACAAACAGCAATGACAAAAAAAATGGCAATGGGCAAAGCAAGCTACAGTAAATCTAAATTACCAAGCAATGCAACATTACAATTGATATGAACCAATGTGCAGCAACAAGAAAAATAAATCAGTAGTAAAACTAGCTTAACAGAGTAATACAAAGTGAAATTTAGTAGCACTATGCCTGGCAAACAGCAGCAGCAAATACAATAACTTATATCTAAACATGACAAAGCTCAAGCAGAAAAAATATTACACTAAAGACAACAATGCAGATAAGGGAAATGTACATTCACATCTTAATGTCTATATGATTAAAGTGGTGCACCACAAAAACTTATTGCAAAAAAAATATTACCATGTACTTGAAAAGAAAATTCTGTATTGAATTCCTGCCAAGGAAAATGCTTTTGGAGCTCCTTCGTTTTTTTTTTAAGTACATCATAAAGTTATTATTTACTGGATCTGTAGGTATAAAATATTTACATTAGTACGTCCATTAAATTTTATAGTAACCAATGCTGCAGTGCAGCTACAAACTACATATTAAACAAAATAGGCAAAGCAAGGTGCGAAACGTCATTCGCTAGCCATATGGCGTTTCATAGTGCAATAAACAATCTTTCAACTAGCAAAACAATAGACATGAAACGTTTCTCATCATTTCATTTCAGTAAATATCATAAATTAAGAACTCTACAGTGTAATCATGTTTTCAAGTTTGAAGGGGTCGTATTTACGATGCTTTTTATAAAGGAATGCCAATAGCGAGGATAATGGCCTCTTTTTTTTTCTCTCCACCTGTGCCTCTGACAGGCACACACTAATGGCTTTCTTTTGTCAGGTGGTTGTCGCGCAGCTGGGTGCCCACGACGCATTATGTGCAGATGGTCACTTAACTGTCTTATCGAAATATTTACGACACCAGTTTCCGCTACAGTGGTAGTCTCATATTAAAAAAGTTCACAGGTCAAGAATTTGCGTTACAAATCTGTAGAAACAAAATCCTTTAAATATAATAGTGTCCAAAAAAGTTCAGTCGCCATTGTAATACATTCACGCATTTACATACATTTCATCTCTTAAAGTACGATTCTTGGTTTCCAACCACCTTTTTCACAAACCAGAGTCCCTAACTACTACTCATTATTCCTTACCTTATTACACATATACATATTCGTCGACACTTCTTCAATATTTCATCATAACAAATAAGTAGCATAATCAAATTCCTCATATAGCATCAGCTTATTGATCATAAACATACCGCAACAGCGTAATACACATCGTCATCATAACATCATAAAACCTTAGCCTAATCTCAAAATCGTCGTAGCTTCCTCCAATAATTTCAAAACCTAAAAAAAATTCTCTGCTCATGTCAAAAGTGTCATTTACCTCAAACGTAATTTAAAAATCATGATCTCATACAAAATACGTCATTCAAAGCTCTCATAGTATCACGATGGTTCCGAAAAAGTATGAACATTTCACAAAGTACAGACAAAATACAATTTCGTAACTGTGAAGTTATCCAACTGTGTAATTGCGTAAACATCTGTCACAGACGTAGCAAAAAAAAAAAAAATTGTTTCTCTGTTAAATAATCAGATAGCTGTGTAGTTCTGTGTTAGAGAAATATGGCACCGATGTGTAAAGTTGTATAAGCAAATACCATATTAGCGAGGGCTTCTTGTGCTTGCCATACACATGGTACACAAAGTAAGCGTGTACCCCCCTGAGGATTAATGTAATTATATCCTCAGGTGTTACAGATTACAGCAATGGAATGAAATGTATCACAGAAAACCTTTGTATCATTGCACTTCATATATCTTTAAAAATAAATGTTTTAAGTACAAAATTAATCACTCAAATACGTGTGCTGTAGCGCTAAACTGTGCGTCTTGTTGTGAGATAATCTCCATGGAAGTGTCGTAGTTATCGTCCTCCGAAAGCTAAGTTCTGCAGAAGTCAATGTACTTACCTCATGACAAACAAAAGTGAAATGCTTTCGTATAGATCTACATCTACATGACTACTCTGCAATTCACATTTAAGTGCTTGGCAGAGGGTTCATCGAACCACAATCATACTATCTCTCTACTATTCCACTCCCGAACAGCGAGCGGGAAAAACGAACACCTAAACCTTTCTGTTCGAGCTCTGATTTCTCTTATTTTATTTTGATGATCATTCCTACCTATGTAGGTTGGGCTCAACAAAATATTTTCGCATTCGGAAGAGAAAGTTGGTGACTGAAATTTCGTAAAAAGCTCTCGCCGCGACGAAAAACGTCTATGCTGTAATGACTTCCATCCCAACTCGTGTATCATATCTGCCACACTCTCTCCCCTATAACGCGATAATACTAAACGAGCTGCCCTTCTTTGCACCCTCTCGATGTCCTCCGTCAATCCCACCTGGTAAGGATCCCACACTGCGCAGCAATATTCTAACAGAGGACGAACGAGTGTAGTGTAAGCTGTCTCTTTAGTGGACTTGTTGCATCTTCTAAGTGTCCTGCCAATGAAACGCAACCTTTGGCTCGCCTTCCCGACAATATTATCTATGTGGTCCTTCCAACTGAAGTTGTTCGTAATTTTAACACCCAGGTACTTAGTTGAATTGACAGCCTTGAGAATTGTACTATTTATCGAGTAATCGAATTCCAACGGATTTCTTTTCGAACTCATGTGGATCATCTCACACTTTTCGTTATTTAGCGTCAACTGCCACCTGACACACCATACAGCAATCTTTTCTAAATCGCTTTGCAGCTGATACTGGTCTTCGGATGACCTTACTAGACGGTAAATTACAGCATCATCTGCGAACAACCTAAGAGAACTGCTCAGATTGTCACTCAGGTCATTTATATAGATCAGGAACAGTAGAGGTCCCAGGACGCTTCCCTGGGGAACACCTGATATCACTTCAGTTTTACTCGATGATTTTCCGTCTATTACTACGAACTGCGACCTTCCTGACAGGAAATCACGAATCCAGTCGCACAACTGAGACGATACCCCATAGCTCCGCAGCTTGATTAGAAGTCGCTTGTGAGGAACGGTGTCAAAAGCTTTCCGGAAATATCGTAGTTACTACGCTTATTGCCGTGATGAAGTAAGTACTGTACTGTAACGTATTGTTGTGCTACAGAAAAGGCTGTCTCATTGTAGCTATACCCCAAAAGTTAATAATAAAACATGTTTTCTTTTCCAGAAGAATTCAGAAAAACTATGCAGATATAAAACAGATAAACCACAAAAGCAACATTGTAAATTGTCACTTATTAGTGGTGTCGTGATAAAATCGTGTAGCAGTCACATAAACTAACCACTGTGTCATCTGGTATTTCACAGAAAGTACGTTAAATCCAGAATGTATTTTCAAGTAAACCCAAAATGTTGCATTAAAATCTTATTAACAATACTGGTAAATGTTCTACGTTTGTGAGCCTTATAGTCGTTAAGTAATCGTGCAACTAACAAGCGAGAATGTACACACACAATAACACTGTGTCGTCTGTTCACTATAACAATGCATTCGTAATTTCTGTTTAAATAAGTTATCTTGGTTCTTGTCTGGATATTTAACTTCAAACATGGTTGCATGTTAACAGATTCTAAGTCTGACAAAGCATACTAGAAATGTGAAGTGAAATGTTTTATGGCAAAGACAAAGTTAAAAAGCATATTATCTTTCAATAAACGGTTTTACATGTGAAATGTGGTGTAAATCTTTACTCTTCCTAGTACACAGAGTTTCAACTTGAACGCAATTATCATGCGGTATATGTCGGTAAAGAATGCTAAAATTTTTCTCAACGTTAGCGTCTATGTTATTTTTCGCGGAGCCAGCCGGCGCACGTGGCTGCCTGCGTTGCGAGTCATTGTCTGTCTCTTTGTTGGCGCGCGTCGTTATTGGGATTACGAGACCTAACTTCTACAAATTCACCTTTACGAGGAGGCCCTGCCCTGTTTGAAGCTCGCCAGTTCTGATGCAATTCAGGTCTGTCGTTACGATCATATCGTCTGTCAGTAGATTCCATAATTTCTTTCTTGTCCGGCCACGTGGTGGAGAATTTCTCCCTCAATCGTAACTGCGCGCTGGACCGTTGCGTCTGAAGTTATTCTGTCTCCCTTGATAATAATTATTTTGGTTTCCATATTGTCTGTTTCTCTGATTGTCTGTGTGATAGTCATTACCACGGAGACGTATTATTATACTCTGCCAACGGTTGTCATACGGGTGGTGTCTGTTTTGGTCACGATTTGTATTGTAAGAATAGCCTTGTTGTGTCCAGTTATTATTTCTTTCATCGCGGAATTGTGACGGATGTGACCTGTAATTGTTGTGCTCCTGTTTTCGCATTCCGCGATTGTCAGTGTCAAATTTCCAGTTCATGTAACAGTACCTGAAAAGCTTCAATGTCGTCTTTGCAACGTCCTGCCAAAATAATATGTCGTAAATGTTCAGGTAATTTGATTAAGCAAATGCGGATGAGTTCTGAGGGGCTGTATGGGTTTGGAAGATACTTATTCTTACGTAACATGTCTTCAAAATATTTCACAATACTGGAAAATTCAGATTGTTCGAAATGTTTCATCATAATGATGCTATGTTTTACTCGCTCTTGTGTAGCTTGAGACCTATATGCTGAGAGGAAGGCATGATAAAATTCTCCTGCACTGTGACAATCGTGAATGACCGATCGCATTCTTACAGCTGGTTCATTCTCTAAGTAGCCACACATAAATTCTAATCTGTGCTCTAATGACCAGTTAGGGGGGAAACAATGAAAGAATTGATGGAGCCTTGCTAGTGGATGAATGTCGTTGTCAGAATTCTTAAATGTTTTGAATTTACGTGTAGTCATGAACAGCTTATAGTCAAAATCATCATGTCGGCGAGTCGCATGTCGGTGATTGTTACGTCGTTTCGGGGGTTCCATCTCAAAATTCGGTGTACCCTGCCAATTTCTTTCATAACATCCTAAGTGTCCTGTGTTATTATTTTGTGGTTGTTCTGTGTTTTTATATCCCTCTTCCCGTACTGGGGCGCGAGTGTCCTCTGAAATATGTAATTCTTGTATTACTTGAGTCAACTGATCTTGTACTTCCCGCATTTCTCTTTTGTACTGTGTGTTGATTTGATTTTGATTCTGTTTGAATTTTCTAGTTTGTTCATACTCTTCAGTGTCAGTGAAGGCTACAGGTTTTGTGTCATTCAGATCATCATCTACCTTTGTAGATAAGTTAGTGAACTGATCTGAAAGTTCGGCTACTTTATCCGATAGTGAAATTATTTCCTCTGTGTGTTTTTCTGAACCAAGTTTCAGAGTGTCCATTAGTGTTGAAATCGTATCTACTGTGTCCTTTAAGTTTTCCTGAGTTTTTGCAAGTTGTGTAACCTATTGGTAGTTGCAACTGAGTCAATTTTAGCTTGCAAGGTCTCATGTTTTTCATGAACAATAGTTTGCAGTTCTCTTACGGCTGCTTCGTGATTCTGTAATGCATTTTCATGCCACGAAAAAATAGGTTGAAAATGCTCACAAATTTGTGTTTTTACATCATTACATACTTTTTGACATTTCGATTCAATGTTATGTAACTTATTAGTGAAATCTTCACGTGTTTGTTCAAGCGTGGTGTCTAACTTTTGAAGCCTTTGTTCCATTGTGTCTAACTTTTGAAGCTTTTGTTACATTGTGTCTAACTTTTGAAGATTTTGTTCCATTGTGTCTAACTTTTGAAGCTTTTGCTGTGTTTGTCTCTGATTTTGTTCCATTGTGTCTAACTTTTGAAGCTTTTGCCCCACTTGTTGCATTAATTGTAATAACAATGCACTGGTGTCTGAAACATGTTCCTCAGTGCTATTCGGCATTGCATTTGAACCGGCAATATTCGCAGTTTGAAAAACAGAAAATGTGTCTTGACGTATTTGAGAAAACGGAGAGGACGCAAAACCTGAATCTACAGTATTTGCAAGATGGTGTCCTGTCATTTCGGAATCCTGAGGCGAGCTGTTGCCGACCGATCGATCGATAATGCTTCCCTGTTCACTAATTGTTTCACTGCCTACACCATTATTTGACGCCCGCTCCACTTCCCTATGCATAGTTACCAAATTACTACTTAGAATGTCTGTTAATTCATTACACAGTGGTGCTGGTAAGCTACGCTCCTCGTCACTATTATTTATCAATTTACTTTGGAGCCTAGTGTTACGTTTTTCACACGGCATTATTGCCACAATATTTCACACGACAATACAGAAAACCAAAAATTTGAAGAGCAAAATAAGAGAACACATTAACGTAGCACTGAAAATAATATCTACTTAATTGCAAGTGTAGCTGCAAAATACTTGGTGCAAATCTACATGCATGCCACAGCTGATTTACTGTACAATGAAAAACTACAACTACAGAGGAATTCTCTCTACAATTGCGCGCTAGCACTAAACAAGGGCTACACTAACTACACAAACTACAAGAAAAAATCAGAAGGTTCCAGTGAGGTATCCTTGGCTAAGGGTCGACATATGAAACGTCCCCTTAGAAAAATTATACAAGACTGTGCTTAAACTGACACACAATATTTTTTAGCGCAACGCAATCTGACTTTCAAAAATCCCTACAAAAGAATGGCCCTGACTAACATTAACCTATACGTTTCACATATCACTTACCGCGCAAAAGTCTTGGTTACTCGAATTACTGCAATACAGCGAGCACCACTACTGCCAGCTAAATAAAAGATTCAAACTACGGAAGGCACTAACTACTAATAGGTATAGTTATCAAATGAAAGATTTTAATAGAGAACAAACAATGTATTTACCTTAATAGTCATAACATAAATAGCCGTTCATGACATCCAGTCTTACAAATTTCAAAACTCTGCCATCTCTCTCCCCACGTCCACCGCTGCTGGCGGCTCACCTTCAACTGCGCAACGCTACGCGCTGTTAGCATCCAGCTGCCGCTGCCCAATACTACAATGGCAGACAACAATGCAAACCAGCCACAGACTGCACACGGCACAGCCAGTGATTTTCATACAGAGCGCTACGTGGCGGCGGCGTTACCAATAAAAAAACCTAAACGGTCTACTTTTACACTAACCTGCTGATGCTACGTACTGATGTGCTTGATGCTAGTACTGTAGAGCAATGAGTCGCATGTCAACACAAGCACCTTATTCAACATTACCTTGCTTCAATTGGTCCAACTGGCGGTGAATCGAGGAAGTACAGTACATACTGACGAAACTAAAATGAGCTCTAACATGGAAATTAAGCGTTTCCGGACACAAGTTGACATTACATCTTTTCTTTATTTGTGTGTGAGGAATGTTTCCTGAAAGTTTGGCCGTACCTTTTCGTAACACCCTGTATAACCGAGTGGTCGAGAGCTGCCCTTCTATCTTCCAATTAGCCTTCTCTCTTCTTGTCGTCTTGTCAACAGCTCGCATCTTTGCGCTTGTGGTGCTTTTGCCCTGGCAGCGTCTTGTTCCGACAAGCACAAGTGACCCTTAAATAGTCAATAACACTGTTAAGTTATCAAAAAATTCTATTGCAAAGATCTGTATCAAAATTAAGTAAAGCTTTTATTCATTTATGTATTAACGTGAACAAATATTCATGTGGTCTAGCTTGTTGTGGCGCGTCACCCGGCAATCAAAGGACCTAAATTTGTGGCTGTACTATAGTAATTTCGTTGGTCACACCACTTTGAAATTATATTTCCGGAGAAAACCTTCGTCATGTAATGTGCAACTCTGAAACGATGGTGCTCTATCTCTGATAGCTTCCAAGTTAAGGTTTTTCGAAATAATTGTGGGACTTCGTGAACAACCTTTGCTCTCCGTATACGTATATGGTTATGGTGTCATTTCTTTCGGACATGTCCGAAAGAACAGACACTATAACCAGATAAGTATACAGTTCTGGCAATACCGGCCATGGCCTTCTTCTCCTGTGCGGATGCACACGTATTCCCCTAACTCTTACGGGACTCGGTAAGAATGTCTTCCACGAGTAATGAGTGTGTTGGGGTGGGACACTACGAATGTAGTGTGTGGACATACATGGTGAGAATGTGGGTCTCGCGTGAGGCGTGCGCGAGATAGTCCCTGCAGTCGCACTATCCTCTGTGTCCTCGGTGGTTCCGTTGGATGGAGCGTCTGCCATGTAAGCAGGAGATCCCGGGTTCGAGTCCCGGTCGGCGGGCACATTTTCACCTGTCCCCGTTGATATATATCAACAGCCGTTAGCAGCAGAAGGTATTAATATAATTCTAATCCCTTTATTCTCCGTCTCTCCCTGCATTGCGCAGCCGCTTTCTCTTTAGTAGGCGTACATCACTTGTTGCACAGAGCCTATAGAAGACAGGGAAATCAGTCACGGCCATTGAAAATCTTCCTGTAAACGTTTCTATTGCCAAAATCATCCTTCATCCGGTCGCAGACGGGGAAAGTCAAAAAGCACGCCGGTAGCCGCTTCCAGGAACGCCGTAAGTGGAGTAGAAAGCTTACAAGCTGGTCTGAATTAGCTCGTCCATTGTATTCAAATGGGGAGGTGCCGCCCTGCCGCTACTGTGCTAGCTGTAAAACACGTAATAATGACCGCTGCCGCGGCGGGTGACGCACGGCTCGGCGCCACCGAGCCGCGCTTCCCATTGTGCGTCGCGGCTGGCCGGCTGGCTGCGTGCACGCACCGGCCGCGAGCGCGTCCGATCGCGGGCAGCTATTGAAAGCGGCAGGCGGCGGGAATGCGGCCTGCCCCGAGGGCTATGAATTTCTTGAATGGCACATTAAAAGGGCTGACGTGCAGGTGGCGGGTGGTCGAGGGGGGGGGGGGGGGGATGCGGGATAGGTTTTGCGCCACGTCCCGGCGCGGCGCGGTGCAGGGCTACGTCTTGTTTATCGCGCGGCCCGCGAGAACCGGCCCGGCATTAGCGAGTGTAATAGCCGGTATGATTTAGCGTCGCCCGCGCCGCCGCCTCTGCCGCCGGCCGCCGCCGCCTTGTCCTGTCTGTCCGTCTGCCGGCGCGCGTCGCGCTTGGCTACACCGAATGCGGCCCGCCGTACTCGCTCGTTACACCGGCCTGCCCCGCAACACAAAGGACGCTTGTCGCCGCACCGCCCCGTCAGCTACTGCGGCTTAGGCCTGCTTGTTCGATCCGATGTTCTCACGCGATGTTCTTCCATCCTACATGTTCACACAGTTTTGTCTCTCCGGTTGGTTGGTTGATTTGGGGAAGCGGACCAAACAGTGAAGTTCAAATGGCTCTGAGCAATATGGGACCTAACTTCTGAGGTCATCAGTCCCCTAGAACTTTCAACTACTTAAACCTAACTAACCTAAGGACATCACACACATCCATGCCCATGGCAGGACTCAAACCTAAGACCGTAGCGGTCACGCGGTTCCAGACTGTAGCGCCTAAAACCGCTCGGCCACCGCGGCCGGCAACAGTGAAGTCACTGGTGCCATCGAATTAGGGAATGATGGGGGAATAAATCAGCCATGCCCTTTCGAAGGAAACATCCCGGCGTTTGAGGAAGAGATTCAGGGAAATCGCGGGAAACCTATACCAGGATAGCCAGACGGGGGTTTGTCTTCCCAGATGTGAGTCCAGTGTGCTGTCTACTGCTCCAACTCACTCACCTGTCAGTGTTTTACTGGTTTTTTGATGTCGGAGGTTTTTGTCCAGGGCTCAGGAATGTGCCCGTACGGATATGGTATCCCAAGCAAAGTGTCAGTAGTTCACTCATGGGTGACACAGGCCTTTTTTGTATTACTCGCTTCCTGGATGCGCCCATTCAGCCAACTCAATAGTGGAATGTCAGCTATGATCATACGAACTTAAGGACAACACAACTCCCGGCCCATGTGGAGAAAATGGCCCTGAGCACTACGGGACTTAACTTCTGAGGTCATCAGTCCCGTAGAACTTTGAACTACTTAAACCTAACTAACCTAAGGACATCACACACAGCCATGCCCGAGGCAGGATTCGAACCTGCGACTGTAGCGGTCGCGCAGTTCCAGACTGTAGCGCCTAGAACTGCTCGGCCAACCATGTGGAAAAAAATCTCCGACATGGCCTGTGGTCGAATCCGGGTCACTATGGTTAGAAACCCGTACTGGTGACTGTACTGTGCTGGCGTAAACTGAAGCGCGAAGATCGATACCAGGGGCAGGACTAAGTCCACTATCACTAGAGAGGCCAGAGACACACCAACAAGCAACACGCCGCCAACGCCCTCTCGACAGCAAGTGTCTAGGCCGCCGCTGCTGACTGGAAGGCTTCAAGATTCACTTACCGAGTTTGGCGTCTGTCAGTATGTTCACATCACAGGCTATGACAGTACATAGCAACTAGGTTAGTGACAACAGCAAGATTACCGATATTGTCTGCAAGAGGACTATTACTGGTGAGTTATTTTTATGTAATATAAGCTTAAAAAGTCATTGAATTTAGAGATTGGATTAGATGACAAAAACGCTCCATAATTGGTTGAACCTCTGCTGACGCCATGGGCTAGGAGTAAGACGAAGCTATACGTATGTTGCAGGAGTCTTAGCCAAAGTTACTGATGCTTGCTTTTCGGTACTGGTTCTACAAACAGTTTAGTTATTTTGCGATGGAAAACGCGTTTACATCTTTTAAGTAACAATGGAAAGGAATTTTGTGAATGCTGATAGTGGAAGCATTCTGAAAGTTAATACATGATTACTCTAGGTGGTCACTTTGTTTAGGTTTTTTTTAATTTGACGTCTCTTGTTGTACTATGTACGATCGACTAGGTTTCAGCACGTTGTTTGTGCAAGCTGCCCGTCACAGTTGTGAACCCAGCACACAAATGACGAAACAAGCGCTTCTATGATGAAGTAGAATCCAACAAAATCATATAACTGTTAAATTGATATGGCCGAGCAGTTCTAGGCGCTTCAGTCTGGAGCCGCGCGACTGCTACGGTCGCAGGTTCGAATCCTGTCTCGGGCTTGGACGTGTGTGATGTTCTTAGCTTAGTTAGGTTTAAGTAGTTCTAAGTTCTGGGGGACTGATGACCTGAGATGTTAAGTCCCATAGTGCTCAGAGCCATTTTTTTTGTTAAACTGATACTTATTCATACTGCTAAATGCTTAAGCCGCTGAAGTTTCGTTAACCACAAAATAAAATTTGAGTTCATATAATTAAAAACGACTCAGTTAATTTTCTAGGTTAAAGGAAACGAATATGTTTCTTGCCATGGCATTTGTAGTACATTGGAAACACCGCCACAGTGAGACCGAAGTTCAGAGAGGTGGAGGAAGAAACCGAGAGAGGGGCAGGAGAAGATGGAGAAAGAGTGGTGGTGAATAGGGTGGACAGAGAGAGAGGAACGAGGAGCAGATGGACTAACAGAAGACTGGAATAAATGAATACCCGGTCAGCAACGGGTTTCTCAGATAGTAATGGTATAAAAGTATGTACTGTACACTTCTGACCATTACAACTGCAACATCAAAGGTGCAAGAAACGTCAAGTTGGCATTCGATAATAAATTTGGGAGTTATTTGTCAGATTCCTGTCATATTTTTTTGCTTTCCTAAACTTTTCACCGACTTTTGCCATTTTCTGAATGTTTGCGAAGGAAACCAACCCCTCACAAAGAAATGCTCTCACATGTGTGAGACTGGTTCTGATCTATCTTTCTACCACAGTTGTGCAATGAGGCTCTGTGAGTGTTTTAAGAAGTTGTGTTGAACCTACGGCCTGCAAGTTAGGAAGACACCAGCTCACCATGCAGCGTTCAGGAGAGTTCAGTAGCATGGACAGCGATGTAATCAGACAATAATCTCAATTTCGGTTCCACTACACTCCCTGTAAAGAAAATATTATCAGTGACAGAAATTAGTGTATGGGTTCAGACGTAGCTATACGATAGCAAAAAATGAGAATTTTAGGTTTTCATTATTAATGTATATTTTTCGCTAAGTATGGCTTCATGACATAGCAGTGTAAGTGAAATTACATATAGGATGCTAAATTATTGACATTGTGTGTTCACAACTGTGAAGCGAGGTTCCTAACTGTTCTAAGGTTCTTTAATAGTGAGATGGTTGGTGAACATGTCTGGGGATCGATAAAATATAGTCCGCAGCTCGTGGTCACGCGGTAGCCTTCTCGCTTCCCACGCCCGGGTTAGGTTCCCGGCAGGGTCAGGGATTTTCTCTGCCTCATGATGACTGGGTGTTGTGTGCTGTCCTTAGGTTAGTTAGGTTTAAGTAGTTCTAAGTTCTAGGAGACTGATGGCCATAGATGTTAACTCCCATAATGCTCAGAGCCATTTGAACCATTTTGATAAAATATAAACCAACTAAGTACATTGGGGCCAGAGATATCACTTAAGCTAAAATGCACAATGAAAATACCCAAAAATGAATGGAGTATATATAGGGTACGTAAATATCACTGCAAATATAATTGCACAATTAAGACAATTCAATATCTTCAGAGTATAAAGTACTCTCTAGTTGCTGATCAAGCCTTTTCGTTATATCGGATATATCGCATGTTTTCCTTTTAGGTAATCTCGACAATCGTGAATATATTTAATTACAGGTCGTATGGATGTACGAAATAAATAGGAGAGTTCTGAGAGCCAATTAAATATCACTTGCTGTGGTAAGGCGAGTGCGCGTGTTTACCTTTCATCGACGGCGGCAGTGTCCGCTGTTGGCACGAGCTGTGAACGTGAGAATCTATTCCAAATCTCTCTCGACCATTAAACACCAGTCTGATACATTTTCTACGTCTTCGGTGAAGCCCAGACTCCTAGTTGTTCCCTAGCTAATTAATTGGCTTGGAACACGCTGGAATAGAGCATACGTCATTGCCCTAAAATCGCTCGCTGGCGTTAACTGTTAATGCTCAGTGCAGTTATCTGAACTAGGAGGCTTTGCAGTTTAACTTATTAAGTGTTAAGACGAGCCTGTGAACAAGTGTTCACATAATCATTCTCGAAATCGTCTCATTGTGGCTCGAGTCGCCTTGCTCAAACATTTGACGATTTTCTGCAAGGGAAGAGCTAATTTTTCAGTCTTTATTTGACTATGTCAGAGCTCGTGGCCACGCTGTTTCTTTCTGGCTACTCAGAGCGTTCATACATTTTATAATTCCACCCACTACAGTTTCTGTAGCCTATCAAAGGCATTGTTTCTGGCTTAGGCAGAGTTTAACTTCTCCTATGTATTACTGAGATAAACAGCGTATTTCCGCACGGGATTTAACACAGATGGCAACAGTGAGTCACAGTGTTTTGAGCTGGGTTTCTCTGGGCGTTTATCTGCCATCTCCAGCCGTGTTCCTGCAGAAAGGCTTTCCACAGTGTCGTCGTTAAAAGCAGGGCTTTTGCTGCCGGCCTTAGCAGTGGCTCTGGCATCGCACTGCATTTGCTGGCTATCCTGCTGTGAAGGTTTCGGCCAAACACGGGACAGGCGTCACCATTATAAAATTCTCCTTTCTTCAGAACTGCATCTCGTAGTTCAGTTTTGGGAAATTACTTGCGTACGATTACTAGTGTGAGTGTTAGTCGTTTATATTCATGCAATGTTACATTTTCACGTAACTATGTCATGTGACATGTCTGTTTAACTGGAATTGTTTCAGGAATTCAATGTAAGGCTCGTTATTTGTCTGACACCTAACAGTATGCCATTATTTTCTTTCAGTTTGCATGTTTGATAAATGATAATCTGGATCTGCACTCCTCTCTTCCTTCTTAATCCAACTAATGTGAAAATCCTGTCTGACATCAGATGACAAACAAGTAGATTAATGAAAGGAACATGGCGAGAGCTGGCGTGTGTCTCACTACTTGCACTTTGACCGAAACATCCGCCTGATATTTTTAAAAGTCATTTAAGATTGGTTTCCACCAGCAATTTCAGTGTGAGCCTAAACAGAGCGGAAACAGTTTCAGCTACCCTCGTAATTAGCCCTTTATAATAGGACCTAGATAGACAGTATGACACTCTTCTTAACAGCCCGAGAAACAGTCAAATCAGACATTATTGAAATAATATTTTTCCTTCATATGAGGTAATGTTCAGATAGCCGAGTTTCACACAAGTGTCACGTGCCTCTTCCGGCAAAGTGGTCCCGTGTGACTTGTGTACAGTAGAGAGCTCAGGTAATGTATACAGCAAAGTCACTTCTTAGGACGGTCGCCCTACAAGCCTGGAAGGAATTTGTCATAGTCTGTTCTCGGTGGTATGTAGCAGGAGGGACACATCACTGATTAATGGTGGAGACATACCTCTTGCAGTTACAATGGGTTCAGCCCACAAAAAAAAACACTGCTCAGAAACTAATGATTGTTTATGTCCCTAAGCCAGATACTACCTCAGTTGAACGTTGACAGCCTTCTTATTAAGTAGGATGTTACATACCAGGTAGATGTACTGACACTTTACCAAAACCGTGGGATGTGTGTGATGTCCTTAGATTAGTTACGTTTAACTAAGTCTAAGTTCAGGGGACTGATGACCTCAGAAGTTAAGTTCCATAGTCCTCAGAGCCAAAACCGTGGTAATAGTTAAGACACTTTCAAAAAAAAAAAAATCGTGGTGGTAAGAGGAAAACGAGCATTTGCTCATGTCTCGTATGCTAACGCCAAAACTAGAGCTCTCATTGACTGTTAAAATGTGGTTTAGATCCTTCTAAGGCTCACAAGATGAAAGAGGGGGACTCGTGTGGAATATTTCTATCTTCTGACAGGTGAAAGAAATACGCATTATTTCTGGTTGGCAGGCACTGTTTTCTGGCGGAATTATTTTTTCTGAGGCGCCATAGCTAGAGAAACGAAAAAGTACAGAGGACTTTCTGTTTTGGAGAGTGTAGAGAGCAGATTATGTTCCAGAAACCAGTGGAGAACAGCCGCTTCCTGGTTCTGAGATCGAAGGGGACAGTTCATTCGAGATGCAAGGCAGCAGCCGAATCCTGAGTATACTTACTGCAGTATTAGGATTTAATGCAAATGGGCATTGTGTGAAGTTTAGACCTTGCGACCAAGTTAGAGGTGCTTCACAGACGCACTCACGATTCTTAATTTTTTTTAAATTTCAGTTCTCTCGTCATTTGCGATGCAAATTTTGTTATAGTGAATCTTGGGTCAGCACGACTTGCTTGTTAATTTGCCTGGTGCACATATCAACTCCAGTGTGTGTCTAACATATCCTCAGAACCATGATTAACACAATTATACACATCAAAAAAGTTTTGCCTCACCTC
The DNA here is from genome assembly GCF_023897955.1 of Schistocerca gregaria. NCBI lineage: Eukaryota > Metazoa > Arthropoda > Insecta > Orthoptera > Acrididae > Schistocerca > Schistocerca gregaria. The sequence continues at coordinate 457,863,322 of NC_064926.1, forward strand.
GGTTCCGAGAGTTACGGAACCTGTACAGAAAATTGGAATAGAGATCAACATAAACATCATTACGGCCCTTTTTATTGCTCATGAAAACCATATATTGCATGTTGTACCATCATAAGCAAGACCTTCACAGGTGGTCCAGATTGCTGTACACACCGGTACCTTCAATACCCAGCAGCACGTCCTCTTGCACTGATGAATGCATGTATTCGTTAGGGTATACTATCCACAAGTTCGTCAATGCACTGTTGATCCAAATTGTCCCACTTCTCAACGGCGATTCTGCGTAGATCCCTCAGAGTGGTTGGTGGGTCACGTCGCCTATAAACAGCGCTTTTCAATCTATCCCAGGCATGTTCAATAGGGTTCATGTCTGGGGAACATGCTGGTCACTCTAGTAGAGAGATGTCGTTATCCTGAAGGAAGTCATTCACAAGATGTGCACTATGGGGCCGTGAATTGTCGTCCATTAAGTTCAATGCGTCATCAATATACTGCCGATAAGGTTGCACTATAGATCGGAGGATGACATTCCAGCCGTTACGGCGCCTTCCATGACGCCGGCCAGTGTGGCCAAGCGGTTCTAGGCGCTTCAGTCTGGAACTGCGCGACGGCTACGGTCGCAGGTGCGAATCCGGTCTCGGGCATGGATGTGTGTGATGTCCTTAGTTTAGTTAGGTTTAAGTAGTTCTATGTTCTAGGGAACTGATGACCTCAGAAGTTAAGTCCTATAGTGCTCAGAGCCATTTTTGTGCCTTCCATGACGACCAGCGGCGTACGTCAGCCCCACATAATGCCATCCTAAAACAGCAAGGAGCCTCTACTTTGCTGTACTCGTTGGACAGTGTGTCTAAGGCGTTCAGCCTGACCGAGTTGCCTCCAAACACGTCTCCGACAATTGTCTGGTTAAAGTCATATGCGACGCTCATCAATGAAGGGAACGTGATGCCAATCCTGAGCGGTCCATTCGACATGTTGTTGGGCCCATCTGTATCCCGCTGCATGGTGTCGTGGTTGCACACATGGACCTCGCCGTGGACATCGGGAGTGAAGTTGCGCATAATGCAGCCTATTGTGCACAGTTTGAGTCGTAACACGAAGCCCTGTGGCTGCACGGAAAGCATTCTTCAACGTGGTGGCTTTGTTGTCAGGGTTCCTCCGAGCCATAATCCGTAGGTAGCGGTTATCCACTGCAGCAACAGCCCTTGGGTGGCCTGAGCGACGCATGTCATCGACAGTTCCCGTCTCTCTGTATCTCCTCCACGTCAGAACAACAATGCTGTGGTTCACTCCGAGACGCCTGGGCACTTCCCTTGTTGAGAGCCGTTCCTGGCACAAAGTAACAATGCGGACGCGATCGAACCGCGGTGCTCACCGTCTAGGCGTGGTTGAATTACAGACAACATGAGCCGTGTACCTCCTTTCTGGTGGAATGCCTGGAACTGATCAGTTGTCGGATCCCTTCCGTCTAATAGGCGCTACTCATGCATGGCGGGTTTAATGGCATCTCTGAACAGTCAAAGGGACTGTGTCTGTGATACAATATCCACAGCCACCTACCATCTTCATGAGTTCTGGGCACCGAGCTGATGCAAACGTTTTTTTGATGTGTGTATTTCCGCCACATTAGTTAAGGTTGATTCAGTCAAGATCCTTGGAAATAACGCCTGTTTCACACCGGATGTGCATCACTTGTAGCTGTTGTAACTGAGACGCTTGAATACTGATGCGTTTGGTGTTATTTTTGAACGAAGGCGTTCGCCATTTTCAGTTTTCCCATTTGTATTCTTTTGTTTTTACGTATCTGTGTTAGCCTTCCATCCCAGACTTACAACGTTTTGCTTAATTGTGCACTTCCTTGTGTTGACAGCTACTTCAGTACTAAACCGCTAGCCAGCTAGCCATGACCACTGCTACACTATGAAGTTATAATGCAAAATAGTACCACGTGCTTGACTAGGCAAATGATCAGCATTTCATAGCAACTGTACAACGCAGATAGGGATAGTACTTTCTACATTCTGCATGTTGGGAAAGATTACGCAGTGGTTTTCTCATTCAGACATTGGATTTGAGCGTTGTCTGTTTGTGAGAGGTTCATGTTACGTGCTGTATGATAAGGAGGAAGTGTTTACCAGTGCCTGTTGGAATTCGACAGAGGCAGAGTCATGGCCTGTCAAGTTAGTGATTTATCGTTTCGCGCTATTGGCGCTCACATTGGTCAGGATACCACACCTGTCATGATGATATGGAATCAGTGCGTTCAAGAGAACCATACTTAACATCAATCAAGGATCTCAATGGGCTCACGCGACACGCGACTAGCACTCGAGAGGATATACATACTATTCAGTAGGCCAAGCAGGATAGGCCACATATCAGAAGCACAACGGTTAATGTTGAAATCAGCGCGTGTGAGAACCAGAGGTGATCGTGTTTTGTGCCCAATAGGCTCCAGTACCATCATCCAGGTGCTGGGGCCATAAACAGATGACGATTGTTGTCTGCCGATGTCCATTCTCGCTGAAGCGTCCACGCATGGATATGTTCACTATAACACTGTGCTCAAAACCAGGACTCTTGTACCTAATGTGGTCTTTCTAAGTAGCACTCAGTCCATAGTACTGCAGAAAATGTTGTCCTGTGCGTGGGTATACTTACTTTGCTGAAAGAAAAAAAAGCAGTTACAAACTTAAGATGGGTGACAAGGGTGGCTACTGGGCATATAACATGATCACCTATGGTTTATATAGGCAGTGGTTTGGATAATAGCCGCTGCATTTATGATCTGTTAACGCCTTTCTCTGTGGCCTGTCCTTGAGGCCTCTGTGGCGTTATCTCTCAACAAGATAATGGCAGACCACATGTTGACCAGGCTGCCCTGAGCTGTCTCGATGTAGAGGGTGATCGAATGTTACCCTGGCTAGCATATTCTCCACATGTCTCACTCACCGAAAGCAGCTACTCATGGTTTGTCAAGGGGACCTAAAACCCTCAATAACTACTGCGCAATAATACTGCGTAAATATATTGCGCAAAAGTGCGAGGCCAAGAACGGAACAACATTATTGCGCAGTATTTACGCCCAGGAGAGTATCTGTTGGAGTTTTGCCTCTGTAACGAACATGCCGCCGCTCGATGATGTGGAACTCCCATGTGTTACGAATAAGTTGCTTGTCTTCCAAAACACAAGCAGAAACTATGCAGAACGGACAAAGCAAGTCTGACAAGCTTCCGGTAAACATTTAAATGGACTAGGGGCTCATTTGCTGTACCCTGCTCTCTTAAACCACAACAACGACCAATTAGAAATCAAGCAAGTGAAATGTGTAATTTATTGTGTACAATTACTGTTTTCTGTGCATTTCTCTACTGCAACTACTACGACAAACAAAATAAAACAATTATTTACTGATTACTGATTGAAAGGTTACATGATCTTACGTCCGTGGTATTACAACTTTTGCAAGAAGAAAAACACACGTATGCCGGCCGGAAAGCTGGCCTGGTATCATTCGCCAATTCTGAAAACTGCTACAAGTGAAATAAAAATTTCCGCTTACTCTGAGGACATCATGATCTTCAGTTTCCTCTGCTATTGTGGTCGACGAGGTATTTGGTGTTTCCTGTACATCCAGGAATTTATTTCCCCAAGTGACAGCACACTCCCTAATTTCGTGCCATTTAAATTTTTTCTGTTCTTTGCGGAAATTCGTTCAGAGCGAAGTGAATCGCTCTCGGTTTCAACTGGAACTGCGGTTTATTATTCTACCTAACGGAGTACAATACATCGCGCAATATATTGACTGAGTTTCTATATTTTTAAAGATCTATAGTTTCCTTCACTATCTTGTGCAAACTGACGTAATCGCTCCCAGACTGTCAATAGTATTGAGCAATAAATACAGAGAGGCGTAGGGCCCGTTAAGTGTGTATTCCCACTTCCACCTTGGCTCGGAGTTTACGTGAGATATTAGGTCACTCTAATAATGGGTAAGGTAAAGCAGAAATACAAGGGCGTACAACTTCCCTTAGGACCGGGCATACAGAATCTAGCCGCTGGTCAAACAAACCTTCGGGTAAAAGAAGGCTTTAACATGCTTTTTTTTGTCGTAGTGGCAAACTTATCTGTACCGTTGTAGTCTATGTTGGGTTAGAAGGCAACAGTTGTTTGTGAGTTGGCGAAGATAAAGACTGTGAAGCTACGAGAATAACTGTAGTTCTTTTTCACAAATATTGCATTTCGATGTGTGGTTTCTGTCCACCATTTTGAAGATGGCTGGATTCACCAGTTCCAACATTTCCTAAATTTGGTATCGTCCAATATCCACATTGTTGCACTGTTAAAGCAATCTGTGGCTTCAAAATGCTGTAGTTCACTGATGTGCTTTTGACAGCCACATATTTTCCAGTCACGTACGTCATGAGGAAATTTGCTCTCTGGAGTACCAATGGTTCTAGCGCGTATTTCAGTCATAATGGATTTCGATGAGTGGTTTCTGTCTTCCCTACGGCATCCTCCAATTTCTCTCCTGTGGTGTTCATACAGCTGTCGCCGCTTTGTACATACCTCTTCCCATCTTCCTATGTTCAAATGTGTGTTAAATCTTATGGGACTTAACTGTTAAGGTCATCAGTCCCTAAGCTTACACACTACTTAACCTAAATTATCCTAAGGACAAACACACACACCCATGCCCGAGGGAGGACTCGAACCTCCGCCGGGACCAGCCGCACAGTCCACGACTGCTGCGCCCTAGACTTCTCGGCTAATCCCGGGCGACATCTTCCTATGCTTCCTCATCTTCGTCTATTGATCTTTTCCTCACAGCCTCCTTTATCCCATTTCACCAGGCAACATTCAGTCTTCCTCCTTTCCTTCTCCAGTAAGGGTGGTACACCAGACCTTCTTTAGCGATGTGTCATCTGTCATTCCCATTGTATATCCACACCAAACGAGCTGCCGTTCTATTCTGAAATATTTTCTTGAGTCTGGGTCAGATTCCTAATAGCTCTATTCCTTGTGTGGTCTCGCCGTGACATTCTGCATCATATGAGATAGTCCATTTCCATAGCTCTCAATTTGTTTCATTTTTTTTCCCTGTAAGCTCCTTGCTCTCGCACCCATACATGGCTATAGCCTGTGCAGTGTTTCATAAGAACGTATTCTTTACTTTCCATCTCATCTTAGAAGAATATGACAGACGGTTTAGTGCCTGGATTGCTGTTTTCTATTTAAATGTTTTACATGCCTTGATGTGCTTGGCCTGTACTATATAGTTAAAGCGATCTGTAGCTTGTAAACTCATGAGTTCAATGATGAGCTTTCAGCAGCCACAAATTTTCCATGCATGCACTTTATTAAGGGAATCTGCTCTATGGAATACCTCTGGGCAATTTACGGTGACATGAGAGGAAAGTAGTTCAAATCATTTGTCCAATTTTTAACTAAACAGTTTGATTGAGACGTGGTAAAACCAACAAATGAGACGTTGTGAGACAAACTGTAATTCCAGTTATGGCGAGTTTCTAACGTATATTGTACAGAGAGCCGAGTGGAGAAAGCTACACATGATGTCAGGATATCTGTTGGGAACCTGTTAAACGTCAACGACGATATAAAATGTTATCAAAGATCAATCTTTTTCTCTCAATGTGTTCAAGTCTTCGGTCTTCTGCAACAATCTCGGCTGCTACTCATTCAACTGCATGTTGGATTCTAGCCGATGTCCGTCATCTCAGCAGTTGCAAGCAAAGGAGGAGATTTTAGCGACCCTGGCGCTATGGCAGGTTGCCGGCGAGCAGGGGTGGTCGTTGTCCAGCATGAAGTGATCTCGAGCTGACTGCTGGAGTGTCCTAGGTCCCACTCCAAATACCGTGACGAGCCCTGGTAGGTTTCAGCCTCTGGAGGCACAAGAGGGTTGAACAGGAACGTGGACTCCAAGAGGTCCTCTTGCTGGCTTCTACATTGAAGTTCAGTGCTGGATGCACCCTGTGATCTGGTGTTGCTGGAACACACTTAGTTTCTCCATCAGTGGATGGAAGGCAGTGAGTGGTATGAAATACAAAGATCACCCTCTCGAGCACGTCTTTGGCTAGTTAACACACTGTGCTGGAGCATCTAGGACGTAGATTCACTACAGTATCGTAATCATGGAATCGAGTGCTATTATTGTGAATGCCGTCGATCGCAATGATCAGCTCATGACGAGATCCGAAGAACTGGGGTATTTAAAGGAAGCTAGGGTGAGGCTTTTACGCAAGGCTCGGTTTGTAATTGTAAGTAGGCTGTTTAGGTTTTTTTATTGGTAACGCCACATAGCGTTCTGTATGAAAAATCACTGGCTGTGCGGTGTACAGTCTATGGCTGGTTTGCATTGTTGTCTGCCATTGTAGTGTTGGGCAGCGGCAGCTGGATGTTAACAGCGCGTAGCGTTGCGCAGTTGGAGGTGAGCCGCCAGCAGTGGTGGACGTGGTGAGAGAGATGGCGGAGTTTTGAAATTTGTGCGACTGGATGTCATGAACTGCTGTATATATTATGACTATCAAGGTAAATACATTGTTTGTTCTCTATCAAAATCTTTCATTTGGTAACTATCCCTATCAGTAGTTAGTGGCTTCAGTAGTTTGAATCCTTTATTTAGTTGGCAGTAGTGGCGCTCGCTGTATTGCAGTAGTTCGAGTAACGAAGATTTTTGTGAGGTAAGTGATTTGTGAAACATATAGGTTAATGTTAGTCAGGGCCATTCTCTTGTAGGGATTACTGAAAGTCACATTGCGTTGCGCTAAAAAAATATTGTGTGTCAGTTTAAGCACAGTCTTGTAGAATTGTTCAAAGGGGACGTTTCATAATGACTGTACGTGTCCTCCTTATTCTGCTGCATTCACTTAAGAATGTTAACTGGTGCTTCAGTTCCTCAGTATGTGCTCTTGTGAAAGAGAGTTTTTTGCAGTATGTCTCACGAGCTAACGAATATGCTTGTCTTGCTTCCTTTGATTTTCTGTCACAGTCTTCTTTCTGTTGAATGTGTATCCTTCCGTGGCAGACAATGTCATAATGTGTCGACGATCTGACCCATTTGCGACATATTGTGTCGCTTTCTTCCTCCATGTATGTCTCTGGTGTCACGATGTCAGAGAATGTTGATATTCTTCTGTAGCACCACATTTCAAAAGCTTCTATTCTCTTCTTGTCCAAACTATTTATCGTCCATGTTTTACTTCCATGCACGGCTACACTACGTACAAATACTTTCAGAAATGACTTCCTGACACTTAAATCTATACTCGATAATAACAAATTTCTCTTCTTCAGAAACGTTTCCTTGCCATTGCCAGTCTACATTTTAAATCCTCTCTACTTGGACCATCATCAGTTAATTTTCTCTCTACTACATTAAGTGTCATCTAATTCCCTCAGCATTACCCGACTTAGTTCGACTACATTCCGGTATCCTCGTTTTGCTTTTGTTGATGTTCATCTTATATTCTCCTTTCAAGACAGTGTCCATTCCATTCAACTGCTCTTCCGGTCCCTTTGCTGTGTCTGACAGCATTACAATGTCATAGGCGAACCTCAAAGTTTTTATTTCTTCTCCATGGATTTTTCTTTTGTTTCCTTTACTGCTTGCTCAATATACACATTGAATAACATAACCTATTTAACAATTGTCTGCCGCTCGAGGTCTCGCGGTAGCGTTCTTGCTTCCCGAGCACGGGGTCCCGCGTTCGATTCCCGGCGGGGTCAGTGTTTTTTCCTGCCTCTCGATGACTGGGCGTTGTTGTGTCATCTTCATCATCATCATTCATGCCCATTACGGTCGGAGGAAGGCAACGGCAAACCACCTCCACTGGGACCTTGCCTAGTAAAGCGGTGCGGGTCTCCCACATCGTTCCCCTACGCTCCGTCATGGATTCAAAAAATGGTTCAAATGGCTCTGAGCACTATGGGACTTAACATCTTAGGTCGTCAGTCCCCTAGAACTTAGAACTACTTAAACCTAACTAACCTAAGGACATCACACAACACCCAGCCATCACGAGGCAGAGAAAATCCCTGACCCCGCCGGGAATCGAACCCGGGCGTGGAAAGCGAGAACGCTACCGCACGACCACGAGATGCGGGCTCCATCATGGGGTATGGGACTTCATCATCATCATTTGATAATTAAAGAGACACGAGGCTTGGTAACGTTGTGAGCTTGGCAGCCACATATTTTCTAGAAATGCATTAGATTGAGGGAGCCTTCTTGTTATAGTGGCATGGACAGTGTCTTGAAGGGAGGATATAAGATGAACATCAACAAAAGCAAAACGAGGATAATGGAATGTAGTCGAATTAAGTCGGGCGATGCTGAGGGAATTAGATAAGGAAATGAGACACTTAAAGTAGTAAAGGAATTTTGCTATTTGGGGAGCAAAGTAACTGATGATGGTCGAGGTAGAAAGGATATAAAATGTAGACTGGCAATAGCAAGGAAAGCGTTTCTGAAGAAGAGAAATTTGTTAACATTTAGTATAGATTTAAATGTCAGGAAGTCGTTTCTGAAAGTATTTGTATGGAAGTGAAACATGGACGATAAATAGTTTGGACAAGAAGAGAATAGAAGCTTTCGAAATGTGGTGCTGCAGAAGAATGCTCAAGATTAGATGGGTAGATCACGTAACTAATGAGGAAGTATTGAATAGGATTTCGGAGAAGAGGAGTTTGTGGCACAACTTGACAAGAAGAAGGGATCGGTTGGTAGGACATGTTCTGACGCATCGAGAGATCACCAATTTAGTATTGGAGGGCAGCGTGGAGGGTAAAAATCGTAGAGGGAGACCAAGAGATGAATACACTAAACAGATTCAGAAGGATGTAGGCTGCAGTACGTCTTGGGAGATGAAGAAGCTTGCACAGGATAGAGTAGCATGGAGAGCTGCATCAAACCAGTCTCAGGACTGAAGACCACAACAACAAACAAGTTATTATAAAAACGCTGGCCGGCCAGAGTGGCCGAGCGGTTCTAGGCGCTACAGTCTGGAGCCGCGCGACCGCTACGGTCGCAGGCTCGAATCCTGCCTCGGGCATGTATGTGTGTGCTGTCCTTATGATAGTTAGGTTTGAGTAGTTCTAAATTCTAGTGGACTCTTGACCTCAGTAGTTACGTCCCATAGTGCTCAGAGCCATCTGAACCGTCTAAAAACGCTGCACAAAGTATAGTGACCTACAAGGAGGTTACGTCTAGCGAGCTGGCACGCACATCGCTGGTGCAGCAGGTGGCCGGCCCTCGGCAGCTCTGGCCAGGCGGCGGCCGCACATGATTTATTCGCCCGCCGCCGCCGCCGCCTCAGCGCCGGAACTGGTCGCAGCCACGGAGGCAGAGGCGTGTTCCCGCTGTCCCCGGACGCGACCGAGCGCCACGCCCCGCGAGGCCCATTACGGCCTCGGTTCACCCTGTCGTTAGCGGCAGTATTTCAGACGAGAAACCAATACGCCCGCGGCGCGCGACATAAACACTCGCGCGGACACGACGCAGCACCGGGTCTCCGCGTCCCGATTAGTCTGTCCATCAGAGGATGTCTTAATTACGGGACACCAGACCGCGGCGACTGTTATACGAGGTCCGACCGCGGCCGCACGGCTCCTGAAATACTTCCACGATCGTTAGCTCCACTGTTTCGTTTTGAGGCCGGTAATAAAGCCATCTCAACAGTTGCCGTCTAGTTCGCCGTAAGTATATATTGTGTCCTATTGGTGTTCCTTAAATACCTACTAATCAGTGGTTAGCTCGATAATGTCTATATTATTTACAAACCCTGGTTTAAAATTAAACGTTAGGGACAACATCATCACTTACCGTGCGGCCTCCCACAGTAGACGCGTATCGTACAAGCCTCTGAATTGGACGTCTGAGGGACAGCCATATTGGAAATGGATCATGTTATGAGAAACATTTATCGAAAACAGAATTATATACATCTGTCGTGACTATTTGGGAAAAAAGTTCTTTGTTTTAGCAGTGATTCAGAAACACCACAAGAAGGATGAAATGAAGTTTAAATTCCCGTCGGCGTATGCTGGCCGGCCAGTGTGGCCGTGCGGTTCTAGGCGCTTCAGTCTGGAACCGCTACGGTCGCAGGCTCGAATCCTGCCTCGGGAATGGATGTGTGTGTGATGTCCTTAGGTTAGTTAGGTTCAAGTAATACTAAGTTCTAGGGGACTGATGACCTCAGAATTTAAGTCCAATAGTGCACACAGGCATCTGAACCATTTGAACCCACGCTGGGTCAGATCCCCGAAAAAGTAGCGATAAATCAAACGAAAAAGTTTGAGAGTTAAGAAGTTTCCTTTAAAAGGCTGGCTAGAGTAATGTTGGTATTATTCAGTCCCGGTCTTACAAGGGGAACTTCCCATCGCACCCTACTCAGATTTAATCGTAAGACGGCTCAATGGACAGCCCGTTAAAAATTGAACACACATCAAGCGTCAAACCAGGGAAAAGTTGTACTGGACTGTGAAAAAAATCAAAATAAAAACAGTAAACTGTCTAAGAAGAAGTGCAACATAGAGCAAGAAGATAGAGAGAAATGGCGTCGTGGCGAACGCCGGCATGTTATCTCAGAGTAATAGGCCAGAGGGTTAGCTGACCTCTGGGAAAAAGAAAGAGAAGAAAAGAAAAGCTGAGTGAATGGATGAACAATGAACTTCGACGGGAGTCGTGGGACTTCCAACCTGAGCAAATGATACGAAAAAACAGGTCGTTACGGTGTTGGGCTGTGAAGTCGGCGGGCCATGTTCAAACCTCTCTCTTGCCATTTTTTGTTTTTTTGTTTTGTTTTGTCACTGTTCGCTTTATTCAAATTTGTGCCTGTGTCGTGGTGTAACGTCCGTTGGCAACAGCGACGTGTAAGTTAGGTGCTGTAACGATGACTGATTCTGCGCAACTACTGTATTAGGAGCCGAAACGAAGTGGCTTTCGAATGGGAACCGCAAACGTTTGATGACAAGTCAACCGGATCTTCCATCAGAAAACACGTCTGGTGTGTAATACACGGCATTAGTAACAGTACAGGTGTCGTATGATAGGAATCTCTTACCGACGCACCTGATTTGTACGGCTAGTAAGTGAGTGAGATATGCCTCTTGCCAGATATTGGTGTTCGCATGAATGTCATCACTCCCGAGAAAATGATGGAAACGTAATAGGGATTTCAGATCGATTCCGTATTTCTGCATTTCCGGAAGGCTTTTGACACTGAATCACACAAGCGGCTCGTAGTGTAATCGCGTGCTTATGGAATATCGTCTCAGTTATGTGACTGGAATTGTGATTTCCTGTCAGAGAGGTCACAGTTCGTAGTAATTGACGAAGAGTCATCGAGTAAAACAGAAGTGATTTCTGGCGTTCCCCAAGGTAGTGTTATAGGCCCTCTGCTGTTCCTTATCTATGTTAACGATTTTGGAGACAATTTGAGCAGCCGTCTCCGGTTGTTTGCAGTTGACACTGTAGTTTATCGACTAATAAAGTCATCAGAAGATCAAAACAAACTGCAAAACGATTTAGAAAAGATATCTGAATGGTGCGAAAATAGGCAGTTGACCCTAAATAGCGAAAAGTGTGACGTCATCCACATGAGTGCTAAAAGGAACTCATTAAACTTCGGTTACACGATAATTCAGTCTAATCTAAAAGTCGTAAATTCAACTAAATACCTAGGTATTAAAATTAAGAACAATTTTAATTGGAAGGAACACACAGAAAACATTGTGGGGAAGGTTAACCAAAGACTACGTTTTATTGCCAGGACACTTAGAAAATGTAACAGACCTACATCTGCATCTACATCTACATTTATACTCCGCAATCCACCCAACGGTGTGTGGCGGAGGGCACTTTACGTGCCACTGTCATTACCTCCCTTTTCTATTGAAGTCGCGTATGGTTCGCGGGAAGAACGACTGTCTGAAAGCCTCCGGGGGCGCTCCAATCTCTAATTTTACATTCGTGATCTTCTCGGGAGGTATAAGTAGGGGGAAGCAATATATTCGATACCTCATCCAGAAACGCACCCTCTCGGAACCTGGCGAGCAAGCTACACCGCGATGCAGAGCGCCTCTCTTTCAGAGTCTGCCACTTGAGTTTGCTAAACATCTCCGTAACGCTATCATGGTTACCAAATAACCCTGTGACGAAACGCGCCGCTCTTCTTTCGATCTTCTCTATCTCCTCCGTCAACCCGATCTGGTACGGGTCCCTCACTGATGAGCAATACTCAAGTATAGGTCGAACTAGTGTTTTGTAAGCCAACTCCTTTGTTGATCGACTACATTTTCTAAGGACTCTCCCAATGAATCTCAACATGGTACCCGCCTTACCAACAATTAATTTTATATGATCATTCCATTTCAAATCGTTCCGCACGCATACTACCAGATATTTACAGAAGTAACTGCTACCAGTGTTTGTTCCGCTATCATATAATCATACAGTAAAGTATCCCTCTTTGCTATGTATTCGCAATACATTACATTTGTCTATGTTAAGGGTCAGTTGCCACTCCCTGCACCAAGTGCCTATCCGCTGCAGATCTTCCTGCATTTCGCTACAATTTTCTAATGCTGCAACATCTCTGTAAACTACAGCATCACCCGCGAAAAGCCGCATGGAACTTCCGACACTACTAGGTCATTTATATATATTGTGAAAAGCAATGGTCCCATAACACTCTACTGTGGCACGCCAGATGTTACTTTATCGTCTGTAGACGTCTCTCCATTGATAACAACATGCTGTGTTCTGTTTGCTAAAAACTCTTCAATCCAGCCCCAAAGCTGGTCTGATATTCCGTAGGCTCTTACTTTGTTTATCAGGCGACAGTGCGGAACTGTATCGAAAGCCTTCCGGAAGTCAAGGAAAGTAGCATCTGCCTGGGAGCCTGTATCTAATATTTTCTGGGTCTCATGAACAAATAAAGCGAGTTGGGTCTCACACTATCGCTGTTTCCGGAATCCGTGTTGATTCCTACAGAGTAGATTCTACTAAGGAGACTGCCTAGACTACTACTCTTGTCCGTCCTCTTTTAGAATACTGCTGCGCGGTGTGGGATCCTTACCAGATAGGAATGATGGAGTACATCGAAAAAGTTAAAAGAAAGGCAGCACGTTTTGTATTGTGGGGAAGTATGGGAGAGAGTGTCGCAGAAATGATACAGGATTTGGGCTAGACATCATTAAAAGAAAGGCGTCTTTCGTTGCGACGGAATCTTCTCACGAAATTCCAATCACCAACTTTCTCCTCCGAATGCGAAAATATTTTGTTCACACCGACCTGTATAGGGAGGAACGATCACCTCGATAAAATAAGGAAAATCAGAGCTCGTACGGAAAGATACAGGTGTTCATTCTTTCCGCGCGCTATACGAGATTGTGAAGGTGGTTCGATGAACCCTCTGCCAGGGACTTAAATGTGATTTGCATAGTATCCATTTAGATGTAGATGTAGATGTGACATAAGCTGCAAAATATGAACGCAACAATTTCGCCATCACACAATTTTTCGACTCTCTGTCAAAACACATATTTTTAACGTTTTTGAAGTTCTGTTCCGTTTTGGAAGTCTTGACTCATGAATTCCTTGACACTCGTTTATATCTTGTTGTCATTTCCGCGAGTCGTCTATTTGGGATCTCGCCTGCTCTCACTATTCATCTCATTTACTTGTGACGGTAACGTATTCTTACAATCTGACTCACATTCTATAACCAATGGGAAGTGTGACAACTGCCTTGACTACAGAAAGAGAACAAACATTTCAATGACCGGACGGATAGTTCATAATGCTGTAAAAAAAATGGCTCGAGGGAGTTTTGAACAAGGTTCGCGACGCGGTTGCAAATTAGAGTTGCTCTTTACTGTATTCCTTGTTCTTGGCCCGTTCACTGTTTCTATTTTGCTTTTTTTCGCAGTTCACACCACCTTCTTCTTGGTTTCATGCTTAATCTGTGTACAGTTTTTAGCGGCTATCCACTGAGCCACTTTACCACTAAATCGGAGGGGGTGCGATGTAGTTTCTCTTGTCAGAAGCGGCAGCTGTTTCTTCCGAAGGTTGAATTTCAGCACCAACGCGGCATTCACTCGTGAGCCGCGCGTCAAGGTAGGACGGCTGGAAAAGAACTGCTTCGTTCGGATTAAGTGCTTTTGTTCAGCGAAATCAGACCCAAATTTTTAAAAGGAAGTCTATACCAGAAGGTAAGTACTTAGTTACGAACAGTTATGTCATTATTTAATTATTAAGAAACGTTTAATATTCGATTATTAACGTCTTGCTGGAATACAAGCAAAAAAATTGAGAAATGCGGGTGAAAGAAAGAGAAAAATTTTAGATTACACAACATACCGCCTTTTTTCTCATTCCGTCCACTATTATCTTCGTGAATCAGCCTTAAATTCCAGCTGCTAACTGCAACTTCGGCTTGGAGCTATTTTTAAGCTCAGTTGCGGAATGCTGTTATTTACACACGGAAAACGGCATTGAAAATTTTACGCCATTGCAACAGCCAGCCACTACGTCAAAAAGTATTCATGGTACAATATGCGAAGAAGCGTCCGTAGACTGTTTATTCGTGGACCGGACATAATTTTTTCTACAATTTTACTAATCGGTCAGCTGTCAGAAGGTACGCAGGCATCAGCAGACAAGTTAATAAGGCAGCAAATCTTAAGTTTTGCCCGTAAGTCTAATCACGTAAAAAAACTGTGTGTTACGGAAACTTCGGGCAACAACCGATCTTTATATTTCTTCTTTGCAGAAAAAATCTACGAGCTTTAGTTTTGCCCGCAAGACTAATCACGTAAAAAAATCTGTGTGTTACGAAGACTTCGGGCAACAACCGATCTTTATATTTCTTCTTTGCGGAAAGAATCTACGAGGAAAGTGAAAACTGTCGTCGGAAGCTGTTGGCCACATGGTAGCGGCTCCAGAGGAGTTTTGTGTTGGCAGAAGAGCCAACACCGTGTTACGAGTGGAGGCCGAAATGCACGCGTTTTAGCTCACGCGTGAGGAGGGAAGAACTATACTGACGTGAGGTCTGGAACATGACAAGGAATGAGAATTCAGAAATCGGACATAATTAGTTTGATAATTAACTTTAATCCATTAATGATGAACGTCGCTCTTGACGGTACATGATTCACAATATTATCTGTTCAGAATACATTCATAGTAACTGAATATGGCGCCTTGCTAGGTCGTAGCAAATGACGTAGCTGAAACTGACGTCTCTGCAAGTGAGAGCGTATCTCGACAGTGAACCATCGCTAACAAAGTCGGCTGTACAACTGGGGCGAGTGCTAGGGAGTCTCTCTAGACTAGACGTGCCGTGTGGCGGCGCTCGGTCTGCAATCACTGATAGTGGCGACACCCCACTGAGAATGAGGAAGAGCATACAAATGTCGGTGAGCAAGAAGATGAAGAAGAAAATAAAGATGAAGGAAATAAACAAGAGAAGAAGAAGATCAAGGAGACTAAAAATTTCAATTATTGTACCAACGTTTACCATGAAAATGATAAATGTTTTTTAATGCGCGTCATTAATTTTTTCCAGATTCTTGTCGTCATATTGGATGTGTCAAACGGAATTTTTCAGTCTTCATATAAGAATCGTTTCAGGCGGATCGTAAAGCTAATAATACTCGTTTTTGACCATATTAGAAAATATTTAGAAATTTTTATCAGGTTTACAGGATTCAGGACCACTGTGCGACATCAAGATCATTAGAGACGGTCTAGTTTGTTTATTTAGACAAAGACAGTGAAGAATGTCGACCGTGGAACTGTCAACGAATATACTCGAACTAGCATACAGTGACTTTCGAGAACCATTGTTGCTGTGGTCTTGAGTCTGCAGACTGGTTTGATGCAACTCTGCACCATAGTCTAACTTGAGCTTGCCTTTTCTTTTGTGTATAATTACTTCAATTGGCGTCCATTTGAGCCAAGCCTCGGTAATCCCTCTCTCATTTTTCCCTCTAACTTCCTTCCATTGCCAAACTGACGATTCCTTGATGTCATAGAATTGTCCTGTTAACCAACACCGCCTTTTAGTCAAGTTGTGTCATATACTTCTCTTCTCTCCATTTCCATTCGGTAACTCCTGATTAGTTATTCTACCTATACACTATTCTTAACTATTCTCTTCTGTAGCACCAGATTTCAAAAGCTTCTATTCTCTTCTTGTCTGAGCTGCTTATCGTCCACGTTTCACTTCCATGCAACGTTGCACTCCAGGCAAATACTTTCACAAGAGTCTTCCTGACACTCAAATTTATATTCTACGTCTGAAAATTTCCTTTTTTCAGAAATGCTTTTCTTGCAATTGGCAGTCTGCATTTTATATCCTCTCTTCTTCGGCCGCCATCTGTCATTTTGCAGCCCAAGTAGCAAAACTCATCTACTACTTTTGGTGTGTAATTTCCTATAGGCGCTCAGTCCGGAGCTGCGTGACTGCTACGGTCGCAGGTTCGAATCCTCCCTCGGGCATGGATGTTTGTGATGTCCTTAGGTTAGTTAGATTTAAATAGTTCTAAGTTCTAGGGGACTGATGACCACGGATGTTAAGTCCCATAGTGCTCAGAGCCATTTGAACCATCTAATTTCCTAGTCTAATTAGAGTACATTCCATTACTCTTGTTTCACTTTTGCTGATGTCCGTCTTACAACCTCTTCTCAAGATACTGTCCCTTCCACTCAAATGCTCATTGAATTCATTTGCTTCCTTTGAAAAAAATTACAATGATATTTCATCTCACTGAACTTTAATTCTCTTTCCAATTTTCTGGTGCCTTCCCTTTACTGCTCAGTTTACGTATTGAATAACATCGGGAATAGTCTTCTACGCGGTGTCAATCCACTTTCAGCCACTGTTTGTCTTTTATGTCCTTAAAAAATTATAACTGCTGTCTGGGTTCCGCAGAAGTTCTGAATAATCTTACACTAACTGTTTATAGTCCCTGTTTCCTTCACAATTTAAATGAGTGAATACCACTAGGACTCTCAAAAGTTTTCTGTAAATCAAGAAATATTGTAAACGTAGGTTTGCGTTCCTTTAATCTCTCTTCTGGGATACGTTGTAGCGTCAGTATTGCCTCAAGTGCTTGCAGATTTCCCTAAAACAAAACTTATCTTCTTCGAAGTCGGCTTCTACTAGGTTTTACAGTCTTCTGTAACAAAATTCATCTCTGTACTTGCCCGCCGCGAATTATTAAACTCATGGTTTCGTTAAATCAACATAAAGGATGTTAGCGGTATGGGTATTAGAAGCTCGCTGTATCTTAACTGCCTTGTCATCTTTTCTGTGGCTCTTAGAAGACCCAACTTGCGATAAAGTAGCTTAATGTTCACAGTCATAAACTTTGTTAGAAGTCCGTGATTATTTCCAACTTTGCAAAGCTCTCTTGTATTAAACTGTTGCCCAATGTGGATCTGCCGCCATAATATCTGTTGCCAGAAGTCCTTCCTGAGGCCACACCATCGCTTTATTCTAAGTAGAAGAATCTCGTACATTGTGTCTGTCATCAGCCTGCCGTCTTAACATGACTGTTCTGTGCTTCTTCGCGGTTGTTACCGCATTTTGTTTGTAGGGTGGAAGTGAGAGACCAAATTGCACTTCAGCAAGCGACTGTGGGTATTTGCTTAAAATGCCCGCACACTTTGGTCAGCGTACCCATCCAGCCAATGATGACCAGGTGGATCTTCTCCTCATGTGCTTCATCTGCCTGTCTTGTAAACTGAGGCTGCACAAGTTGGTAGTAAGAACAGGTCATTGTTGCCACTGATCTGAATTTCTGTCCAAAGGGGGAGCCAAGCATATAGCGGTGGTGCCTCTTGCATCTCTGAAATTATTGTCCTTCAAGTTAATATTTCGGCATCCCCCCTTCGGCAGAAGCGAATTTGATTTAAAAGTACGTACCAAGCAAAAGTTGATACGTAATGTTGTTTGACATCGATTTCTCGCAGCTTGGATCTTCGTCTTCTTGCTTTCTTATAGATAGCAAGAAGGGAGGTAGCTATTTGCAGTTTTCTGGCTGACAGATGCGACTCAGTATTTTACTTTGCAACAGAAGGCCTCTCACGAACATCGACTTTGGCAGATAGTTGTCTGTAGCTTTATTTTGAAATTCTTGCTGAAAGATTCGGCTCGATATACTACTTTCCAACTGAAACTATCTCACGAATATCGGTTTTGCTACGATGTGTAGGCTTCTGTGACTCACTGATGCAGAGGGACAATGTAGTAGTAGGTAATAATGGACAGGAAAACAGCAGTTACGTTTAATGGTGATGGATACCATAACGAACACCTTATTGTAGTCTAGGAAGACGCAATATCACAACACACCACACCCCGATACAAGTGTGCATCCCTCCTGGTTCTGAAGATGCTGAAAAGAATGGATGCTGTAATGAAAGAAATAACTGAATGTGTTAAGGGATATAAAAATTTTATTGTGATGCAGGACTTGAATTCGACGACGGGAGAAGAAAGATGATTAAAATAATAGGTCATGCGGAAGAAAAAATGACAGACACAGTCGCCTGGTAGCATTTTGCATAGAGCGCAATTTCATTATTGAAAATACTGGGGAACTGTAAAAGAGAGCTCTACACATGAAAGAGAGAGATCTCGGAAGCTTTCCGACAGATTCGATACCTGCAAGACAAATACGTAGAAACGAGGTTTTAAATTGAAAAACATCTTCACGGGAAGATATGGATGTTCACTGTATTTACTAGCTATGAAATGCAGTCTAGAGCTGAAGGAATTCCCATAAGAAACCAGATTAAGAAGATTGGAGCTGGATTACTTAAAATAAACAAAGAGTATTGGGAGTTTCAAAGTGGGCACTGTGCAATGACTAACGGAAACCGGTGAAAGGAACACAGCAGGACATGAAGATGTAGCTGAAAGAGCTGAAGTAGGGAAGGCAGCAGATGAAAAACTAAACAGAAGGACAAGCACCAGCAAAAATCTTTCTGTAACACACCACATATTTAATGTAATTGAAAAAAGGTCCAAATTAAAAAAAAAACAGAAAATTAAGTAACATAAGGAAATGCAGATGTCAAAAAAAAGGGGGGGGGGGGGGAGTGCGAAATTGCAAAGCAGGAACAGCTAGAGGATAAATGAAAAGCTATAGAACTATGCGTGCATACAGGAAAGATAAATGACACTTATAGGAAAATTAGAGTGATTTTCTGAGAAGAAAGATGCAGCTGGATGCACATTAAGAGCTCAGGTGGGAAGTCAGCACTGAGAAAAGACTGGAATGCGAAAGAAACATATAGAAAATTTGTGACTGGTGGAGAAACACAAGCATTACAGCAACAGCCGTGAAATGAGCAGCGGTGTCACAGAAGGAAGGTGGAGATCATACAGCCATGGTATTGAAAGCCTCTGTATTGGACCAGACCTATAATATTCCTAACACATGGCTAAGTTGGGCTGTTCATCTCGTTCATCCTATTATTTTTCTTCGTCAAACTCGTAGCTCAACCTTGTAGTAAAAAAGATGACATCATAGTTCCCTACTTCAGTCATCAAGTGCTGTAAAATTAATCTTCCATTCCAGCAAAGGAATGGGTGTGTCTTGAGTAATTTGATGTGGAGGCCAAGGCGACCATTCACATAAGCTTAGAGGACCTCGCTGATTGCTTCATCAGTTGAGGTTGCTCTCTCGTAATTCCGGTAGGATAATGCCTTGGGTGGGCCTCTGACAGCCCCATGTGTCGCTAATGACCAGTATAACACTGCTCGCCAATCTCAAGCTGTTTACTCACAAGCGGCTGGGCTGTTCGAAGGCTAATAGCGATCCGCTGCACCAATCATCCTACACAGTCTGAAGTGTGGACGCAAAATAACTTGGCACGTAGCTTCAGAGGCGGCACAGTAGGGGAGGGGACACTGGTGGTGGTGGGGGCTCCGTTGTGAAGGCCACTGCACAGTGGGGGACGTGCAGTTCGACAGCTGAAGTTTACACACAACTGTCAATCTTGCATAATTTGTAAGCTGCAACTACTGAGTCTGCAAACGATCATATAACAGGATATGTCAGCAAGACCGATAATTCGACAAATACAGACGATCAAGTCAGCAGATTTTCACCAGAGCAGCGTATCAAAAAAGAAACTGACACATAAACAAAAGGTCTACTGAAACAAAGCAAGATCGGCCACACGCTGGCAGAAGGAAATCACATTTAACAAAAAAGGGGTTAAAATACTGTGTAGAGGACAATGTCACTTACTTCGATACTGCCAAAGTAAAATAGAGACTGTGTCACCTGGAAACTGTGTGTCAGTGCCCTGAGAAGCTGTTCACCAATATTACCTAAAATAAATTTTTGTCTCCTTCTTCCACATCTTTCTGAAGTAATGAAGCTTTATGAGATACTCCTCTTGTTCAAGTCAAATTTTATTTCCTTACTTTAGCGTTTTACATCTACATCTACATCTACATGACTACTCTGCAATTCACATTTAAGTGCTTGGCAGAGGGTTCATCGAACCACAATCATACTATCTCTCTACTATTCCACTCCAGAACAGCGAGCGGGAAAAACGAACACCTAAACCTTTCTATTCGAGCTCTGATTTCTCTTATTTTATTTTGATGATCATTCCTACCTATGTAGGTTGGGATCAACAAAATATTTTCGCATTCGGAAGAGAAAGTTGGTGACTGAAATTTCGTAAAAAGGTCTCGCCGCGACGAAAAACGTCTATGCTGTAATGACTTCCATCCCAACTCGTGTATCATATCTGCCATACTCTCTCCCCTATAACGTGATAATACAAAACGAGCTGCCCTTTATTGCACCCTTTCGATGTCCTCCGTCAATCCCACCTGGTAAGGATCCCACACCGCGCAGCAATATTCTAACAGAGGACGAAAGAGTGTAGTGTAAGCTGTCTCTTTAGTGGACTTGTTGCATCTTCTAAGTGTCCTGCCAATGAAACGCAACCTTTGGCTCGCCTTCCCGGCAATATTATCTATGTGGTCCTTCCAACTGAAGTTGTTCGTAATTTTAACAGCCAGGTACTTAGTTGAATTGACAGCCTGGAGAATTATACTATTTATCGACTAATCGAATTCCAACGGATTTCTTTTGGAACTCATGTGGATCATCTCAAACTTTTCGTTATTTAGCGTCAACTGCCACCTGACGCACCATACAGCAATCTTTTCTAAATCGCTTTGCAACTGATACTGGTCTTCGGATGACCTTACTAGACGGTAAATTACAGCATCATCTGCGAACAGTCTAAGAGAACTGCTCAGATTGTCACCCAGGTCATTTATATAGATCAGGAACAGTAGAGGTCCCAGGACGCTTCCCTGGGTAACACCTGATATCACTTCAGTTTTACTCGATGATTTGCCGTCTATTACTACGAACTGCGACCTTCCTGACAGGAAATCACGAATCCAGTCGCACAACTGAGACGATACCCCATAGCTCCGCAGCTTGATTAGAAGTCGCTTATGAGGAACGGTGTCAAAAGCTTTCCGGAAATCTAGAAATACAGAATCAACTTGAGATCCCCTGTCGATAGCGGCCATTACTTCGTGCGAATAAAGAGCTAGCTGCGTTGCACAAGAGCGATGTTTTCTGAAGCCATGCTGATTACGTGTCAATACAATTTTGTGTTGTGTCTGCAGATATCATGTGGCTTTCAGTGAGTAAATTGGTACTGCAGGACGCATACAGAGTGAGTAAGTTTTCAGTTCCCACGATGGCTGAAGCAACCTGCCGACTATAAGGCATTGGCAGTGGACGGAGGTGTGAGGCGCTGTGGCCGGACATGAGAACTCCCCTCACGTCAGCGATTAAGTACGTAGGGAAACAACGGTTATTCTGGTGCGAAGCAAGTAATCTTGCTTAGTAATTGTTTGGTAATAAATGTCGCTTTTTCCAATACAGATATTAGGAGAAGTCTAAAGGTCATAAGTATTTACTTACAACAGTATTATAACGCCAGAAATCGGTCATCTTATAAATAAATGAATAATGTTTTCACTGACGAAAATGTACGAACAGCTACGAAATATCAAGAGTGGAAGTACGAGGTACAGACTGTGTACCATAGTCGCCAGTCACCGATAGGATGGCTTCCAGTCTAGTTCTGTCGTAAGACCATGGTCTCAGGAAACTTTTAGTTTTCAGTCCCACCCACACAGTGACAGTCCAAACAAGAGTGTTGTTCATGTACTTCATGACTTGAATTTGTAGTATTATGATTGTGTGATAACCAAAATAATTTTCCTTAGATTGTAGATGGCTATATGATTGTAAAATATCAAAACCAGTGAAATAATAACAAAAAAGTCCATGTTCCACGATACAAGACGCTGTGATGTAGTGACTAGGTTGTGACTGACGCTTCATTTGGCACGAATACGATGCATCTTTTTCTGAGTCATACATCATAGAAAACAAGTGGATCTCTTATTTTCTATTAAAAGTTTCTGTACACAGATCAGCACGGTTTTAGAATGCATCGCTTGTACGAAGCTCAGTTTGTACTTTCCTCACATGATATCCTACAAACTACGGATGAAGGGCAACTGGCGGATTCCACATTCCTGGATTTCCGTGAAGCATTTGATATGGCGCCACACTGCCGACTGTTAGTAAAGGTAGAAGCATACGGAATAGGTTCCCAGTTATTTGAGTGGTCCGAAAACTTCTGAAGTGAAAAACAGAATGCGTTGTTCTCGATGGCGAGTGTTCATCAGAGACAAGGTTGCAATTAGGAGTGCTCCAGAGAACTGTGACAGTGTCAGTGTTATTTTCTGTGTATCCTACATCAATGATCTGGCGGACAGGGTGAGGAGCAGTCGGCTACTGTTTGCTGATGATGCTGTGGTGTATGGTTAAACGTCGAAGTTGAGTGACTGTAGGAGGATACAAGATACTTAGATAGTACCTGTAGTTTGTGTGATGAATGGCCGCTATGACACATTGAGAAAATGTAGAGAACCGGCATTTGTGGCTGACTGTAGAACGATTGTACTGCCACCACGAAGGTAAGAGACGAGAAATTAGGGATTGTGTGGAGGCATATAGATAGTCGTTTTTCACTCACCCTATTTGCAATTGGAACACGAAAGGAAGGGACTAGTAGTGGTACAGGGTATGCATCTGACCACTCCTGCACCACCACTTGGCTCCTTGATCTCCTACAGGTCGCTACATTATATAAAGAGCATGTGTGTATGTATGTATGTATGCCCAAGCTAGCCTACCAAACTCATGGATCGATGTCAGGAAAATCTGGCACACAAACAGAAAGTTTGACATGCATCAGCTCTATGGGAGTTCCAACCTTCTAGCTTCCATATGTATGAACACATGGACAAAAATGTACTTTTTTCAGCCCCTGCACAACAGGTATCTTGTTTGCGAGTGGTATCAGCCTGTCTTACTGACCTGCTCTGCATGACAGCCTGCACATCGGGGCAAGAAATGCGTTTCCAGCCCCTGACATGCAGGCTACCCCCCATGACATGTTGTTGGGTTTGAAGTGGTATCTGCCCACCTTATCGACTTACTTTGTAGGGTGTGCTACGCATCAGAGGCAAAGAAAGAAGGGAAAAAAGGAGCTTGTCAGAGAGAGGGAATAGGAATGGTCAGGACTGGAGAGAGTAGTGGTTGAACTGATAGAGTGTTAATGAATAGGTGGACATAGACAGGGAGAGGAGAAGGAACAGAGAGGTGTGTGAGGAGATGGACAAAGAGAGAGGGGAAG
Source organism: Schistocerca gregaria (assembly GCF_023897955.1). Lineage (NCBI taxonomy): Eukaryota > Metazoa > Arthropoda > Insecta > Orthoptera > Acrididae > Schistocerca > Schistocerca gregaria. The sequence goes on from NC_064926.1 coordinate 457,887,111, forward strand.
GATGAAGTGGACAGAAAGAGAGGAGGAAAGAGAAGATGGGCAGATAGAGAGGCGAGGAGGTGTGTTGAATGAGCAATATTGATACATCTGACAGAGGCTAGACCTTCAGATGGCTATAGCTAAGTGGGAAAGGGGGGGGGGGTGAGGAGGTGGATAGTAAGAGATGGAGGAGGATAAGGTGGACAGAGAAATGGTGAGCAAGAGACAGAGACAGTGAGGGGGGAAGAAGTGTTAGACAGAGGAGGTTGAGGTTATAGACAGAAAGAGCAGGGATGTAGGGGTTGCAAAGAGTGAGTGTGAAGGTTTGTATGGACAGATAGAGAAGGAGAAGATGGACTGAGAGAGCGTGGATAAGGGGGAGATGGATAGAGAGTGGGGCAAGGAGGGGATGGACAGAAAGAGTGATGAGGAGGAAATGAATAGACACAGTGAGTGGGAAGGTAGAAGGAAGGGGAAATGCAGAAGCCAGATGGTAGGTTTAGAGAGGTAACTGCCGGCTTGGAAAGGAAGAAACAAGAGGAGGCGATGGACAGCAAGGAGGGAAGATTGTGTTTAATGATCCCTCGATGTAGAGGTCATTAGAGATGGAGCCAAGCTCGGACTGAGTCAAGAAAAGGGGAGAAAATCGGCAGTGCCCTTTCACAGGAACCATCCCTCTTTTACCGGGAGCGATTTAGGGAAATCATGAAGTCCTGAATCTCAATGGCCGCACGCGGATTTGAACTGTCATCGTTCCGAAAGAGAGCCCAGTGTGGTAACCACTGTGCCATCTCGCTCTGTCGCGATGGACAGTGTGTAGGGGATGAGGATATTGACAGAGGGAGGGGGAAAGTGGATATTACTAAAGAGAGGGGGCGAAGAAGGTGGACAAGGAGATGGGAAGAACGACATGAAGACACACAAAGAGTGGGATGGAGGAAATGAACAGAGAGAGGTGAGTCGATCAAGTGGACAGAGAGACACGTAGTGGAAGAGGTTGTACACAGAGAGGGGGCAGGGGCGACATGTGCAATTAATATGTCCAACGCATACACAGGTGAAGCTCGGGAAAAAACTAGGACAATAATAATAATAATAATAATAATAATAATAATAATAATAATACAGTGACGTAAAAAATCGCAACACCAAGAAGGAGTTGCGCTACGTAACGAAAGTTGGTAGACTTGTTCTACAACTGAAAGATGATGTCTATCCAAATTTCATGCCAGTTGCATAAAACTGGCGCTAGTAGGGCCACTATGAGGATAAAAATCAGATTTGCTTTAAATGCGAGCTGTTACAGTCTTGAGCGTTAGTTACCTTTGAGATTGGACTTGATGAGTTGACGTTAGCCAAGAATGCCTTTAAAGCGACAAAGACGCCGTTACCAACATCTCACTAAGTTTGAACGAGGTCGTGGTATAGGGCTGTGAGAAGCTGGATATTCCTTCTGTCATACTGCAGAAAGACTTGGTAGGAATGTAGCCACTGTACATTATTGCTGGTAGGGTGGTCACGAGAATGAATTCTTGCAAGAAGACCGGACTGGGTACGTCAATCTGGTGGTTCGACCTGTTATGCTGCCATTCATGAACAGCATTCCAGCAAGTGTTTTCCTGTAGGATAATGCTCGTCCAAATACCGCTGTTGTAGCCCATCACGGACTAGAGTGCTGAAATGTTGTCTTGACCTGCTTGATCGCCAGATCTATCTCCAGTCGGAACATCATCGGACGACAACTCCAGCGTCATCCGCAAACAGCATTTACCCTCTCTGTATCGACCAACTAAGTGCTACGGGCATGGAACTCCAGCCCACAAACTGACGTCCGGCACCTGCGCAACATAAGGCAAGCAAGTTTGTGTGCTTGCATTCAACATTCCGGTGGTTACACTGGTTATTCATGTACCAGCAATTCACGTTGGGAATGGCTTATATCGCGCTTAGATTAATCTGTCAATTTGCAATGTTAATTCCGTAAATATCTTACCTACCAAATGTACTCACGAAATTTCATTACTCTACATCAACTGTTTTTTGGTCTTCGGATGTTTTTGTATGTCTGCATTAGCGCTTAGCACAACAGTTTAAGTTTCAACAAACTGTAATTAAGATAAATACAGCACATGGAAACGATAGGGCCGAAAATTTGTTATCTAACTGATTTAACAAGTATAACAACAACAAATTCACAACTTTCATAACATCAAAATTTACACAATACAAAACAGAGGTGTGCATTTACCATTATCAGTATCTCATTACGTCTACAGTCGATGGCTACATGAGCGTGTAAATGACAAAAATGTTTCTTTCACTCGTTTCTGTCTATTTTTGGAAAACCAGTCTTTCTGTTTATTTTTTACTTATTGGAAGTCTTCTCCATTTCTGTCTTTGCTTGCTAAACTTCCTTTGGTTTGTCACTCCTACTTGTGGAGTCTCAAACCGCGTCGGATTTTTTTGTCATCAGCAAGTTTGGTCAACCTGTGAATGTTCGTCTTTACCTGGCTGAAATGTTCTCCATATGCCGCTGGGGCGCGATCTCATCCATGTCAGCAAAAAAGTGAAAAGTAAAAGTAAACGTATAGTGTGTTAAACGAAGCCTAAACGTAACTTTCGAGAATTCCTTGCCATTTTAGACACCGATACTTTACAAGTCATTTTTCGAAATTTAGCTGAGAAACTTGGAAAATGACTAATGAGGAAATATAAAGCGTTTACTAATAGGTTTTCTTAGGGTGGAACAGTGTTGATAACTGCATAAGGCCCCCATCCCCCCTCTAAACCTCCACTGCGATCAGAATTTGTTTTGGCAGATGGATTCTAACATACACATCGAAATACTGACACCAGAAACATTCTAGTTTGTGTGACGAACAGCAGCTAGCTTTAAATGTAGAAAAAATGTAGGTCAATGTGGATGAGTAGGGGAAAAAAGCATGATGTTCGAGTACAGCGTTAGTAGAGTGCTGCACAGTCGAGTCGATTAAATATCTAGGCATAATGTTGCAAAGCGATATGGACTGGAATGAGCGTGTAAGGGCTGTAGTAGGGTAAGCGGATGGTCGGCTGTGGTTTATTGTGAGAATTAAAAAGAAAGTGTGACGCATGTGCAAAGGAGTCACACGACCACGAAGATAAGATACAAGAAATTATGGTTCGTGCGGAGGCATGAAGACAACAGTTTAATCATACAGTGCAGGCTTTCACGGCCGGAATAGTCTTCAGTTAAAACTTCCGGGCTGAGAGGCCGTGGTCGATGTATAAAATCGAAAGGAGGCAACTTTGCAGTCACGCCACTAAAGGTTCCGACGGAGGACATTATAGCAAATGTGGAGGCGGGAATCCGTTTGTTATCATCGCATTCCGCGGATGAAATCAGGACTGAAACAGCCAGAATATTACGCCAAGCGAAACCACCTACCAGCAATTTGTCCCAACCGGAAAGGAGGGCATTGAGGGAGATCAATGCGGACAAGAGCATTATAGTACTTGCAGCTGATAAAGGAAATGCTACGGTTTTGTTGAACACCGAAGATTATCACAAGAAGATTAGTGACCTTTTGGATCCCACTACGTATAAAAAGCTTCAGAAGGATCCTACAAACAAAATTTTGAGAACTACCAATCAACTGGTAAAACAATCTTCTCTTTCTTCGGATGATAAAAAACAACTCTGCAAAACGGAAGCTTATCCGCCCAGGCTATATGGACTCCCGAAGGTACATAAAGCACAGGTACCGTTAAGACCGATTGTGAGTGCTATAGGATCTCCAACACAAGAGGTGGCCAGATATCTCGCCTGCTTGCTGCAACCATACATTGGCAGAACAGACAGTTATATTAAAAACTCGGCACATTTTATTGAAAAATTGAGGGAGATTAACGTTAGCTCAAGTGATATTCTTGTGAGCTTCGATGTAGTGTCATTGTTCACCATGGTGCCTGTAAACGAAGCTATTTCATATATAGCAGATATTTTCCCGACTGACTTAGTGGCTTTATTTAGACACTGCCTGACGACAACTTATTTCCAGTACAACAACGAGTTTTACGAACAGATCGACGGGGTGGCAATGGGAAGCCCTCTCAGCCCAGCAGTTGCCAATTTATTTATGGAGATCTTCGAACAGCGAGCGCTGCAGACTGCCAGTAAGAAGCCAGCTAAATGGTACCGCTATGTTGATGACACATTTGTAGTGTGGACTCATGGTGAAGAAGAGCTGGATGTCTTCTTGGTGCACCTGAACAGTATTAACCCGAAGATACAGTTTACGATGGAGAAAGAGAGCAACGGTCAACTCAATTTCCTGGATGTGTCGGTAATTAAACGGGTGGATGGGACGCTGAGCCACAAGGTATATAGAAAGAACACTCACACGGATCGATACCTCCACAAGGAATCAAACCATCATCCTAGGCAAAAGAGAGGTGTCATGAAAACCTTGGTGGACAGAGCCAACAAAATCTGCGAGCCGGCTTACTTGCAAGACGAATTATATCACTTACGTTCGGCCTTCATGAAAAACGGATATACCAGCAAGGAAATTGATCGAGCCCTCCATCAAAGAAGAAAAGAAGCCAGAATTCCAGAGCAACAACGGTCACCTATTGGAATAGTTTTCTTACCGTTCATTAATAAAGTCACGGACCGCATCGGCAAAGTTTTGGCTAAACATGGGATCGAAACTATCTTCAGACCCACCAAGAAGATTAAGGAATATTTAAGAACTGCAAAAGACGCTCGACACCCCCTAGCAACACCTGGGGTATACAAAACTCCATGCAGTTGTGGACAAGTATACATTGGAACAACAAAAAGAAGTGTAAGCACCCGCTTAGCCGAACATAAGAGAAACTGTCGCTTAGGACACATCGAAAAATCGGCCGTAGCTGAGCATGTTTTTCGAGATGGGAACCACGAAATCAAATTTAATGAGACTAGCGTTCTAGCACGAACATCCCACTATCATGCACGCATGTATAGGGAAGCAATAGAGATCCACAAACACCACAACAATTTTAATAGAAAAGAGGAAGTTTTAAAATTGGACAAAATATGGATGTCGACGTTGCGCAAGAAGAATGAAAATCGATTACTCTTAATCGAGAGTAATGACGCCTCCAAAGATAGGCATTCTGTCGGCATCACGTGACGAATGGTGGTGCCCTCTATGCGCTCTATAAATGCGAGAGTACCTGGAGCCTCAGTGGCAGTAGCCGGACGACCTCGGAAGATGTCTCCCGCAGCTGGAGACGAAACGTCAGGTGGAAATTTTATACATCGACCACGGCCTCTCAGCCCGGAAGTTTTAACTGAAGAGACAACAGTTTTTCCCTCGCTCTACTTGCAAGTGGAACTAGTAGTGGTACAGGGTACCTTCCACCACTCACCATACCGTGGTATAGACATAAACGTGCAAGCTTCATATTCCTTGAGTTTCTGAACTGTCTGTGGCTTGTATCTGGCTGCTATGGTCTCTCCGTTAGCGGCACTACACTGTATGTAAATGACTGTGTAATCAAGTGATGACCTAATGTCATTATGTTACACTGAGCGAAATAAAGTTTTTATTTAAAAGTGATTAATTTCACACGTGAGATTCTGAGGTGAGAAGAATGACATTAAAATGTCTGTTTTCATGGCCATCTACCTCATCTGTTATAAATCAAAATGGAAAAATCAATAATGATTGAATGAAATTAAAGTGCAACCCAAAAGCAATAGAGACGTACCTTTACTCAAATTTGCAAAAACAGACAACAAGAAAATTAAATGAGCATCATTCTCTGGTATTAAATGCAATTGTTGCCAGTCTGTAATAGCCGCTCGGGTTAGCCGTACGGTCTTGGGCGCCGTGTTATGGTTCGCGCAATCCCCGCGTCCGAGGTTCGAGTCCTTCCTCGGGCATACGTGTGTGCGTTGTCCTTAGCGTAAGTTCGTTTAAGTTAGATTAAGTAGTGAGTAGGCTTACGGACCGACGACCTCAGCAGTTTGATCCCGTAAGACCTTACCACAAATTTCCAATTTCTGTAATACCAGTGTCTCTGAACAATATGTATACAAGTATTTTGAGACAAACCAAGTTATTCGCATTACACTTACAGGTTCGAATCCTGCCTCGGCCATGGATGTGTGTGATGTCCTCAAGTTAGGTTTAACTAGTTCTAAGATGTTAAATCCCATAGTGATCAGAGGCATTTGAACCATCTTGAACACTTACATGCCCAAACCATATGACTCGCGTAATATTGTAAACAAACCGGCCCTGAACACGTACACACCACCTGCCAAATTCGAATACCACGAGGGCTGCTGTTACCTGCAAATTAGTAGAAAGCAAATTTGCAATAGGTTTGCGTCCACGCGGTTTTCAAATCTACTCGCTTCAGAAAGTTATGTATTTATCATGTGAGGAATCGAAATATGTATAACATGGCAGCTGAACAGAGTAAATGCGACCACATGTCACTACCATTTTAAAAATTAATAAAAAAATTAGGGAAGAACGTGGAGAAAATATATGTTGTTACTGTTGCAGTGACAACATTATCTTCGATCGAGAAATTACAGTTCTTCAATTGGAAATACATTTAATTTTAAAGAGAAAACAAAAGTTTTGTAATTGAAAGCCTGAGCCTATTTAGGAGCCAGTTTCAAAACTTTTCGCAGTGGCCTCACTTCATCTCGTAGCAGATTCTGAGACACTGTGTTGGTCAAGATGCAAGGTGCTTGTCCTTGACAAGACTGGGGAAGTTCTTTATGAATGAAAGAATTTTAAAGTAAGCTCGACAAAATACATGTATTAAAGTGATTTTTTGGTATCTTATAGTTTTGCGTTTTTTTTAATTATACCTTTTTTCAGGAAATTACGGTAGACGATCAATCTGTATTGCTTTTATGTAGTTTTTTATTTTTACTACAGCATCCGTCTGTTTCACTTTACAAATCAACAATTTCGAATAAAACCTGAATTAAACATAGACAGTTTCAAGTTTGTTACAAATACTGTTTATTTTTAAGTAACAGAGAGGAGAATAGTTACGTGGAACAAAAATGTTTTTAGACGGTTCAATGCTTCCAGTTTCTGGGGTACCTAGTAAAATACTGGGCCGACCGCTGTCGTTCTAGGCGCTTCAGTCCGGAACTTCGCTGCTGCTACGGTCGCAGGTTCGAATCCTGCCTCGGGCATGGATGTGTGTGTGAAGTCCTTAGGTTAGATAGGTTCAAGTAGTTCTGAGTCTAGGGGACCGATGAACTCCGATGTTACTGGTAAGTCCCATAGTGCTTAGGGCCATTTGAACGATTTTGATTAAGATACTGGTGGCATACGCAAACTAAACGATCGAAATGAGGTAACGACCGATAGGTATGCAACATACTTAACGTGGAGGTAATGCGGTAACGATTTAAACTGCCCAAGGTTGCTTGGAAAACTACCGTAGTCAATGGCTACTTATAAAAGTCTACAGTAGCCTATGGTGCTTTCACAACTCTATTTGTGGTTGAATCTCATCGTAGTGATTTCAGAGTACGCATAATTTGTGGCATCATGCGTGAATGGCAGCTCACTTTGGCATGACCAGTGGCATCACTTAAGTCACGTTTGTGAATGCAGCTTTAGTCATGTAACCATTAAGTCCGTGTTACATTTTGAGGGCTCAGTAGCGTGCACGTTGCAGTGATCGTCCGTTGCTGCACCGCACGCCGACAAAGGCGAAGACGACGGAGTGGGACAGGACGTGTAAGCCGACTGCTTCCCAGATACAACACGGCGCCTAAGAGGCCGGTTAATGCCCGCCGCCGCAGAGTGGTGGCGCGTGTTTCCGCGGCCCCGGGACGGACGCAGGTAATCTGCTTAGTGGGCCGATAATCCCGTCGCAGGAGCACGGCGCGGGCTGACGCGGGCATTAGCGTCTGCTGGCAGGCATTGTCCGGTGGTGTGGGGCGGCGGCTGCAGGCCTCCTGGGGCCGCACGCCGGACAGGTCGCAGGATGAGGGCCGAAGCCGCTTAGCGCCGACAGCGCCTCCGCGACGGTGTTGTCCTCAAAGGCCACAAGACAGCGCGTCCGCCACAGGGCGCGACCACCGTTACTACTCGCCGTGCTGCCTTCAGTTCTGGGCGGGAACACTGTGCTGCACATCGAGGATGCTAAGGAATTGGGTTTGCTGATTGGCTAACGTTCGTGACGTCGTAGAGCAACTAAACAGCAGTCGGACACCATATTGGATGCCTTGCAGTTGTATAAATTATAAATACTGGATAGCTACACTAGTGGCCATTAAAATTGCTACACCATGAAGAAATGCAAATGATAAACGGGTATTCATTGGACAAATATATTATACTAGAACTGACATGTGATTACATTTTCACACAGTTTGGGTGCATAGATCCTGAGAAATCAGTACCCAGAACAGCCACCTCTGGCCGTAATAACGGCCTTGATAAGCCTGGGCATTGAGTCAAACAGAGCTTGGATGGCATGTACAGACACAGCTGCCCATGCAGCGTCAACACGATACCACAGTTTGCCAAGAGTAGTGACTGGCGTACTGTGACGAGCCAGTTGCTCGGCCACCATCGACCGGATGTTTTCAATTGGTGAGAAATCAGGAGAATGTGCTGGCCAGGGCAGCAGTCGAACATTTTTTGTATCCAGAAAGGCCCGTACAGGACCTGCAACATGTGGTCGTGCATTATTCTGCTGAAATGTAGGGTTTCGCAGGGATCGAATGATGGGTAGAGCCGCGGGTCGTAACACATCTGAAATGTATCGTCCACTGTTCAAAGTGTCGTAAATGCGAACAAGAGGTGAAAGAGACTTGTAACAAATGGCACCCCATACGTCAAGCCGGGTGATACGACAGTATGGCGATGACGAATGCACGCTTCCAATGTGCGTTCACCGCGATGTCGCCAAACACGGATGCCACCATCACAATGGTGTAAACAGAACCTGGATGCATCCGATAAGATGACTTTTGCCATTTGCGCACTCAGGTTCGTCGTTGAGTACACCATATCAGGCGCTTCTGTCTGTGATGCAGCGTCAAGGGTAACCGCAGCCATGGTCTCCGAGCTGATAGTCCATGTTGCTGCAAACGTCGTCGAACTGTTCGTACAGGTGGTTGTTGTCCTGCAAACGTCCCCATCTGTTGACTCAGGGATCGAGACGTGGCTGCTCGATCCGTTACAGCCATGCGGATAAGATGCCTGTCAGCTCGACAGCTAGTGATACGAGGCCGTTGGGATCCAGCACGGAGTTCCGTATTACCACCCACCCACCAATTCTATATTCTGCTAAGAGTCGTTGGATCTCGACCAACGGGAGCAGCAATGTCGCGATTCGATAAACCGCAATCGCGACAGGCTACAGTCCGACCTTTATTAAAGTCGGAAACGTGATGGTACCCATTTCTCCCCCTTGCATGAGGCATCACAACAACGTTTCAACAGGCAACGCCGGTCAACTGCTGTTTGTTTATGAGAAATCGGTTGGAAATTTTCCTCATGTTAGCACGTTGTAGGTGTCACCACCGGCGCCAACCTTGTGTGAATGCTCTGAAAAGCTAATTATTTGCATATCACAGCATCTTCTTCCTGTCGGTTAAATTTCGCGTCTGTAGCACGTCATGTTCATGGTATAGCAATTTTAATGGCCCGTGGTGTAGTTAGCAGTAGGACATCAAATTGGATGTCTTGCAGGTCTATAAATTATAAAACCTGGATAGCTATAATTGAAGTTCAGCTACTTACAGAACTCCAATGTGGACTGTAATTATCGTATAGTTGTGGAACTTGGTAGATATTCTAATGCGGTAGGACTGAACCGATTTACGCTAGAGAATAGTTTCAAATTTGGCCACCAGGTGCAAATATGGCGCTGTGGATGCAAGAAAGACGTTTAGAAATGTTTCCATACGTAATGGATTAGGCACAGGACATGGCAGAAAACGTCAAACAAGTGAGAAGGTTGTAGTGTTGCTTTTATTATTAATTGCCGCTTACACAATTTGTTCAATATGAGCATCGTAGACGTCGGCGAGATGTTGCTTCCGTAAAGCGACGTGATCAACAGCTGCTCGCAACGGTTCTCTTGGAATAAGAGCAACGTGTTTCTGTATGGTAGCTAGTCCTAAATGTGGAAAAAGTAAGTTAATGTGTTTGAGTAGGAAGAAAGAGGCTTAATGTTCGTATGCAGTATTACTAGTGTCCAGCTACTAGTGTCCAGCTTGGCACAGTCAAATCGTTTAAATATCTGGGTGTATGAGCTGGTACGAGCATATGACAACTTTGATAGGGAAGGCAGTTACTTGACTTCGGTTTACTGGGAGAATTTCAGGAAAGAGTGGTTCATCTGTAAAGGAGACCTCATATAGGACGCTGGTGCGACCTATACTGGAGTACTGCTCGAGTGTTTGAGTTCTTTGCCTGGTCGGATTGAAGGAAGAAAAAAAAAATGGTTCAAATGGCTCTAAGCACTCTTGGACTTAACATCTGAAGTCATCAATACCCTAGACTTAGAACTACTTAAACCCAACTAACCTAAGGACGTCATACACATCCATGCCCGAGGCAGGATTCGAGCCTGCGACCGTAACAGCAGCGCGGTTCCGGACTGAAGTGCTCAGGACCGCTCGGCCAATTCGCCCGTCTTGGAGGAGGACATCGAATCAATTCAGAGGAGGGCTGCTAGATTTGTTACCGGTAGATTCGAACAAAACGTGTTACGGAGATGCTTCGGGAACCCAAATGGGTATCCCTCGAAGGAAGGCGGCGTTCTTTTCCGGAAACGCTATTGAGAAAATTTAGAGACCGGCTTTTGAAGCTGACTGCCGAACGATTCTGCTGCCGCCAACATTTATCGCGCGTAAGGACTAAGGAGATAAGATACGAGTAACTAGGAGCTAGTGGAACAGGAGGGGAAATGACGAATAGTGGTGCAGGGTACCGTCCGCCACACACGTTACGGTGGCTTGCAGAGTATCTATGTAGACGTAGATGTAGATGTATATTGGCCTTCGGATCAGGTAGAGGCCGAAAGTGTCATTGGTTAGTGTATGCGTTTAGTTATAGCCAGAACTAAAAGTCACATGGATACAGATCGGGTGATTCGTAGCCCATGCATCTGGAAAACCTCTGGAGGTAACACTTTCGTGGAAGATTAAATTAAGCCAATGGTTCTCTGAGCGAGCGGCGTGAGGTGTTGCCCCATCGTGCAAGAAAACAGTTTTCACACAGATACGTTCTTACAAGACAGGAATTGCATCCTGTGCAATGAGTTCTCGATAACGTGCAAAGGTTTCTGAGCACCTGAAAAGTCCTTCAGAAATGAATAGACCAACAATAAAGGTATGAAACCACACTACACAGTCACAACGGCGAGTGTCATAGCTCTTCATGGACAACACGCGGTTTGACAGAACATCAAATTCGGCATTTCTGTGTATTCACTACACCCAGAATATTGCCTGGCAATATATCACCGACTTTGATTCGTACCAGAAACCGAAGAGCAAGTTTGCGAACTGAGGGTTCATTTGCTGCACCGTCTGCATCGTGTACAGGTACCAGTGTAAAATACAGTGCAAAACTTTCCGTACTGTTGACCCAGAGATGCACAATTCTCGTCACACTACATAACTTCTAGCACTACCTTGGGCACGTCCTGCTTGGTCTGTTAAGAGCAGCAGCAACCTCGTCAATAACTTCCAACGGAATAGAACACCTTCTTTTTCCAGATGTCAGACAAATATCACCCGTGTTTGCCAATTCCATTAGCATCTTCTTTAAACCATGTAGTGCTATCGGGTCTCCACTCAAATCTTTCAGTCAATGACACTCTGTCAATCCAATACAGAAATTGCCGCCCTTCACATAATACAGTTTCACTAACAGCGCACTGTCTCTCTTCTCGATAGATGTACTGATCAGTCCTGTTATGGCTTGTCAAAAGACGGCGTGGATATCATACCACCATACAAACAATATTCAGCGTCATATTTGCTCCTTGTCGCCGAAATGTGAATTAAATTTTGTCCACTGTAAATCGGTTTCGCATTAACACATTATCATATCTACGAAGTTTCGCGCTCATACGACAATTACAGCCCACACTGGACCTCCGTGAATAGTTGCATTTTAGTTATTACGGTATGTCATAATAATATCTTTAACGTTTTTAAAAATCTTCTAAAATGGACTGCTAATTTTCAGTACTACCGCAGATATGCATATGACACTTTAATTTTATTTGAAGAAACAGAAAATTTAATATAAACCTACTCACAATAGAATGGCCTACAGAAAAATATCATGTTTACAATCGAACACGAAAAGGATTATAAAATAAATTGTCTAGACCATGAAATCACAAGAATCACAAGAAATTGACAATACACGAAGTCCACAACTACCGAAAACAGGTAACCACAGGCTGTACAATACATGACAGCTGTTGTCACCAGTAAGTGCACAAAGAAACGTATTTTAGAACCTGTACACACGGACTAACGAAGTATACTCTGAGAAAAGGAAACAACATACGAATTAAAGTGACTAAGAAAATAGCTAAAGATAATATTTAAAAACTCACTATAGTCGACAAAATTTATGCTAGAAAACTACAGACAAATGTAAATAAAATAAAGGCAACGTTACCCCTTGACAAGAACAAATTATAGCAACAACACATGGTTCACTGCCACACCGTACTTGCGAAAAATCTGAGATAAAAACAAACTAGCGCTTCAGAAAAGCTGCCTAAGTGAGGGTTTCAGCACACATACACTCTGCGATATGAAATTTGTCGTTATATAGAACAATGCTGTAAAACTGCGCGTTCTGGTGTTTATAAGTTAAAACTGATAACGGTGAGAAAATCGATATAAGACAAACTGGACTGGACTGCAGAACAGATTAGGTAATATATGGCACAAACCTGTTTTTATTTAGTACACACCTAAAAGAAAAGAACACACGCCCAGGGACATGACATAATGCCTATCAGTTCTATACATTCACGAAAAACGCAGCTTGCTAAACATACCGGAAATTTAGGAAATTTGTGCTAAGATCCTATGCGACCAAACTGTTGAGATAATCAGTCCCTAGGCTTACACACTACTTAATCTAACTGAAACTAACTTACGCTAAGGACAAAACACACACACACACACACACACACACACACACACACACACACACACACACACACACACACCCATGCCAGAGCGAGGATTCGAACCCGCGCGGCTATACTGGAACAAAGACGAATTTTCACGTATGTAACAAATCAGCCTGACATCTGAAAAGAACATACCAATGTAAAAAACAAAACAAAAATCGTTGAAAATTTCACTAGCATTTTTTAATGACAACGCATTTCTTAGTTCTGCTAACAGAGATAATACTAGTTACAAGTAGCGTTATTATATTAAGCGATATATACAACAAAAAATAATCATTGCATGTACAGCAACTAACACTGGCAACTGCGTATATTATCGAAAAAAATCTTCATACTGATTGCATTTAAGCATATAGTCGTATTAATACATACACTATGTGATCAAAAGTATCGGGACACTTGGCTAGAAATGGCTTACAAGTTCGTGGCGCCCTCCATCGGTAACGCTGGAATTCAGTATGGAGTTGGCCCATCCTTAGCCTGGATGACAGCTTCCACTCACGCACGCGTACGTTCAATCAGGTTCTGGGAGGTTTCTTGGGGAATGGCAGCCCATTCTTCACGGAGTGCTGCACTGAGGAGTGGTATCGATGTCGGTCGGTGAGGCTTGCCACGAATTCGGTGTTCCAAAACCTCCCAAAGGTTTTCTACAGGATTCAGGCCAGGACTCTGTGCAGGTCAGTCCATTACAGGGATGTTACTACCGTGTAGCCACTCCGCCACAGGCCGTGCATTATGAGCCGGTGCTCGATCGTGTTGAAAGATGCAATCGCCATCCCCGAATTGCTCTTCAACAGTGTGAAAGTAGGTGTTTAAAACATCAACGTAGGCCTGTGCTGTTATAGTGCCACGCAAAACTACTAGGGGTGTGCAAGCCCCCTCCATGAAAAACATGACGATACCATAACACCACCGCCTCAGAATTTTACTGTTGGTAACTACACACGCTGGTAGATGACGTTCACCGAGCATTCGCCATACCCACATCCTGCCATCGGATCGCCACACTGTGTGCCGTGATTCGTCACGCCACACAACGTTTTTCCACTGTTCAGTTGTCCAATGTTTAGGCTCCTTACACCAAGCGAGGCGTCGTTTGGCATTTACCAGCGTGACGTGTGGCTCATGAGCAGCAGCACGACCATGAAATCCAAGTTCTCTCACTTCGTACCTAACTGTGACAGTACGTGCAGTGGATACTGATGTAGCTTGGAATTATTGTGTGATGGTCTGGATAGATGTCTGCTTACTACACATTACGACCCTCTTCAACTGTCGGCGTCTCTGTCAGTAAACAGGCGAATTCGGCTTGTACGCTTTTGTGCTCTACGTGTCCCTTCACGTGTCCACTTCACTATCACATCGGAAACAGTGGACATAGGGATGTGAAGGGGTGTGGAAATATCACGTACAGACGTGTGATACAAGTGACACCCAATCACCTAACCACGTTCGAAATCCAGGATTTCCGTTTCTAAACATTCATGGTGGTGTCTGTTTGTTCTATATCGTGTCTCCCTACCACTTTCGCGCAACGACGCTCTGAGCGTGTTTTTTAGGGAATTAACTAGTTTGAACCTGAGACCTGTTGCTGGTAAGGAGACGCCAGACCACACATGACATGTAGAATTCAGAAGAGTTCAGTGAGACTAGCGATGATATAACCAAATACTAAATGATCTCAGCGTCAGCTCCAGTGCACTCCCTGTAAAAGAATCTTAATACTAACTAAATATAGTGGAAAGGGTTCAAGGCTTTCCTATTTTTAGTTAGCTGGTAAAATAACGAAGAAAAAGCAGTCAAGTTTACCATTGATAGTTTTATTCTACTCACAAAACATCGTTATAAGTTGCACCATTGATAAAAGGAAATGTTTTAATACAGGATGGTAAAAACCAACTGCGTTCAACAAAAATGTGAACGAATATTCCCTGAATGGATTTCCAAGTTCTACAATGGATCGAAAGATGACCTATGCCATATCACATCTATAATTTAGGTTAAATTTAAGTTTCACAAAAGAAAACACCATCAAAATGGTCTACAGTGACCCTCAATTATCTTTAATAACTTATATAACTTGTCGTAAATTACAGTGGCTGATGTGGCTTCTCAATAACTATATAAAAGAAAAATCGTCACGTTTCAGATCTGTTCTTCAAGTGGCAAATGTGAACACCATGAGTTTTAACTAACGATCGACACTAGTATTACGCAAAAAGGGGTGTAACAGATGAGTCTTCTGCAGTTCTGAGTGAAGCCTTATGCGCTCAAAAATGCGGCATCGCGTGCGTTCATTACCTGGTCGGTGTTTAGGCAGCGTCAGGGCGACAGCGGCCGGCGCACCAGCCATCCAGCTCGCCGTCTCGGAACTAACTCTAACTTCTCCTTACTACAATTCACCGAAGTTGGTTAAAAAAAAAAAAAAAAAAAAAAAAAAAAAAAAAAAAAAACTATCTGGCTGTGTTTTAATCTGACCAATCAGGGTCTCAATGTTAACCTTAAGCTCCGCCTACAAAAATTCTGTCTATCCAATGAGAAACGTTATACTTTTCGTGTTGGGGGAATGTTTTTAAAGTTTGCAACGTAACAGAGACTCTAAAAAGTCTCACGCTAAAACCTGCAGCTGGGGTGGTCCTTTTAGCGTTATCGTAAGATCTATAATGTTCTTCTGGAGGGCTCTATCTTTTAACATGGGCTGGGGGGTGGTCCTTGACGTACCGAAACACGAAAAAGTCTCACGCTAAAACTTACGGGTGGTAGTGGCTCTTTTTGTGTTATCGTTAGATCTATACTGTTTTTCTGGAGGGCTCTAGCTTTAAACATGGGCTGGGGGGTGGTCCTTGACGTAACAGAGACGCGAAAAAGCCTCATGCTAAAACGTGCGGGTGGTAGACTTAGCGGTAGGCTGCCGACGTGGGTGTCCAGTCTGTCCGTTATCGTAGGGCCTTCTAGCTTAAGACGGTTCTGCTCTCGGCTTCTGTCCTCGTTTCTCCCCTCGGAACTGCGTCTGCCGCACGGTGGGAAGGTACGACATGCATTTAGGCATTCTTGTGTTAGTCTGTGGCATTCCATTTGCTCACCCGTTACTTGTATTACTTTGGTTAATTTAATGTCACGATTTATTCGGAGCTATGTGACATACTAGTAGATTTGCTTATTATGTCAGGGTTTTCATGGAAGGTGTTGGATTTACCTGACACCTTACACGTTTAGCGCCCCATCTTGCTCTCTCACATTGTCTAAGGACTACTGCGGTCGCTGATACGGAGTGCCTGGCATTATGTGGCAGCACAATCCTCTTAATATGAAAAACGTATGTTTTTGTGGATGTCCGGACACTTTTGATCACATAGTGTAATTAGTACGATATTTGTCATTGGCAGGCGGAAAAAAAGCATCATGTATAAGGGAACTTACATTATAGTGATATGCAAAATCATTTATTCATAAAACACTAATATACAGACTGTAAGTAACGTACTAAAAACAATACGGGTCTTTTGTAGTACAGGTACCACCGATGATGGGCAACTTCCGAAACTAGTCCTCTCTCATAAACTACAACCAACTGGCAGTTTACGTCGAATTATTAACAATTAACATGACATATTGTAAATATTGGATTTCGTCATATGTCATTTGTTCGTAGTATAAGTTGCATGTTATGACAGTATGTTTTTTCAAGGCAACGAAGTATTGAAGATTTATCAGAGACACGTCACATTTGGTAATAGGCCTAATTAAATGTCAGTTAGTGACATATCACTGGTGAAAGCCTTCAGAACATCGTAAGATGAAAGGTAATGTGTTGAGTTACACGAGTTCACTATAGTGTAATGAACAAAGAAGTTATGGAGTAAAGAGAATGAGTTTCGTATCCAGTTACATGCCATTTTTTTCATCTTTGCGTGTGTAACAGACTGTGGATGTTTCCGGTGCATGTAATGAAAGTAAGTTCTGCAGTATTCGATGTTATTTACATATAAGAGCGTACGCCCTCAGGAATGAGTTTTTTCTATTTTGTGATTTCGGTCTCACTAAAAACCAAAGATAATGTTGCTATGAGTGAAACGAAGACATAATATAGTTTTTGTAAGCACAATCTGTCGTGATACGGATAGATGTAGAAAATTTAAGTTTCACACTCAAGATCCCAGTAATCGCGACTTATTTAGCGTCATACTCGGAAAAAGTTCTTTTACACAAATATTTCGATTGGAATATTGTAGCACTTTTGCAATCTCATTATGAGGACTTGTAAACTATCTGTGGAAAGCAATGTAGACGTCCATGACAGTTTTAACATAAAAAGGTCAAATTTGTGCACTTTCTGGTGATCTATTATGTGTTATACAGTCTGTGGTTACCTGTTTTCGGTGATTGCGGAATTTGTCTATTGATCTGTTTCTTGTGACTCTTGTTATTTCAATATCTAGGAAATTTATTTTATTATCCTTTCCGTATTCGGCTGTAAGCATGACATTTTTCTGTAGGCTATTCTACTGGGAGTAGATGACTCTTAAGTTTGCGATCAAAATTGGAATTACCTAGCAGTTCAATCAGTTAAGTCTGCACATGAACAGGGGCACTTTGAACTGAAACGACAAACGGACGCTAAAGCAGCTCGAAAACAGATGTACAAGTGACAGTGTCCTCAAAACTCTTATAAAAATATCGTTGTAAGTCTTTCAATGCCACAATGAATTCTTCAAACATTGTGATTTCTTTAAGGCCAGTGAGCTTAGGGAACTGGACACTCCTCGTCAGAATGTGGCCCTTTTTTAAATGCACCTCCAGCAACTCAGAAGTTACCTTGCAGTTCCTTACTGTGGGGAGTGTGCAGTCAAGTGAACTTAAAATGAGAAGTCTGCTATACATTCCGGACGTTATATTTTCATTTCTACACTCTTTTTTTCCTTTATGAATTCAACACTAGCGATTTTTAAATCGAAAAACCATTCCAGAAATGCCGTTGGAATTAACCAACTTACTTAGCTTTAGTGTATAAAGTATCCACGATCGTTGCAACTGACAAAGGAATAATGCGCGCTACTTCAGACATTTTACAGCTCGTACCACCAATTTGTTCAGGTGCTCCATACCCGCAAATTTAGCACACAGTGCTTCTTGATGTACAGAACAATAAATCCCGTCTGTCAATCACTACAGTAATTTTGTGCTCTTTCATTTTCAGCTGAATCTTTAAATTCTTTTGTATGGTGTCGTAAAGTCGTTTCGTAGTAAACATACAGTATCGGTCGCTTATTTGAATTGAGAATTCTCGTCCCTCTCTTCTGTCATTCCCATTATATTTTACAGGATTTTAACGATAAATCGCTAGACTGTCTTTTTGTGCAAACAGTCAATGGACCTGAACAAACAACGAAAGGTAAACAGCGGTGACCACGATTCTGCCGAACTCAGGGAGTGATGCCACATTGCTATGCTAAACGAAATGTCGTGCTGTTTATTTTCAAGAATAATCTATGAAGGCCCCATTCATTTCCCATTGCACTTAAATATGAAAGGACGTGTGTGTGCAACTACTTATGTCAACTTCACAGGTTAGATAGCTTCTTTCTTGTGTGAGAATTTAACATTTTGCGTAGCTTGAAAGTTGCAGGGCATGCTTATCACACTACTTATAGGAGTAGTCTTTGCCTTTTATCACACAGATAGCTTTAATTTTCCTTTCTGTAGGAGATTTCAATAACAGAATATATTAATATTTCTGGAACAGTGTCTTGTAAGATGGTGGATTGTAGAGATGTCTGAATACAACTATATCAGAAATATTGTCTGACACAGGGGATATGAATGCAGAAGAAGACGACTACATAGCTTTGAGAGATTAAATAATGAAGGTAGCAGAGGAGCAAATAGGTAAAAAGACAGCACATGGTAGAAATCCTACCAGGTACTAAAGTTAACTGTGAAAGGAGCAAATATAAAAATGCAGTAAATGAAGAAGGCGAAAGGAAATACAAAGGCCTAAAAAATGAGGTAGGCAAGAAATGCAAAATGGCCAAGCCGGAATTGCCAGACGACAAACGGAAATCTGTAGAAGTATGTATAGCTAGAGGAAATATAGCTACTGCCTACAGAAAAATTAAGGAGGTCTTTGGAGAAAAAGGGAAGCAACTGTATGAATGTGAAGAACCCAGATGGAAAACCAGTGCTGCACAAAGAAGGGAAAGCTGAAACATGTAAAAAATATATAGATGTGCTATGCAGGGAAAAATAGACTTGCATGCAATATGTAGGAAGGGAAGAGGAAGTATATGAAGATGAAATGGGGGATACTACGAGAAGAATTCTACAGAACACAGAAAGACCTAAGTTGAGACCAGGCAGCTGAAGTAGACAACATACCCTCAGTACTGCTACCCTTGGAAGATCTAACCATAACAAAAGTACTCTAACTGGTATATAAGATGTACGAGATAGGCTATTTACCCTTATACTTCAAGAAGAATATTACAGAACTATCAGCTCAGTAAGCCATGGTTGCAAAATACTGACACAAATTATTTACAGAAGAATGGAAAAACTGAGAAGCCCCCCCCCCCCCTAAGTTCTGCTTGGGTTCCAGAGAAATGAAATACGCCAAGCAATAGTGAACCTAAGACTAACCCGAGAAGATACTCTAAGAAATGGTAACGCTACGTTCATAGCTTCTGTAGGTATGGAAAGAACTTTAGACAATTTGAGCTGAAATATAGGCTTTGAAATTCTGAAGGCACCAGAAGTAAAATACAGGGTCATAACTCATACAGACTCCAAACGGCAGTTGTAAGAGTCGAGGACCTGAAATGGAAGCAGTAGTTGAGAAGGGAGTGAGACAGAGTTGCAGTGTATCCTTGAAGTTATGCAATCTGTACATTGAGCAAGCAGCAAAGGAAACCAAAGAACAACTTGGAGAAGCAATTAAAATTCAGGAAGAAGAACTAAAAGCTTTGAGATTTGACGATGACATCGTAAGTATGTCAGAAACAACAAAGAGCTTGGAAGAGCGCTACTGTTTCTCAGAAAAATACAGTTAGTTCTAACAAACACGCTGGAACTGTTTGCGTTATCACTGGCTGACTGCTGAGACAGTCGTTTTCCAACAAGATGGTGTACCTCCATAGTGAGCTCAGGCTGTGAGAGTCGTTCTACACCATGTGTCTGCACCTCGTTGTACAGGCGTGGTGGACCAATTCCCTGGCATTCCTGGTCGCCTGATATTACACCAGTGGACTTCTTTGTGTGGGGTTATATCAAGCGCAGAGCGTACCAACCGACTGTCAACCACATGAATGATTTGGAGAAACCGAATCGTTGCTGCCATCGAATATGTCGCGCCGACTGTCGATAGAGCATCAGTACAGACTGGATACTGTGCGTGCTACCACTAAGGACGCACAAGTTGAATGTGAGTGAACAGCATACAAACTCCACGAGATAGTGTGTCACATAAGCCAAACATGGTGTAAGTATGCTACGATACATTAGAGTTTTATCGTAACTTCTGACACACCGTGTATTAGCTCCAAAATTTTGCACGCATGGTGGTAGACGAGTTTCTCTTGCTGCCCACTGTAGCTGGGGGGTGTTATACAATGTAGATCACTTAACTACCGACGATTGTTACCAGCTGAAGCATGAACATCGTTTATGTTCTGATTCCCAACAACTGGAGAGATTTGCCCCATCTTTGCATTTGACCTATTCCCGAGCTTGTGCCCTTTTTTTGCTCAGTTATCACATGATTGGAATAAGTAATATATTTATCTTCTTCCTCAGTTCCCAACTGAAACGTAGAGTGCTTTCGAAATTTACAGCCAAGACTCAGTTTTCTTGTTATGTAAATTGAAGTGAAGGTGGGAGGAGTTAAGGAAAGAAGTAATGATATCGGCTGAATTGGAACTGTTACGAGAAAATTTTGTGCTGTTCACTCGGAGACGAGCATATTTTGATGTTTCGCAGAGACCGGCAACCAGCGGAGCTCAAGCGAGCACCTATGAATGTGAACCGAACACTAAGAAGTGCTATTGTCTCTCACATTCCTACCGTTTACACATGAAAAGATGCGGTGTTCGCTGATGTTCGTTCGTTTGTGTTCACTCTGCCGTAAAGCAGTCTCTTGTGTATGCCCACAGTACGAGCAGGCAGAATGCGCTGTTATTTGCGCAGCATCTCAAGAACATACCGTTCTCAGAAGAAAATCTGAACCTTTACTCGTATGATGTGCCAATTTTTCGCTGTTTGCTTATCTGTAGAATGTCAGCTGTAATTATAAACATGCCGAGAACGGTCACTGTGTTTTAGCTTTTCACATCAGCAATACGTCAGAGATTTGTTAGTAAAATTGGGACAGAAGTATGACTATTCGGGAACAAAAGTCTTAATGACGTAATAAATTCGTACCTTCAGGTTTATCATACCCAAATAAACACAGTTAATCTTACAATGCGAATGAAGAAATTATAGAAGGTGTGAGAGGTATAACTGCAAGAGCCAGCTAATGTCATTGCGTGGAAGGTGTTTCACCCTAAATATCCGTAAAATTTGTCTGGAAAGATCTTTATCAAAATATGGTTATGAAGTCACCTACTGTGTAAGTTCAATAACGATTCCAAAAGAAACGCTTCGAGGTTTAGTCGCTTGCAACTCGTACAAGATGCCATAAATGTGCGTGAGGCTTGTGATGCATTTCATACTGATGGCTCAGTGAACAAATGCACGCTGTTTCAAATAGATTCATGCGAGTTCTGAAAAATATTTTCTACATGCATGAAGATAGAAACGAGGACTAAAATTTTAACTTACACTTTTACTGCAGCGCTATTACTTTCGAATAATTATCTAAATTTACACGGGTATTTACCCAGGACTACTTTCTACATTAAAATTTGAAGTTGATTTTCCCGTTTTCCTGTCACAAATTTTCATTCTGTGCTCAACAGGAAGCAAGAGAACCACTCAAACGATAATCAAACACGTCCCATATTTTTGCAAACATGTCGACTAACAACATTCTTTCTTGAACTAAAAATAGTATTGGCTTTTACCCATTCTTTCTATTAACGATCCGTTTCGCCTTCGTCGGGCACCTTTAGTTTATCCATAGGGATGAGAAAATAAGCAAAAATTAGGGTAGCTCCTAGCTTGCAGGATTATAAATGTGGATAACAAATTGTCATTGATTTTAAAATTTTTCTTTTACAGCATTTTGAAAACCACCAAAAGGCTCTGTGCGAGAATGAAGCACGCTTTGAATCAGATTAATCCGCAGAGACCTTATTATACAACATATTAAAAACCAAAAACGGCTCTGTGATAGATTGAAACACGAGTCAAATCAGATGAACCCTCAGGGACCTAATCAAAAATTTCTAATATAGTATCGTGTAACCCTGAAATGGAATGCTAAGTAAAAAATCAAACTTAACAAGCCATGCCTTAATAAAGTCGTACCGGCAGACCATTGTGGTGCCATAGTAGGAGCACATTCACGTGGAAGTGTACATGTTTGAACTTAATGTACAGTGCTGCCGCTGTAACAGAAACTTTAAATTACATCAAGCAGATAAAATACTAACATCAGCGTAACTAAATAAAACCGTAAGATACCCATAAAAGACGGGTGTTATCCCGATAACTGGGGATAAAATCAGTTCTTAAAACAGCAAGTCCCGGCTCGACTCAGAAAGTATAATGTCTAGTAATGAATCATTTTCTTTTTTTTGAGGGGGGGGGGGAGGGGAGGGGGATAAATTAATAAAACTGAAACGGAATCAGTTACAACAGCAAAACGAAATTTATGTATAGATTTTAAGAACTGACGTCACTGAATCATAATATTTATGGTTCTTAAAATGTTGTGAAAGGAAAATTTTAAGGTCCGTAACAACAACGTATTCGCTTTTATAGTCGAGCAAGCTAGGACAATACCCTTGGTTTTGCTTATTTTGTTATCCCTACACATAATCTGAAGATACCCCACGAAGGTGAAAGGCATTTTTAATGAAAGAATATGTTCAACATCTACTAGTCCACATCTACATGGCTAACCTGCAAATCACAAATCACACTTAAGTACCTGGCAGAGGATTGATCGAACCACCTTCACAACATTTCTCTGCTATTTCACTCTCGAAAAGTCCGTGGATGATACGAACACCTATATCTTTCCGTGCGACCATTGATTTCTCTTATTTTATTATAATGATCGTTTCTTCCTGCGCAGGTCGGCGTCAACAAAATATTTTCGCATTCGGAGGAGAAAGATGGTGATTGAAATTTCATGAGAACATCCCGGCGCAACGAGAAACGCCTTTGTTCTCTTCCTTATTTCTCGATAATACACTCATAAAATGAGCTGTCCTTCTTTGGACTTCTTGATGTACTCCATTAACCCTGTTTGTTAAGGACCCCACATCATGTAGCAGAATTCCAGAAGACGATGGACAAGCGCAGTGTAGGCAATGTCTTTAGTAGACTGTTGCATCTTCTAAGTGTTCTTCCAATAAAACGTACTCTTTAGTTCGCCCTCCCCAAACATTTTCTATGGGCTCTTTCCAATTTACGGTGATCGAAATAGTACTTCTTAGGTATTTAGATATTTAGATGAGTTTAAGGCCTTTAAATTTGATTGATTTATCTGTAACCGAAGTTCAACGGATTCCTTTCAGCACTCATGTAGATGATCTCACACTTTTTATTATTTAGGGTGAATTGGATATTTTCACACAATAAAAAAACCTTATCTAAATTGTTTTGATCTTTGTATGACCTCACTAGATGATAAACCACAACATCATCCGCAAATAAGCTAAAACGGCGGCTCAGATTGTCTTCTAAGTCGTTTATACAGATAAAAAATAGCAGGGGACCTATAACACTACCTTAGGGAACGCCATAAATCACTTCTGTTTTACTCGATGCCTTTCTGTCAGTTACGACAAATTGTGACCTGTCTGGCAGGAAATCGTGAATCCAGCCGCATAACAGAGACGATATCCGAGAAGCACGCAATTTTATTACAAGCCGATTGTGAGCTATGGTCTCAAAAGCCTTCTGGAAATCCAAGTTACAACCAAAACTGTTTTTTACTCAAATATTCAAGATAAGGTTCTTGTACCAGACGACCTAATAGAACGTAGGAAATTTTAGTTACAACAGTCAGTTCCGTTACTATGCGGCATTTCAACTGTCTCAAAGTTGTTTGAAGGGAAGGCACTAAGACACTGTTTTTACAAAACTCCAACATACACCCTGGAGTGCCAATGTTGAGGGTGAAAGTAACATTCGCAAGAAGTATCACTACCAAGTAACACAGCTCAGTGCAACTTGGACCATACATAGATAGAACTGCTGCTTGATACAAGACCGTTGAAAGAAATACACAATAAGACGAACAGAAACGACATTTATTTGAAGACAAAGGTCGTTGTGTGTGTGGACGTGCTGCAATGCGTTTTCGATAGGATTTAAGTCGGGGGGACGGGGAGGCCAGTCCATTCTCTGAATAACATCCACCTGCGCTGATCGATGTTATTGACGGTTGTCATTCGTGAAAATGCAATCTGGGCTGAATACCCACACCCATAAAAACATTACGCACGGAGGGGGTGGGTGGGAAGGAAGACAGAGAGCAGTGTGACAACAACCTTGATTGGTGAGTGTACCGTGTTAAAATTTTGGATCTAAGTGATATCGTGACTCCTAAAGATCAGGGGAACGACATGGAAGGACTAGAAACCTTTTCCTAACATAATTTAGACTATAAACGTCCGCAGCTCGTGGTCTTGTTTCAGCATTCTCGCTTCCCACGCAGGGGGTCCCGCGTTCGATTCCCGGCGGGGTCAGAAATTTTCTCCGCTTCGAGATGACTTGGTGGTGTGTGTCCATCATCATTTTATCATAGTTGACACGCAAGTGCCGAAGTAGCGTCAATTAAAAGGGACTCCCGGCCAACAATGCCATACGACCATTTCATTTCATCCTATTAACAACGAACATTCATTGTTTGTTTTCTGAATAACAACAGGCCTCTTTTAAGAAAAACAAGTAGGAAAATTCATAGTCAATTTCCCATGTTCAATTTAGAGACATTAAGGTGTTCAAAATAGTGGATGATGCAGTAACTCAGTTACAACAATAATGAGCTCTGACTAGATGTAAGAAAATAACTTTTAAAAAAATTTAAATTAAAAAATGAAAGGCACCCAATAAAATAATTAACACTGAGTTATAGATAAATTCCGTCAAGCGGTCTCAGTTTCAAGACATTATGCACATCCACCAAAAGATCAATATTGGTTCAAATGGCTCTGAGCACTATGGAACTCAACTGCTGAGGTCATAAGTCCCATAGAACTTAGAACTACTTAAACCTAACTAACCTAAGGACATCACACACATCCATGCCCGAGGCAGGATTCGAACCTGCGACCGTAGCGGCCGCGCGGTTCCGGACTGTAGCGTTAGAACCGCTCGGCTACTCCAGCCGGCAGATAAATATTAATTAATTAATAAGACATAACAGTTAGCCTTTAGGCTCACCAAAAAGTTTTACATTAAATAATTCACAATAAAATTTAGGAAACGAGTAGAATATGTGTTAAACAAAACGATAACATTAAAGGGAAAATTTCCTGTGCAAAGCCAGTTAATCAGATGCCCGTTGGCCGACAGCAAAATTTCATTACAGTGAAAGCCAGACAACATACGATACTCAGTTTGAGAACAGACAGTCAGGATAGGCTATTGCAAAAAAATAGCAAACCGTGCTAGGAAATGCCCGATAGCTGGCCACACGGCCGCATGCAAGCCAGACCCACGCGCCGGGGGCAAGAGGCCGCCAACAAGGAATGCTCTCACGGCAACTTAGTAGGTGCTGTCAACAAACGCCGAAAGTAAATATCTCACTGAAATAAGCTACAAGCGAAAAATTAGATTCGCTAAAAATGAAAGGTGTAAAAAGAACTATTCAAAGGGAGCTGTAAATCATTCAGAAAGGAATATAAATAACAACTCGCCAAGGTCTTACCTTTAGCTGGAACTCATAATGCACAATACAGAAGGGCTGGATAATAGTAATACCAGAGACCACACCAACTTCTAAAACATATTGAAAACAGGTACTAAAATTCAGAAACCGTTTGTTCTCTCACATAAAACAATTTAAACACAGACTCCAAATTTTTAAAGAAAACTAGATAATTCATAGGGCCCTGATATAGTTATGCATGGAAGCTGGGCTCATTACATGGGCCTAACAACATTAACATGGCAAGTCTTTAGAGAGAACGCTGGTCACCAGGTTAACAAACGTCACTAGAAAAACACACAGAGCAGACAGGGCAATAAATTAGTAATAGAGTTCAAATTGGCTCTGAGCACTATGGGACTTAACATCTGTCGTCATCAGTCCCCTACATCTTAGAACTACTCAAACCTAACTAACCTAAGGATATCATACACATCCATGCCCGAGGCATGATTCGAACCTGCGACCGCAGCAGCCTCGCGGTTCCGGACTGAGCGCCTAGAACCGCTAGACCACCGCGGCCGGCAGTAATAGAGTCACATAGAGCAAAATAACGAAGGCGTGCATGACGAATATCTGCTCAAACAATTTGCAGAGCGGTAAATCGGTGCACAGAGCTGAACAACCAGATTCGTGTGGCACAGGTGAACAAACACCCCTTGCCTTCCACCCATTCCTGGCGAAGAAGAGTGAACGACGAGCCAGAAAGGATGTCATGCTGATCCGCACTGCGTGTCTGTTGCTCCAAGAACTACTGCCGGCCCCAGTTCCACACTGCGCGAAGACTCCACGCGAACTACACAGAGTTACGTAAGTACCGTAAAAAAGGCAGGATGTTAAAATCAAAAGGAATCAGCCATCAGATACGAGGCTCAAAGACGTGCTGCTCAGTTGTAAATAAAATCTGAAACAATGAAACAGAAACTAAAATTAATATTGTACAATTAATTTGAAATAATGAAGATATATCTGGTACTCTTTTAGTTAGTAATATATTGAATAATTACTTCATAGTTACTGTCGAAAATGATGTCTCTATGAAACACAATTTACAGCACTCATTCGAGTCTTGTAACAAACAGAACTCCAGTACATTACCCACAGTAAGAAAATATGAGATTCTGTAGCTTTTTGATAATCTCAAAAACAAAAAATCATCGGGATTTGATGGAATTTCTCCATACCTATTGAAGAAATGCAAACATGAACTAATAAAACCACTAGTTCATGTAATAAACTGTGTTTTGATGACTGTGTGTTCCCTGACAAATTGAAACTGTCTGTAGTGAAACCAACACACAAAAAGGGAGAAATAAAGCATGTACAGAACTACAGACCCATTGCACTAGTCTAAACTAGTATTTAGAAAATCTTGGAACATTACAATAATGCCGACATATTAAGTGATTTCCAGCATGGTTTCAGAAGAGGTCGAAGTACCACGTCAGTTGCAGTACAGTTTGTCCATAATGTACTTGAAAAAACAAATGAAAAATCCCGAGCAGAATGAGTATTCGTGGACCTCTTGATAGAGTACATCATAACGTGCTCTCATCAAAAATTCTCAAGAGTGGTGTCACTAGAAAACTCATGCAACATGTTTAAAGGGTAGATAACAGTGCACGGAGATTCTGTACGCTAATGGAGAAATATTGAAGAGGAGAAGGTCAAGTCGAAGAAGTGTACATTTAGGTGTTCCTCAGGGCTCAATTTTAGGTCCAGTGCTATTCATATGCTACGTAAATGATTTCCCAAGTTCTCTTGACAATAAGTAATTGATCACTATGAGTGCAGACGATACATCTGGTGTCTGCTATGCAGACAATGAGCCCAGTCTAGTTGTAGAGATACATAACATTACTGAAAAGGCAAAGGGTCACTTTGAAAGAGGGAGCCTAAATGTAAACATAGACAAAACTAACACTATTCATTTTAAACCAAGTGGTCCAAACAGACAAAATACTAAGATTGATGAAATTCTACCAAAAACCTGTGCAGATTATAAATTCTTGGGTTTATGCATAGATGATCGACTTTCATGGAAGCAGCAAGCTGATTATGTTTGCAAAAAAATAACTTCCTGTCTATATGTATTAAGAAGATTATCACCATGTCTTAATTCTGAAACCCTAAGGATTGTATATTACGGATTAGTGTATTCTTTCCTCTCTTACAGAATAGTACTGTGGGGTTGGACATGCCAAACCTATACGAATAGAGTTTTCATACTTGAGAAGTTAGCCTTGAGGATCAAAGCAAAAGTAAAACCAGGAACTTCTTGCAAATCCCTATTCATGAGACACAATGTT
Source organism: Schistocerca gregaria (assembly GCF_023897955.1). Classification (NCBI taxonomy): domain Eukaryota; kingdom Metazoa; phylum Arthropoda; class Insecta; order Orthoptera; family Acrididae; genus Schistocerca; species Schistocerca gregaria. The sequence continues at coordinate 457,915,635 of NC_064926.1, forward strand.
CTCACAGTTTATGCCATTTATATACTAGAAACTATAATGCTAGTGAAAGAAGACACTTAGACCACAAAAAGAATCATGGATATTCACAACTATGAAACAAGGCTTAAAAAGATTTTCATATGGTTAACAGAAGATCAACTGCAGCAGCGAAAAGCCCCTATGTCACAGGAGCTGTTTTTAATAACTTGTTACTAAATTAAGTTAAGATATTGACAGGGGATACTTTTAAAAAGCGAGTCAAGTAGTGGCTTATCCAAAAATGCCATTGTAACTTGAATTTATCATGAATTACAATGTAATAAGACATACTGTAACTAAAAAAAATTGCAATTGTAAAAACTTTATACTAAGTTGAAAACGCACGTGCATGAAAAATTACGTGTTACGTGCAATAAGTTGAATTGATTTGAGCTGAAATGCGCAACTCGCCCGGACGCCGCCCAAGCGGCCGCTTTTGAAACCTAGTCTGGGCAGCGACAACTGCACAAGAGCATAATCTGCGTCACCTGGTGAGACGCCAGTTAGAAACTATCGATAGGGAAAGGTGGAACGACCCGCCAGGGCTCGACCTCCCCAATATAGTCTAAAACCTCGCCCCCCCCCCCTTTTTAAAATGAGACTAGAAGGAGAGGATCACTTAGCTAGTTTTTTACTTGGGTCACACAAACTTTGAAGCTTTTCCAGTCACAAGGTTGCACACTAGCAGATTAATGAGACTTAAGATCCTGACAACTGCACAGGGTCCCACAAACCTAGGAGCAAGCTTCCTGTTAATACCATTGCTCTGATTACCACCCATCATAAGAATCCGCACAAAAACCTTATCCCCAACTCGGCCGCCAAAAGGTCCCCTTCTCTGATTATACTATCTCTCTTGACAGAGACGGGCTAGGTCGATGTTTTTCCTCTCTCCATCCCAGTTTTAATTAGTCAGAGAAGGGTAATCTTCTCAGGCAACAGATTGTTTGTGCCTTACAAATTAGCCAGGGGAGAATTAAGGACGAAGAAAAAGTCAAAGCAGCCTCATGCTGTGCTGAATTGAAGCAGCCTTAATCCAAGAGATGGAAGTGACCCATTTGACTTGATTCTTAGCATGATAAATTATTAAAGTGGCCCTAAGTGTGGTAGGACGTCAACTGGGCCGATTCGGAGCATGATAGGCACCACAGGACGTTTTAATTTCCACTGTCTATACTTTTACAAATAAATTCATAAAACTTTGTCAGCCTGACCAGGACGGATTCAGGATTCACACTCATAGCAGTGGAAGTTCAAATACATAACAAAATAAATATTTTTCACACTTGACATTTCATCAGTTTTTCCACTTACTGTTGGCTGTATTTGGTGCTATAGGTACACTTATCTTCATGAGTAAGAGAGATATTTCGATGAATTTTGCACAGCATACAAACCATACTCACATGTGTATGACACTCTAGAATTTATTTAATTTACGAAAAAATGAAGGAGCTGTTATATTTTAAGCCTCATGTTTAGCAAAAAATTCTAATTTTATACTTAATTATCTCAATTTTTACTCCAGTTCTTAATATACTTGGGAAATTCTAGTCTTTCATACACCTGTAAGTATGGTTTGTACACTGCGCAAAAGTTCATCGAAGAATATCTTACTTATGAAGAAAAGGGTACCTATAGCATCAAATGCAGCCCATAGTAAGTGAAAAAATGATGAAATTTCACGTGTAAAAATTTATTTTGTTACGTTTTTGAACTTTCACTGCTTTAATTGTGAATACTGAATTCTTCCTGGTCATGCTGACAAAGTTTTATGAGTTTTCTTGTAAAGGTGTAGACAGTGAAAATTAAAATGTCCTGTTGTGCCTCTCCTGCTCCAAGTCGGCCAGTTTGTTGTCCTAACCCCCATAAGCTTAAGGTTAGCCCTCTCAGAAAAGGAAGGCTGAGGGTAACAGGAGGTGGTCGCAATGTGCTTAATGGTACTAACGAAACAAAAGTGCTTAAATTTTCATGACACAACGGCAGAGGCATTGAAACTGACAAGCGCCTTCAGCGGACCGCACCAGGAAAATATTTGAGTTAAATGGCGACAATTAGCGAGGCGGCAATCCCTCTGCTTGGAAAAAGTCACAGAAAACGAGATCAACAACAACTAATACATAACGTTTCCCAAATCTTGTTCGAGACAGAGCACCCACATCATCAATGAATACTTCATCCACAGGGCTTCGCTCCCGTTCGGAATACAATAAACTTTCACGTGAGTTGGAACTGGGCTTGGTTATTTTGCAAGATTCACACTCCTGAACCAATCGGCCTTTTCTGTAAGGAACTGTGAAAATAACAAAATTGAGATGGCACGATTCCACCAGGTAAACAAATTTTGGGCTCAGCCAATTTCCCAACGTCACGACAAAGTACCCCTTTTCTCAAGGAATAGCCGGGTAGTTCCTCACCTGCCAACAACTACCTTCTTATGGGCCCTAACTAAGGATCTTGGTCCTGTTTATTCCTGAGATCAGAAAATAATAGTGGTACCTCAATCAACACATTAAAAACGGAAGACCTGATGTCTGAACACTCCCCCGAATAGTGGGTGCTCTCTTCAAAGATGCAGCTGAGAGCATCGGACACCTGGTTGTCTGAGTCCCTGATATGGGGCACTTTAAAACGAAAGGTATACACGGATCGCCCACATCGCAATCCTACCAATCTTTCTTGGGCGGGCCGGAACCCAATTCAAGGTCTGGTTGTTCCTCTCTAGGTCAAATTCTCTGTATTCAAGATAAAATTGTAACTTTTCAACAACGTACAAACAGCAAGAGCTTCACATCCATACACCGAATACTTAAGCTCAAGCCCCACCAATTTTCGCGACAGGTCGTCTCCGACTTGCGTTTTCCTGTAAAAGGAATGCCTCCCTGGCATTACATCCGTCGGTTTGAAGAATGCATCTCTCCTCGAAATTAGGAATGGTTAATACTGGTGGGTTACTTAGAGCTGTCATAATAGCCTCAAATTCTACCTGCTGGCTCTCTCCCCAAACAAATTCGCGTTCCTTCTTAGGAATATAGTTAAGAGGGGCAGCTAACTGAGCGAAATTAGGGAAAAACTTCCGAAAGTAGTTGGCCATACTGATAAATCGGGGGACTCCTTTTTTTGTACTTAGGAGTAGGAAACTTCTTGAGATCAGAAGTACGTTCTAGATCGATTCCATCTTTAGAAAAAAGATGTCTCAAAAACCAAACTTGCTGCTTGGCGAGATGACGTTATAAGGGCTGAGCATAAAATCAGCAGAACGAAGCCTCAATAAGATTTGCTGAAGATGCAAAAATGTTCAGCAAAGGAGCGACTATACACAACAACACTGTCAGGTTAATTATAAACACAATTGGACTTTAAGTGCCCCAAAACATGATCTAAAATCCGTGAAAGCACGGCAACTCCAGTGACTAGGCCAAATGGTACACATTTGGTCCTTATAGAACAGACGCAAAACTGCAACGGACTAGGAATCCTCGCTCAAAGATATTTGATATAATAAGCTGAAACAGGTGGCTCACCCTCACTCCATTAACGCTGATCATCAGCACATATAGAGGGTACCAAATCATTGACTTGAACAAAGGCGGCCGGCCTCCAAGCGAAGACGAGTCGTGACCGATCCTCAGAACTCATGACCTCTAAGAAACTTGTGTTCCTTAAGGCGAGTGTTGTTTCATTCTTTGCAGATTCTAGATACACTTGAACTTAAGTGCAAGGGGTTTTTATATACTCGTGCTGTGCACGTGGCGAGTGTAGGTCCTTGTCATTGTTCAGATATTTACGCACTTTCCTTATTGGTTTAAACACTGTATCAAATGGTTCAAATGACTCTGAGCACTATGGGACTTCACATCTGAGGTCATCAGTCCCCTAGAACTCAGAACTACTTAAACCTAACTAACCTAACGACATCACACCCATCCATGCCCGAGGCAGGATTCGAACCTGCGACCGTAGCAATCGCACGGTTCCAGACTGAAGCGTCTAGAACCGCTCGGCCACAGCGGCCGGTGACAACACAGTACTCCCTGCTTCCTTTCATAGTGGTGGATCGGCTTCTCGTCGCATCTAGTGGCCAGTTCCGCATTACTTGCGGGTGACTGAATACTTTTGTTCAGATAGTGTACTCATGTGGTTTTGGCAACAGCAAAACAGTCGTGTATCTAAAGAGCACAGAATAGGTATGTCAGCATAGTGATTAAATAAAAATTACCACTTTCAATCACGGTCGTGATTTTATTTCAGTGCACAATGCATTTCGAGCTCTGGGTACCTGTCTCCAGGTGCTATAACATTCTACATCAATTTCTTTTTGTTTTCTCAGATTTAGGTTAAATTCTGATCCTGGTAAGATTACAGTGGTATATGACCACGCGGGACTTTGTGAATATAAGTTTATTTACTTTATGCCGCCTGGAAGGCAGCACGTGGGTCTGCTCCTGTAAACTGAAGGGTAGGCCGAATGTAGGAAGCGGGTGAGGTAAAAATCTCGGTACAGTTTTTAACGTAACACTAAATTTAATAGAGAATTTTAGTCAATGATATATGCGTAACTTTTGGTAAAGATGAGCACGTACGTGCGAAGCCGGATGTATCACAGCTAACACCGGAAAAATCTGTAGTGGTTCGCCCACTATGAAGATGAAACAATGTTGGTTGCGAACAAATTGACTGAATCTGGAGCGGCGCTCGTAGAGCTGCACAGCGCCGGCTAGACGGCTCTGTCGTCGGTGTCGGTGTCGTAGTGCCAACCTAAGAAATTGTACCTATGCCGTGGCATCGTAGCTATCGATGCCACAATTTTTCATCTGTCTTACTTATTAAATTGATATTCACAAGGTGCCACTTTGCAATACACCATTGTAATCTCACCAGGCCCAGAATTAACGCAAATCTGAGAAAAGAAAAGAAAATTGATGTAGTCTTGTAATCTTACCTTCCCACTCATGACTATTAAAATTCTCTGTCTCTGCACAAGTTTAGAAAGCTTGAGAGGTGTAAGATATACAAAAGAAAAACTTTTTACTTATATTCATTTTCTCTTGTTGGCTCTAGTTCTTGCGTCTACGGGTACGTTCTTGCGACTGAAATGTCAGAAATGGTTCAATTGGCTCTGAGCACTATGCGACTTAACGTCTGAGGTCATCAGTCGCCTAGAACTTAGAACTAATTAAACCTAACTAATCTAAGGTAATCACATACATCCATGCCCGAGGCAGGATTCCAACCTGCGACCGTAGCGGTCGCTCGGTTCCAGACTGTAGCGCCTAGAACCGCACGGCCACTCAGGCCGGCACTGAAATTTCGATTTACTGGATTCCAGATGCCTAAATAACTGATGAAGCACTATCTGTTGCTATGGTTTCCTTTTGTTTTATCTCTTTCTTCTATATCACATTGACTTCACAGTCTCCATTATCACACAACCCTCAATTACATTGTTGTAGACAAAATTGAAAAACACGTGCATTTCCATCATAGGCATGCTCACTACTACTCGAATTTTGCGCTACTCAAAATATTCCAAAAAGTTAGAAAGAGAAAGAGTTTACATACTTTTTTGGCAAAAGAAGAATCATCATCGAGTTATAACATTATTTTGTAAATAAATCCAGAAATAAATTTAAGAATTTGCAACAGCTTGAACAATTAATAACATGATTTTTAAGTATGCCAGATATTTCGTAATTTCAAATATTTCTACAAGAAGACTAATTTTAGCTGTGCCACTTGCCGCAACTTAATTTCTTTTTATAAATTTGGCCTCAAATGGTTCAAATGGATCTCAGCACTATGGGAATAAACATCTGAGGTCTTCAGTCCCCTAGGCTTAGAACTACTTAAACCTAACTAACCTAAGGACATAACACACATCCATGCCCCAAGCAGGATTCGAACCTGCGACCGTAGCAGCAGCGAGGTTCCGGACTGAAGCCCTTAGAACCGCTCGGCCACAGCGGCCGGCTCTCAAATATAATAAATCTCGTAGAAAATCATAAGAAATTATTTTAGTTAAGCAGCTGAGTTAAAGTTCAGCTATACGAGATGAATCTTGGTATCGGCCACTTCTATAAAAAAGGTAATACTAGAAAAAAGTGTCCCATTGCAACTGTTAAAGCACCCGAAAATAAGCCCCCAGGGCTCGAAATTCGTCGTGAATTGAAATAAAATCACAATTGTCAGTGACAGCGTTTGTTGTCTATTTTAGGAAAGTAATACACTCACGGAAGAAACAACGAAAACTATAGATAAAAAAAAGTCGCCCTATCGGGAGCCCAATTCGCTTCTAGTTCAGCATTAAAGTAACAGGCGGTTACGGACTTCACTCTTTTTTACTTTTACATATCATTTCGAACAGTTCTCACTGAATGCAACGACACAGTGTTCACGAGTCACCGTTGAGGTAAACGAAGTAGCAGTGCTAGCAGGAGGCGGTAGTTGGCGGCGATTGCCGCTGCTGGGTGCCAGTGCAAACTATTCTACGCGGCCCGCCGGGCCGGTCGGCTGACAGCGTGCTCATCCTTATTTGTGGCGGCGGCGGCGTTTGGGCGGAACCAGTTGGCGACGGCTGGCAGATGGCGGTCCCATCCGGTCGTCCACCCTGGGCCCAGCCACACCCAGACTCGATTACTTCAGCAGCAGAACCGGTGCGGTCTGTCCGAGTGCAACCACCCCGCGATTCGTTCCTCCGCGCCGCATGTCGCTCCCCACTCGTCTGCAGGGACAGCCCTGTCGCGCTGGTGCTTCGGCAAGTGGGTCTTGCGAAATTGAGGAAGTGACCCTAATGTGCCGGAAAATTTCGCTACTGGTCTCCGAAAGCAAGACAGGCGGTGCTCTTCGGAGTCGTCTCGAGGAACTTGATCTCTGTCGCCGAGAGAACCAGTCGTCCCACGCGGTTACACAATTAATCATTTTTATTCATCCAGTCAGTTGCGGATCCTTATACTAGTGATACTGCATTTCTACAATAATAATATATACAGGGTGAAAAGTATTTAAACCGACAAACTCTGGGAGGTTTCAGGGGACATCAAAAGAAATATTTTTCCCTAATGTAATTTTTTCCTATGAGGATTATTTAAACCGATGGAGGCCGTATTACGCTCTTCAGTTGTTAGAGGCCGTATTACGATCTTCATTTGTTAGAGGGCGTATTACGCTCTTCAGTTGTAGGCAACTGCTGTCCACCAGTGCAGTAGTGCGTTGTCTCTGTTTGCTAATGTAGCGATACACCTGCAGCGAGTACACTGATATGGTTGGTGCGTACTACGTAGCGGACGACAACGGACGAGCAGCACAGCGGGTTTATCAACAATAATATCCTAATCGCCGTATCCCGCTCCATACGACCTTTGCTGCCATGTACGAACGTCTGCGTGAGACCGGCTCATTTAGCAGATTACCTGGACAGGGACGCCGTCGCACGGTAAGAACACTGCAGGTTGAGGAAGCTGTCTTGCAGCATGTGGAGCGGGATCCTTCAATTAGCACTCGTGTAATTGCACGTAAAAAGGGGACGAATCAGACGAATGTAAGAACAGTCCTTCTAGAGCAATTGTTACGTTCATTTCACTTACAGCGTGTCCACAACCTGGAACCATTTGATTATCCACTCAGAGCACAGTTTTCGCAGTGGTACCTGGAACAGTGTGAAATGCATCCTACATTTCCATCCTCTGTGTTGTTTACCGATGAAGCAACGTTGGGGGGTGATGGAGTCTTCAACATGCATAATTCGCGTGTTTGGAGTGAGGATAACCCACATGCCACAGTTACTAGCGCTCATCAAGTGCGGTTCTACGTTAATGTGTGAGTCGGTGTTGTTGGGGACTGTTTAATTGGGCCGTATCTGCTACCTAGTTGTTGTCTCTTGCTCATAAAAAATGGAAAACTGTTTGTTGGTTTAACCTATTTGCCGCCAGAGAAATCTTCCTCTACCCGTTTAAATACTCCTCATAAGAAAAAATGATTTTAGGGAAAAATATTTGTTTTAATGTCCCCTACAACCTCCCAGAGTTTGTCGGTTTAAATACTTTTCACCCTGTATAATATGACCAGGGGAGTGAGAACATAATATTTTGAACAGGAACCCACGTCCGGAAACGTACCGTGTCCGTTCTAAGACGGTTCCAGTTCAGATGCGTAACGCGCCCACATCTGTTGAGGGACAGAGAAAAGTCTCAGAGTTGCTGTCCTGATATGCAATAGCGTGGAGAGGGTGACATGTTCTACGTCAAACAGTCACTTAAAGTGTGCCTTGCTGCGAGTTTCATTTACGAGAGTCCTATGGAGACAGAGGAAGATCTGCTTGCACGAGTTCTGGCCGCTGCACTAGAAACTGAAGAGACACCCGGTGGGATGGAAGTGTGTACCAGAACATGCTTCGTAGGTACAATGTCTGTAACAACTTTGGTGGTCGCCACATCCAGCCGCTCTGTAATACATCGATGCTGTTCCGTACGTGCAGTATGCTTGGTTCCTTTTTCTTCTGGAATAATGTAAACACATAATGCTAGGGTGTTAATACAAACAACTGTGCTTGACTGATAATTGGATGTTTCGTTATCTTTCCTTTCGAACTGTTATCTAATAACTGTACTGCGTCACACCTAATTCAGTTCCTTAAGCAGAAGTGGATGAGTTACACAACTGAATTGAAACCATCGTAGAACAGAAACCGTACGTTTCCGGACAAGGGTTTCTGTTCAATTTATTATGTACTCAATCCTCTTTAGGATTACTTTAAGTTTGTAACAGGAATTTCCGAACACCCTATATGTATGCGGTTATATTGTTCACCAACTGGGACGAAACAGCAATTTAACCTCGTTCTGACAATTCAAATCCAACTGTGTTGCATGAGAGCTGAAATGTGGTAAAAGCGTTCTCGTTTCAACTCTGCGTCGTGATTCTAAGCATAAGCGAGTCCGCACCTGCGTCAATGCGGCAGCCTGCATGGAGGATTAGTTGCACTTATAAACTGAAATTTTGTGGACAAATGATTGGCTGCAAAACCAAAAACCGTGGTGCAGGTTCTATTGAACCCATCATTCTTTACACGTCCCCACAACTTGTATAGATATAAATCTTTAAACGTGGAAACTGAGGTTCAGAAAATCGCCAGAAAAACGCTGGACGCGTAACTGAAACCTATATTCTTAAAATCAGTCGAAGCAGTCCCTAACTTTTTTAGTCATAATAACAGTTCAAAATCTGTCCACAGTCGGGCTAAATCAGTCATTTACAAATTTATCAATATGTCCGCCGACAATAGTATTTTCCAGCGATTGCATTCACGTACCTCCAAGAAGGCTCAGACCGCATTAGTCATACTTCATTACAGTCCTTCCACTCTTAATATGCAAATTATAAGGCGTAAGTCATCTCCAATTTCCAGAAAGTTCGACACACTAATGCAATAGTGTGTGGCTCGTTATCACCAGCTGCACGTTGTCACGCAGCATGTACTTACGTAAAGCCAAAAATTAACACAATTTCAACAAAATTCATTGTATCTTTAAACACAAATTAAAACATAAAGTTAAATACATTGGGGAAGGCAGGTCAGAGAAAAGAGGGCAGCATAATCATTGTGCCTGTTGCGGGAACTCTATCATTACTGTGTAAGACACCCGTGATCTTCAGTGGCTCGATACAGACTAATGAAGTAATTGAGATTTATTCTGTGTGTTATCTCAGTTGCCTTTGTTTCTGTGACAGTAGCATCACAGTAGTGAGAAACTGTGTAATATATTATCATCAAGAGGTCTAACACAACACACAGAGAAATGCAAGAACACACAGCATATCGCTGTTGTGTCGCTCTTTCATGGCATTCAGTGTACCTATACTCGACGTGTGTATCGGCCAGTCCTTCAGCGTTAATATGACATATTAATGACATAACTGTATTAATAAACATTTGCTGAGCCACGATCGGTTCCAGTCTATAGATCATCGTTAGGTTGCCGAATTGTGGCAATATTGTGATATCAATGGTCTGGTTGTCAGTTCGTAAGAAACGAAAGCGGTTGTCTGTGGTGTACAACGTGATTAAGGTTATCGTCATCGTTAAAACTGTCCGTACTGCTGTGTATAGCTGTTCAAGTACAACTAACGCTGCCTGAAAAGCAAACACGATACACAACTGAGCAGAATCGAAATCAAATTTGAGAGCGAAGAGTAAAGTGAACGTTACTGTTGTCTGTAGCAAGGAGCATGGGTCTTGTAGACAAAGTTAATGGAGGTGGGAGGGGGTGGGGCTAAGAAATTAAATGAAATGTAGTTACCATGTAAGGAGCCATCGAAGACCATAGGCCCTTTAAACTAAAAAACTCAGAAAGTATCCCTGAATGAACTTCGAAATTCAGTCGGTGGAGTTTGGTATATCAGCACTTTCAAGTTGATTTTCAACCGCGAAATGGCGGTGTTGCTCCAATGTTGGGACAAAATAATGTGAGCTCGTTAATATAAAACATTGCAACAGTTTTTTCTCTGCCTTTTGATTTCAATTTATATTCTACACTGAGGTGACAGAATCCATGGGATGTCTTTCAAAAACGTGTCTTAACTCCTTTTGTTCGATGTAGTGCAGCAACTCCACGTGGCACGGACTCAACACGTCGATGGAAGTCCCCTAAAAATACTGAGCCATGCTGTCTCTATTGCCATCCATAATTGCGGAAGTGTTGCCTTTGCAGGATTTTGTGCACGAACTGATCTCTGGATTATGTCCCATAGATTTTCAATGGGAAGCATGTCAGGTGATCTGGTTGGCCAAATTACTCGCTTGAACTGTCCAGAATGTTCTTCAGACCAGCTGCGAACAATTGTGTCCCGGTGACATTACGCACTGTCATCCATAAAAATTCCATCGTTGTTTGGCAACATGAGGTCCACGAATGGCTACAAATGGTCTCGAAATAACCGAACAAAACCATTTCCAGAGAATCCAGTCCATTCCCTGTACACATAGCCCACACCATTATAGAACCACCACCACCTTCCACAGGTCCAGTCCATTCCCTGCAAATACTGCCCACACCATTATGGAGCCACATACCTTGCGAAGTGCCTTGTTGACAAATTGGGTCCATGGCGTCTTGGGTTCTGCGCCACACTGGAACCCTACCATCAGCTCTTACCACTTCAAATCGGCACTCGTCTGACCAGGGCGCAGTTTTCCAGATGTCTAGGGTCCAAATGATACGGTCACGAGCCCAGGAGAGGCACTGCAGGCAATGTCGTGCTGTTAGCAAAGGCACTAGCGTCTGTCCTCTGCTTCCATAGCCCACTGACGCCAAATTTCCCCGCACTGTCCTAACGGACACGTTCGTCGTACGTCCTACATTGACTTCTGCGGTTATTTCACGCAGCTGTATCTCTGTTAGCGCTGGTAACTCTAAGCAAATATCGATGCTCCTTGTCGTTAAGTGAAGCCATCGGGTACTGCGTTGTCCGTGGTGAGAACTAATGCCTGAAATTTAATATTCTTGGCACAATCTTGACACTGTAGATCTCGGAATATTGAATTCCCTAACGATTTTCAAAATGGAATGCCCCATGTGTCTAACTCCAACTATCATTCTACGTTCAAAGTCTATTAATTTCCGCCGTGCGGCCATGATCACGTCGGAAACCTTCTCACAGGAATCACCTGACTACAAATGACAACTCAGCTAATGCATTGTCCTTTTATACTATGTGGACGCGATACTACATCCATCTGTATATGTGCATATCAATATTTCATGACTTTTGTCAGCTCACTGTAAGTGTCATTCAACTAAAAACGAGACATATGGAAAAATGATAAGCGAACTGGTTATTATTTCGAAGGCAATCGCCTTAACTCTTACTACACTTACCTAACTGTGAGGCATGACCGTCAGTGCCTTTACGTAAAAATGTTTGCGTTGCCTACGGGACCATGATTGTAACCAGGCGTGCTCCTCTTCGTTCGAAGCAAATTGACGGACACGGTGGTCTTTCTTCAGGGCTCCAGAGATATGGAAACCGCGTGAAAAGAGATTAGGACAGTACGGCGGATGTGTGAGTGCTTCCGAGCTAATGAGCTGACGCTTAGTCGAAACAACAGGCACGGCAGCTCCGGAAGTCATACTGAGTGCAAGAGTTCGCTGCTTATTAACTTGCTGGATTACGGGGTCCCAATTAACGCACAACGTACGTGGACATTTTGCAAGAACTGAAGCATGCCCTCAAGTCCAAACGTCTAGTCCCGATCTCTCCACATCCGATTTTCATATTTTTGGAGCCCTAAGGAAAGACGATACGTGTCCGGCGATTTGCTTCGGACGAACAGACGCACGCATGAATACAGTCACTGTTCCGTGGACATTGGAAACATCTTTCCATGAAGGCGTTGACCATCTTGTCTCACAGTGGGGTAAACGTATTAACAGTATGGCGATTACTTTAGAAATAATATTCAGGTTATTTACTTTTCTCCTGTGTGTCTCGTTTCCATTTGACTGCCCGTTATATAATACACAACGTGATAAAAGTATCCGGACACTCCAAAAACATACGTTTTTGTCAGCAGCTCGTGGTTGTGCGGTAGCGTTCTCGCTTCCCGCGCCCGGGTTCCCGGGTTTGATTCCCGGCGGGGTCAGGGATTTCTCATCCTCGTGATGACTGGGTGTTGTGTGATGTCCTTAGATTAGTTAGGTTTAAGTAGTTCTACGTTCTAGGGGACTGATGACCATAGCTGTTAAGTCCCATAGCCATTTGAACCATTTAGCCATACGTTTTTCATATTAGGTGCATCGTGCTGTGACCAAATGCCAGGTACTCCATATCAAAGACCTCAGTAGTCATTAGACATCGTGAGAGAGCAGGATGGGGCGCTCAGCGTAACTCACGGACTTCGAACGTGGCCAGGTGACTGAGTGTCACTTCTGTCATACGTCTGTACGCGACATTTCCACGCTCCTAAACATACTGTAAGTAGGATGTTTAGGTTTTTTTTTTTAATTGGTAACGCCGCCGCCACGTAGCGCTCTGTATGAAAATCACTGGATGTGCCGTGTGCAGTCTGTGGCTGGTTGGCATTGTTGTAATACTTGCCATTGTAGTGTTGGGCAGCGGCAGCTGGATGCTAACAGCGCGTAGCGTTGCGCAGTTGGAGGTGAGCCGCCAGCAGTGGTGGATGTGGGGAGAGAGATGGCGGAGTTTTGAAATGTGTAAGAATTGGTGTCATGAACTGATATATATATATTATGACTATAAAGGTAAATACATTGTTTGTTCTCTATTAAAATCTTTCATTTGCTAACTGTGCCTATCAGTAGTTAGTGACTTCCGTAGATTGAATCTTTTATTTATCTGGCAGTAGTGGCGCTCGCTGTATTGCAGTAGCTTGAGTAACGAAGATTTTTGTGAGGTAAGTGATTTGTGAAAGGTATAGGTTAATGTTAGTCAGGACCATTCTTTCGTAGGGATTTTTGGAAGTCAGATTGCGTTGCGCTAAAAAATATTGTGTGTCGGTTTAAGCAAAGTCTTGTAATAATTTTTCCAAGGGGACGTTTCATATGTCGACCCTTAGCCAAGGATACCTCACTGGAATCTTCTGATTTTTTTCCTTGTAGTTTGTGTAATTAGTGTAGCTTTTGTTTATTACTAGCGCATAATTGTAGAGAGAATTTCCTCTGTAGTTGCAGTCTTGCATTGTTGTACAGTAAAATAGTTGTGGCATGCATGTAGTTTTTGCACGAAGTATTCCGCAGCTGCGCTTGCAATTAACTAGTTATTATTTTCAGTGCTATGTTAATGTGTTCTCTTATTTTTGTTCTTCAAATTGTGTTTTCTGTGTTGTCGTGTGATAAATTGTGACAATAATGGCGTGTGAAAAACGTAACACTAGGCTCCAAAGTAAACTGAGAAATGACAGTGAAGACAAAAGCAGTGTGTTAGCGTCATCATGTAATGAATTCACTGACATTCAAAGTAGTAATTTGGTAATAGCGCATAGGGAAATGGAGCGGGCTGCAAATAATGGTGTAGGCAGTGAAACAATTAGTGAACAGGGAAGCATTAACGATCGATCGGTCGGCAACAGCTCGCCTCAGGATTCCGAAATGACAGGACACAATCTTGCAAATACTGTAGATTCAGATTTTGCGTCCTCACCGTTTTCTCAAATAAATCAAGACACATTTTCTGCTTTTCAAAATGCGAATATTGCCGGTTCAAATGCATTGCCGAAAAGCACTGAGGAACATGTTTCAGACACCAGTGCACTGTTATTACAGTTAGTGCAATAAATGGGACAAAGGCTACAAAAGTTAGACACAACGCTTGAACAAAATCAGAAACAAATGGGACAAAATCTTCAAAAGTTAGACACAATGGAACAAAATCTTCAAAAGTTAGATACAATGGAACAAAATCAGCGACAAACACTGCAAAAGCTTCAAAAGTTAGACACCACACTTGAACAAACGCGTGAAGATTTAACTAATGAGTTACGTAGCATCGAATCGAAATGTCAAAAAGTCTGTAATGACGTAAAAACACAAATTTGTGAGCATTTCCAACCTATTTTTTCGCAGCATGAAAATGCATTACAGAATCACGAAGCAGCCATAAAAGAACTGCAAACTATTGTTCATGAAAATCATGAGACCTTGCAAGCTAAAATTGACTCAGTTGCATCTACCGATTCGGTTACGCAACTTGCAAAAACTCAAGCGAACTTAAAGGACACAGTAGATACTCTGAAAATTGGTTCAGAAAGACACACAGAGGAAATAATTTCACTGTCGGATAAAGTAGCCGAACTTTCAGATCAGTTCACTAACTTATCTACAAAGGTAGATGATGATCTGAATGACACAAAACCTGTAGCCTTCACTGACACTGAAGAGTATGAACAAATTAGTAAATTCAAGCAGAATCAAAATCAAATCAACACACAGTACAAAAAAGAAATGCGGGAAGTACAAGATCAGTTGGCTCAAGTAATACAAGAATTACATATTTCAGAGGACACTCGCGCCCCAGTATGGGAAGAGGGACATAGCAATATAGAACAACCACAAAATAATAACACAGGGCATTTCGGAAAGTAATTGGCAAGGTGCACCGAATTTTGAGATGGAACCGCCGATACGACGTAACAATGACCGATATACTACCCGCCGACACGATGATTTTGACTATAAGCTGTTTATGACTACACGTAAATTCAAAACATTTAAGAAATCTGGCAACGACATTCATCCACAAGCGTGGCTCCATAAATTCTCTCATTGTTTTCCTCCCAACTGGTCATTAGAACACAGATTAGAATTTATGTGTGGCTACTTAGAGAATGAACCAGCTGTAAGAATGCGATCGGTCATTCACGATTGCCACAGTGAAGGAGAATTTTACCATGCCTTCCTCTCAGCATATTGGTCCCAAGCCACACAAGACCGAGTAAAACATAGCATCATAATGATGAAACATTTCGAACAATCTGAATTTTCCAGTCTTGTCAAATATTTTGAAGACATGTTACATAAGAATCAGTATCTTTCAAACCCATACAGCCCCTCAGAACTCATCCGCATTTGCTTAATCTAATTACCTGAACATTTACGACAGATTATTTTAGCAGGACGATGCAAAGACGACATTGAAGCTTTTCAGGGACTGTTACAAGAACTGGAAATTGACACTGACAATCGCAGAACGCGAAAACAGGAACACAACAATTACAGGTCACATCCGTCGCAATTCCGCGATGAAAGAAATAATAACTGGACACGACAAGGCTATTCTCACAACACAAATCGTGACCAAAACAGACACCACCCGTATGACAACCGTTGGCAGAGTAGTAAAAATTACAGGGAAAGATCACCTCTCCGCAGTAGTGACTATCACAGAGACAATCAGGGAAACAGACAATATGGGAACCAAAATAATTATTATCAAGGGAGACGGAATAACTTCAGACGCAACGGTCCAGCGCGCAGTTACGATTCAGGGAGAAATTCTCCACCACGTGACCGACAAGAAATTAATTACAGAAATTACCGACATGACGACAGACGATATGATCGTAACGACAGACCTGAATTGCATCAGAACTCGCGGGATTCAAACAGAGCAGGGCCCTCTCGGCAAGGTGTATTTGTAGAAGTTAGGTCTCCTAATCCCAATAACGACGCGTGTCAACAAAGAAACAGACAATGACTCGCACCGCAGGCAGCCGCGTGCGCCCGCTGGCTCAGGAAAAAAAAAAAAAAAAAAAACAAAAAAAAAACAAAAAAAAAAAACATAAGCTAACCTTGAGCAAAATTCCAGTGTTCCTTACCGACGTAACCAAATGATAATTGCGTTGAGACTGAAACTCTGCGCACTAGGAAGAGTAAAAGATTACACCACATTTCACATGTAAAACCGTTTATTGAAAGATAATCTGTTTTTTAACTTTGTCTTTGCCATAAAACATTTCACTTCACATTTCTAGTATGCTTTGTCACACTTAGAAACTGTTAACATGCAACAATGTTTTGAAGTTCACTATCCAGTCTAGAACCTACGGAACATATTTAGACAGTATTTACGAGTGCATTGTTATAGTGAACAGACATCACTGTGTTATTTCGTGTGTACATTCTTGCTTGTTAGTTGCACGATTACGTAACGACTATAAGGCTCGCATACTTAGAACATTTACCAGTATTGCTAATGAGATTTTAATGCAACATTTTGGTTTGGTTGAAAAGACATTCTTTATTTGAAGTACTTTCTGTGAGATTAAAGATGACTTAGCATTTCGTTTCTTTGATAGCTACACGATTATATCACAATGCTACTAATGTGTGACACAATTTACATTGTGCTTTTGCGGTGTATCTTTTTTATATCTGCACAGCTTTTCTGAATTCTTCTGGAAAGGAAAACATATTTTAGTAGTAATGTTTGTGGTATAGCTACAATGAGACAGCCTTTTCTGTAGCACAACAATACGTACAGTACAGTACTTACTTCATCACGGCAATAAGCGTAATAACTAAGATATCTATACGCAAAGCATTTCAATTTCGTTTATCATGAGGTAAGTACATTGGCTTCTGCAGAACTTAGCTTTCGGAGGACAATAACTACGACACTTCCACAGAGATTGTCTTACAACAAGACGCACATTTAGCGCTACAGGACACGCATTAAACTATTTATTTTTCAACATATTTGAATTACAAAGAAAGTTTTCCGTGATACATTTCATTCCATTGCTGTAATCTGTAACACCTGAGGATATAATTACATTATTCCTCAGGGGGGTACACGCTTACTTTGTGTACCATGTGTATGGCAACCACAAGGAACCCTAGCTAATATGGTATTTGCTTATACAACTTTACACATCGGTACCATATTTTTCTAACACATTAATTACACAGGTATCTGATCATTTGACAGAGAAACCAACATATTTTTACTACGTTAGTGACACATGTTTACGCAATTACGCAGGTGGATAACTTCACACTTATGAAATTGTATATTGTCTGTACTTTGTGAACTGTTCATATTTTTTCGGAACCATTGTGATACTATGAGAGCTTTAAATGACATATTTGGTATCGGATCATGATTTTTAAAGTACGTTTGAGGTAGATGACACTTTTGACATGAGCAGAAAATTTTTTTTAGGTTTTGAAATTATTGGAAGAAGCTACGACGTTTTTGAGATTTGGCTGAGGTTTTATGATGTTATGATGACGATGTGTATTACGCTGTTGCGGTATGTTTATTATCAATAAGCTGATGCTATATGAGGAATTTGATTATGCTACTTATTTGTTATGATGAAATATTGAAGAAGTGTCGACGAATATGTATACGTGTAATAAGGTAAGGAATAATGAGTAGTGGTTAGGGACTCTGATTTGTGGAAAAGAATGTTGGTAACCGAGAAGCGTACTTTAAGAGTTATGAAATGTGTGTATATGCGTGAATGTATCACTATGCTGGCGAAAATTTTTTGGACATTATTCTATTTAAAGAATTTTGTTTCTACATATTTGTAAAGCAAATTCTTGATCTGTGAAAATATTTTTATATTTGACTGTCACTGTAGCGGAAACTGACGTAAATTTTTCAGTAAGAAAGGTAAGTGACCAACTGCACGTAATGCGTCGTGGGCGCCCAGCTGGGCGACAGCCACCAGGAAACAAGCCATTAGTGTGTGCCTTTCAGAGGCACAGGTGAAAAAAAATAGGGAGGCCATTATCCTAGCTATTGACATTCCTTTGTAGAAAGCACCGCAAATACGACACGCTCATTTCTTGGAAACATTCTTACATCTGCTCACTGATTAGGACAAGTGTCTTTCTACGAGAGTTGAGAGAACTTCTTCTGCCTTATGAAATGCCACATAGCTAGTTAATGATGTTTTTATTCTTTACTTTGCATAATTGCTTATTTCATTTGATATCTGGTTTCCAGCTGTGTTACAACATTGGTTTTATAAAATAAAAGTAAATGCATTTTCTAATGTGAAAACTTTCTGTCAACAGATCTGTTAAATAATAATTTTATGATCCACATTCTTCAAAAAAAAAAAAAAAAAAAGAAGAAGCACTTGCAAAGGAAAGAACAATAAGAAGGGACTAGTAACAGGAACTGCATACATAATTTTCTTTTCAAGTACTTGGTAATTTATTTCATAGAATTAGTTGTGGTGCACCACTTTAATTATATAGACATTAAGATGTGAATATACATTTCCCTTATCTGCATTGTTGTTTTTAGTGTACTATTTTTTCTGCTTGTGGGTTTGTCATGTTTAGGTATAAGTAATAGCATTTGCTGCGGCTGTTTGCCATGGATAGTGCTACTGAATGTCACTTTGTATTACTAGGTTAAGCCAATTTTATTACTAATTTATTTTTCTTGTTTGCTGCGCATTGCCTTATATTAGTTGTAATATTGCTGCCTTTTTTTGCCAATTTCCATTTTTTTAACATTGCTGTTTGTGTAAATTGTTTTGTGCTGCTGCATTGCCTCATCCCTTAGTTTAGCATCTGAGCTCAGTAGGTTTAAGTTAGCTTAAGAGGGGGTATATTATATAAGAAACTAACTATGATGAATTGGAAGAAAAGCATTGAGAAGCTATAAGGAAATGGTTTGGCCAAAAAAAGTAGTGTACAGTGGAGAAAAACTATTTTTGAAAGAGGATGTGAACAGAATACAGAAAGCAGGTTTAGATAGGACTTTTTGGGAATAATGATGAACAATGGGAGATCTCTATGCAAAATACTGCAGTAAAACAAACCCTGTCCTTTCCTTACGTATTATCCCTCTTTGTGTTTATGTACCCTTGTGTATTTGTCTTTTTCCTGTCTTTATGTGTTTAGCTAATAAGATTTATGTTGTAGAATTTTTCAAATACTATGTTATTTTCTTTGTAAATATGTTCAGACATTATTTATTGTGTTTTGTTTTAATGCTCATGTATGAAGTTGATGTTTCAAAAGTTATTCTGATCTTTTATGTATGTACTTATGTCGTAATTTTTGTAACACTGATGTATTTGCTATTTCGATTCTTTTGTAAAGCCTATACTACTGCAAATGTTATCTGCATTGTTATGTTCTTTAAAGATGTATTTTGTACCTTTGTTATTGTATTCTCATGTTATAAAATTGTAATTGACACCAGTTCATCAAATTAAGTAACTTGTAAATTACATTTCACTGCACACGTTTCTGTTGGTCATAGTATATGGACAATATGTGAGAAGTAGGGACTGATAGTGTTTGCACGTGTGTTAATAACTCAGTAAGGGACTGGATAACAGCATTGCTGGTTCTATGGACATTTCAAAAACAATTTTTCTGAGTGCACAAGTGGTGGTTATGGACTTGCTAATTGTCCGCAAGACTCTTCAATGGTGATTGTGCACCTGCACAGTCAAACAGATGGCTGCTGGCCATCTCTACAAGGACTACAGTGGGTCTACACCTTTGATGACCCACCAATACCATTATTTCTACAAGGACTGCAGTGGGTCTGCATCTCTGGTGGCCCACCAATACCGTAATCTCTACCAGGACTACAATGGGTCTACTCTGTGTTGACCTACCTACCGATAGTCTTCAACGTCGACTGACTCTGTTGTGGCCCATTACCTGTCTGCATGTCAAGAGTCAGCACTGTCTTTCGTTGGAAGGACAACACTACTTCTTCGAGACTGCTTAGAAATCCACTACTTCCAAGTGCATTTTCTTTTACTACTCAGACTTTGAGAAAAACACTGCAACTTTACTTTGATGAATGATCAGGACTGTCTTTATGGACTGTGAGAAAATTTTAGCTTTTGACCAACATTGTATCGATAAGTGTGTGTGCATTTCATTTCTTTGTTATTGTAATTATGAAAAAATTTTTCAAATCCGTATTGGCCACTGCCCAAAACAATTTGTAAATTTTTTTGTGGGGAGCATGGGGGCTATGTTAGTAGGATGTTTAGGTTTTTTTTTTAATTGGTAACGCCGCCGCCACGTAGCGCTCTGTATGAAAATCACTGGCTTTGCCGTGTGCAGTCTGTGGCTGGTTGGCATTGTTGTAATACTCGCCATTGTAGTGTTGGGCAGCGGCAGCTGGATGCTAACAGCGCGTAGCGTTGCGCAGTTGGAGGTGAGCCGCCAGCAGTGGTGGACGTGGGGAGAGAGATGGCGGAGTTTTGAAATGTGTAAGAATTGGTGTCATGAACTGATATATATATATATTATGACTATAAAGGTAAATACATTGTTCGTTCTCTATTAAAATCTTTCATTTGCTAACTGTGCCCAGTACTTAGTGACTTCCATAGTTTGAATCTTTTATTTAGCTGGCAGTAGTGGCGCTCGCTGTATTGCACTAGCTTGAGTAACGAAGATTTTTGTGAGGTAAGTGATTTGTGAAACATATAGGTTAGTGTTAGTCAGGACCATTCTTTCGTAGGGATTTTTGGAAGTCAGATTGCATTGCGCTAAAAAATATTGTGTGTCAGTTTAAGCAAAGTCTTGTACAATTTTTCTAAGGGGACGTTTCAATACCTAGGTCCACTGTTCCCAGTGTAACAGTGAAGTGAAAAATGAAGGGACACAAATAGCACAAAAGCGTACAGGCTGACCTTTTCTGTTGAGTGACAGAGACCGCCAACAGTTGAAGAGAGTCGTAATGTGTAGTAGGTAGACATCTTTCCAGACTATCCCACAGGAATTCCAAACTGCATCAGGATCCACTGCAAGTACTATCACAGTTAGGCGGGAGGTGAGAAAACTTGGATTTCATGGTTGAGCGGCTGCTTATTAGCCACATATCACGCCGGTACATGCTGAAAGACACCTCGCTTGGTGTGGAGTGACGAATCTCGGTACACAATGTAGCGATTCGATGGCAGGGTGTGGGTATGGTGAATGCCCGGTGAACGTCATCTGCCAGCGTATGTAATACTCACAGTTAAATTCGGGGGCGGGGGTCGTGTTTTTCAAGACACTATCACAGCACAGGCTTACATTGGTCATTTAAGCACCTTTTTGCTTCCCACTGCTGAAGGGAAATCCTGGGGTGGCGACTGCAACCTTCAACACGGTCGAACAGCTGTTCATAATGCATGGTCTGTGGCGGAGTGATTACATGACAATAACATCCCTGTAATGGACTGACCTGCACAGAGTCCTGACCTGAATCCTATAGAACACCTTTCTGATGTTTTGGTTCAAAAATGGCTCTGAGCACTATGCGACTTAACTTCTGAGTTCATCAGTAGCCTGGAACATAGAGATAATTAAACCTAACTAACCTGAGGACATCACAAACATCCATGCCCGAGGCAGGATTCGAACCTGCGACCGTAGCGGTCGCTCGGTTCCAGACTGTAGCGCCTAGAACCGCACGGCCACTCCGTCCTGCCGATGTTTTGGAATGCCAACTTCGTGCCAGGGCTCACTGACCGACATCGATACCTCTCCTCAGTGTGGCGCTCCATGAAGAATGGACTGCCATTCTCCAAGAAACGTTCAAGCACCTGCTTGAACGTATGCCTGTGAAAATGGAAGCTGTCATCAAGGCTAAGGGTGGGCCAAAACCATATTGAATTCCAGCATTACCGATGGATAGCGCCACGAACTTGTAAGTCATTTCCAGCCAGGTGTCTGGATACTTTTGATTACATAGGGTATCTCGCCAGATCGTCTGGGACAGTGTGGCTGTTATGTTGCTCTGACATCATGTCAAACCATTTCTTTTTTCTTTAATTTTGATCTGGTCTTCAGAAATGAAATCCATTCAGTCGTCTCTAAGTATATCTGTATACAGACATAAATACTTGCCACATCTATTACAACACAGTCAGCAAATTGTTAATAATACAGTAACGTTTGCTCGAATATCAAAACGTAGACTAAAGGGTCCAGCATATGAGATAAGTCTATTTCTGTTAAAAACTAGTAGTAGGTACAGAACCTCCACTATCAGATGGGTACTTCCCTGGTGCGCATTCGTACTACCCTTTCTACTGGCTGTGGAACATCATGTTTCGTGGTGGCGCCAGGAACTGCAGAGCAAATTCGGATTATGTAGAGGGGGTGCGTTGTGGGTGCTAGCTGCTCTTCCTTATTGATCATTCGTTAGTGTTCCTACCCCTCGGCTGGCATCTCTGCTGTTTGAAGTGCTCAGCATCTACATACCTCCGTCCGAACAGACCTCGGAAGGCCCAACGGTACCGAACGACCGTCTTGTCACCTTAGACCGGTAGACGTCACTGGATGCAGATATGGACTGATGTGTGGTCAGCACACTGCTCTCAGTTTTCGTGACCGGAGCCGCCAATTCTCTGTCAAGTACCTCCTCAACGGGCCTCACAGGGGGTGAGTGCACTCGCTTGCCGACAGTCTCGGCAGAGCCAGACGGTCACCCTTCCAAGTGCTAGCCAAACCCGACAACGCTTAACTTCGGTGATCCACTGCGGCAAAGCCGTTGGCAACGTCTAAATAAGAAGAATGGAGAAAGAAAATGAGTCACAGTACACGAGACGTCAACCGAAATCTCTGCGTTCTGTCCCAAATGGGTTAATTGTGAACGACCTACCGCCGTGTCATCTTGTGACAGTAACATCATTCGGAGCGATGTGAAGGGGCATGGGGTCAACACTACGCTCTCCCTGCCGTTGTCGATTTTCTAAGCCTTGGAGGCGTTACTTGTAATTAATGTAGCTTCTCCTCTGGCATCACCAGACTGAGCGTACACCATTCCACTCGCACCAACAAGGAAAACTCCCTGGAAGTACCAGGAATCGAACCCGTTTCCCCCGAACGGCAACGAGCTATGGAGGCGGACGCCGAGAAGGGAGTTCACAAGTTTCTTCACGCATGCCTCATCCATCTGAAGCCACTTGTTGATGAGCAGACCCAGTATAGCTAAAAAATTGCAGGGTAGTGACTGCTGCTTTTCACTCGCTGTTCCAAATAGTCCCAGGTATTTGCTCCGGATACAAGTTCTTAGGATTTCTAGGTCAGAGTCAATTTCAATAAAATCATTTTGAGTGTTAGGCCTAGTTGTTATGAAGAAGGAGAGAGGGAGCCTATAAGATGAGCGAGATGAGTCAACGGGCGTTCTCATTCCGGACGCCCAGGCGTATTTTCATTTCCGTGAAAGAAGCATGGTTGCTCCAGAGAGCGCGAAGACAGCTTGGCAGTGGAGAGCGCGCGGGAAACCCACTTCCACAGTAAATGGCGCCGCGCCATTGTCAGCTGCGCAGGGTGTAGAGCGGGGCGCGGTGTCCACCTTGGGGCCACAGCCTGGGGTCCGGACAGCTCCTCCGCCGGCGGCCTACAAATGAAAACACTCTCAGCGCCCGGGATTGGGTTCCTTTGTAGGCCGCGTTCTCGCACATTTGTATGTGCATTGTGGGCCGGATCCTGAAAAGAAGCCATTGTCTGCGCCCGAGGCTGCCTATTGTGGCGACCATTTATTGTATTAGTCCGAATCTTTTTCACCCCGGCGTTCTTGCGGCGCGTCCTCCGGAGCTCTTACTGCGGGGCGGCGGCGGTCCAGCGAGGCACTGCGCCGCGCATGCGCAATGGCTGCAGGTGCTCCGCAGCCTGCCCCGTCGCTGATGCCAGACACGTCCTCCGCGCCCGCGGCTATTGTGAGGGGCGACAAATGCCTGTTATCTCCGGCAGAAGAGCGGTCGCCTGTCTCAACCCGCAGATTTGGTCTAGACGGATGCTGATACTCTCAGTAATATACGCAAAGTTCTGTAGTGCTATTGACTTTGCAGATAAAACTCTATATACACTACTGGAAATTAAAATTGCTACACCAAGAAGAAATGCGGATTATCAACGGGTATTTATTGGACAAATACGTTACACTAGAACTGACATGTGATTACATTTTCGCGCAGTTTGGATGCATAGATCCTAAGAAATCAGTATCCAGAACAACCACCTCTGGCCATAATTACGGCCTTGATACGCCTGGGCATCGAGTCAAACAGAGCTTGGATGGCGTGTACAGGTACAGCTGCCCATGCAGCTTCAACACGATACCACAGTTATCAAGAGTAGTGACTGGCGTATTGTGACGAGCCAGTTGATCGGCCATCATTGACCAGACGTTTTCAATTGGTGAGACATCCGGAGAATGTGCTGGCCAGGGCAGCAGTCGAACATTTTCTATATCCAGAAAGGCCCGTACAGGACCTGCAACATGCAGTCCTGCATTATCCTGCTTAAATGTAGGGTTTCGCAGGGATCGAATGAAGGGTAGAGCCACGGGTCGTAACACATCTGGAATGTAACGTCCACTGTTCAAAGTGTCGTCAATGCAAACAAGAGGTGACAGAGACGTGTAACCAATGGCACCCCTTACCATCACGCCGGGTGATACGCCAGTATGGCGATGACGAATACACGTTTCCAATGTGCGTTCACCGCGATGTCGCCAAACATGGATGCGACCATCATCACGCTGTAAACAGAACCTGGATTTATATGAAAAAATGATGTTTTGCCATTCGTGCACCCAGGTTCGTCGTTGAGTACACCATTGCAGGTGCTCCAGTCTGTGATGCAGCGGCAAGGGTAACCGAAGCCATGGTCTCCGAGCTGATAGTCCATGCTGCTGTAAATGTCGTATAACTGTACGTGCAGATGGTTGTTGTCTTGCAAACGTCCCCATCTGTTGACTCAGGGATCGCGGCGTGGCTGCACGATCTATTAGAGCAATGCGGATAAGCTGCCTGTCATCTCGACTGCTAGTGATACGAGGCCGTTGGGATCCGGCACGGCGTTCCGTATTACCCTCCTGAACCCATCGACTCCATATTCTGCTAACAGTCATTGGTTCTCTACCAACGCGAGCAGCAATGTCGCGATAAGATAAACCGCAATCGTGATAGGCTACAATCAGACCTTTGTCAAAGTCGGAAACGTGATGGTCCGGATTTCTTCTCCTTACACGAGGCATCACAACAACGTTTCACCAGGCAACGCCGATCAACTGCTGTTTGTGTATGAGAAATCGGTCAGAAACTTTGCACGTTGTAGGTGTCGTCACCAGCGCCAACCTTGTGTGAATGCTCTGAAAAGCTAATCATTTGCACATCACAGCGTCTTCTTCCTGTCGGTTAAATTTCGCGTCTGTAGCGCGTCATCTTCGTGGTGTAGCAATTTTAATGGCCAGTAGTGTAGATTACGAGTACCTGCAGATATCCACATTAACAATTAGTTTATGCATAAAAGGTGAATAATAGCGTCAGTATTTCGATTCTCGGCTATTTGCATTACACGGGACAGATAATAATAATAATTGTAATTTTAATTATTATTAACTTTGGGAGGAGTGAAACTATATTGGCTTGATTGCGGAATATCCTGGAGATGGTAGATGCGTTGTTGACAACTGCAATGGCTGCAGATGGCGATTCGAGATTTTCTGTTCAATTACACGTGTCTTGCGCTGTACCGGCACTTGCCTTTCGTGTGCGTCTTTCCCGTTTCCTTCATAGTAACAGAGGTCGCTTACGTTATTACCGAATGTTGCCACAAAGCGACTGGGAGGCTGTTCTAGGATATTCTATCCGTTGGATTCAGGTCTTCAAGTTCTGACTGCTGTTTGTGTGTCACATACATCAAAGGAGAGGCGTTCAGTGAGTAATGCAACACTTCTTTCTGAAGGCAGGTTGGTTTTATTCACGGTACCAATACACCACGTTATCCCCCATTCTTCTGACAACAAATCCGTCTTTTCCAAGATAATCTCCATTCAATGCGACAGCCTTACGCCACCTTACTAGCATGGCCTATGTGCCAGCATGGTACCACTCACTGATAGACGTCCGAGCCATCGTCTTGCTGTATCAGTAACCTACCCATTATCCATAAACCGCTTCCCGCGCAGTGCGTCCTTCATTGGGACATACAGAGGGAAGTCGGGTGGTGCGAGATCCGGGCTTTAGGGTGGACGAGGAATAAAATTCCAGTGAAGTTTTGCGAGCTCCTCTCGGATGCGCAGACTTGTGTGAGGCCTCCCATTGTCATGGGGAAGAAGTTCGTTTGCATTTTTGTGGTGACGAACACATTGCACTGGTCACAGCTATGTGTGGCCGGCTGGCACGTCGCATATCGAATAGATTTGCGCTACCTTATTGCGATGATTACAGACGCACAGTCCAACGACTCACCGTGATTTTGTTCACTGGCAGGTCTCCGTAGACGTTCTACAGCCACCTACGCATATCTGCGATGCTCTTTGCTTGCAACGCACCTCTGTTACAGAAGCCAGTTTGAAGGCTACTTAGAACGCCCTCACCTATCGGAGAAAAAAAAATATTTATGTAAATGAATATTTATTGGTTTGATCCTTAAATGTTCCTTTCCCATTCATCAAACTGCAATGAAACTTTGGTGAGTTTCTGTGCATACGATTGTGAGGATTTCTGAATTAGTTGAGCCGTTTTACAGTAGGTCGCGCTCGAGTCGCTTCAACAAAGAAACTGGTGAGCTGTGCGCACGCCACGAAGATTTCTGAATCAGTACATCCATTTTACAATGGGCGGTGCGCGAGTCGTTTCAGCACATACGTGTATTTCACTAGTTTAGCTGCAGTTAGTGTGTTTCTCTGTATGAGAGCGCATCTAGAAAACAACTGAACTGAATCAAATACGAACAGTGACATTCCAGCTATGTATGATATAAGAAATGGGGCTGATAGTGAAATTTCAATTGCCTATCGGCATTAGATAAGAGCTCTGATATGTATTTCCTATTTTTTTTTCGAGGTGAATCTGTAATAGTCGTCACAAAGTATTACTTCCGCTGTAAAGTCAGTTATCCAACAAAACGACAAGCAACTGCTCGATCTACTTTTCAAGCACGAAAGACAAAGGCATCACGAGCTGCAGAAACAGATGGTGAACAGCAAGCAAGACTTGGAACCGTTCGAGTTCGCAAAAATTTGCAGCTTCCGATGTGACGCACAAAGCGCAAATCAGTAAACAGAATTTAAACACACTTTTCTTCTTTAAATGGGATTGCAACGTATGCCGGGTACTCGCTAGGAGATTTTTGATAAACGAACTACAGTGTGGGGCAAATAAAGCGGGCCCGGATAAATGGAAACGATTGGACGTGCATGTATTCATATGACCACACCCTGTGACTCGCACGCCACGAGGACGCCGGTTCAGAGAGTAGCGCGGCCTGTGTCAGTGTGAGTGGAGCAGCGGAAAGGGACGATGGTGCGTCCAGTGGAGCAGCGGGTGTACTTTTCTGAATGTTACGTGACAACAAAGTCGTGGAAACAGTGTAGTCACTTGTTTGCTGAGAAGTTTAATGGTGTCAAAGAGCCAGCACAGAACGCCACGCAACGCTTAGTACGAAAACGGCGTTAGACGGAATCTGTTTTGAACTCAATAAATATTCTGAAACATGCCCATACATCAGAAAGTGTTTCAGAGTCCTAGTTAATCAACCTGACACCTGTTACAAGAGACTGGCGTATCATGTTGATCATCTTCCATCAGACGTTGTCTTCGGCGCGTTATATCGCCAACATTTTGAAGCCATTTGTGGCAGTATTAACATTAACAGAGGGGAAAAAGACCTGCAGTTGCTTCCAACAAGATGAAGCAACTGCCCGTACAGCCGGCCTAATGATGGAGCATATTTACACTGTCTTCAAGCCTGACGGAGTTGTTAGCAGGGGTCATTGGTCGCGACTCTAGCTGGCCACCCACGTTATCTGATCTGTCAGTGTGCGACTACTCTGTGTGGGGAACCCTCAAGTCTAAGGTGTATCCCGAAACCCTCACACTCTTCAAGAACTGCAGCAGAATGTGCGTACATGCCTGAATGTATCACAATGCCGGCGGAAATTTTTGGATACTGTTATATTTATGGGATTATGACACTGCAGCAATTCCAGCAGTCTAGCTTCGATCCACCTTCAGCAAATGATGCTCACTTTCAACATCTTTCGTAGAAAGATTAGTACTGTATTTCCTTTCCTGCGCTGTGTTACGTTGTACAGTGGAACTCAGTTCTCCGGGTCACTTTCGTTTGTATCAACGTCGAGGAAATACGAGGGATATTCGGAAAGTAAGCTCCGATCGGTAAAGGAATGGAAACCACTGTGAAAATTTAATAAAGCTTTGCACATATGTGTTCAACAGTGTCTCTGGTATCCATGTCGGTTGCATCACTTCGCTCTTTTCAGTTCTGAGAGCATGGTGAGCACATAAATAAGCGTACAAAATAGTGTCTCCCGCCAAGTATGAGGTCCCGGTAAGAGATTTCGCCTGATGTTATGCAGCCCACATTACAGAATTGTCATACGGTTCCTATTTCGTGACAAGTCTCGGTCGCAATGTGCAGGAGCAATGAAAATGCTCCTGTAGGGTTTTCGATGGGAAGTGTTTGGTGACCCGCAGTACAGCCGGTAATTGGCTCCCTCTATATTTCATCTCTGCTCACATTAACTACTGGCTATGAAGACAACATTTTTGCACAGACAACGAGCTGCAGACGAGCGTAGAGAATTGGCAGGAAGCACAGGCGGCTGCCTTCTATGACGAGGGTATTGGAAAGTTGTTATAAAGGAGCGACAGATGTCCTATCTGGAGAGGAGACTATGTATAGAAGTCTGTGGAAGGTGGAGCCAACTGTCGCAAAAACAAAACAAAAATTTAGATTTTCGATGAAGTTTCCATTTCCCGACTGGTCGGAACTTAATTTCTGGACAAGCCTTGTATTCTCCAGAAAATTTCACCAGATTTGTTTCAGTAGTTACGACAGAAATTTATAAACTAGTATGACAGACTATGTTCCATAAAAAAGTTGTATTGATGTGCCTCTACTGTCTGAGGAATGTGAATTACGAGGTCTGAGTTTCGCAGACGAAAATTAAGGCTAGATGGAAGATTACCATAAGAATTCCAGAAGACTGCACGGGTGCAAGTCGTTTACTACAGGATTACAGGATTACGAATCCGGATAAGGAACTCGCGGATTCGATGCGGATAACATTTTGCTTACCCACGTAGACCTCTCACCGTATCCATATTACCTAATTACTGAGCGATCGTACGTTGTCATAGACAGGCGTCCTCTCGGCGGTCGGATATCCGCAGTAGTTGTAGCGTTGTGGCTAAACGTTAAGGAATAGTATCCGTATTGTTATACGATTTGCATCAAATTGTGATACTGCAAATAACGAACACGCCCATCCATTCTAAAAGTGCTGAAGATTTGTATTTTGCGGCAATTCTTGGAATGTTTGCAAGGCCCACGCTCAGCAAAAGAATGTATCCATTGTTACAATGCCTGACAAAGAAAAAGTGAAGCTCGCAGAAGGGGACGAAGAAACGAAACTAAATTTCCCTGGTTGACAGGGTACCTGATGTCATTTTGGCTACTACAGCATCGAGTCAAATTTGCAAACAACTTTGCAGAGTGAGCTCACTTGTTAGTATGATGCTGCATCCCGTCTGGCCTTGAAGCATTCAATCAGTTGTATCCTCTCCCTAGGCTTGCTGGTCCACAACTGTTTGTAAATGGTCCTTGACCTTCTGGATACTGGCTCTCAGACAGTGTTGACATCTGAGCGTGTTCTATAGAGGACCGGTCTGGGGATTTTGCTGGCCACGTGCATACATCAGCGTTAGACAGGTTGTTCATAGAAACACGTGCTTTTTGGAAATGATCATCGTCCTACACCTAACTTGCTGTTAAAAATGAGCTCCTATTTGAATTCTATTAGTAATTTCAGTGGAAGATACGATGTCTCGACTTTCGGTTCTGTCAAAGAGCTGAAAGCGGTGAACGACCTTCTAGCTGTTGCTCCAACTAGGTCGAAGTACACGTGTAATCTTTGTCCGCTATCTGACATCATAACTGTTTTTGTGCAACTGAATTTCAAACCAAAGTATTTGTATTGTATGTTTTAAATGTATATTTCGTGTTGCACTTCTTCTGCAGCTCCCCACATCACCACATCATCTGCACAGGCAAAAGTATTGAATTCCTTACCAGCTTTTTGTTTCAATTTATTCATTAATTCATCCATCACAGTGGTGAGAAGTGCGGCCACAATGCGCTATCCTGTTGCACTGCTTTGCTTGTGGTAAATCAGTCAGATTTACCATCTCATATCTTGGCGTAGCTCTGGCAGTGATTATACAATATTCTTGCTTTGCTGACAAGAGACTCTGGACCACTTACCACACATTCTCTTGAGTTGTCTCTAGGCATGCTGCCATAGATTTTTCTAAATGTAGGAAGACAAAAGTGGAATATCTTCCTTTCTCTCACTGCATTTCTTTAATGAATGTTAACAGTGAAAACACAGCGAAAATGAGGTATTTTTTGTTCTGATACTTCTAAACCCACGTTGTCTTTCCTAAAGCTGTTATTCAATGATGGTTCTTAGACGGAGTTTGAATTTCTACATCTCTTGAGTACGTGGACTAGGAGAGCGATTCCTCCATACCTGCCACATTTGTACCTGTTCTTTTAATGTTTTTCATTTTTTAAAAAAGTGGGTATTACGATATGTTTCTTCCAGTCTATGGAAATTTCCATTCATTCCGAACGGTATTTAGTAGACACTAAAATTAATGTAACTCACGATTTACAGCAAATTTGATTATGTTTCCTCTTATTTCACTTATGGCTGATCGTTTGCTTTTGTTTGTGCTCTTCTGGGCATTTTAAATTTCATATCAAGTCACTGTCATGTCACTACCACATCTTTATTTCAGAATTTTTGAATGTCCAGGTTCTTTTTCTGTTAGATCCATTCCAATGTATAGCACAAAATATTTCATCTCGATTCGCAAGTCCTTACACCTTCTTATGTTGGTTGCATCTTCCTTTTCCAGACTTTTTATTAGAAAAATAAAAAAGGCTACTTACTGAATCTTCGGACTTGAAGAACAAATCATCTGCGCATAAAATTGCACTTTCTCTATTATGACCTTCTTTCTCTCTGTCCTCATATACTTCTCATTATACCGAGCGAGGTGGAGCAGTGGTTAGCACGTCGGATTCGCGTTCGGGAGGAAGACTGTTTAAACCCGCCTCCGGCCATCCAGATTTAGATTTTCTGTGATTTCCCTGAATCGATCCAGGCAAATCCCGGGATTGTTCTTTTGAAATGGTGCAGCCGATTTCGTTCCCCACCCATGAGACAACTGGAGCTTGTGCTCCGTCTCTAATACCTCGATGTCAACGAGACGTTAAACCCAATCTTCCTTCCTTCCATCCTCGCTGCACTTCTTGGTACCCAATGTATGCCCTCTCCTACTTCTCTCTCTCTCTCTCTCTCTCTCTCTCTCTCTCTATCTCTCTCTCTCTCTCTCTCCCCCCCCCCCCCTCTCTCTCTCTCTCTCTCTCTCTCACACACACACACACATACACACACTCCTCACTCTCTCTCTCTCTTTCTCTCCTCCTTCTCCCTTTCCCTGTTTCCTGGAAGATTAAAACTGTGTGCCTGAATGGGGCTCGAAAATAATGGTCCTTTACCTTTCAGGTGGCAAACGTAGGATCGTTTCTGTGCATCACTTGCAAACACAGAAATGAATTAAACAAGCCAAATTCCTACGGTTTCATTTCGAAGCGTCAAAATGATCTTTTCAGGTACGTTTGTTGAGATGGCTTTCAATGATTCAGAGGAAAGCTGTCGAAGAACTTATTTTCGTACGAAATTATATTTACGAAATATATTGGTTCAAATGGTTCAAATGGCTCTGACCACTATGGGACTTAACTTCTAAGGTCATCACTCCCCTAGAACTTAGAACTACTTAAATCTAACTAACCTAAGGACATCACACACACCCATGCCCGAGGCAGGATTCGAACCTGCGACCGGATCGGTCAAGTGGTTCCAGACTGTAGCGCCTAGAACCGCTCGGCCACCACGGCCGGCGAAATATATTGGGTTGGTGCATAAGTTCGTAGCGTTGTTCTTAAGTTTAATAAACGCAACAGATACACACGACAGAGATGTCAGTCATCAATAAAATGTTCCCCTTGACTGTTGACAAAAGTCTGCCAACGGCGGGATTACTTTTCGAGTCCGCTACTGTAGAAATCACATGGATTTAGGCGATGAACTCGTCGAGCCAAGTTCGGAGCCCATTTTCATTCGGAAAGGAAGTTCTTTGAAGGTTGTTCGAGAGCGAGCGAGCAAGCTAAAAATCTGAGAACATCAGATCAGATGAAACACAACTCCTGTACTGTGTTTTTAGTCAGTCTGTCAGAATGTGGGTGGGCGTTTTCGTGGAGTAGCACCACATCACGCAGTCCACCTAGTCGTTGTTCTTAGACTGAGTCTGCAAGGCGTCTCATTTGTTGGCAACAAATGTCAGCAGTGATGGTTACACTTCGGGAAAGCCATTCGCAGCACATCACACGATGAATAACGTTACCTTTTGTGGATGAGCGCAGCTCTTTGGACGAGGAGTTACTGCTCTGTTTAGATTCAACGATTCCTTTCTTTTCCTTATGTTGGCACGAAGATAGGAGCGGTCGGTGTTCCTCACAGCCGCCCGGTGTGGCCGATCGGTTCTAGGCGCTGCAGTCTGGAAGCGAGCAACCGCTACGGTCGCAGGTTAGAATCCTGCCTCGGGCATGGATGTGTGTGATATCCTTAGGTTAGTTAGGTTTAAGTAGTTCTGAGTTCTACGGGACTGATGACCTCAGAAGTTAAGCACCATAGTGCTCAGAGCCATTTGAACCATTTGTTCCTCACAAGAAAAATTGGTGACGAGCAGGCAGATATTTCCTCCTGCCGATTTTTGTGATACTGACTTAGAGCATTCGGCATTCATACACCCGATATCTGAATCTTTGCCATTTCATACGAATGTCATTCGACGGTGAAATGATCGCAGTTCACCACATTTGCCATTTCTCTATTACACTGACTTGAATCATTATGGATTAATGCCCTTAAAAGATCTTCTTCAAACCCCGTAGGTAGGAATACCAACTTACACAACAAATGCGCTACGAACTTAGATACCGATCTAACACATTCGGATCACACTTTTTCATTTGTCTGTGTTGCGATGTTAAGAGCACTTCTGTGAAGAGACACATCCAATTCATGTCGTGGGAGGGAAATTTCGCTACGACCGGTTATGTGGCCACCTAGAGTAAACGCCCCCGCCGTCGAGTCCCTAAATCCACGCGGAGGCAGACGCAACGTCTGAAGATGCAGACTGCTCTAACTTACCGCCGAAACTACGCTGCTAGCCGCCTAAATACAAATGGACAAATCACAGGGCGGAACTTAAATCGTGGATGTTTTCTTTTCCAAGATGCTAGTCCAGTGAGTATAAAATGAATCTGCACAATGGAAAATAATGAACGCTAAAATGATGTTTTGGCCCTGTCTGAGTACCCCCTGAAGCAGACCTTAGGATCCCTTAATGGGCTTCAACATATAAATTACAACCTAAACATAAATGAATGATTAAAGCAACTAATACTACTAAATGATAAACGTTGTTCCTGCTTATATATATAATGTAGATTTAAAAAAAAAACTTTATATTACAAAGTTTACATTTGCTAAGTAAAATTACTAATCAACTGCCCAACTCTGCCACTTATGACTGCGCGATCTAATATCAATAACGCGAAATGACTGAGATCATCTACGTACCATACACTAGGAGACACTACTTTCAAAACTGATCTACGGTAGTATGGAAGCTCAGTGGAAGTACACTAACGTTATCGCAGCTGTTTATCTTTTATAGCCCTAATAAGCCGAAGCAGTGTGCGATATCACCGTATGTACTGCGTCCGGTGCGTCGAAGTGATGGTTCTCGTACTCGTCTGCGCCGATGAAAGAACTCCAGCCACAACTCTTTCAAACACTAGGACGGCAGAAGGTGGTCCTCTGACTAATATACTCTAATACTGTTTACTCCTCTCTGTGTTCTACAGACGAGAAACGTGAACTCCCAGCTACAAGGAAGGAGTTAGGATAACGTCTCAACGTAAGTATAGGCAGAGGAAGTGCTCTCAATTACTGAACGCTGCGTACTCAACGACGACTTCCAAGCCGGAGGTGAAGTCTAGAATCGTATAGGTTCGCAACAGTACACTGCCTAACTGTTCTAATTATAAACTTTACTGAGAGCAAGGACAGCAAGTCCGTCTGTATCTACAAAGCTGATGTCAAGCGATCGTCACACACCGGCGCTCACATCGGAAGCCCTTGTCTCTTCAGCAGCAAGGCCTGTCTCCCTACCCTCGTAATTCCGAAAACGAATCATATTACCGAAACCACAAAATATTCTCCCTCTTTACGGATTCTTTTGAACGCCGACCAACCATATTTTAGTCGTTCATTGTCCAGCGCGGAAATTTTGCGAGGGAAATGCTATACTCGTACAATGGTATGCTTCTGAGTAAAAATCCTTGGAAATAACCCAACCTGCGTGGTTTCCGAGGTGACGGTTCCTCGTTCCTATCAGCTGCGGCCAAGAGTTTCGTAGTTTTCGAAGTATGATCCCTCCTGTGCGGCTACTATACTGGCCGGTTGCGACTCTGTTGTGCCCCAGCACTCAGCTGTTCCAACGACCGTCTTGCTATTCCTGTGTATAAGCACGACCAACACACCTGTGCAGGCCTTCCACCCAGGGTTTGAGTTCTGCCTGC
The DNA here is from genome assembly GCF_023897955.1 of Schistocerca gregaria. Lineage (NCBI taxonomy): Eukaryota > Metazoa > Arthropoda > Insecta > Orthoptera > Acrididae > Schistocerca > Schistocerca gregaria. Next base: position 457,950,845 of record NC_064926.1, read on the forward strand.
CGTTTCATTTCCACTGTCGTTTCAACCTCTACTAGTATTATAATAAAGACACTCCGTCACCTTTCATGCAATAAGCGTTAACAATTGTCAGTAGGCTGTTTAGGTTTTTATGCTGGTAACGTCACGTAGCGTTCTGTATGAAAATCACTGGCTGTGCTGGCATTGTTGGAATATTCTCTGAAATTTGTGAGACTGGTTATTATGACTTTTGAACACTATTAAGTTAAATACATTGTTTGTTCTCTATCAAAATCTCTCATTTGCTAACTATGCCTGTCAGTATTTAGTGCCTTCGGCAGTTAGAATCCTTTGTTTAGCTGGCAGTATTGGCGCTCGCTGTACTGCAGTAGTTCGAGTAACGAAGATTTTTGGGAGGGTTAGTGATTAATGTAAGGTATAGGTTATTGTTAGATAGGGCCATTCTTTTGCAGGGATTATTGAAAGTCAGATTGCGTTACGCTAAAAATATTGTGTGTCAGTTTAGTGATGATCAGAATAAGTAAAGAAAGAAATGTCTGAGTACGTTCAGTTTTGCTCAGCTGTTTGAAAATCAAATAACGTAAGGGGTTTACCAGCACAGTAATTCATAAATTTTTCTAAGGAGAGGTTTCACAATTATTCACAAGGCGTACGTGACAATGTCAGTCTCCTTTAAATATTCATATATACGATGTACAAAATGGTATCTAATTGTGGTCGTAGTTCACGGGAAAGTATGTGGATGAGTCCTTGTAAAGAGCGAAATTATAGCCACCTTACAGTTTACTGTAAAAGCAGCAGTTAAGTTCACTGTAAACAGGCATCGAGAGGCTTTATTCCAACATCCCATTTGTGGAGAAGTTTTCCATCTTCAACTGCTATTTCATTTTAAAACTAATAACAAACACTAGAAAAAAGTGTGGGATGTGCTAGCTGCCGGCTGGATAAGAGAAATCACTGGTTGGGTGAGCATCTCAGAAGACGAAGTTTCGAATACTACTAATTGCTTGCACCTCAACGGGAGCAGGCATACAGAGAGGTGCCGTCAAGTTTGAGTGATGCGTTGTGCGTCCCCCTCAACTTCAATTAATTACAAAGAAAGGGATTAGAATAGGATGGAGTTTACGACCGTTTGTAGCCATTTTGTGGTTTACTCGTAGATGTGTTAAGAGATTAGGCTTAGTAAATAAAATATGGATCTTATATGATTTGAATAGGATTGTACGTATGATTACGTAAAGTAGTTGTAAGTGGGGCACGTTTATATCTATAAATATCTCCTTAACATGACTTCCATGTATTCATTTCCAACCCGTTATGTGGAGGCGACCGCGGCGTTTTAGCAACCCCTGCTGATGTTATGCATCTGCTACGGTTTATGCAGAATGTTGTGTGTGTCCGTTGTGAACAGTAGAGAGATGACAGCTTGTGTTGGTAAAAATGGTGCTAGGACAACGTAAAACACATGACAGTCCGTACCAGCATCTCTAGGCGACGGCATTTATTTCTTCATATGTGGCTTTGCAGGCCAAAGATAGTGCAATAAGAGTCGCACTCATGACCCATTTTCTAAAACCGCTACAGTGTATCTCATATTGCGAGACTAAAATGATAGGACTGAAAAGATACAAAAACCAATTTCACAATTCGTGAAGGGATTGAACTATCACTCATAGAATCAATATGGATTAGTAGTGGGCCATAATGTGAAACGCTGCTACACGTTGTTCTTTTAGGGAACACTGTTCTTTATTCTTGTAGTAGCATAAATGTAATTTATGTGGGATGCTTAAGCACGTAGTCTCAGCTGGCACAGTCCTATAAAACTGTAGAACTCAGAACAGGAATCGATGTAAATTTCTTTTTTAGCCGCCTGCTCTCTACTCAGTTCCGTTTAAACATGTATTTATTGTCCATAATGAGCTACCGTGAGAAAAGTTAAATATTTATTGGCTACTCTAGGAGCGCCTAGTAAACATTTGTTGGCGACTACAATTCTTTGCGTTAGAATCTGTTTTCGAAGATTGCTGTACTCATTTCTCTTTGCGAAAGCGGAATTTTCGAACACCTTACTGTTCGTACTTGCCATAACAGAGATTCGATGGAATACAACATAGTTAAATCGTTAAAAGTGGCTCTCAGAGATTTCGTACCATCGTCTGTTCTCTTGTGTGCTGCTATCTCTCTCTATAATGTGTCAGTTTAGAACGTCAATTCTGAAGGAGAGAGGTCATTTTCTTACTTTCGTAATCGTCAAACCTGGCAATTGTTCCCAGATCAGATGTGTTAAAGGATTGCGGTATAATTTTTTCCGGGGCAGTTTTCTGCAAGAGCTCCACACAGAAACCTAATTTACTCTCTTACATCTCGCATGAATTCATTTTTGTGTGTGAGCTGAAGGTGAAGAGGAGAAGAAAGAAAGGAAAGGGATTGGATGGGATCACTGCTGTCAGCTGCATCGGGGCATCACGCTGAATCAGCGGCGACGAGTGAAAATGTGTACTGGACCGGGATTCGAACCTGGTATCTCCTACTCAATAGGCACGTGCGTTAACCGCTGCACCATCCAAGACACAGCGTTATCGCAACTGCGCGGACTGTCTAGTCATGGTTCACGGCCGATCCACATTCCCATCGAGAGCAACCTGTCCGAACTGCCTGTCCATTTCCTCCATATTCGCATATGATTTGATTGGCCTAGCTGGCCAATGAATCCATCTTCTTCAGTGCGGATGCGCAAATACGTCCGACCTCCTGTGGGTCTCTCAGAGAGCGAATATGGAGGAAACGGACAGCGGCTGTGGAAATGTGAATCGGATGTGCCGAGATAGTCCATGCAATTGCGATAATGCTGTGTCCCAGATGGTGCAGTGGTTAAGGCACCTGCCTCGTAAGCAGGAGATCCCCGTTTCGAATCCCGATCAGGTACACACTGTCAGTCCTCGCCGCTGATTCCGCGTAATGTCCCGATGCAGCTGACAGCAGTGGTCCCTCCCTTTCCTTTCCTTTCCTTTCCTTTCCTTTCCTTTCCTTTCCTTTCTTCCACTCTCCACCGTCAATTTACACATAATGTATAACAGCTGCGGATTTTGAGTGGTGTCTGTTCTTTCGGACATGAAAAGCTATAAATTGTGTCAATATAGGCACTTCAGATATTTGACCCGCCAGGGTAGCCAAGGGCGCTTACACGCTGCTTCCTGGACTCGGTTAGGCGCCCCGGCCACGGATCGAATCCGCCCGGCGGATTAACGACGAGGGCCGATGCGCCGGCCAGCTTGGATGTGGTTTTTAGGCGGTTTTCCACATTCCGCTAGGTGAATACCGGGCTGGTCCCCTTGTTTACACGGCTCGCAGACATCTGAACACATTCGCACTATTCCATGGATTCCACTCGACGCAGACATTTGGGGTACACTAATTCCGTCCCGGGGGGTACGGGGTGGCGGCAGGAAGGGCATCCGGCCACCCCTTAACCATTAACATGCCAAATCCGATTAATGATGGCTGACCCTGCGTAACTGCGGGACAAGGCTCAAGCGATAGAATAGAATAGGCACTTCAGCTACTTCTTCTGTGAGATGTTTTATGACTATATTGGTAAGGGCTGTATATAGCTGCGTCTTTCGTTGAGTTCAAACTCGAATAGGGCAGGAAAGTAGGCTAAGCGTGTGTGCTTTTTGGTGGTAATGAGAAGGGTATTTCTTATTACGACCACTGTTCTCACACGGTGTAAAATTGCTGAGAGTGGTACTCTGTTCTACATATGGGTGTTTCCATAAGAGCGTGCAAAAATTAAATAGAGAATGCTCCGCTGAACAATTTGGGATAGGGAACATAGGGTCGGAGAAACCAGCTAAAGGAGATATATAAATAAATTTGTCTACCGCTTTGTGTAGCATTACTGTTTTTCATCTTATTTACAACTAACATGCTTACAAGTTTACACGTACCGTTCTGTTTATTTACATGTACATTCCTTACTTCCTGCAAGGAAACGACGAGGACGAGCCTGATTACCAGGAAGTAATGATGGAGGTTTTGTTTACTTTACTTGTCTGGAAGGTGGCTCTTCTGTATCGTATTTACGTTGACCCATGACAGAACGTGCTGTTTGTTGTGTCCTGCCTACTCGTCAAGTATGGGGCGCCTAGGAAATCTGCTTTCTTGGATTCCCTGACAACAATTCAAGCAAATGGATTAATGAAGTTTATTACAAAAAGAAATGATTATAATATTTAAATTTCAGAATTTACAACGACGTGTTGCAAGCAAATGGCGACAGACAAATAAGGAATTTCTTCAGTATATACAACTCCAATACAAGTGAAGGAATACAGTTCCTAACTCACTGGTGTAGAGCTCGTATAACGGCTGGTCTTCAACTGGGCCGCAGCCAGACGGCGCGGAGCTTGTGTTCTCTTCGTGTCGAGGGCGCTACCGACGGGTTGTCGTTGTAGAGAGGGGTCGGTCCGCGTGCAATTGGCTGACGTCTTCGTCAAAGACCTCTCTGGTGTAGCGTTCCCGACCGGTGTGCCGGCGCTTCACATTTACGCTGGAACCTACAAATCAACGGCATACCGCTTCATTATTCAGTGTTATTCAGAGACGTACACTACAATACGATGGAGCAGTATCGGCGTTGTACACTCCTGGAAATGGAAAAAAGAACACATTGACACCGGTGTGTCTGACCCACCATACTTGCTCCGGACACTGCGAGAGGGCTGTACAAGCAATTATCACACGCACGGCACAGCGGACACACCAGGAACCGCGGTGTTGGCCGTCGAATGGCGCTAGCAGCGCAGCATTTGTGCACCGCCGCCGTCAGTGTCAGCCAGTTTGCCATGGCATACGGAGCTCCATCGCAGTCTTTAACACTGGTAGCATGCCGCGACAGCGTGGACGTGAACCGTATGTGCAGTTGACGGACTTTGAGCGAGGGCGTATAGTGGGCATGCGGGAGGCCGGGTGGACGTACCGCCGAATTGGCGTGGGGTCTCCACAGTACATCGATGTTGTCGCCAGTGGTCGGCGGAAGGTGCACGTGCCCGTCGACCTGGGACCGGACCGCAGCGACGCACGGATGCACGCCAAGACCGTAGGATCCTACGCAGTGCCGTAGGGGACCGCACCGCCACTTCCCAGCAAATTAGGGACACTGTTGCTCCTGGGGTATCGGCCAGGACCATTCGCAACCGTCTCCATGAAGCTGGGCTACGGTCCCGCACACCGTTAGGCCGTCTTCCGCTCACGCCCAAACATCGTGCAGCCCGCCTCCAGTGGTGTTGCGACAGGCGTGAGTGGAGGGACGAATGGAGACGTGTCGTCTTCAGCGATGAGTGTCGCTTCTGCCTTGGTGCCAATGATGGTCGTATGCGTGTTTGGCGCCGTGCAGGTGAGCGCCACAATCAGGACGGCATAGGACCGAGGCACACAGGGCCAACACCCGGCATCATGGTGTGGGGAGCGATCTCCTACACTGGCCGTACACCTCTGGTGATCGTCGAGGGGACACTGAATAGTGTAAGGTACATCCAAACCGTCATCGAACCCATCGTTCTACCATTCCAAGACCGGCAACGGAACTTGCTGTTCCAACAGGACAATGCACGCCCGCATGTATCCCGTGCCACCCAACGTGCTCTAGAAGGTGTAAGTCAACTACCCTGGCCTGCAAGATCTCCGGATCTGTCCCCCATTGAGCATGTTTGGGACTGGATGAAGCGTCGTCTCACGCGGTCTGCACGTCCAGCACGAACTCTGGTCCAACTGAGGCGCCAGGTGGAAATGGCATGGCAAGCCGTTCCACAGGACTACATCCAGCATCTCTACAATCGTCTCCATGGGAGAATAGCAGCCTGCATTGCTGCGAAAGGTGGATATACACTGTATTAGTTCCGACATTGTGCATGCTCTGTTGCCTGTGTCTATGTGCCTGTGGTTCTGTCATTGTGATCATGTGATGTATCTGACCCCAGGAATGTGTCAATAAGGTTTCCCCTTCCTGGGACAATGAATTCACGGTGTTATTATTTCAATTTCCAGGAGTGTATTTCCTGGACGCTGGATTCGAAGTGGAGGTCTCCTGACCTGAACCCACTTGATTATTTCCTATAACGATATCTAAATACACTTCTGTACGAGATTCCAGTGGATACGGAGATGGAATTAGTTGCCAGAATTGTAGTTGCCTGTGATGTGATTGGAAACGCACGAGAGATATTTGTCAGCGTGCATCAGAATCTCGTTCGCCGGAGTCGTGCTTGCATTGAGGTTGATGGCCGTCAATTTCGGCACATTTTATATGATACATTACAAATGTTGTGTTCATTGTATCAGTGATGGTATTTGTAGTTAATTAATGTAAATAAAAAAGTACACAGCAATGTGATTTGATTCCTATTGTCTCCTTAAACTGTCTTCTTTGAGCACAGGTTTCCTACCCCAAATTGTTCAGAGGAGCATCCTCTACGTCCTGTTAAATTTTGTACGCTCGTAAGTAACTACACTGCAGAAAAATTCGACAGGCCGAGTTGATCCAACAACTAATCGAGAAAGTTCATTCACGCTGCGGTCTTGGGCACGCCCAAACGAGATAGCTCCTTTCTGACTGTCGCTATTTTGTCACGCCTTCATTTCGCTGCAGCTTACTGCGCCGATTCCTAATAAACGACTGGGACATACACACTGCTTCACTGCCATGACTTCCATCGGCGTCTAGTGCCAGTTATTCTCATTACCAGGGTTTTAAGGGACGAGTGAGCTTTTTTAATGGGGTAACTGCTACTTTGGCTAGTGAGATTACATTCCAGCGGATGTAGTTTACAGCAGTTATGCAAAGATGAAAAGACATAAACAGGATCAGCTACCCTGAAGGGCTGCATCCAGGCCAGTTTAAGATCCAACTTACATAAGCCGCTACTTGGGACGCTGGGCAGAGACGGGCGCCAAGGTTGCCAAATGTGAATGCTCTTCACAGTACTTACAGTAATATTTAATGACTGTTTAAACAGGCCACATTTTGAAATACTGCTCGTTCAACGTGGGACAAAATCAACATTTTGACACAATAGAGCGTAATTTCCATGAACTGGTAATACATACACTACTGCCCATTAACATTGCTACACCACGAAGATGACGTGCTACAGACGCCAGTGGCAACACCTATAACGTGTTGACATGAGGAAAGTTTCCAACCGATTTCTCATACACAAACAGCAGTTGATCGGCGTTGCCAGGTGAAACGTTGTTGTGATGCCTCGTGTAGGGAGGAGATTTACGTACCATCACGCTTCTGACTTTGATAAAGGTCGGATTGTAACCTATCGCGATTGCGGTTTATCGCATCGCGACATTGCTGCTCGCGTTGGTCGAGATCCAATGACTGTTAACAAAATATAGAATCGGTGGGTTCAGGAGTGTAATACGGAACACCGTGCTGGATCCCAACGGCCTCGTATCACTAGCAGTCGAGATGACAGGCATCTTATCCGCATGGCTGTAACGGATCGTACAGCAACGTCTCGATCCCTGAGTCAACAGATGGGGACGTTTGCAAGACAACAACCATCTGCACGAACAGTTTGACGACTTTTGCAGCAGCATGGACTATCAACTCGGAGACCGTGGCTGCGGTTACCCTTGACGCTGCATCACAAACAGGAGCGCCTGCGATAGTGAACTCAACGACGAACCTGGGTGCACGAATGGCGAAACGTCATTTTTTCGGATGAATCCATGTTCTGTTTACAGCATCATGATGGTCGCATCCGTGTTTGGCGACATCGCGGTGAACGCACATTGGAAGCGTGCATCCATCATCGCCATACTGGGGTATCACCCGGCGTGATGGTATGGGGTGCCATTGGTTACCCGTCTCGGTCACTTCTTGTTCGCATTGACGGCACTTTGAATAGTCGACGTTACATTTCAGACGTGTTACGACCCGTAGCTCTACCCTTCGTTCGATCCTTGCGAAACCCTAAATTTCAGCAGGATAATGCACGTTCGCATGTTGCAGGCCCTGTACGGACCATTCTGGATACAGAAAATGTTCGACTGCTGCCCTGACCAGCACATTCTCCAGATCTCTCACCAACTGAAAACATCCGGTCGATGGTGGCCGAGCAACTGGCTCGTCACAATACGCCAGTCACCACTCTTGATTAACTGTGGTATCGTGTTGACGCTGCATGGGCACCTGTGTCTGTACATGCCATCCAAGCTCTGTTTGATTCAATGCCTAGGCGTATCAGGGCCGTTATTACGTCCAGAAGTGGTTGTTCTGCGTACTGGTTTATCAGTATCTATGCACCCAAAAATAGTTCAAATGGCTCTGAGCATTATGGGACTTAACTTCTGAGGTCATGAGTCCACTAGAACTTAGAACTACTTATACCTAACTGACCTAAGGACATCACACACAACCATGCCCGAGGCAGGATTCGAACCTGCGACCGTAGTGGTCTCACGGTTCCACACTGTAACGCGTAGAACCGATCGGCCACCCTGGCCGGCTATGCACTCAAATTGCGTGAAAATGTAATCACATGTTAGTTCTAGTATAATATATTTGTCCAATGAATACCCGTATATCATCTGCATTTCTTCTTGGTGTAGCAATTGTAATGGCCAGTAGTGTATACCCTACATGTTAAAGATTTTGATTTGCCTGAAGAGGCAAAGAGACACTTCAAACATGTATTTCGTCACCAAGACAAGACAGCAGCAGTGAAGTGGGCAAGCAGCAAGTTTTCAGTAGTGGAAATGAAACCAGAAAACTTTCTTTCAATTAAAGGGGTGGATTCCGTAGCAAAGGATAAAGCTGTTAAAGACACAGATGGAAACAACATACAACAGAGGAATACCAGCTGGATCGGAATCAGTAGATAAAATCATCTAACAATACAATTCAATGATCAGTGAAAAGTGATCTTGAGTCCCCCCCCCCCCCCTTCAGTACCTCTTCTGAAGCCTTTATTTCTAGATGAGCTGGAAAAATTTGAGAAATGGGAAAATCTCCAGGAAGTGAAAACCTACATCTCCCCCCCCCCCCACTTTATCATAAGTCCTGTAATAATATATACCATTCACGAGTAGCAGTTGCCGTGGGTGTAAGAAAAGGGAGTGGATATGGAAAAGGATGTGTTGAGAGAAGGGTAGATGGAAGACTGAAATGTAGCACCTGTGTTGCCCGGAAAAGATATTCCTGAAGAGAAACTACAGAAGGAAATTATTGTGATTGTACAGAGATTATAGAAAGTGACTGTGATTAATCTCTCGTATGTGTTGGAACCGCGCTAATATATTTTCGTCTTGATATTTTATTTGGTTTGTTATCTATGCATTTTTTCGGCACATTAATTTCACTTTAATTACGCACATATCCTCGTTTTCTAATGAAAAAGTATTGTAGCACGTAAACTACTTGTGGTCTACCAAAAAATCTTCAAAATACAGCTCAGTAAACAAAAATTTTTGCTCTTGTATCTATTTCACTCTAAAAAGCTTTAAGATGCAAGAAGTGTAAGTATTTTTAATGCGGTATATTGTATAAAATAATGCAGGAGCACTACAATCTATAACAGTACCCACAACTAAAACACACTAACTGAATATTAATATAAAACATCTGATGTTTTTAAAGTAGCTCACACAATTTATAAAAAGCCAGTTTACCTAGATAGTCATTTCCTCAGTTTTCTTCCGCTAGCACTTGTATTATTCAAATAATAGCGAAAACTAATACAAAAGTTTACGAGAGAAAACTGGGATTGGGAAAGAGGGGAGTGAGCGCTAAATGGTAATTCGCTCGTGCGGAAAAATTTTCTCGAACCTGCCCTGGCTACATGAAACCATTCTTTGGACTGAAGACTATAAGAACAACATGAACTACAACAACTGCTATATGTAGGAGCGATACTCGGCGACAGTGATACATTCGCCGCGAAGTTCGTGGTGCACGAGAAGGTGTAGGATAATGCACAGTAGGTGAGAAAGTGCGGCGTGATCTATGGTTGTGATCCAGATCGCTGCGGCGGCAGCAGGCGTGACGGTGCGGTCGGCACGCGAGGTCTCCCCTCCTCTCCCCCCCCCCCCCCCCCCTCCCCCGCCCCCCGACACCCTTCTCCACGTCACCCTATTCGTTACCACAGCCGCTATTTACGACGACTGCCCCCGACGGCAAATAACGCCGCAGCCTTCGCTAGCTGTCTCGAGAAGATATTAGTCGAATGGGGAGTCGCCTATTTCGATTAGTGTTCAGGACAGGTACCTACGTAATGCACTGTTCTGTGTAATGAATCCCGCAGCTCAAGCGTTCAGTTATGGTTGTCGTATCTTATCTTGATCGAATATCGCAGCTGGAACAGTGTTTAATCGCGATTACATGGTAGAAAAGCCATTGCTCGCTATTAAGTCTGGAACTCCAGAAAGGATAGCAAATTACGAGATTATATTAATTGTGCGTGTCTCTAGGTCATTTGGAGGTATATAGGCTGTGAAATTTTGATCATACAGCTGTTACATCTGGCATCAACAACGGCTCTAATTTGGCTGGATACCTAGTCCAATTGAGCTAGGGTGTCAAACAGTAATGTCATTCAACGCTGTTTCTACTGTGTGAAACAGTTCAGTAATTGTGTTGGTTGGAGAATGATGGCATCTCATGACGAGATGTTAGCAATGTATGAGGGAGATGTGGAGAACGCTCTGGCCAGGGCAATATTCCTTGTAGGCATGCAGACATGATGGACTGTCCGCGTTGATAACAGGTGGTTATAATTAAAGTAATTAAAATGAAGCTACTCACAGAGTTTCAGTGTGGGGTGTCATTATTGTATGACAGCAAAACGTGGTAAATATTCGAATGCGTTAATGCGGAACCCACTTACAGGGGAAAAATTTGGTTCCTATTTTGACCACCAGGTGAAAATCTGTTGCTATGGATGAAAGAAAGACTTTAAGAAATATTCCCATATGTAATGAATTAAGCACAGGATGGGGGCAGAAAAAGTCAAACAAGTGAGAGCTGCATAATTTCGATTGTATTATTAACCTCCACCTACACAGTTTGTTCAATATGAGTTCCAGAGACTTCGAGGAGATACTGTACAGCGCCAAATTTGCAACTGGTGGCCAAAATTGGAAATAATTTTTTTGCAGAGTATCTTGCTGTCTTATCTCCAGGACGATACATTTTATAGTGCTGATTTCATATAGCCGCCAGCCAGGGTGGCCGAGCGGTTATAGCCGCTACAGTCTGGAACCGCGCGACCGCTACGGTCGCAGGTTCGAATCCTGCCTTGGGAATGGATGTGTGTGATGTCCTTAGGTTAGTTAGGTTTAAGTAGTTCTAAGTTCTAGGGGACTGACGACCACAGATGTTCAGTCCCATAGTGCTCAGAGCCATTTGAACCATTTCATATAGCCGCTGGCACATACACAACATTTCACTGCCCTGACATAGTTAGTTGTGGATGGTCTCGTGACCGCCTGGTGTCAAATCTACGGCATCTGCAGCGTTAAAAAGTGACGAGTATGCCATTTTATGGAGTGATCAATATTTTATATATTTTATATATCGTTAATATTTAAAACCAATCTTCCTCTGTTGTTACGTCAATGCTTTTTATGTTGTACATTAATCATTATTCATTATTTGCAAATGGATTTTTATTGTTTTAACCGAAATGTTTCGCCTATGTGTATTACGCATCTTCAGAGACTTTTTTTGTCTCTTAAAGCACATGTGTGTCCAATTGTCCTTCTGTAACCATTTCTTGCAGGAAATTCCGCTGATACGTTTTCAATAAACGACATGACACTCATTGATGTTAACTGCATCTGATTTTCTGCTACGTTATGGACACAAAAAGAATAGGAGGCATAAAAACCACTGCAGTTACTAATAATTTCAGGAGAAACGTGGTTCTTCATACGCGGAATAAAAATTCAGTTGTAGAAGAAGCGCAACCGTTATACTTATCTACAAGATAAACAGCATTAAAAATATTACATTTGATTGAAGGAAGCTTAAGTTCATTAGTTGTGAATGAGCACCTGATTCGTTCCAGTACGTTACATACTTTAGTATTCAGTTCTCAGTCTGAGTCTGTGACACTTACGCACTCATAAATTTGCAACCAAAACAGCATTTAAGTTATTTCGTGAACTCAGTAACGTGTTGAATAGTTCCTTTTGTCTGTTCTCGGAGTTCCAATAGGGTCAAATGAAATCTTACTCATAGCCTCACCACATAATTTAATCCAACCTCGGTTTTACTCACAAACAGAACATTGTTACTTACAGGGAAAGCTATAATACGAAACTATATATGGACTGCACCACTAATATCGTTACAAATAACTGTAATTTTAACATGGCAGATTACGCTGTTGATGTCCATGTAAAACATTTTTACATGCTTCGCCAGAAATTTGTTTATAAGTAGCCAATATGAAAGTCTACAAGAAATATGTTTGAAATATCCAAAATCCCCATTAACACTGCACTGTGTTTATCGAATACTACTTTAAGCCTGTTTAGTTCAGTGCCAAATGAATTTTCGTTAAAAGTAACACACCTCCGAAAATATGGTTTGGCAATCAATTCAGTTGGTCAATATCGACCTTTCCAGGATGTAGTTAGTGTCATATCCTATATCTTTGCTCACTTTGCATTCTTTTACCAAATACCATTTTATTCATAGGTTTCCCTCAGATGCACTGCTTGCACTCACAGATTTTTGTGCATTAATCTAAATGATAAATTTCTATGAAAGTTTTTCAATACCATTTTATACTACTGGACATTAAAATTGCTACACCGCGAATATGACGTGCTACAGACGCGAAATTTAACTGACAGGAAGAAATGCTGTGATATGCAAATGATTAGCTTTTCAAAGCATTTACATAAAGTTGGCGCCGGTGGTGACAAATACAACGTGTTGACATGACGAAAGTTTCCAACCGATTTCTCATACATAAACAGCGGGTGAGCGTTGCCTGGTGAAAGGTTGTTGTGCTGCCTCGTGTATGGAGGATAAACGCGTTCCATCACGTTTCCGACTTTGATAAAGGTCGGATTGTAGCCTATCGCGATTGCGGTTTATCGTACCGCGACATTGCTGCTCGCGTTGGTCGAGATCCAATGACTATTAGAAGAATATGGAATCGGTAGGGTAATAAGGAACGCCGTGCTGGATCCCAACGGCCTCGTATCACTAGCAGTCGAGATGACAGTCATGTTATCCGCATGGCTGTAACGGATCGTGCAGCCACGTCTCGATCCCTAAGTCAACAGATGGGGACGTTTGCAAGACAACAACCATCTGCACGAACAGTTCGACGACGTTTGCAGCAGCATGGGCTATCAGCTCGCACACCCTTGACGCTGCATCGCAGACTGGAGTACCTGCGATGGTGTACTCAACGGCGAACTGGGTGCACGAATGGCAAAACGTCATTTTTTCGGATGAATCCATGTTCTGTTTACAGCATCATGATGGTCGCATCCGTGTTTGGCGACATCACGTTGAACGCATATTGGAAGCGTGTATTCGTCATCGCCATACTGGCGTATCACCCGGCGTGATGGAATGTGGTGCCATTGGTTACACGTCTCTTTCACCTCTTGTTCGCATTGACGGCACTCTGAACAGTGGACGTTACATTTCAGATGTGTTACGACCCGTGGTTCTACCCTTCATTCGATCCTTGGCTCTGAGCACTATGGGACTTAACATCTATGGTCATCAGTCCGCTAGAACTTAGAACTACTTTAACCTAACTAAATTAAGAACATCACACAACATCCAGTCATCACGAGGCAGAGAAAATTCCTGACCCCGCCGGGATTTAGTGAATAAGATTTAGTGAACATTTACTTAACAAGAAAGGACAGGTTAAATATCATTCGACTTTTACCAAGCACCTAAAATCTAGTGGCCATCAACTCCGACCTAGAAGAATTTACATTTGCTGAACACCTATAGTATAGTGGCCACCAAACTCGACGTAGAAGAATTTTTTAAGTACTCCGTACCGTCTGCAAAGGGTAAAAGCTAAATATTTGCGATTAAAAGGAAATTTTTAAGCACTCCGTGCGTAGAAACGTAGATAGTGGGTTAGCAGAAACCAGTTTTTTTGTGATATCACAATACCCACTACAGTAATCCATCCATAGCTCTTTACCATGACTCTAACGCTACCATATTCAGCCGTTTATTTTGCGATTGTTTTTCTGTATTCTGACATTTTATGTTTTAGTCCCATTTTAAGTTTTGCTTTTAGGCAAGTCTAACAATTTCATGCTTCATAGACTTCATTTTACCACTACACGGCTTGTGTGTTTGCATTTATTTCATGACTATTGAAAGGTGGCTACACTGAGTCACAGCGCCAGAGATTGCGCCAAAGAGTATTATTCAGCCGCCTCCACTGGCAGTTGCAGCTGATAAGTTGCTGAGGGCAGTAGTAGTTCTGAGGTAGCCGTAGTTAGAGTACCATGTCGTGTGCAGTTGTTCTGTTGGGCAAGACACCAGATATTGTTGGATTGGGGATGTTGTAACAATCAGAGTGTATTTTTCGTCAATATATATGAAGGAAAAAAAAATTTTTATTTCAAATGTCTTATGCCTCTTGGTCACAGGTTCAGTCAACAAAGCATCTGGCTTGTGTTCATGTATTAGAGTGTAATTCTGGTTTCTATGTGCAATCATTGTATTTCTAGTTTTTTTAATTACTTCATTGTAAATGGCGTTTAAAGCATCTTGTCGTATTGAGGAAGAACCGTGCCAGATGTGTACGTTGAACCACATTTCCACACACATAACAGTTACACTTGTGCTTTGTTGTTTCGTAGCTTTTATAGTTGCTGGGGACTTAATTAATTAATTGTGTTAACGCAAATTTCCTTTCATTCGTTGTTGTAATTCTATGCAGACAGATTGCGTACTAATATTATTCAGGGCCAACCGGTTACGAGACTGAGTAATCGGACAAACAGCGACAAAAATTAAAGTTATTAGCATTTTATTTAATTAAGCCCCCATGCACTATACTTGGAGTAATTTAATTTTAACAATTTTACTGTTTACCTAATTTATTGTTTTCCGTATGTCTATTTAGCTGTACAGCCTCTTTTCTTAAGTAACGTTGGTTAACGAACGCAATCTACCCTTAATGTCTGTTACTACGGTTGTATAATCTTGTCTTTACACCTTTATGTTTGTGTGGCCAGCAGTGAGGTCTGACGTATCTTGTATTCTCGAATGCATTATATTTACATATCATCGGCTTCACGCAACGCTCCACGCAGTGTGTGTCTGAACGCGGTTGGCTCTACGTAAGCCCTTTTAAATACTTTTCTTGGTTTGCCAATGCTCTTCTTTCCAGTGGCTACTGTAGTTATACTTCGACTTTTGTTCCCGGTTTCAGGTCCTTATGCTTTAATTTTCCTAATGACGACTGCACGATGTTTCCTTATAATTTTTATCTTACTGTCGTATACTGACATTAAAGGACGGATGTTAGCTCACCACATTACTTCTACGATAAGTTCACAGTTATTGTTAGTTGTAGAGACACAGCCTGAAACTTTGCCTCATACGGCCCCCAATCCCTCCGGTTTTAACGTATCTTTGCCTCACAATGTTATTTTATACCCTTACGTTACTCGGAAGATACCACGAAGGAGAAACACGTCATTGCCAGTAAATATATAAAACAATTTGCAACCGAGAGTGTCTTATCCCAAGATTTTTTTATTATATTAGGTCATTATTATTTTTTGGGTTTATTACTATCAGATACGGATGGCATATTTTCAGGACGTCACGGCAAATCTGAATGAAAATAGTGACTAGTGAGATTTGAGGTCCACTTCCAAAACATACCCAATGTTGGAACTATATGGTATGTTTTCCACATCGAAAATTTCAACATTCTCTGTAGAAAGTGTGGTGTCACCGCCAGACACCACACTTGCTAGGTGGTAGCCTTTAAATCGGCCGCGGTCCGGTTGTATATGTCAGACCCGCGTGTCGCCACTATCAGTGACTGCAGACCGAGCGCCGCCACAAGGCAGGTCTAGAGAGACTTCCTAGCGCTCGCCCCAGTTGTACAGCCGACTTTGCTAGCGATGGTTCACTGCCTATTTACGTTCTCATTTGCCGAGACGATAGTTTAGCATAGCCTTCTGCTACGTCATTTGCTACGACCTAGCAAGGCGCCATTATCAGTTACTATTGATATTGTGAATCATGTACCGTCAAGACCGACGTTCATCATTAAGTTAAGTATTCCACCAGCTACGTCCGTTTTTCTAAATTCTAATTTCCTTGTCATGTTCCAGACCTCACGCCAGCCTGCGTGAGCTAAAACGCGTGCATTTCAGCCTCCTTTAGTAAAACAGTGTTGGCTCTCCTGCCAACGACATCAGAAAGCAATAGTAAACTGGACATTAGAGGGTACTAAAACATGACCCAGCTTTAAAGATGATGATCATTTTACAGTGAGATATGAATACACATCAAGATACATAATGCAAGATTCGTCAGATTTAACGTCATAACTTTCTGTGGATCTGTGGTTTGTAAAAGTATGTTTACATGAACTATTAATAATACTTCTAATTCCTGTTTCAATAAAGTGAACTTCTTCAGCATCAGTAATAAGCAGCAATTTTCAACAGAGCACTCCATTATCAAGCCACGTCACGTAATTTAATGAACAGGATCGAGTTCATATGTTCTAACATAAAGACATTTATCTTTCTGAACATCCGTTCGTAATCAGAATGTTTGAGCCGTGGTGCCATTGAGTTAGTAGACTGTTCTGTCTGGCGCCACGGCTCAGTTGTAGCATCGAATATCCCTCTTGCGGCCCCATTACCAATATCTATGAGGAAGAGTTGGTATCAGTGGGTTGTGTCCTTAGGTCTTTGATGCCGATATATGTACGGGTTGATTGCTCCGAGCAAGAGGGCACGAAGTTTGCGGATTGGCGGAGCGTCGCGACAAGAGGTGGTCACGAGGTCCGAGCGGCCGAAGCCACGAGGTGCGCAAGGAGGGCTGCGCAGAGCGAAGATACCGGAGGACTTCACCGGGGTCAGCGTCGACTACAAACAGCAGGCCGACATCCCGTCGGATGGTTGGCAACGTTCGTGTCGGCGACCGCTCGTGGCCTGGCTGCCCTCTTCTACCTGGCTTTCATCGGCACCACTTAGTAACCGCTGCGACGCACCGTTGATCCATGAAACTGCTTGCTGATAAAGGGGAGTAACATTCTGTAATCCTCGTGGTAATTTGTTTCATTATGTACCTGCCCTCCTTGTTCTTTTTGGTTTGTACCCGACCCTCAGAGTTTTACTTGGTCGTCTCTTTGGTCGTAAATATAGGCAATAGTATTGTACTAAGACACTGGTTGTCGTTTGAAAATTTGTTCCGCTGTTATATTGACTTTCCTTTCTGGTTTGTACCCGATCATTAATGTTCTAATTAATCAGTTCTTGGTCATAAATACAGCCAGAACAATTGTACTAAAGCACAACTTGCCGTTAAACAAAAGAGGAACCTTGTGGTTGGATTTAGCTGTTAACCGGTTCAATTCTTTGATTGTAATTGCATTTCTCAGTCATTAGTTATAATCTGAACAACCTGTTGTACTAAGGTGTGCGTTGCTGTGTTTGAAAGACCGGGGCATTGTTGCTGTATTTTAGCTGGATCTTGTGGTTCTGCCGAGTGAGTTCTCTTGCAGTAAGTGTTCAGAAGTAATGTATTAAGACGTTCCTTCGGGACGGTATTAATAATTGACAGTCGATTTAACTTTGAAAATATTAACAGCCAACTGTCACCAGGGCTTTAGACAAAATAAAATTGTCAGAAGGGATGGGTTGGGATCCTGTCGCACCTTGGTTGCCGATAGAAATTAAGAGGTTGGTTGCTTTGAAGTAAGGCTTATCATTGTCATATTGTTTGCTAATCTGTTTAACCCTTAAGCACAGGTGCGCATCTTAACCCCGAAATTTTCGGCATACAGCTTTCAGATTTAAAGTTAAGTCATCTGTTTTGAGTAACTGTATCACTCTTCTCATCAATGGTGCTTATATGGTTTTCATGTGTTGCAGAAGGGCATTTTATAACACAGACTGCCCAGCGTGGTAGTAAACACCGCTGTTTCACCTGCAGGTCCGGCCGTCTTGTAATCATTGTCATCTTGTTTGCTGTTTTGCAATACAGAAATTCAGATTTCTTTTCCAAAGATTTAAAGTTTATTCAACTTCAGGCTAGAGGTAAAAAAAATAGCAAATTTGTTCATTTTGTTAAAGAAAATTTTATGGTTAAATGCTTCCATTATCTGTAAAACACAGTTTATGTATATTGTTAAATAAACAGGTTGTGTGAAAAGAAAGTTATATTGGTTGGTCCTCCCTTCCACGTTTTCCTTTATTCCAGTAAGTACAACGTATCATGTTGGATTCCATAGACATTAACAGAGGTGCCTTCATTATTTTCTTTCAAAAATGTGAACATGCTTCATGCCTGTGGGAAACAGTACGTTACCAAAACAAATTTATTGAAGACAGTAAGGCACAGATTATGCATCCTTATTTAAGTGATACAATCAAGATAGATTTGACTGCTTGAAACAGGTAATGTCATTTCACTGAACATTTATTACTGCAGTTTTATCTGCTGCCACTTTGGGCCTTTTCATAGATATTCTTGGATAAAACCCTTTATTTTCATTCACACACAGTTTAACTATTTCTTTCAACATCCATCGAGAATCATTCTCTTGGAACGTCTTAAGTCTTTTTAAGTACTGATCAGTAACTACAGTTAATTATCACTCTTCATTAATTACAATTGGTATTAAACTTTCATTCTGTTTATTGAAGTATATGTGTTTTAATTTGCTTGATTTGGGCAAGAGGTAGCTACAAACTAGTGCAAAATAGATTTTAAGAGGTTAATTAATTTGACACACTCTCTTCTCCGAAACACAGAAACAGGAATCCAAGAACTATCTAGCCTCCCTGAACGAACCACATTGTCTATCGTACTTTTTACATACTTGAGCTTTAAATGCACTTTCAGCAGCAGTCTATTCAGATCATTGGTTGGATTTAACTTAATCAATTTTAGATACAGGTCACATATTTCTGTGAACTCGACACTCCACTATCACAATAATATTACTGGGTTACCCTCAGAGTCAGCTGCCTACTGGGAGACTTGTCTTTTGATGGTCTCTGTCGATCTTCGGTCGCTGCTCCAGTCGGACTATTACACAATGCTCGATCAGGTCCTAGACAACACCTGCTGCCTGCAAATTCTGCAACACTGAATGAAAATTATTTCTGAGTTGCTGAAAGTAATCAATCATTTGGGAAAAATATCATAGTTCCAATAGTAGATATTCGAAAGGCTTGAATTGATGCTAGGAACGAAGAAATATGATTAGACTGGAAATGTCAAAAGGAGTGGAGAAAGATGTTTAACAAATATCTGGACGTTTTAGGAAAAAGAAGAAGAAGAATCAGTAGGCGAAAGATATCAGGGTTACATTTTTGTGGAGAGCTGCAAACGCATCCGAAGTTTTAGAATTACGTAACGATAATGTGTATTTTGCTATTAGATGAGAGTCATTGCTCTCTCTCTCTCTCTCCCTCCCTCCCTCCCCCCCCCCCCTCTCTCTCTCTTTCTCTCTTTCTCTCTATCTATCTATTTATCTATTTATGTGTTTGTAGACTCTGCTACACTGAACGCAAAAAATACCCTCTTGGGTAAGTTATAAGAAGTAACAAATAGGTGGTGGAAATAAGATAGAAATAAGACTGTTAATAGAAAAATATGTCACATACTTTTTTGGAGAGTTCCACATGTGTCCTAAAAGAAAATTTTTGAGCAACAGTGGCACCTATGATGGTATGTCATCATTACCTATTTTAAGTGACAGCTCCCCTTCTATAGCCCGCCTCTCTGCTGAATCAGGTGACTGATTCTAAATAGTTCTGGGAGCTTCCAAAGAGTTCCAACCAGTTTCAATTTCTTCTGACATGTTCAGAGGGGTGCAAACAGGTAAAAGCATTTAGTCAGCAAGTAATGACAAGTCTTGTCGTGTCGACTTCACCGGGAAACATAATCTCGAATACAGATACATTTACACATCTCAAGGAACAAGAGATACAATCTCGAAGGCAGGTGTGTTCTTAAGATCAGCATTTTCAAGGAACTGCTAACACAGTCTCAAATGCGTATGTTGCCTCTTTACCTCTACGCTGCATGCTTACATTAGTTGATCCTGTAGCGTTAGCTTTAATTTCTTACTGAAATTAACTGTCACTGTCTAACACGTGAACGCGTAATAGTCAGCGGGTCTCGTAATCTCAGACAACGGGGTCGTATCTCAGGCTGTTCACCGGTCACTGGACCCAACTGCCTGCTCTCCACAGAAGTAGCAATTTTTTGTTGTTGTCAATTAGCCCTGGCACGATATGTACCACATTTCATGTTGAAAGATGCTTGTAACTTCAAATTAAATCGTTAAAGTCGTTTGCAAAATTTGAAAACTAATGCAAGTAAACCTGTCAAACATTTAAAGGCGGGTATTTTCAGAAAGAATGAATTCCATTGTTTTCGTAAAATCTTGATGGATGGCTTTAGACGAAGAGAATGGTTAATTACTTAGAACTGGATCACACTGGTTAGAACAATGCAGGATGAACAGAAACAGACGTCGAAACATAACAAAACCTTGACATTTATTTTGTAGAGGAAGTGTATTACATACAAAACAGACCAACAGCAAACACGTCACACAAACGGAAAAACCTTTACTATAACTAGAGTGAGTGCAGCAATAATATGTCAACGTGAACATAAAATTTCTTCCAGAGGAACTATGATGTTCTTTCGATAGTCTGTGGGAATGAAATGCGTTTTGGAACTTTTTAGCTTCCAATCCATTCAATTTTTTGACAGTATGTGGAAAAGCATGCATTGTGGACAGTTTTGCCATTACGATACATACAGTTCTCTGATGGTCTATGCGAATGAAATTCTAGTCGGTTCCATTGCTTTTCTTACCGTCTGTGTTAGAGAAATTGCTGTTTATCGTGTTCCGCTCTTTTTAAAGGTCTGTCTCAATAAAATTCCGGTCCGCTCCACGCCGTTGTTTGACGGCATGTGTGACTGAAATTACGATCTGTTCCACACCATTCAGTTTTTTTCCCTCATTGCACCAGAAATAAATGTGGTCACTCTAGAGACGACCCTCAGGGATAATGAAGGCAACCCTGAAAATGATCATCATTGTAACATCTTGTATATTGCCCATCACTGCCGCCAGAGGTGGGGCAGTAGGCCAATAATTTGAGCATCATTTCCCAAGGGTAATAATGGTCACTCGTTGGCTTAATGGTGATCACCCTATAAACTGGCCATTGTTACTCCCATGGATGATGGCAGTTACCTGACCATCATTCCGCCACGGCGTATTGGCAGCCATCCTTTAAACTGACTGACATTGAGTCAGGGGAATTTCTGTCACCCAGTGTGAAAATTGTGGTCACCCTGAAAACCGAGAATCATTGACCCCAACAGTCAATGATGGTCACCCTGTACACGGACCATCTTTACCCTAGGGGGTGAGGTGTTCAGATAGTAAACTGACGTGATTTACATCTCCAGGAGGGAAATACTTTAAACTGACCATCACTGTGAGAGGGATAATGGACGTTACCCTGTAAATTCACATTCATGGCCCTCAGGTGTGCTGGTGGTCACCTGGTAATCTTATGTGTGCTGGTGGTCACCCTATAAATTAACCACAATTATTCTAAATAGTAATGGTAGTCATCTTGTATACTGTCCACTATTGCCCCAGAGAAACGGCAGTCAGCCCTCAAACTGACCCTCTTTGCGAGGGGTAATGATGGTCACCTTGTAAATTGGCCACATTGGGGGTAATGATTGTCGTAATAACATGAATATCATTGTCCACTAGGGGTAAAGTTCCACTTCATCCATCCTTGATAGGAGTTAAGAGAGACGATAGGACGACCAGCAACAAATAAACCACAAACAAAGCAGAAGGTGACTTTTCGACTCCAAGTTATTCCAGATGCAACCTGTTTCGGAATTCCATTTTGCCATCATTAGAGGGGCTCTATGATAACATAGTGGCTAAGCCAATATTGTCAGATAAAATGGCTATACACTCGTAAACAATCTGAGCGCAACTCCAAAGAGTTTACACGTCTCAGGTGAAGAAACCTGGGTGATTTCTTTGGAACAAGACGCCTATTCAAGTGAATATTACATATTTTTCAATACTGAAATATTGTAACATTAGAATATCTTTGGAGATAGTGCTGTTTCTACATAATTAAGGTGAGGCTTATGTTTGTGCATTGTTTAACTCTTTCGTTGGTTCTTGGTAGAATATTTTATACATTTTGAATGAAAACACACGCAGCACTGGTGTTATATTGTATAATATTTATTATTTATTTCACAGACTGGTTTTCGGCTGCTACGCCAACACGAGGTACAAAGATAAGTATACTGTGCAGTGAAATTTTGTTGGATCAAAGATTTTTAACTAGTGCACCTACAGAATATCTCCATTTTTGAGATGAAAAATGTTAATGATAGGTTTAGAAATAAAACAAGAAGGATTACTTCAGTTTAAATGCGACGTAAGATTATTTAACTGTGATAAAATATGTGACACATTAACGAATATCTTTAATAGGACCTAAATTACAAGCAGATAAGGTACACTAGTGAGATTAAGCAAATAAGTGAAGCATCTATGATCATACAAAGCAATTTTTTAACACAATAAGAAAAATTATAAAAATTGAGATAAAGGAAAGTTGGGCATATGAGTAAGAGGGGTAATTTACAATATGGTCTAGATAGGATTTTGAATAGTTTCATCAGTTAGAAGTGGCAAGTAAGGGAATTGTGTCTGGTCATTCAGTATTAAGCTTGGGCTGGTGGACATATGTTCATTAACCGTTGCCTTCTTTAAGCAGTTGGTCTGCAAAAGTAGAGTCTCCTTTTATAAGTTTCCAACTTCAAAGGTGTTCCTTCAAGAGGGTGTATATTGCTCTGTAAGACTGTCTTCTGTATGTATTTATTCGAGAAGGGAAACTTACAGTATTGGCAATTTTTTTTAACATGGTGCCGTTTTGCACACTTCAGCTGAATCTTATGTATTTATTTCTTTAAGTTATACCAGTGATATATACACATAGTGACAGCCCAGTTTTTCTTTCTTAATTTCTCGCCAGTGCGGTATCACAGGAAGAGGAGCATGGGCTGTGACATGATTACGACCTCCCTGATAAGGGGGGAGTGACATCAGTGCTACTCAACAGTACAAGACCATGTGTAAGTGGCAAGTGTTTGGCGCCCTGGATTGTGACCACCAATGTGTCAGTGGTATCGCAAGGTTCGGTACTGCATCTAAGTGCAAAATAGATGGATACGCTATAGCCCACAGACCTCTACGTGTTCTCACATAGACGAAACATGATTGCCATTTACGACTGCAGTGGGCGCACGATCGTTGAGTTTGGATCATGGATCAATTGAAACGTGTTGCCTCGTCCAGTGAATAATATTTTTGTTACTACACTAGGTCTATGGTCGTGTTCAGATGTACCATCATCCAAGAGAACAGCTGCTTAAACAAGCATTGCTTTTCGGATGCATGCTGATTGGAGGGTGGGGGGGGGGGGGGCAGTATTATGCTATGGGTTAATTTTCACCTAGGCTTCTATGCGACCTGTGACAGTAAGAATGTACAACGACTACAGTGGCCTATGTGAACGTTATTGATGTCCACCACCATCCATCCATGCCTGATGTCTTCCCTGAGTGTGGTGGCATCTTCCAGGTAGCATGTTGATGTCTTGGAAACTAAATCCACGTGACCTGAACCCCATGGAACACATCTAAAATGATATCGGGCGTCAATTACGTGTGCAAAAGCCACTGGCCCATAATTTATGGGAGTTGAGTGACCTAGACGTCTGCTAGCATATCCCTACAGAAACCAGTCGAATCCACTCGAAGCGGAATCGTTGTTGTATTGCTTTCCACAGGTTAACCAACACTGTATTAGGCAGATGATCATAAAGTCTTGCCCCATATGTTTATGATGCATCTGCCTACAAAACACGTGCACGCTCACATCCGCAACCCTCACACAGATGAATAGAAATAACTCAGGCAGAAAGCGACACCCGCACCCGTGAACGCATTTGCAAACTGTTTCAAGACATGCCGCTGCTGACAAGACAACTTCATTCATCACTGAGGGTTATTAATGACGGAACTCTTATACACATCATTTAAAACGCCACTTCTGATGATGGGACCGACGAACTCGCTGTTTGGTCCCCTCCCCCAAATCAGCCAACAAATCAGCCAACAACTTCTGATCCAAAGGCCTCTCAGCTTTCCACTTACAAGACCCAGAGTTTCCCGCAACTACTGATTTCTGCAATCTCCAAAAATGCTGCATGAAACGATTTCTTCATTCGCAGATTTTGGTCAGCCAACTTCAAGAGCAGAAGACTGGCACTTTCATTGGTCACTTCCTGCTCACACTACTAACATACCTCCGGAAAGTGCTGCTTCCTGGATAGACTTAAATTTTAACGTGCATCTCTGGATGAACAGGCATTGTTCACGAGTGACAGGCGTACGCAATTACGTCGACATAAATTCACTGAATGCGAATAATTTGGCTTCAGCTGTGTTAGGTATAGACCTAATAGCTACTGGTGGCACATGAAAATTTGTCCCAGATGGCTGTATATCATCCACAGTGCCTGTTTATCCAAATATCTAAGTATTACATACCGAGGCGAGAAAAAGAACTTCATGGATCTCGATTCGTCATAGTCTTATTCTCACTGCTCCAGTAATACAGAGCATATAGCTGCGAGCGTTGAGTGATGAATATAGGAGACTGTGGCGTGGGGTTGTAGACAGTGCGACATATGGAAACTAGGGTCCATCTGGAGCCGTGCACTGGTTAAGGCGACCGCGATAAGCTAGAAAACAGGGTTCGAGTCACCAATATAGGAGACTGTGGCGTGGGGTTGTAGACAGTGTGACATATGGAAACTAGGGTACATCTGGAGCCGTGCATTGGTTAAGGCGACCGCGATAAGCTAGAAAACAGGGTTCGAGTCCCGGTCTGGCACCAATTTTCATATGTCACCAATAAGTAGTAGATCTATAAGCAGAGATGAGATCAAGTTATTGACATTCAGCGAATTTATTTCGAAGCAATATCCCAATTTTTTTTCAAAACGTTTTGATGAACAGGTACCACTGTGGAAAGTCACAAGTCTATGCGCCGTTCTAATAAGCGCAGACCAAAACCCATTTAGTAATATTACAGAAATGTAAATAGAAGGTAGAGAAGGGGGGGGGGGCAGGAAAGGAAATGGCCAGGAACTAATGTTATCAGCTGAATCGGTACTTTATGAGAAATCAGCGTGACGAGTGAAAATTTATGCCAGACCAGGATTCGAACCTGGGATCTCCTGCTTACTAGGTAGTTGCGTTAACCGCTGTGTTCTCCCCGGACACAGTGTTTATCGCAAATGCGCGGACTATAGCGGCAGGCAAACACTCCGAAATAGAGCCGCCTATCTGCAGTTACTTTCCATGTCCTCGAAGATTGCTGATTTTAGCCTCCTGGTGGAGCTCTAACGTTTGGATTCATTGCCCATCGAGGCGAACCGGTGTTTCTTCTTTTGGATATGTCAGAAAGAACAGACACGAAGTGTTCCCATAAAAGACTACAAAAAGATAGGCCCTTCATCTGCCAACCGGATTAAAGTCTCCATCCTTCAGATACCGGAAACAGGCTCTGAAGTCCACAGTAGCCGAGCTCAAGGACGCGTCCAGAGATTATGTGTTACGTTACGACTGAGGGATATTGTGGAAATAAACCGTCTGTGCACGGAGCCCTGAGGAACTCGGCGAGTTACAGTGCCCCAGTAGGACGGAAGTTCATCTGCGTATCGACGTGTTGTCAGATGAGGTCGTCCCCGGGGCAGAATGCTGCCCTCATTGTGAGGGCGGCTGTGCCCTCAGAATGCGGTGTTCGCCCTCGCCCTCGCCCTCGCCTCGCCTCGGAGGGAGCCTCTTGGGCCGTTCTTTCAGCTGGGCGCCGCGGCTTGCTGGCCTTCACCCTCGCTTTTGTTGCGCGCCCGCCGCACAACAGTGGCCCTTTTGTCCACGGAAGCTTTTACTTGCGTTGCTCGGACATCGTTTGCATTCTTAAGGAGCCTTCGCAGGCAGGGAGCTCCGCTGCTTGCCACGCGCAGCTAGCTACCGCCCACAGCCTGCAATTGGGACACACCCCCGTCGGCAAGCGGGCAGTCTCTGTGTTATTCTCGCAGCCGATAACTATCGCCTCATTAATGTACGTGAAGAGATCGTTTCTGAGTTCATGTCTCCCATTAAACACGAATACACTGTGCTTTGAGTGCACTGTATTATTTAACTGTGCCTTATCCGTCCCTCATGGCAATGACCACAACTGGATGCTAGTCAACTGGATGTTATCCAAAATGCTTACGTGCCACACCTGATAGCTCCTTGACTTTCAAGCAGCACTGCCATAACACAGTGGTGATTGATTGATTGATTTTAACAGGGGAGCTAAAACAGATTAGGTCTGACCCGCCACTGTCCACACCGAAACTAGGTTTATTGTGCGGTATCCATCCCTGAATATCTAGTACAGCCAACCAGTGCCCTTAAATAGTGCAAGGAGCCCCTCTACCAGTGTTTTGTTAGGCACAGTTTCTTCAGGTCTAGTTGTCCCGAAGATTCTGTATCTTTTACTTTCCAGTGCCATGCATTTGAAGATTAGGTGTGATGCAGTTTCTTCACTCTTATCACAGATCCTACATTTAGGGTCATCTTCCGTTATACCCATTGTGTGTAGCTGTTTTTTGAAATTCCCATAGCCATGGTCATTAATCCAGTCATGAGTTTGATCTCTTTCCTGTTCAATCCCAGGATTGCAGAGCTTCTTTTAAAACATGGCTTGGGTATCATTAGCTTGCCATGTTTTTGTTTATGGACCTTGGTCCAATACCCTGCCTGCTGTTTCCTAAGCCTGTCCCGTGGTTCTAATT
Source organism: Schistocerca gregaria (assembly GCF_023897955.1). Classification (NCBI taxonomy): domain Eukaryota; kingdom Metazoa; phylum Arthropoda; class Insecta; order Orthoptera; family Acrididae; genus Schistocerca; species Schistocerca gregaria. Next base: position 457,978,016 of record NC_064926.1, read on the forward strand.
TGATCATAGCCTTGGTGATTGTCAGGACAGGTTCCGGTGCAATAAATGGAGTTTTTGCTCCCATCCTAGCCAATCTATCGGATTGTTCATTGCCACATATCCCTGAGTGGCCAGGGACCCACACTAGGTTCACCCTATTGCTTCCCCCTAGCTCCACCAGAGTTCTGTGGCAATCTGCAACAATCTTAGATCTTGTTACAGGAGCTGCCAATGATTTCAGGGCTGCCTGGCTGTCTGAAAAGATGTAGATGCTACGGTCGTTGCAGCACGTATGCATATTCTCCTCCACACATCCGCTGATTGCAGTAATTTCAGCTTGAAATACAGAGGCCAGTTTCCCTAGAGAGATGATGCTCTCCAGTCTTGGCTGAACCCCGTATAACCCTGCCCCAACGCCTTGGTCTGTTTTCGACCCGTCGGTGAAGCAAACGCTGTCCCTCGTACAGTGTCGAACGTTTTCTCCCACAGCTCCCTACTTCCAATTATTATGTTGTAAGGCTTGTCGAAGCAGTTGGGAGTTATTATATAGTCGGCAGGCATTTTCCCAGCCACACCTATATTTATCTCACTCACTGGTAGTGTGTGATTCTGGATATCCGAATGAGACCCAGTTTTGGCCAGTTGCGAGTCTGTGTGCTCCAGCTGCTGCCTCCATCTTAATCCAAAGGTGAAGTGGCAGCATGGTTTCCATTCCAGCGCTTGGTGTGCTGCTAATTCCGCCCGTTATGGCTAAGCAGGCCAATCTTTGCACCTTAGCAGACAGAGAGCATCGCTGTTTGCCACGCGCAGTTAGCTACCGCCCCCAACCTGCAATTGGGACACACCCCCGTCAGCAAGCGGACAGTCTCTTTGTTATTCTCGCAGCCGATAACAATCGCCGCATTAATGTACGTGAAGAGATCGTTTCTGAGTTCATGTCTTCCATTAAACACGAATACACTGTGTTTTAAGTGCACTGTGTTATTTAACTGTGCTTTATCCGTCCCTCATGGCAAAGGCCACAACTGGATGCTAACCAATTAGATGTTATCCAAACTGCTTACGTGTGACACTTGACAGCTCCTTGACTTTCAAGCAGCTCTGCCATGACACAGTGCTGAAAGTGGAAACAATCCGGCACCAGTCATCAATCCTCTGCATGCTTTCCTGCAGATCGGCACACTTCTTGCGTAGATACCTTCTTATAGACGACTGTGAATAGCTTCATGATGGTTCCGACGCTATCCAGTAGGTCATTCATACACAGTGTGCCCCAAGAGAGAAGGTCAATATTCAGAGATATGACAGGAACCATCATTCTAAGTATAAACGTCTAGTAAACCTTGGCTCTAAAATGCATACTTAAGAGCTATGAGTACTTCTTCATTTCCGATATTGTGAAACAAATCCCTTCTTATGCAAGCGCTTTGATTATTATATTTTGAAACGTGGTAGTATGGACCATACCAAGGAAAAAAATGTCAAATAAACAAGGGCTCTAAGATGCATACCATAAGAGCTATGGGGACTTGTTCATATTCGCTATCGTAAAAGACAGCTCTTCCACTGGACAAGTGGAACCCAAGTATGTTGCACATGTGACAGCTCGTTGAGTTAATTATAAGTGTTTTTCGTAAGAAATATTACAAAATGAAGACGTATGCATGGCAAGCGATTTTTACATTAGTGTCGACGATGTAACCACATATGTTACGAGACACACTCCAAGATGCTACTCCAGGCGGGTGTAAAAATGAATGTGCGCAATGGAAATACTGAACGCGAAAATGAAGACTTGGCCTTGTCCGACTACCCCCTGAAGCAGATCTTAGGATCCCTTAAGAGTGGTAGAGTGATATTATTTCCTCCTTCTTACACTTCAACGTATAAATTACAACATAAAACATAAATGGATGATTAGGGGCTCTAGTAACTAGAAAATGATAAATATTGTTTCTGGAATGATATTTTCACTCTGTAGAGGAGTGTGCGCTGATATGAAACTTCCTGACAGATTAAAACTGTGAGCCGAACCGAGACTCGAACTCGGGACCTTTGCCTTTCGTGGGCAAGTGCTTTACCATTTTTCTTTTTTTATTACTAATCTCATTTTCTTAGTTTTTGTTCGTTGTATCTACTCGGGGTGGACGTCAAAAGACACCCGTTTCAGTTCGTCGTTGATCCACTAACTTATTTATTACAGAGGGCAGCTAACCCTCTGAACAAACACGCTAAGTTACCGTGCCTGCGACCATCTGAGCTACCCAAGCACGTCTCACGCCCCGTCCTCACAGCTTTACTTCTGCCAATACCTCGTCTCCTACCTTCCAAACTTTACATAAGCTCTCCTGCGAACCTGCAGAACTGGCTTAACCACTGCTTGTGGGATGTTTCCAGAATGAGATTTGCACTCTGCAGCAGAATGTGCGCTAATATGAAACTTCCTGGCAGATTAAAACTGTTTGCCGGACCGAGACTCGAACTCGGGACCTTTGCCATTCGCTGCCAAGTTTCAAAAAATGGTTCAAATGGCTCTGAGCACTATGGACATTAACATCTCAGGTCATCAGTCCCCTAGAACGTAGAACTACGTAAACCTAACTAACCTAAGGACATCACACACATCCATGCCCGAGGCAGGATTCGAACCTGCGACTGTAGCGGTCGCGCGGTTCCAGACTGAAGCGCCTACAACCGCTCGGCCACCAGATGCCGGCAGAAAGTTTCAATATTGTTTCCGCTTATACATTTACTAGAGACTAAAACCTCTTTGTACATCACAAATGTTTATATATCAATGTTCAATGGACATAAAAATGAATTTGCTAACTAATATTACTGATCAGTTGCCCAAATCTGCCCTTTTTATGGATACGCGATCTAATATAAATAACGTGAGATGACTGACATCATCTAGGTACCAAGTACTAGATCACACTACTTTCAAAGATGATCTACAGTGGTGTGTAACCCCAGTGGAAATAAAGTTATGTGACCACAGCAATTTATCTTTATTGCCCTAATAAGCCCTAGCGATTAGCCACATCACCGTATGTATTGCATCCGGTGCGGCGGAGCGATGGTTCTCGTACACTTCTGTGACGACGGAAGAACTTCAGCCACAAAATATTACAAAAAACTCATTCAAACACCAGGACGGTAGAAGGCGGTCGTCTGACTAGTATAATCTAAACTGTCTTCTCCTCCCTGTGTTCTAAAGACGAGAAACGCGAACTCCTAGCCACAAAGACGGAATTCGGATAACGTCTCAACGTGAGTGTAGACAGAACAAGTGCTCTCAATCACTGAACACAGCGTCGTACTTAACGACGACTCCCTACCCGGACGCGTCCAGAATCGTTTAAGTTCGCAACAGTACAATGCCTAACCGTTCACTAACTATAAATCTCCTGAGAGCGAAGACACCAAGTCCACCTGCACCAACAAAAACTAATACTGAGTGGGCACTCCAAATTGGAAGACCTCTTTCTCTCCACTGCTGGCTTCCCAGAAAAGCTCGGCTCCCCTCCCTCATAACTGCAGAATGCGAATCATATTCTTGAAACCGCGGAATATTCTCCGTCTCTACAGATTCTTCTCAATGGATGACCAACCATACTTTAGTCTTTTGTCGTTCAGCGCGGAAAACTGCCGTTATATTGTGCTTCAGCGCTCAGGTGCCCCGACCATCCATTTAGGCTTACTTCCTGTGTTAAGCAGCCAGGATCTCACACCGTCCATTTCCTATCACTCATCCTGTGTCAAGCTGGACCAACACACCTGTGCTGGCTTTCCCACCCAGGACCCGAGCTACGCTTGCCTTTTCGTTTCCACTAGCGTTCCAACCTCTGCTAGTATAAGAAATCGTTCATAACGCTATTTCGTTAATAAAGACAATCCACCATCTTGCATGCAATAAGTGTTATCAACTATTTACAAGGTGTATGTGACAATGTCAGTCTTCTTTAAATATTCATATTAACATTGTACAACCCATCAAATACCTAATTCCGATTGTAAATCATTGCAAAGTTGCAAAGTATATAAATGAGTCCCTGTAAGGTGCGAAATTATAGCCACCTTACAACACTTGAGACGTCATAATAAGTGAGCATGAAACGTATTCCATAATTCTACAACAGAATGACGTCAACGATATAGGCCTACAATTACGTGGATCTGTCCTATGACCCTTCTTGAAAAAGAAAATGATATGCCATTTCTTCCAATCCCTTGGTAGCCTTCGTTGCTACCATAGAAAGGGAGCAAATTGTTTCGCATACGAGGTGGCGAAGTCGCATTTGGAAGGACGACGGCTCAAATCCTGTTTCGCTCATACAGACTTAGGCTCTCCGTGATTTCCCTAAATCGCTTCAGGCAAATGCCTGGATGATGCGTTTGAAAGGGGGCGGCCAGTTTCCTTTCCCATCCTTGAACCATTCCGAGCCTGTGCTCCGGCTCTAATGACCTCGCTGTCGACGGGATGTTAAATAATAATCTTCCTTTTTTTTGGTTTCTCATCTGGTTCAGATGCCTTTCCACTAGTACGGGTCCGTAGTTGCTTTTCTATTCTGTTATCACTTATCTCAATATCTGTCGTTTCGGCGTCCCTGTGATGATTGAAAGGAGGGAGCGTACCACAATCTCCTGGGATGAAATAGTTCCGGAAGACCAAATTAAGTTAATCCGGTCTATCCTCTGTCACCTTCTGTTTCTGTATCAGTTTGGTCAAGAGTGACTGAAAAGTTGATTTCGATCTCCTTACTGATTTTACATACGACCTAAACTTCTTAGAGTTTCTAGACAGTTAGATTGGCAAAACTTTAGTTTCAAATTAATTTTGTGGTTCTCTTATGGCCCTCCTTATACTCGTTTTCTCTTCGTCCAGTTGACTCTGTTTAAATTTCCGTAGCAGCGTTCTCACACGGTTGTCAAACTACGGTGGGTATTTCCTGCACATCGAAACCTTGCTCGGAAGATAACTGTGTAAGGCTTATACAAGAAACTGTACCAATACCTCAAAAGAACCTAAAGAAACGTAAGGAACTTACATACACAGAGATTATTGAATTCATAGAACTCCTCCAACAGATCCTAAGAGACAACTATTTTACAGTAAATGGCAACATTTACAAGCAGCCAAATGGCCTAGCAATGGAATCTTACACAAATACAATATCTGTTGACTCAGAAGTAAAACGGTTTTGACTCAGAACAAAAACTGTTTAATCGACAAGAGCGCTGCCTAAGGAGAACTGTATTTAGTAGGATATAACTAAATGACTTACCACTGCTTGTAAAATGGGGTGCTAAAGGCACATTGTACATTCTAAATTGCTTCAGTAATCTGTATTCCAAAGTCAGATTTACGGTGGAACGTGAACAAGACAAAAGTATCAATCAGATTGACCTAAATATCACTAGACAGAAGTAACAGGCTCACAGTTTCATCTGACAGCTTTGTGGTGAATGTGAAAAACAAGTTTTACCTGTTGCTTCGGTTAGAAACTGATGAGCGTCAGGTAGGTGTAGGTGTAGAAGGGCACAACAAAATTTCATCCATAACGTTAAAAGTGAGAATATAGGAAAGACAGTAAAGAGAAAGAAACTATTGTTGTTAGGTAACTATCATGCTAGAGGTCCTGACTACTTTTGCCGGATTACTACGATTAGAGTATCAGTTCACAGATTTTTTAAAACCTAGTGGCGATCTGGAGCAGATAAGAAAGGATTTAGGAACCCTGAAAAGACTTCACCAGGGAAGACACTGCGGATGTAAGGAGTTGGACAGACATCCTGGGTACAGTATAGAGTGTGACCTTGTAAAGATTGCGTCAGCATCGACACACATTAGTGTTGATGTTAATTTTCTTCTGGGCCATCATGACTGACCACATTTAAGCTCTTCTGTCGGGAGAGTTAATTTGGAGCTGGAATACGTGATTATAACAGGTGCAGGGTCAGATATTGGCGTGGTTCCTGTTGATTTTGTCAGTAGATAGGGTTATATTAGGCATGGTCTTCATCTCATCAGGAAAGGGAATGGAACGCTGCCGGGTTAATAACAAAAACTTCAAGGTGAGGAAGTAAAATACCAGGTAAAATACCAGAACAGGACCTTATTTAGGTATGGAGGACAGACAGAAACCAAGTTATAAGTGAGGTTAGGACTGAAACAAATCTACAGTTTCAGAAAGAAACCAGACAACGTAATTCTGCATATTGCATCACGGAGATGAAACTGCTTTTCTCCCTGCATTCTGGTGCACTGTGTCGACAGTCGCCTTCGCATCATTGACATTGTCCACAATCAGTGCTGGCTAGCGTATAGCGATACCTCCACGCCATATCCATCAAAATCACTGTCGTCACTTTGTTCAATCTTTGGAATGATTACGCTCCACGAGTTTTCTTCTAAGGCCCTTAAATGCAGTCTGTGTGTTGACAACCGATTTCAATTGGTTACTCTACTGTGTGTTTCCCTGTATATATTTAAATGTAATTTGACAAACTGCTTTGTAAAGCAGATAGTAATGTGATACTATGTAACCTTTTATTAATCTCTGTATAATTATTTTATCTACACATTAATTGTAATATAGATTTTTACGTACAGTAAGCCTGATTGGCTGGTACTGACGTAGTGTGATAAGCGGTGCTCAGAGCATGCAGTACTTAAGCCATACTCCTCTAACCAAAGCTGCATTTGACGTTTGTACATCCACGATAGCTGCTCTGTTCACCGCCACCAGCTACCCCATGGGTATAACTTATTGTAATTTTGGTCATATTTTGTGTATATTACATTATATTATATTAACTGTTATTATTACATTTCCCTCTAAATCTTTGTACTTACATTTCAGTGCATATGGCACGAAGAGGGTCGCTATTGATCAGCACTGTTTTAATTTTACTTTTAAAATGGTGTAGGTATGTCAAGTGCTACAGGATTTAGGTTAGGGCCGCACTTTTGTAGATGATGAATGGAGGAAGTGAGAACTGTCACATTCGTCTGATGTCATAAACTTAAAAACATTCACATTCATAAATTTTGCATACAGTAGCATATGGAAGGATGTGTGATAAAATTAGACTTTGAAAATAAATCCTTCATTATAGTAAGCGTATGCTGAGCACATGCATGCTACTTTTATTTTTTCACAAATCATCTTGAAGCTCTAGTGACTTATTTAACACAAATAAAAAAATTGTAGTTGCTAATGATTTTAATGTAGATTTTATTAAATACTCTTCCACGAAGAATTTATTACTGTCAGTGACAGTGTCATTCAGATTAATTCTTACCATAAACTTCCCAAGTAGGGCAGTCACAAACAAACATAGATAATATACACTCCTGGAAATGGAATAAAAAACACATTGACACCGGTGTGTCAGACCCACCATACTTGCTCCGGACACTGCGAGAGGGCTGTACAAGCAATGATCACACGCACGGCACAGCGGACACACCAGGAACCGCGGTGTTGGCCGTCGAATGTCGCTAGCTGCGCAGCATTTGTGCACCGCCGCCGTCAGTGTCAGCCAGTTTGCCATGGCATACGGAGCTCCATCGCAGTCTTTAACACTGGTAGCATGCCGCGACAGCGTGGACGTGAACCGTATGTGCAGTTGACGGACTTTGAGCGAGGGCGTATAGTGGGAATGCGGGAGGCCGGGTGGACGTACCGCCGAATTGCTCAACACGTGGGGCGTGAGGTCTCCACAGTATATCGATGTTGTCGCCAGTGGTCGGCGGAAGGTGCACGTGCCCGTCGACCTGGGACCGGACCGCAGCGACGCACGGATGCACGCCAAGACCGTAGGATCCTACGCAGTGCCGTAGGGGACCGCACCGCCACTTCCCAGCAAATTAGGGACACTGTTGCTCCTGGGGTATCGGCGAGGACCATTCGCAACCGTCTCCATGAAGCTGGGCTACGGTCCCGCACACCGTTAGGCCGTCTTCCGCTCACGCCCCAACATCGTGCAGCCCGCCTCCAGTGGTGTCGCGACAGGCGTGAATGGAGGGACGAATGGAGACGTGTCGTCTTCAGCGATGAGAGTGGCTTCTGCCTTGGTGCCAATGATGGTCGTATGCGTGTTTGGCGCCGTGCAGGTGAGCGCCACAATCAGGACTGCATACGACCGAGGCACACAGGGCCAACTCCCGGCATCATGGTGTGGGGAGCGATCTCCTACACTCACCTCTGGTGATCGTCGAGGGGACACTGAATAGTGCACGGTACATCCAAACCGTCATCGAACCCATCGTTCTACCATTCCTAGACCGGCAAGGGAACTTGCTGTTCCAAAAGGACAATGCACGTCCGCATGTATCCCGTGCCACCCAACGTGCTCTAGAAGGTGTAAGTCAACTACCCTGGCCAGCAAGATCTCCGGATCTGTCCCCCATTGAGCATATTTGGGACTGGATGAAGCGTCGTCTCACGCGGTCTGCACGTCCAGCACGAACGCTGGTCCAACTGAGGCGCCAGGTGGAAATGGCATGGCAAGCCGTTCCACAGGACTACATCCAGCATCTCTACGATCGTCTCCATGGGAGAATAGCAGCCTGCATTGCTGCGAAAGGTGGATATACACTGTACTAGTGCCGACATTGTGCATGCTCTGTTGCCTGTGTGTATGTGCCTGTGGTTCTGTCAGTGGGATCATGTGATGTATCTGACCCCAGGAATGTCAATAAAGTTTCCCCTTCCTGGGACAATGAATTCACGGTGTTCTTATTTCAATTTCCAGGAGTGTATATATGGGAAGGCCTAATGACCAAATTATATTAGCCAATGACCTCTGAGACCATGATATGCAGTTCCTTTTTATAAATGTTAATACTGCACGGGATATGAATCTGCTAAATATGAATTCAAGAGAACAGCCAGTAAACCAAAAATTGATTTTTTAGGGCACTCCTCAACGACGTTAACTAGAGTTATATACACAGTGTTCATGGCATGAATGAAACATAAATAGGTTTATTATTAAATTTCTTATCTTATTTGAATATTGGTTTCCTCCTAAACTAACCCAGATTAGAACACAGACTAGAAATAAGCCATAAGCTAATCAAAGAATAAATGTATATTATAAAATAAGAGCAGAACAGTAGATTTCAGTCAGAAACATTTCTGATGTTGTTGTTGTAGCTCATCACAAGACATACTGCAAAACATTAAAGGTAGTAATAACGACATCAGTTTTTATCTATAATGTGGAAAACATAATCACATGAGATAACAAAATAAAGATAATATAGGAATGTAATAAAGAAGCTGAACGGTAGAACCAGACACAAAAAGTAGTAGATAGCATTAAGAGTAAATGATACATTGGTAAAAGCTGTAAGCAGTGTTGCGAAAACTTTCCAACAAATAATTTCATTACAAATAATTTCTACACCAGTAGAAGTAATGTCCATAATAAAATCTTTAAAATCTAAAACATCTAGAAGTTACGATAAAATTTCCCCATAGTTAATGAAAGAATGTGCTTCTGACTTAAGTAACGTATTTAGTTATCAGTGAAACATTTCCTGAATAGTTAAAGTATGCTGAAGTGAAGTCTTTGTTTAAGAAAGGGAATAAAGAAATAACGTAAGAATTCAGTGCAGTTTCACTTTTCCCAAAATTCTCCAGTTTGTACATTCTTAGTATACGATCGGGTTCTTAACTATCAGACAGAAATAATATATTGTCAGAGTTACAGTTCTGATTTCTAAAGAGTTCCTATGTTGAGAAGACTATCTAGACAAGAAACGAAAATGATCTTAATACATTAGACAATAAATTGTAGGCTACTGATATATTTTGATACATCAAAGGAAATTGACTGTATCAATCATGATGTCCATTTAGGAAGTCTCTGACAGGTAACAGAGGGTATCATTAGGGAGTAGACCTCTGTTAAGCTAACAGGCAACATCAAACTGGGAGCTAATTACATGTGTCGTTCCACAATGATTCATTTTAGGGCCTCCAAATTTTTTATCAATGACATTTACCTTGTAGTTACCAGCTGCTAAATTTGTTTTGTTTGCAGATGATATAAATGTTGCAAATCAAGTACAGTCTTAGAAAAAACGGTTAATAAAGTTTTCGTTGTTGTTCTGATCTTCAGTCCTGAGACTGGTTTGATGCAGCTCTCCATGCTACCCTATCCTGTGCATGCTTCATCATCTCCCAGTACTTACTGCAAGCCACATCCTTCTGAATCTGCTTAGTGTATTCATCTCTTGGTCTCCCTCTACGGTTTTTACCCTCCACGCTGCCCTCCAATGCAAAATTTGTGATCCCTTGATGCCTCAGAACATGTCCTACTAACCGGGCCCTTCTTTTTGTCAAGTTGTGCCACAAACTCCTCTTCTCCCCAATTCTATTCAATACCTCCTCATTAGTTATGTGTTCTACCTATCTAAACATCAGCAATCTTCTGTAGCACCACATTTCGAAAGCTTCTATCCTCTTCTTGTCCAAACTATTTATCGTCCATGTTTCACTTCCATACATGGCTACACTCCATACAAATACTTTCAGAAACGACCTCCTGACACTTAAATCTATACTCGATGTTAACAAATTTCTCTTATTCAGAAACGCTTTACTTTCCATTGCCAGTCTACATTTTATATCCTATCTACTTCGACCATCATCAGTTATTTTGATCCCCAAATAGCAAAACTCCTTTACTACTTTAAGTGTCCCATTTCCTAATCTAATTCCCTCAGCATCACCCGACTTCATTCGACCACATTCCATTATCCTCGTTTTGCTGTTGTTGATGTTCATCTTATATCCCCCTTTCACGACACTGTCCATTCCGTTCAACTGCTCTTCCAAGTCCTTTGCTGTTTCTGATACAATTACAATGTCATCGGCGAACCTCAAAGTTTTTATTTCTTCTCTATGCATTTTAATACCTACTCCGAATTTTTCTTTTGTTTCCTTTACTGCTTGCTCAATATACAGATTGAATAACATCGGGGAGAGGCTACAACCCTGTCTCACTCCCTTCCCAACCACTGCCTCCCTTTCATGCGCCTCGACTCTTATAACTGCCATCTGCTTTCTTTACAAATTGTAAATAGCCTTTCGCTCCCTGTGTTTTACCCCTGCCACAATTACAATTTGAAAGAGAGTATTCCAGTCAACATTGTAAAAAGCTTTCTCTAAGTCTACAAATGCTAGAAACGTAGGTTTACCTTAATCTTTCTTCTAAGATGAGCTGTAAGGTCAGTATTGCCTCACGTGTTCCAACATTTCTACGGAATCCAAACTGATCTTCCCCGAGGTCGGCTTCCACCAGTTTTTCCATTCGTCTGTAAAGAATTCGCGTTAGTATTTTGCTGCTGTAACTTATTAAACTGATAGTTCGGTAATTTTCACATCTGTCAACACCTGCTTTCTTTGGGATTGGAATTATTATATTCTTCTTGAAGTCTGAGGGTATTTCGCCTGTCTCACACATCTTGCTCACCAGATGGTAGAGGTTTGCAGGACTGGCTCTCCCAAGGCCGTCAGTAGTTCTAATGGAATATTGCCTACTCTCGGGGCCCTTGTTTCGACTCAGGTCTTTCAGTGCTCTGTCAAATTCTTCACGCAGTATCGTATCTCCCATTTCATCTTCATCTACATCCTCTTCCATTTCCATAATATTTTCCTCAAGTACATCGCCCTTGTATAGACCCTCTATATACTCCTTCGACCTTTCTGCTTTCCCTTCTTTGCTTATAACTGGGCTTCCATCTGAGCTGTTGACATTCATACAAGTGGTTCTCTTTTCTCACAATGGTCTCTTTAATTTTCCTGTAGGCAGTATCTATCTTACCCTTAGTGAGATAAGCCTCTACATCCTTACATTTGTCCTCTAGCCATCCCTGCTTAGCCATTTTGCACATCCTGTCGATCTCATTTTTGAGACGTTTGTATTCCTTTTTGCCTGCTTCATTTACTGCATTTTTATATTGTCTCCTTCCATGAATTAAATTCAATATTTCTTCTGTTACCCAAGGAGTTTTCATAGACACAAAAAAATAGTTCTTGAGCAATTCTCTGTCACCAAACTTTTAACGCTCTACATGTAGCTTAGACCCTGAGGGACATTACCCATCAGTATACTCGTACGCCTACAATTTTACGACAAACAGATAAAAACAGTTGACAGTTTAAAAAATTGGGATTAAAGCTTGATAATAAATTCAGTTTCGAGGGGCATTCCACAGAACTGTTGAAGTGCCTAAACAAGTCTCTATATGCAGTGCGAATGTTGTCAGCCATAGCTAATATAAAAAGAAAAACGCTGGCATACTAGCTTAATTTCATTCCATAATGTGGTAGGGGATAATTTTTTATTTTTTTTATGTAACTCATCAAGGCAATTTAAGTTTCAGGTCCAAAAACGTGTAGTAAGAATTATTTATGATGAGTACTCAAGAACGTCAAGCAGAGCCCTGTTTGCAAACCTTTTGTTAATTACTGTTTAAAATATACACTCCTGGAAATTGAAATAAGAACACCGTGAATTCATTGTCCCAGGAAGGGGAAACTTTATTGACACATTCCTGGGGTCAGATACATCACATGATCACACTGACAGAACCACAGGCACATACACACAGGCAACAGAGCATGCACAATGTCGGCACTAGTACAGTGTATATCCACCTTTCGCAGCAATGCAGGCTGCTATTCTCCCATGGAGACGATCGTAGAGATGCTGGATGTAGTCCTGTGGAACGGCTTGTCATACCATTTCCACCTGGCGGCTCTGTTGGACCAGCGTTCGTGCTGGACGTGCAGACCGCGTGAGACGACGCTTCATCCAGTCCCAAACATGCTCAATGGGGGACAGATCCGGAGATCTTGCTGGCCAGGGTAGTTGACTTACACCTTCTAGAGCACGTTTGGTGGCACGGGATACATGCGGACGTGCATTGTCCTGTTGGAACAGCAAGTTCCCTTGCCGGTCTAGGAATGGTAGAACGATGGGTTCGATGACGGTTTGGATGTACCGTGCACTATTCAGTGTCCCCTCGACGATCACCAGAGGTGTACGGCCAGTGTAGGAGATCGCTTCCCACACCATGATGCCGGATGTTGGCCCTGTGTGCCTCGGCCGTATGCAGTCCTGATTGTGGCGCTCACCTGCACGGCGCCAAACACGCATACGACCATCATTGGCACCAAGGCAGAAGCCACTCTCATCGCTGAAGACGACACGTCTCCATTCGTCCCTCCATTCACGCCTGTCGCGACACCACTGGAGGCGGGCTGCACGATGTTGCGGCGTGAGCGGAAGACAGCCTAACGGTGTGCGGGACCGTAGCCCAGCTTCATGGAGACGGTTGCGAATGATCCTCGCCGATACTCCAGGAGCAACAGTGTGTCCCTAATTCGCTGGGAAGTGGCGGTGCGGTCCCCTACGGCACTGCGTAGGATCCTACGGTCTTGGCGTGCATCCGTGCGTCGCTGCGGTCCGGTCCCAGGTCGACGGGCATGTGCACCTTCCGCCGACCACTGGCGACAACATCGATGTACTGTGGAGACCTCACGCCCCACGTGTTGAGCAATTCGGCGGTACGTCCACCCGGCCTCCCACATTCCCACTATACGCCCTCGCTCAAAGTCCGTCAACTGCACACACGGTTCACGTCCACGCTGTCGCGGCATGCTACCAGTGTTAAAGACTGCGATGGAGCTCCGTATGCCATGGCAAACTGGCTGACACTGACGGCGGCGGTGCACAAATGCTGCGCAGCTAGCGACATTCGACGGCCAACACCGCGGTTCCTGGTGTGTCCGCTGTGCCGTGCGTGTGATCATTGCTTGTACAGCCCTCTCGCAGTGTCCGGAGCAAGTATGGTGGGTCTGACACACCGGTGTCGATGTGTTCTTTTTTCCATTTCCAGGAGTGTATTTGTTCATTATTGAAATTTGTCATTAAAAATATGTCTCTTTTTCAAAGCGACAGCTCAGCACATAGAATCAAGACTAGAAATAAGAAAATCTTCATAAAGATATAAAGTCATTTACCGAGTTCAGAAAGGCGTCCATTTTTCAGGAAGACACATTTGTAATAACTTTCCAGCAGCTATAAAAAGTTAAACTGCCGATAGCGTTCGCTTTAAAAGGAGTCTAAAGGATTTATTGGTGGCTACTTTTGTCTATTCCATTGACGAATTTCTTAACGGAGCCAACTGAAGTATAAACGTTACTACAAGAACATGCTGAAAAGTAATGCCCCCGAATTTTTCATGTGAAACTCTGAAAGTTTTTCGAATAAAGCAAATGTTATTAACAATATACATCTTTATTTTTCATGTACACATATTTATTTCACCGCACAGTCACCTTGATGATGAACACATTTCGCCGAACGAGAGACCTGTTTGTTGATACTGTCACTGCAGAACGTCTGACTTTGTTAACGGAGCAACAATCTCGTATGTGCTGCCCGATTTATTATTACTAAAGCAAAGCCCTCGGAGCTGTTCTTTAAGTTTTAGAAACATTTGAAAATCGAATGGGGCCAAGTCGGGACTGCATAGAGGATGAACAATGACAGTGAACCCAAGGTGTCGGATTGTTGCGGACGTCGCAGCGCTCGTGTGTGGTCTGACAGTGTCATGCTGAAGGAAAGGGCGCTCCATGTGTGGAAGAACTCTCCGAATTCGAAACTCGATTACAGCAGGCTGTTCTCATGCATCGACCTAGTTACGTTACACACAGTCATACAACGAGCTACAATTCGGAACCCTCTAACGATATAGAGTGGCAATTGTGTAGACATGAAAATTAAAGATGTATAACGATATTAGCATTTGTTTTACTTAAAATGCTGTAACAGTTTTCAAATAAAAATTCGGAGGCGTTACTTTTCAGCACTCCCTCGTAATAATATGAAATAATACGAGTGTTAGTACAGTCCGAATTTTGTACAATTTCAGTACAGTACTGTGACCATTGTAAATAACTGCTGTGAAATGATATATTTCATGATGCCCGGCTACAAAACTCTAAGAATTATCATTATCATATTGGGCGTTTACATACATTGTGACAAGTTATTTAGTACCTTCTAATTAAAATTGTTTCAGGCTTTTCCTACTTGTTCCACATTTATGAGGACGATTCCACTTGAGGTCTGTAGAGGGTATATTAGCATATCTGTTTTTAGTAAATATTTATTGCGTTTTCTTGTTTTTCTGACATGTTCTGCATCTTATAAGCAGGGTCAGCGGGAAACACTACCTCAGAAGACATGTGAAAAACCCATCCCGAGCATCTCTCTGTTGGTGGTGCGATGTGTATAAATCGTTATGCAGCTTGACTAGAGTAAACAAAACAGTGATTACACCGGCTTAACGTATTTATTAGTAAAGAACTCGAAAAATTTACACTACTGAGCAACTAATATAGTGGTAAATGCCTTGCTGCCTCAGTGAGTCAAGTATAAAGGCGATGTATATGGCGGTAGTGTCAGATTTTGTATTGACTTTGTGTGGGCAGTCGCGGACGAGGTGAACAAGGCGTGGGATGATGTGAGACATGGCCGCTGCCACATTATATGACCCACTGCAGCTATCTTCTTTAAGCAAGGATTACTAAAATCTACGATATAGCTTCAGGCTACTCTTAGAGACATAAATACTACTGGAACTGTACATGGAACTTCGCTGATTCCAACTAAAAGAACGGCGATTTGCTGTCCAACCACGATCGAGGAATAGTTTGAAAGTAGTTCTATGAACTTTCTGTCAGACACTCCAATAACCAGGTCTTTACGTACTAACAAATAACCTTCTTCTCAGTGAATAAATAGTTAATCTCAGTCAGTGAATATCTCCCTACCTATCTCCAGTACATTCCTCGCTAATTCCACTGTTCACAACGTGAAACTACTGCCGCAATCAGTTAGTATAAACATACTCCCTCGGCATACCGTTCTGTGCTTCGTTGGCATTACATTCCTACATTCGCCTTTACATCTCTTCCTTCCTTTCCATTCTTCGGGCCCCCGAATCACCCAGCTTGTTTCTAAGGCTGCAACCCTCGTGAAATTCACACTCAACTGCAACTTAGGTTACATGTAAATTGTACCGATATTGTCTGGCTAAGCTACCATTTAAACTAGTAACTGCCCTCAGGAAAACGGTGCCTTTTATGAGTAGCTATGGATTGACTAACCTTTGTCTTTCATGGAAATTCATGGTGATTACCGTTGGTCACAAGCGTATTCTGATCAAGTAGCGTGCCTAAGGAGTATCGTCTCAGCTGTGCGACCGCATTCATGATTTCCTGTCAGAGAGGTCAGAGTTCGTAGTAACTGATGGTGTAACCATCCATCTGTGTCGACCGTTCATACGCCTGTTTTCCCGCTTCTAATATAAGTAATGGATGGCAGCTACGCATACAGGTTCAGTGTGGGCTATAATTATCGTACGTCTGCGAAACTTGGTAGATATGCTAATGAGTTAACGCGGATCTGATTTACGCTGGAAATTGTGGCCACCAGGAGAAAATCTGGCTCTGTGCGCTGTTTGTATAACGGTATGATATTCACGCTGTCATTTGACAAGCCATAACGTGAGGGGACAGCAGTTAAAGGTCTGAGGAAAGGCCCAATGTCATTAAATGATTTAAAGAATAAGATAATGAAATTCGAAAACACGGATGAGCTTGGTGTGGTATCTGGAAGACGGAGGCGTCTAGTCTTGGTGGAGTTATTAATGAGGTTGCTGTTGCTGTAACTGATCATGCAGTACGTGCCCCGGGTAGAGTTGGTGTTCGTGCAGTATCATGAGACTGTTGTCCTTCCCATTTAAACAGTACGGAAAGTTGTGTCGTCTGTATTACACTAGCATCTGTACAGATCCAGACAGTTCAGCAACTGAAACCTAATGATCCGGAACAACGTTCTGAATTTGCGCTTCGGTTTCTGGCATGGAGCTAAGCCAATGGCATGTAACCGGGAAATATTCTGTGGAGGGATGAGGAGCATTTTAAACTATAGGATGGAATTAATATTTGGCACTGCCGAATTTGGAGTACCGTTAAACAGCGTATTGTGCACGAAGAGTCATTGCTCTCGCCGTATGTGACTGTGGCGTGGATTTGCAGAACCTTTATTCTCGATCCTTTCTTCTTTGAAAAGAATACACCTAGAGAGGCGTCAGGTGTACCGTGACGTTTTAACGTTATCGAGACCTCCTCGTACAGGGAAAGATGTACCACTGCATAGCAGTATGCATGACAACACTAGGGCTACAACAGAGGGTGTAAGTTTTAAGTTGACAAACCAGAACAAATCGCAAAATAAGCTTCACACGAAAAAACGTGTAAAATCCACAGTTGATTATTTTCGAGAGGGACATCTGCTGTTGCTAAAATTATCCTGCCACCCCAGCCCCCTGGGGGTGGGGCGGGAGGAAACATTAAAATTTCAAATGGAAACCCCCATTTTTTAATGCATAATAGATTCTGCATAAAAAACTACGTACATGTTGCCTTAAACATTTGTTTTGATTCTTGGTAGTTGGCGCTCTAATTCAAGAAAATCCATGTTGTCATTTTTGCGTGGACAATGGTTACGGATAGATAACAAATACTTAATTACTTCGTAAATTTTGATTCACTAAAACTGAAACTCTCCCTGTCTCCCTATAGGGCGAGGTTTGAGAGAGAGGAATTAGAGTTTTACAAATGTTGACCCAAATATAAATTATTTCCGTACATTTGGATAAGTTTTGTTTGTTTCTAGGTAATGGTGTCCATTGTATCGTAGGATTTGGTCGGAGTAGCGTTTGGGCTTGGGGTTGTGGAGGCATGAATTCAATACAACAGGTAATTTATTAAGCATAAAATCTTCTTGAAAACCGACCAATAATATTTAAACAGAAATTAATTTACAGCCCAAAATAGTTGTGCAAAGCAGAGCCCAAACAAGAGCATAACAGTTAGAATGCCTTTAGCACAGTGAAACAGAATACAGTGGAACAGAATTAAAATCAACTTTGCCCCCACAAACTAAATCAGGCAACCACAAAAAAAGGAAAAAATTATTACAACATATTGCTCTTGGCCAGAGACAAGAAAGCATAATAACCTTTATAGCCCCTATAATTAACCATAGGACACTAAGAAAACTATCAAGCTTAATTAAGATCACCCACATAGCACGTGACGGCTCCCATCGCTAACATGGTGCTTTCACCTATATACCGGACTACGAATGCACATATCTCAATACAATTTTCTGTACAATAAAACATATGAATAAAACACTCTCACAGACAAAAATAGCAAGGTAACTTTCTTTGAACAAGTGCCATAAAACAAAACGGTCACAGTTACGAACTAATAAAAACACCCTCTTTACATACAAATCAGTCACTCGACATTCTTCACAGAGGTAATTAAGGAAGCTATATGAACATTTTAAAACAAATGGAAATCAATACTCATTTGACAAAATATACGAATAACATTTTAAATGAAGAAAAAGAGAATTAAAAATATATTGAGAACTTTGACAAAATTCTTATCACAGATAAGTAATTCAGAACATAAGATAACCCTAACTTGAACATGTGATATAATCATTTTACTGGTGAGCATCCCATACCGGACAGCAACACATCAGCAGATGACTGAAACGCTTAGTGTACGTAGTTTAGTATATTTTTGCTCCTTCTAAGCATTCTTCCATACAAGGTAGTTTTTGTTTTCCCCACATTTTCTATTCGTATATAATAGTTCCAGTTTAAGTCGTTTAAATTATAATCCTTGTAATGCAATTTAATAATCCTAATCAGCGGTAGTAGGGAAAAGCTCAGAAGAATGACAGGCTCATACTGCAAGATTGCCAGTAGGGCAGGCCTGCAAGTCAGTGAAGATAAGACAGAATACATGTTTCTGAGTAAGTCGGCGAGAGATTGAAAGCCGCTCACGGTGGACAGTCTCCGACTCAAAAGGTCAAATACTCTCAAATACCTTGGTAGTCTGTGCAGTGATCAGACCCACCTGTGAAATTGAAATAAACGCAGGAATTGTCGGAGGCAACAGAGCATACTTTAGCCTTCAGGATGTGCTGAAGAAAAGATTCCTGACAAGAGGTTTAAAGATCAGGCTGTACCAAAGTATGATTATGTCAGTGGTTATGTACAGTTGTGAAAGCCTCACATTTAGGAGAACAGATGAAGAGAAACTACTTGTTTTCGAACGAAAACTCATCCGAAAAATATATGGTCCTGTGATAGATTCACAAACAGGGGAATGGAGAATCCGAAGAAATCCGAGAATTAAAAGGTCTTTACGCACAGCCTGACATTATAAAAAGAATAAGAAGGTTGACTTGTAGCATGGATGAATGAAGGGAGGAGGGCCCATGATGTGTTTCTGGAAGCTGTAGCTGGAAGACGATCGCGGACAAGATGGGAGGGCAATACTGACAAGGCCACCGAGGACATGGAACTAGGAGCGGGCGAGTGCTGGCAGGAGGCTCGCAACCGGGGACGATGGAGGAGGAGTTTGGAGCAGGCATACGGTCAATAAGGCCCGAGACACGGATGAGTAAGTAAGTAATGCAATTTAACTGAATCGAAAACCTTGTGTGGCTTATTGTGTAACCGAAACTTAACGCATTTTTGTGTAGGCTACCCGTGTGCAGGACTTCATATTTTATTGTTCAGGGTCAACTGCCAGTTTTCACATAATTCAGAAATCTCCTGCAAATCATTTTTCAAATCGTTTTCATCTCCTGATGACTTCACTAGACAGTGGAAAGAAGTTTGCCGTTGTTATATTTCGGTTTGTTAAATGACGATCGATATATGCTCCCCTCACTTACTTTCTGATCCAACTATTGTGGAGTCCATTCTGACAATAGACGACATGGGAATATGCTGTGTGTCTCACGGCTTGTACTCTGCCTGAGATGTCAGCCGGCTGTGATTCCAAGTTGATTTCCACCAGTAATTTCAGTGTGAACAGAGCGGAAACAATTGCAGACACTCTTGGAATTAGATAGGTTTAACAGAATTTAGATAGACAGATGAAAGTCTTCTTAACGTGTTAAGGAGCAAGCATGTCAGATCTTACTGAAATAAATTTATGTTTGCGGGGTATTGTTCGGATGGCCGAGTTTCACAAGCAAGTCGTGTGCCTCTTAGGGCAAGGCGGCCCTCTGTATGTTTCTCAGGCAATGCAGCACCATCGCGTAACGCATTCGGAAGAGATGCAGCCCAGGACGGTTGCTTTACAGATCCGATAGGATTTTGTCATGGTACGTTCTCGCTGGTAACCACAAGGTGGACTTTTCACTGATTAACGGCGGAGCACGCCTCCTACAGACTCGATGGCTCAGACCAGAAATGGCTACTCGAAGACCAATACCGGTTTATGATATCAGGCGACATACTGGCGCCAATCAAAGGCTGACAGCCTGGCCATTAAGTAGCAAGTTACATCCCCGAAAAATGTGCCAATGCCAAAGGTGTCTACCAAAATTGTGGGTAGAGTTAAGATGCTATAGAAAACCGTTCAGGGTGGTTGGGGGCGAAACGAGTATTTGCTCATACCTCACAGGCTAACGCCAAGACTAGAGCCTTCTCTGGCCGCTAATATGTGACGTGGATATTTCTGGGACCCACAATGGATCTACACACGTATGCACCTATCCTTTGGGATCGTGTCCAGCGCTATATGTAGGATGTTCTTCCTCAGCACGGTGGACAATGCAACGTGCCACAGACCTCGCAGTGTACGCGTGTGGTTCGAACAGCACCAGGATGAGTTTATTGTAGGCCGCTGGCCACAAAACTGTCAGAATCTGTGGAACCACTTTCACTGTGCTGTCCCCGCCATGGATTCTAAATTGAGAGACCTAGCACAACTGCCCACCACAGCTGAGTTGGCACGGCTCCACATTCCTGTCGGTGCCTTCCGGAATCTCACTGACTCTTGACACTCTTCGTGCACGTCACGCAGAGGTCCATGCGTCAAAAGGTGGTTATTCGAGTTTTTGACAGGTGGTCACATTAATCTGACTAGACAATCTATGCCTATAGAATTTTAGCCTGAGTTCTTTCCTATCCGTATAAATGTTCATATGCTTCTCAATTACATTATTTTCTGTTAGTCTGTAAGTTCGCTCGGCAGTTTAATTTCGACCTAAAAGTTTCTTGTTAGTTTTCCTTCTCTTCTTTTGATTTCTGCAAAAGTTTCTTTTTCTGTTTAAAATGAGTGTTAAGGACCCATAAAGACACTGTAAAATTTATGGTAAATGGATCGTAAGATGACATATTACTGTTACAGACCTTCCGTCTTGGCAGAAGCACAACGTATATTGTTTTGGTGGCGTGGAGCCACCAGCGTGGTGTTACGGAATGGTCCAGTGTGGCAGCTGCTGACGTAGCACAACGTCACCCAACTGGGAACAGCGTGATGGCTAGCTGTTGGCTGACAGCACTGCAGCACATACCGGCGTAAGTAAAATCCAGGCTCTGGATTGACAGAACAGTGTTGAGAATAGGAACGTCAGTGTCACGGCTGTAGGAGTTTTCGCGGCGTCGGCCGAAACACACTGTCGCGCATCGATCACGGGTCGTACAAAGTATTGCCTAACAGTTTAATTGTGGTCAACCGAAGTTAAAACAGTTGCTAAACGGCAACATTAACGGTCGCGAGCATTGTGACCGTCGTGTCTGGGGTCCTTAGATTAATGAGCTGCGTATTATCAATGAGCACAAAGTGATCCAATTCTGTTCTGCAGCAAGGCCCGCAGACGTTAGTTAAAACAGGCATCCCTAAAAGTATTTGAAGTGTTGTTTGTTCTATCCAACAATCTTCACTTAACAGTACTGCAAATCTCGACAGCTCGACGATCCCACGACCAGATGCAATCAACTGCTGCGAAACGAACATCATTTGTAAAATACGCCAGATAAGAGACCTCTGTAGATAATCCGGGCGGGATGTGACTGACCTGCACGTATCCAAACACAGTTCTCACGTTCACTGTCGGTTTAGTAAAAATACTCACTAGGGCACTTGCTTATAATATGTTGTTGTTGTGGTCTTCAGTACTGAGACTGGTTTGATGCAGCTCTCCATGCTACTCATGCTACTCTGACCTGTGCAAGCTGCTTCATCTCGCACTACCTACTGCAGCATACGTCCTTCTGAATCTGCTTAGAGTATTCATCTCTTGGTCTCCCTCTACGATATTTACCCTCCACGCTGCCCTCCAATACTAAATTGGTGATCCCTTGATGCCTCAGAACATGTCCTACCAAGCGGTCCGTTCTTCTAGTCAAATTGTTCCACAGACTCCTCTTCTCCCCAATTCCATTCAATACCTCCTCATTAGTTATGTGATCTACCCATCTAATCTTCAGCATTCTTCTGTAGCACCAAATTTCGAAAGCTTCTATTCTCTTCTTGTCCAAACTATTTATCGTCCATGTTTCACTTCCATTACATGGCTACACTCCATACAAATACTTTCAGAAACGGATTCCTGACACATAAATCCATATTCGATGTTAACAAATTTCTCTTCTTCAGAAACGCTTTCCTTGCTATTGACAGTCTACACTTTATATCCTCTCAACTTCGAGCATCTTCAGTTTTTTTGCTCCCTAAATAGTAAATCTCATTTACTACTTTAAGTGTCACATTTCTTAATCTAATTCCTTCAGCATCACCCGACTTCATTCGATTACATTCCATTATCCTCAGTTTGCTTTTGTTGATGTTCATCTTATATACTCCTTTCAAGACACTGTCCATTTCGTTCAACTGCTCTTCCAGTTCCTTTGCTGTCTCTGACAGAATTACAATGTCATCGATGAAACTTAAAGTTTTTATTTCTTCTCCGTGAATTTTGATACCTACTCCGAATTTTTCTTTTTTTTCCTTTCTGCTTGCTCAATATACTGATTGAATAACATCAGGGATAGGTTACAACCCTGTCTCACTCCTTTCCCAACCACTGCTTCCCTTTCATGTCCCTCGACTCATATAACTACCATCTGGTTTCTGTACAAATTGTAAATAGCCTTTCGCTCCCTGTATTTTACCCCTGCCAACTTCAGAATTTGAAAGAGAGTATTCCTGTCAACATTGTCAAAAGCTTTCTCTAAGTCTACAAATGCTAGAAATGTGAGTTTGCCTTTCCTTAATCTATTTTGTAAGGTAAGTCGTAGGCTCAGTATTGCCTCACGTGTTCCAACATTTCTGCGGAATCCAAACTAATCTTCGCCGAGGTCGGCTTCTACCAGTTTTTCCATTCGCCTGTAAAGAATTCGTGTTAGTATTTTGCAGCTGTGACTTATTAAACAGATATTTCGGTAATTTTCACATCTGTCAACACCTGCTTTCTTTGGGATTGGAATTCTTATATTCTTCTTGAAGTCTGAGGTTATTTCGCCTGTCTCATACATTTTACTCACCAGATGGTAGAGTTTTGTCAGGACTGGCTCTCCCAAGGCTGTCAGTAGTTCTGATGGAATGTTGTCCACTCCCGGGTCTTTGGTTCGACCTAGGTCTTTCAGTGCTCTGTCAAATTCACGCAGTATCATATGTGCTATTTCATCTTCATCTACATTCTCTTCCATTTCCATAATATTTTCCTCAAGTACATCGCCCTTCTAGAGAGCCTTTATACACTCCTTCCATCTTTCTACTTTCCTTTCTTTGCTTGGAACTGGTTTTCCATCTGAGCTCTTGATATTCATACAAGTGGTTCTCTTTTCTCCAAAGGTCTCTTTAATTTTCCTGTTGGCAGTATCTATCTTTCTAATATAAGTGAAGTGTTGCAAGAATGTAGTTTAACGATTGCTTTGTAATGTCTCTGTCTTGTATGTTTTTAGATGCCGTCTATTTATTGTATTATATGAGGGGCGTTCAGTAAGCAATGCACCACATTCTTTTCTGAAAGTAGATTGCCCTTATTCATTTTGGCAGTACACCATAATATTACTCACGCTTTGGGTTAAAAAATACTACTTTTCAGCATGATCTCCGTTCAGTGCAACAGCCTTACGGCACCTTTCTGGGAGTGCCTGTATGTCCACAAAAAAAAAAAAAAAAAAAAAAAATCGAGTTCGACGTTGGAGCAGACGTCTTACTGCACCATTAACCTCCCCGTCATTTACTTACTGCTTCCCGTGGAGTGCATGTGGATGTCGGAAGGTGCGAGATCCGGGCCGCAGGATGGATCAGGAAGAACAGTCTGCGCGAGCTTAATGCGATGATGACAGACGTCTCGATCGAAGAGTCACTGTGCTTTTGTTCACTGTCATCTCACCGTAGAATTACCTACGAATATCTACGGTGCTTCGGTTTTGCGCCAAAAGTAACTCAGCGACAGCTCTCTTCTTGCAACGCAACGCCGTTAAAGACGCCGTTTTGAAGGCCACGAATAGCACAGCCACTTATCGGAACTACACGAAACTACAGGAGCTGTAGCGGGAATAATCCACGAAGTCCCACTACAAATTCCGTACTTTTTGATGAATGCTGTCCGAAAAATGTGTTGTTTACTTGTTGAACGTCCCTCGTATTAACTGGTTGCGGATCTGATTTCAAAATGTTTGTTTCACGGTCTCATATTTCAATAATTTGTAACTGCAATGTCAATAAAAATAATGAGTACTGTTTTTATTGAACGTCATTGCCCCGAATTTTCTCTCAAACACCAACCAGTGTTGGCGAACGTGTCTATATTAGAGTTGTCCCGAATATCGCAACAAGAAACTCTAAGCACCTTTTTCTCCAGAAAGTCTTGAGGGTTTTCTTTCCTTTCTTGTTATTTCAGTCCCTCTTCTAAGAGGGGCGAGGGTGGTATAACAGTGGATTGGTACTCCACTATTCAGCCAAAAGAGTTTAAAAGATCGGTAGATGCATTAAAAATTTTAAAAGGCTGAAGTATATACAGATGTTTTAGAATACTAAGAAAACTTTTTTCGTTCATGATATTTAAAATAACACAATGGAAAACATTGTCTGACATTTAAAAACCATGATTTGCAGGCAAGTTTCAGCAAACACTACACAGTACTAAACTTCACTATCACTTGATGGGAGGGACATTTATGAAGACTAATGGAAAGAGGAAGGATTGATCCTTTGGGATATTATAAATCGTTGTTGAACAGTTGGTTCAGGTGATGTGGGGGTGGGAGAGTGGTTAAGGCAGCAAGTATAATGTAGGAGGACGGTCGATAGGAAATCATGGGATTGTGGTTGCAGATAGCTAGGATGCGGGCAGTTCAAAGTCAAGAGAAGGAACGAAAAACGAAAGAAAAGCGATGGATGAGGAGGGAAGCATGAGTATCTTACACTGGAAAAGGGCGCCATTCACTTTCGGGTCGACGTGACTTCTGCTTGCGGTCGGTGTGCACTGTCTTTGAGAGTTTTTTCTTGTTTCGTGAAGGATACATATATAACTTATTCTCTTAATTTATTCATTTCGTTTTGAGATGAAACTACGACACACGAAATTGGTTCTTAGTACGTCTGGGATGTTCTCATTGTTTCCATTAAGGTGTGAAACATCGAGCGGTTAATCAATGGGATGTTGATTCAAGAGTAGACTATACTCCCGTTATCCTTCTTCCAGTATGCGAGCGGAGTCAAGGTGGCTCACAGCGGACCAAGGCGCGTGGCACTTTGTAGTTAGGCCAGCGTCGTGGGTGAATCCTTCCTACCAGGGGTAGTTCGAGTACTACATCTCGTGACATGTCGGCATTGCTGAATACGTTGGTGAGGTAGTCTGTTATGTTATCATTTACAGTTCGTTCACGAAATAAAAATTTAAAAAAAAGTCATGTGACTAGGGACTCCCGTCGGGCACACCGTTCGCCTGGTGCAAGTCTTCCGATTTGACACCACTTCGGTGACTTGCGTGTCGATGGGGATGAAATTATGATGATTAGGACAACACAACACCCAGGCCCTGAGAGGAGAAAAATCTCCGACCCAGCCGGGAATCAAACCCGAGCACTTTGGATTGACAGTCTGTCACGCTGACCACTTGTTGTTTTTGTTTTGATCGTTTTTGTTCGTTGCATCTGCTCGGGGCGGACGTCGTAAGACATCTGTTTATGTTCGTTGTTGATCGATTAACTCAGTTTTTTCATTGCAGAGAGCACGTAACTCTCTGACCGAGCACGCTGAGCTACCGTGCTGGCATCCACTCAGCTACCAGGGACGGACACCCACGAGGTGCTTCGTGAATTTCTCGTTTCCTGGTCCAGCGTTGAACTCTGAGCCTCCACTTCCGGCACCGGTTTTGTATTGTCTGTAAGGATAAAATGTTGCAGCCATAACCGATATCCCACGCTGCGCGTTTGTGCATACGTTTTGGCTGCACCGTGGAGTTGTAAGAGTTGTAAATTCGTCTTGGCGTTAAAGTCCTTACTGACAAAAAGGCGATTGAGGTGTGAAATATCTTATTCGTGGTTGTCTTCCTTTCGTTTGTGTGAAGATTAAGCGTTAGTATCTTGTCCAAGACAAATCCTAACTATTTCGTTGACGGTGACCAAGGAATTGATTCAGAATGAGATTTTGACTCTGCAGTGGAGTGTGCGGTGATATGAAACTTACTGGCAGATTAAAACTGTGTGCCGGACCGAGACTCGAACTCGGGACCTTTGCCTTTCGCGGGCACGTGCTCTACCAACTGAGCTTCCCAAGCACGACTCACGACCCGTCATCACAGCTTTAATTCTGCCAGTACCTCGACTCCTACCTTCCAAACTTCACAGAAGCTCTTCTGCGAACCTTGCTGAACTAGCACTCCTGGAGGAAAGGATATTGCGGAGACATGGCTTAGCCACAGGCTAGGGGATGTTTCCAGAATGAGATTTTCACTGTGCAGCGGAGTGTGCGCTGATGTGAAACTTCCTGACAGATTAAAGATGTGTGCTCTCGCTGTGAAGCTGTGATGACGGGCCGTGAGTCGTGCTTGGGTCGCTCAGTTGGTGGAGCACTTTCCCGCGAAAGGCAAAGCTCCCGAGTTAGAGTCTAGTTCCGGCACACAGTGTCACTCTGTCAGGAAGTTTCAAGGAATGGATTGTCCGAACACGTACAGTGAGAAGCGCAGCAGTCGTCGTCTGTTCCCTGTAAAGAACACTGCTGCCGTCTTGGTGGGGTTGATGATAATTTTATTGGCAAGTGCCATGCCTTCATGACATCAATTTCTCTTTGCGCCCTGGTGAGCAATACGTCAGTATTTCATCCCGACGCAAATGACTCAGTCTCATCTATATATAGGCTGCAGACTATATGAGAATTAGTCGAGAGTTCATTGATGTAGACGTTGAATAGCAGGGACAATATAACGGAACGTTGTGGAATGCGGTTTTCAATGGAGGTCTCTTGCCATAAACAGTGACATGGGAAGTTCTTCCTCATATAAAGCTGTCCACCATCTTAATGTGGCAGTATCAGAGAAACGTTTGGTGACAAAGTTTGGCAATCAAACTATCGCGCCAGACCTAGATATACGCTTTTCGAGGTAAAAAAAGGACTGTGGGCTGACACAGGTTGATGTGGTGGCGAACACATTCCTTTACACGAGTGAGCTGCAACTCGACGGACGTTTTCGGGTCGACGTTCTGTCGCCGCAATGTTGTAAATAACAGGTGGTTTCACCGCTACAGAAGTCATTCACCAGCAGTCCGCGGAAAGTTTCGCAGCGCTATTTATAATTTCGCGCACATGATTTGTTTCGCAGGTCGCCAGTCCGAAGTTGCGAGGAGCGGACCTGCAGACCTGTTTCGCGTTTTCGGTTAACGACCGAGAGAGAGAGGGCCCTGAAAACCCCAGCCAGCCGCGCGCGAATTCGTAACGCCGCGCTCTCAAAGAGCGCTTGTCAAGTCCCGGGTGCGTCATTACGGGCCTTTTTATCGGCGCGAGTGTGTTTCTGAGAAGCTGCCAGCGCGGGTGCGACAAGCCCCGCGGCAGACACCTCGCCGGGTTTTGTTTCTCGTCGCGCGCGCGTCTCGAATTAATCCGGCGGCGCCCTAGCCGCGCTAATGGCGCCCGGCCGTGGGAATCGCCCGCGACTGTAATAAATCGCTAATTAGCCGCGAGCAGGCGGCCGTGTAGCAACCTGTTGTTGTCGCGGCGGCAGCGGTGGCGGCGGGGGCGTGGCCAGCTTTTGTAACGTATCGAGGTGTCACGCAAGATGGAGCGCGCTTCGATTGTAACAGCGGCAGTGGGCCCTGTCGCGTCGCCAGCGGGAAGATAAAGAAGAAAAGGAGGAAAACGAATCTTCGTGGCCGGCGCGCTGCCCGTGGCCAGGGACCTGTCGGAAGCGGCTGCAACCTGCGCGTGGGCGTACCCTGCTTGCCGTCCTGTCCGATAGCAGCAGGAGGCCGTCAGCTCGTGCTGTAACAGCCGCCGACACCACTCTGCATGTCCGACAAATTCTGGCGGTACCTGTATCAATAGCTTCTCTATCGATAATATACACTACTGACCATTAAAATTGTTACACCAAGAAGATGACGTGCTACTGACGCGAAATTTAACCGACAGGAAGAAGATGCTGTGATATGCAAATGATTAGCTTTTCAGAGCATTCACACAAGCTTGGCGCCTGTGGCGACACCTACAACGTGCTGACATGAGGAAAGTTTCCAACCGATTTCTCATATACAAACAGCAGTCGACCGGCTTTGCCTGGTGAAACGTTCTTGTGATGCCTCGTGTAGGGAGGAGAAATGCGTACCATCACGTTTCCGACTTTGATAAAGGTCGGATAGTAGCCTATCGCAATTGAGGTTTACGGTATCGAGCCATTGTTGCTTTCGTTGGTCGAATGCCAATGACTGTTAGCAG
This sequence comes from Schistocerca gregaria, assembly GCF_023897955.1. Taxonomy (NCBI): domain Eukaryota; kingdom Metazoa; phylum Arthropoda; class Insecta; order Orthoptera; family Acrididae; genus Schistocerca; species Schistocerca gregaria. The sequence goes on from NC_064926.1 coordinate 458,006,860, forward strand.
AATATGGAATCGGTGGGTTCAGGCATCTTATCTGCATGGCTTCAACGAATCGTGCCGCCACGTCTCGATCCCTGAGTCAACAGATGGGGACGTTTGCAAAACAACAACCATCTGCACGAACAGTTCGACGACGTTTGCAGCAGCATGGACTATCAGCTCGTAGACCATGGCTGCAGCTACCCTTGACGCTGCATCACAGACAGGAGCGCCTGCGATGGTGTACACAACGACGAACCTGGCTGTACGAATGGCAAAACGTATTTTTTTCGGATGAATCCAGGTTCTGTTTTCAGCATCATGATGGTCAAATCCATGTTTGGTGACATCGCCGTGAACGTTCATTGGAAGCATGTATTTGTCATCGCAATACTATGAAACGTCCCCTTAAAACAATTATACACGACTGTGCTTAAACTGACACACAATATTTTTAGCGCAACGCAATCTGACTTTCAATAATCCCTACAAAAGAATGGCCCTGACTAACATTAACCTATACCTTTCACAAATCACTTACTTCACCCAAAATCTTCGTTACTCGAACTACTGCAATACAGCGAGCGCCACTACTGCCAGCTAACTAAAAGATTCAAACTATGGAAGTCACTAACTACTGATAGGCACAGTTAGCAAATGAAAGATTTTAATAGAGAACAAACAATGTATTTACCTTTATAGTCATAATATATATTTCAGTTCATGACATCAATTCTTACAAATTTCAAAACTCCGCCATCTCTCACCCCACGTCCACCACTGCTGGCGGCTCACCTCCAACTGCGCAACGCTACGCGCTGTTAGCATCCAGCTGCCGCTGTCCAACACTACAATGACAGACAACAATGCAAACCAGCCACAGACTGCACACGGCACAGCCAGTGATTTTGATACAGAGCGCTACGTGGCGGCGGCGTTGCCAATAGAAAAACCTAAACAGCCTACTTACATAGCCCCCATGCTCCCCAAAAAAAAATTTACAAATTGTTTTGGGCAGTGGCCACTAATGATTTGGTAAAATTTTTCATAATCACAATAACAAAGATATCAAATGCACACATTTATTGATACAATGTTGGTCAAAAGCTAAAATTTTCTCACAGTCCATAAAGACAGTCCTGATCATTCATCACAGTAAAATAGCAGTGTTTTTCTCAAAGACTGAGCAATAAAAGAAAATTCACATGGAAGTAATGGATTTCCATGCAGTCTTGAAGAGGTAGTGTTGTCCTTCCAACGGAATGAGTGCTGACTCTTGACATGCTGACAGGTAATGGGCCACAACAGAGGAAACTCACAGCAGAGTCAGTCGAAGTTTTGAAGAATATTGGTAGGTAGGTCAACACAGACTAGACCCATTGTAGTCCTGGAAGAGATTATGGTATTGGTGGGCCACCAGAGGTGCAGATCCACTGCAGTCCTTGTAGAAATAATGGTATTGGTGAGTCATCAAAGGTGTAGATCCATTGTAGTCCTTGTAGAGATAGCCAGCAGCCATCTGTTGCGACTGTGCAGATGCGCAGTCACCATCGAAGAGTCTTGTGGAGAATATAGCAAGTCCATCAACCACCACTTGTGCATGCACAAAGTTTTTGGAATTGTCCTTAGAACCAGCAATGCTGTTGTCCAGTCCCTTGCTGAATTATTAACACACATGCAAACACTATCAGTTCTTCTTTTCACATATTGTCCATATACTATGACCAACAGAAACGTGTGCAGTGAAATGTAATTTACAAGTTACTTAATGTGATGAACTGGTGTCAATTACAATTTTATAACATAAGAATACAATAACAAAGGTACAAAATATATCATTAAAGAACATAATAGTACATATAACATTTGCAGTAATACAGGCTTCACAAAAGAATCGAAATAACAAATACATCAGTGTTGCAAAAATTATGACATAAATGCATACATAAAAGATCAGAATTACTTTTGAAACCTCAACTTCACACATGAGCATTAGAACAAAACAGAATAAATAATGTGTAAACATCTTTACGAAGTAAATAACATGTTATTAATGCAAATTATATTTGAGGATATCAGTATTCCTCATCATAGTGAATGTAGCTTGGTATTAGAAGAAAAAAAAATTCTATGAAACAGTACACAGAGACAGGAAGAAAACAAATACACAAGGGTACACAAACACATAGTGGGATAACACAAAAGGAAAGGACAGGGTTTGTTTTCAGGGTAACATTTGGTACTGCAGTCCAACCCAAAACTTCATTCCATAGATTGTCCCTCTTATTTCAACATTCGCTCCAGCCAAAAAAAAAAAAATTCTTTCCAAGCATGCTTTCTGTATTCTGTTCACATCCTCTTTTAAAAATAGTTTTTCTCCACTGTACACTACTTTTTTGGCCAAACCATTTTCTTATAGCTTCTCAATGATTTTCTTCCAATTCATCATAGTTTCTTATATAGTCTACCCCTTCTTAAGCTAACTTAAACCTACTGGGCTCAAATGCTAAACTAAGGGACGACGCAATTGACCAGCACAAAATAATTAACACAAACAGCAATGATTTAAAAAAATGCAAATTGGCAAAAAAAAGGCAGCAATATAGGACTTTGCAAAGCAAATGCAACATTACAACTAATATGAAGCAATGAACAGCAACAAGAAAAATAAATCAGTAGTAAAACTGGCTTAACAGAGTAATGCAAAGTGAAATTTAGTAGCACTATGCCTGGCAAACAGCAGGAGCAAATGGAATAAATTACATCTAAACATGACGAAGCTCAAGCAGAAAAAGTATTACAGTAAAGACAACAATGCAGATAAGGGAAATGTATATTCACATCTTAATGTCTATGTAATTAAAGTGGTGCACCACAACTTATGCTACAAAAGAAATTACCAAGTACTTGAAAAGTAAATTATGTATACAATTCTTGTGAAGGGTTCAAATGGTTCAAATGGCTCTGAGCACTATGGGACTCAACTGCTGTGGTCATCAGTCCCCTAGAACTTAGAACTACTTAAACCTAACTAACCTAAGGACATCACACACATCCATGCCCGAGGCAGGATTCGAACCTGCGACCGTAGCAGTCGCACGGTTCCGGACTGCGCGCCTAGAACCGCGAGACCACCGCGGCCGGCCTTGTGAAGGGAAATGTCTTTTTGTGCTCTCTGGTTTTTTTGAAGTATATTATAAAGTTATTATGTACTGGATCTGTAGGCATAAAATATTTATATTAGTACATCTACAAAATTTTATTTTAACCAATGCTGCGGTGCAGCTAGAAACTAGATATTAAACAAAATAGTCAAAGCAAGGCGTGAAACGTCATTCACTAGGCATATGGCATTTCATAATGCAGTAAACAATGTATCAACTATCAAGACAATAGACACGAAATATTTCTCATCATTTCATTTCAGTAAATATCATAAATTAAGAGCTCCACAGTGTAATTATATGTTTTCAAGTTTGAGCGTGTCGTATTTGCGATGCTTTCTACAAAAGAATGTCAATAGCGAGGATAATGGCCTATTTTTTTTCTGTGCCTCTGAAAGGCGCACACTAATGGCTTGTTTCCAGGTGGTTGTCGCGCAGCTGGGTGCCCACGACGCATTACGTGCAGGTGGTCACTTAACTTTCTTACCAAAATATTTACGACAGCAGTTTCCACTAAAGTGACAGTCTCATATAAAAATATTTCACAGGTCAAGAATTTGCGTTACAAATCTGTAGAAACAAAATGCTTTAAATATAATAGTGTCCAAAACATTTTCGCCATCATAGTTGATACATTCACGCATATACACATATTTCATAACTCTTAAAGTACGATTCTTGGTTTCCAACAACCTTTTTCACAAACCAGAGTCCCTAACCACTACTCATTATTCCTTACCTTATTACACATATACATAATCAAATTCCTCATATATATGGTAGCATTATCTTATTGATCATAAACATACCTCAACAGCATAATACACATCACCGTCGTAAAAATAACATCATAACACCTCAGTCAAATCTTTAAAACACAGTAGTTTCCTGCAATAATGCCAAAACATAAAAAACAATTCTCTGGTCAAGTCAAAAGTCTCATCTACCTCAAATGTTCTTCAAAAATCATGATCCCATACCAAATACGTCATTCAAAGATCTCATAGTATCACAATGGTTCCGAAAAAATATGAACAATTCACAAAGTACAGACAAAATACAGTTTCATAAGTCTGAAGTTATCAAGCTGTGTAATTGCGTAAACATCTGTCACTGACATAGTAAAAAAAAATTGTCTCTGTGAGTTAAATGATCAGATAGCTGTGTAATTAATGTGTTATAGAAATATGGTACCGATGTGTAAAGTTGTATAAGCAAATATCATATTAGCTAGGGCTTCTTGTGTTTGCCAGACACATGGTACACAAAGTAAGCGTGTTCTCCCCTGAGGCTTAATGTAATTGTATCCTCAGATGTTACAGATTACAGCAATGGAATGAAATGTATCACGGGAAACCTTTGTATCATTGTACTTCAAATATCTTTAAAAATAAATGTTTTAAGTACAAAATTAATCACTCAAATACGTGTACTGTAGCGCTAAACTGTGCGTCTTCTTGTAAGATAATCTCTGTGGAAGTGTCGTGGTTATCGTCCTCCGAAAGCTAAGTTCTGCAGAAGTCAATGTACTTACCTAATGATAAAAAAAAGTGAAATGCTTTGCGTATAGATATCGTAGTTACTACGCTTATTGCCGTGATGAAGTAAGTACTGTACTGTAACGTATTGTTGTGCTACAGAAAAGGCTGTCTCATTGTAGCTATACCACAAAGTTACTACTAAAACATGTTTTCCTTTACAGAAGAATTCAGAAAAACTGTACAGATATAAAACAGATACACCGCAAAAGCACAATGTAAATTGTGTCACACATTAGTAGCGTTGTGATATAATCGTGTAGCTACCAAAGAAACCAAATGCTAAATCATCTTTAATCTCACAGAAAGTACTTCAAATAAATAATGTCTTTTCAACTAAATCAAAATGTTGTATTAAAATCTCATTAACAGTATATGTTCTAAGTATGTAAGCCTTATAGTCGTTACGTAATCGTGCAACTAACAAGCAAGAATGTACAAATAACAACACTGTGTCGTCTGTTCACTATGACAATGCATTCGTAATTCCTGTTTAAAAATGTTCCCTAGGCTCTAGACTGGATAGTTAACTTCAAAACATTGTTGCATGTTAACAGTTTCTCAGTGTGACAAAGCGTACTAGAAATGTGAAGTGAAATCTTTTATGGCAAAGACAAAGTTAAAAAGCAGATTATATTTCAATAAACGGTTTTACATGTGAAATGTAGTACAGTCCTTTACTGTTCCTAGAGCTCAGAGTTAACTTGAACGCAATTATCATGCGGTATACGTCGGTAAAGAATACTGGAATTTTTCTGAAGGTTAGCGTCTATGTTATTTTTCTCTGAGCCAGCCGGCGCACGCGGCTGCCTGCGGTGCGAATCATTGTCTGTCTCTTTGTTGGTGCGCGTCGTTATTGGGATTAGGAGACCTAACTTCTACAAATTCATCTTGTCGAGAGGGCCCTGCTCTGTTTGAATCCCGGCGTTACCAATAAAAAAACCTAAACAGCCTACTTACAACTGGCGTATTACCTGGCGTGATGGTATGGGCCACCATTGGTTACATGTCTCGGTCACCTCTTGTTCGCATTCTATGCACTTTGAACAGTGGACGTTACATTTCAGATATGTTAGGATCCGTGGCTCTACCCTTCATTCGATCTATGCGAAACCCTACATTTCAGCAGGATAATGCACGATCGCATATTGCAGGTTCTATACGGGCCTTTATGGATACAGAAAATGTTCGTCTGCTGCCCTGGCCAACACATTCTCCAGGTCTCTCACCAATTGAAAACATCTGGTCAATGGTGGCCAAGCAACTGGCTCGTCACAATACTCCAGTCATTACTCTTGATGGACTGTGGAATCGTGTTGAAGTTGATGGGCAGCTGTACCTGTACACGCCATCCAAGCTCTGTTTGACTCAATGCCCAGGTATATCAAGCCGTTATTACGGCCAGAGGTGGTTGTTCTGGGTACTGATTTCTCAGGATCTATGCACCCAAACTGCGTGAAAATGTAATCATATGTCAGTTCTAGTAAAATATATTTGTCCAATGAATACCCATTTATCATCTGCATTTCTTCTTGGTGTAGCAATTTTAATGGCCAGTAGTGTACATTCCGACAGCGGTAACTATTATTCATTCTTTACTTCTCTTCTAATCCTTGCAGACGTTCCAAGACTCACGTAGCTCATCTCAATAGAGAGAACGCAGCTGAATTGTTAACCACTGTGAGATGCATGGCAGAGTGCACTTCCCATTGCACCATTAATTAGGGCTACACCCCTTTCATTCACGTTTGGATCTGTAATTAATATGATAACGTCCTCAGGATCCAAGAGGAAGCGATGTGTAGGTTTACGTATCTACTTCGTCAGCCCAAAAAGTTTCGAGACTTTATACACAAAAAAGGTAAAAATTGAGATGCTGGTTTTGATGCTTCAAATGCCTTACTCGTTCTCCCCTTCCCTCTCTCTCCCACCCTCTACCCTTTCTTCCCACTCACTTAACGTTCGTACAACCAAGTGGACCCGTCAGAAGAGCCTTTGTTTGGAATGTTGTTCAACCCATGCATCACACTGTTTAAATGTCGTCAGTGAGTTGGACTTCCATGTGAATTATCCACACTTTGCCGTTTTTCGTAGGTACGTATTGATAATGCAAAGTCTCGATAATCGTGATGAATTTTTCCAGAACAGAACTGTGCGCATTTTACGTTTCAAACAAGGTACAGTAGGCGTTCACGTGTCAGGGATTTCTGCCCCTGAGCCACGGTTTGCTGGACAAATCTTGCATGCACTTTGCTCTTCTTAAAAATATCCTGGAGATCGTCTTGAACACTTAATTTAGAAACGTTGCTCCACCATAATTTGTGACACGACAACGTTGTCACACTACGGCCGCACAGCATTTACTATTCAACCACAATGTTATTGCACTTGGCGTTGTCAGATGCAATCCGTGACGTTACAGTAAAGAAATACTGTAGTGACTGAAGAAAACACATCGCACAGTCAGTGCTTTCAGGTCAGTTGAGCATATTTCATCAACCCCGATTACGTACTGACTCACGAAAAGCCGACCAAAGAGACTTAACTCCCAGGTGACATAAAATCGTGGTCCATCGATACCTAACATTACCTGCTCGAAACTGGCTTGTCGAATGCACATCTGTTGCTTGCAGTTGTTGGTTGAAGCTGCCACAGCAGCCGCTGCACTGATGTCGCTTATATGCCAGGAATAAAATCAGTATCGGAACTTTTTGCACGGACAATGCATTCCTACATCTACATCCGCATCAATATTCCACAAACCAACAAACGATGTGTGGAGTAGCCTACTTCTGGTATACTAACTGATGCTTCGTTCCCTGCTTCACACGCGACAGGAGCGCGGAAAGAATGATTGTCGGTAAACCTCCGAATTAGCGCCACTTTCTCGAATTTTCTGTTCATGATTATTTTGTGAGATGTAAGTTGGAGGAAGTAATACGTTGCCCGACTCTTCCTTGAAAGTACTCTCTCAAAATTTCAATTTCGCTCGAAACGTACAACACCTCTCTTGTAGCATATGGAGTTGGAGATTTATCACTTAAGGCTGGTTCTTGAAACGTTGTAAATAAGTTTTTTTGAGACAGTTTGAGTCTATCTTCAAACATCTGCCAGTTCGGTTTCTTCAGCATCTCCGCGACACTCTCTCATCTGTCAAACAAATCTGTGACCAGTTGTGCTGCTCTTCTGTGTATACGTCCGATATCCCCTGTTAGTCCATTTTTGGTACAGGTAAAACAGACTTGAGAAGTATTCTAGGATGGGTCACAAGAGTGTTTTGAATCTAATTTCATTTGCAGACTGATTATAATGCGATAATATTCAGCAAATGAACGAAGACTGCTGCCTGCTTTACCTACGACTGTGCCCTAGTGATCGTTCCATTTCATACCCCTACAAATCATTACCCGCAGGTATTTATGTGAGTTGAGTGATTACTATTGTGATACTGCAGTCATAGAATACTACAAGTTTCCGTTTTGTAAAGTGTTCAGTTTTACATATCTGAACATTTAAAGCAAGTTGTGAGTCTTTGCAGCTCTTTGAAATCTTATCAGATCCAACTGTGAAGGTACTTCATTATACCCATACCATCTGCGAAGTCTGAGGTTCCTATTGATCTGACCTCAGGGTCATTAATATACGGGGTATAAGTATAGACATTTTTATTGGTGACTGAGAAAATTGTACTGAACGTCGTTACATCAGTATCTATTGCAATTGCAGACTAAGAATTACAGCTGTTAGGAGTAGATGTTTTTAGGTTGGTTAGTGCTGTAAGCAGGCTGTTTAGGTTTTTATATTGGTAACGCCACGTAGCGCTCTGTATGAAAATCACTGGATGTGCTGTGTGCAGTCTGTGGCTGGTTTGCATTGTTGTTGGCTATTGTAGTGTTCGGCAGCTGGACGTTAACAGCATGTAGCGTTGCGCAGTGAGAGGTGAGCCGCCAGCAGTGGTGGATGTGGGGAAGTGATATGGCGAATTTTTGAGAATGGATAATCTGGAGGCGCGTCCATCAGAAACCGTACATTTGTAATAACGGATGTCATGAACTGCTATATATATTATGACTATTAAGGTAAATACATTGTTTGTTCTCTATTAAAATCTTTCATTTGCTAACTATGCCTAACAGTAATTAGTGCCTTCTGTAGTTTCAATCTTTTATTTAGCTGGCAGTAGTGGCGCTCCCTGTATTGCAGTAGTTTGAGTAACGATGATTGTTGTGAGGTAAGTGATTTGTGAAAGGTATAGGGCCATTCTTTTGTAGGGATTATTTAAAGTCAGATAGTGTTGTGTTAAAAAAAATATTGTGTGTCGGTTTAAGCACAGTAATATGTAATTTTTCTAAGAGGACGTTTCATATGGCGACCCTGCCAGGATACCACACTGAAATCTTCTGATTTTTACTTGTAGTTTGTGTAATTAGTGTAGCTTTTGTTTATTGCTAGCATGCAATTGTAGAGAGAACCTCCTTTGTAGTTGCAGTCTTTCATTGTTGTACAGTAAAACAGTTGTGGCATGCATGTAGATTTGCACCAAGTATTTCACAGCTGCACTTGCAATTAACTAGATATTACTTTCAGTGCTTTGTTAATGTGTTCTCTTATTTTTGCTCTTCAAATTGTGGTTTTCTGTGTTATCGTGTGAAATATTGTGACAATAATGGTGTGTGAAAAACGTAACACTAGGCTCCAAAGTAAACTAAGAAATAATAGTGATGTATAATGAATTAACAGACATTCAAAGTAGTAATTTGGTTCAAATGGTTCAAATGGCTCTGAGCACTCTGGGACTTAACAGCTGTGGCCATCAGTCCCCTAGAACTTAGAACTACTTAAACCTAACTAACCTAAGGCCATCACACACATCCATGCCCAAGGCAGGATTCGAACCTGCGACCATAGCAGTCGCGTGGTTTCAGACTGCGCACCTAGAACCATGAGACCACCATGCCCTTCGTAGTAATTTGGTAATTGTTCATAGGGAAATGGAGAGGGCGGCAAATAATGGTGTAGACAGTAGTGAACAGGGAAGAATTATCGGTCGATCGGTGGGCAACAGCTCGCCTCAGGAATCCGAAATGACAGACCACAATATTGCAAACAGTGTAGACTTAGGTTTTGGGTCCTCACCGTTTTCTCAAATGAGTCAAGACACATTTTCTGCTTGTCAAAATGTGAATGTTGCCGGTGAAAATGCACTGCCAAAAAGCATAGAGAAACAGCTTCCAGACACTAATACATTATTATTCCAATTAATGCAACAAATGGAGCAAAATCCGAGACCAACACAGCAAAAGCTTCAAAAGTTAGACACAATGGAACAAAATCAAAGACAAACACAGCAAAAGCTTCAGAAGTTAGACGCCATGCTTGAACAAACACGTGAGGATTTAACTACTGAATTACATAACATTGAATCGAAATGTCAAAAAGTCTGTAATGACGTAAAAACACAAATTTGTGAGCATTTTCAACCTATTTTTTTGCGGCATGAAAATGCATTACAGAATCACGAAGCAGCCATAAAAGAAATGCAAACTATTGTTCATGAAAATCATGAGACTTTGCAAGCTGCAATTGACTCAGTTGCATCTAACGATTCGGTTACACAACTTGCAAAAACTCAGGAAAACTTAAAGGACGCAGTAGATACTCTGAAAATTGGTTCAGAGAGACACATGGAGGAAATAAGTTCGTTATCAGAGAAAGTAGTTGAACTTTCGGATCAGCTAAATAATTTATCTACGAAGGCAGATGATAATCTGAATGACACAAAACCGGTAGTCTTAAATGACAGAAGAGTGCGAACAAATTAGGAACTTCAAACAAAATCAGAATCAAATTAATGCGCAACACCAAAGAGAAATCCGGGAAGTACAAGATCAGCTGACACAGGTAATACACGAATTACGTATTTCAGAGGACACTCGCTCTCCAATACGGGAAGAGGGACATAGAAATACGGAACAGCCACTAAATAATAACAGAGGGCACTTCAGAAAGTATGAAAGAAATTGGCAAGGTACACCGAATTTTGAGATGGAACCGCCGAAACGACGTAACAATGACCGACATGCGACTCGCCGACATTATGATTTTGACTATAAGCTGTTTATTACTTCACGTAATTCAAAACATTTAAGAATTCCGGCAACGACATTCATCCACATGCGTGGCTTCTTCAGTTCTCTCATTGTTTTCCTCCCAACTGGTCATTAGAGCAAATATTAGAATTTATGTGTGGCTATTTAGAGAATGAGCCACCTGTAAGAATGCGATCGGTCATTCACGATTGCCACAGTGAAGGAGAATTTTATCATGCCTTCCTCTCAACATATTGGTCTCAAGCCACACAAGACCGAGTAAAACATAGCATCATAATGATGAACCATTTCGAACAACCTGAATTTTCCAGTCTTGTGAAATATTTCGAAGACATGTTGCACAAGAATCAGTACCTATCAAACCCTTACAGCCCCTCAGAACACATGCGCATTTGCTTAATCAAATTGCCTGAACATTTACGACATATTATTTTGGCAGGACGTTGCAAAGACGACACTGAAGCTTTTCATGGGCTCTTACAAGAATTGGAAATCGACATTGACACTGGCGGAAAGCAAAAACAGGAACACAACAATTACAGGTCACATCCGTCGCAATTCCGCGAAGATAGAAATAATAACTGGACACGACAAGGCTATTCTCACAACACAAATCGTGACCAAAACAGACACCACCCGTATGACAACCATTGGCAAAATAATAATTACAGAGGAAGATCGCATTTCCGTAGTAATGAATGTAACAGAGACAACCATAGAAACAGACAATATGGCGACTATTGTTTTGTAAAGCCTGTATTACTACAAATGTTATCTGTATTGTCATGTTTTTAATGATGTATTTTGTACCCTTGTTATTGTATACTTATGTTATAAAATTGTAATTGACACCAGTTCATCAAATTAAGTAACTTGTAAGTTACATTTCACTGCACACGTTTCTGTTGGTCATAGTATATGGATAATATGTGAGAAGTAGGGACTGATAGTGTTTGGACTTGTGTTAATAATTCAGCAAGGGACTGGATAACAACATTGCTGGTTCTAAGGATATTTTTAAAAAAAATTTTGTGAGTGCACAAGTGGTGGTTTATGGACTTGCTATATTGTCCGCAAGACTCTTCGACGGTGATTGTGCACCTGCACAGTTACAGCAGATGGCTGCTGGCCATCTCTACAAGGACTTCAGTGGGTCTGCACCTTTGATGACCCATCAATACCATTATTTCTACAAGGACTGCAGTGGGTCTGCATCTTTGATGGCCCACCGACACCATACTCTCTACCAGGACTACAGTGGGTCTGCTCTGTGATGACCTACCTCCCGATATTCTTCAAAAGTTCGACTGATTCTGCTGTGGGTTTGCTCTGTTGTGGCCCATTACCTGCCAGCATGTCAAGAGTCAGCACTGTCTTTCCGTTGGAAGGACAACACTACTTCTTCAAGACTGCATGGAAATCCACTACTTCCGTGTGCGTTTTCTTTTACTGCTCAGACTTTGAGAAAAACACTGCAATTTTACTGTGATGAACGATCAGGACTGTCTTTATGGACTGTGAGAAAATTTTAGCTTTTGACCAACATTGTATCAATAAGTGTGTGCATTTGATATCTTTGTTATTGTAATTATGAAAAATTTTATGAAATCATTAGTGTCCACTGCCCAAAACAATTTGTAAAATTTTTTTTGGAGAGCATGGGGGCTATGTAAGTAGGCTGTTTAGGTTTTTATATTGATAACTTCACTTAGCGCTCTGTATGAAAATTACTGGCTGTGCTGTGTGCAGTCTGCGGCTGGTTTGCATTGTTGTTGGCTACTGTAGTGTTGGGTAGCTGGATGTTAACAGCGCGTAGCGTTGCGCAGTGAGAGGTGAGCCGCCAGCAGTGGTGGATGTGGAGAAGTGAGATGTCGAATTTTTGAGAATGGATAATCTGGAGGTGTGTCCATCAGAAACAGTACATTTGCAATAACGGATGTCATGAACTGCTATATATATTATGACTATTAAGAGAAATACATTGTTTGTTCTCTATTAAAATCTTTCATTTGCTAACTATGCCTAACAGTAGTTACTCCCTTGCGTAGTTTCAGTCTTTTATTTAGCTGGCAGTAGTGGCGCTCGCTGTATTGCAGTAGTTCGAGTAACGAAGGTTTTTGTGAGGTAAGTGATTTGTGAAAGATATACGTTAATGTTAGTCAGGGCCATTCTTTTGTAGGGATTATTGAAAGTCTAAAAAAATATTGTGTCTCAGTTTAAGCGCAGTCATATACAATTTTTCTAAGGGGACGTTTCAGTGGCTCCAAGTACACGTCGCAAGAGCAAGTCATTATTGTTTATTTTCTCTTAGGTAGCAGGTCAGGTGTTGAAGCGTGGGTGCATGGACGCAAAACGCTTTGCCAATACTGGTAGTGTAGTCCGCTTAATGGCCGGCCGAAATGGCCGAGCGGTTCTAGGGGCTACAGTCTGGAACCGCGCGACCGCTACCGACGCAGGTTCGACTCCTGCCCCGGCCATGGATACGTGTGATGTCCTTAGGTTAGTTAGGTTCAAGTAGTTCTAAGTTATAGGGGACTGATGACCTCAGAAGTTAAGTGCTGTAGTGCTAAGAGCTATTTGAACCATTTTTTAATGGTGCAGGTAGGAACACGCAGAAAAAAATCAGTTAATAACTTACGTGGGGTATTTGTGGAAAGACAGTTCGTCACAGAGAAAAAACAACCTATACACTGATACATGTGCATGTTAGGCCATCACATGCAAAAATGTCAGTGCTTACACCTGTTACCGTCTGTATAAGGAGGACACCAAGGATTCCATCACACAACCCATGCTCACGCCTGAAGCACTTTTTAAATATTTATCTATTTCTACGTCTACATCTATATAAGTTCTCCACAAGCGTCAGGGTACTTTGAACTAGATTACTACATTTTACTTCCTCATTCATACAGAATGAGGGATAAGCGTTTGTATGCCTCTGTACTAGCCTTAATGATACATACACTTGATGTATCTTGGAGGTAACGGGTGAAGTACGACATATGAATGGTCACTGATTTGCTTGACCCATGAGAGGGTGTCACAGAGGTGCTAAAGAAGCCGAACTGGCAGACGTTTGGAGATAGACGCAAACTATCTCGAGAAAACCTGCTTAAAAATTTCAAGAACCAAACTTGGGAGATAAATCTCAAGGATTACTGTGTAAGTCCACCGAACACTCCAATTACACTTTTATATGGGCTTTTCGACCTCTTACGATTCTTGTATTTGTTCCTCCGTCGTCAAATCTGTTTGATAAGCTCCATGAATGGGAGTGATACGTTAGAATTGGTAGCACTAGTATCTTGCTTGCGATTTACCCTATAGTTGCATTTGTACTTCCCCAAAAACCTATCAAACAAATGCGAGCCTTCCTCTAGGCTATCCTAATAGTGATTCTAGGTGATCGTCCCATTTCATACCACTTCCTAGAACTAGCGCTAAATACTTATATGGTGTTCATGCTCAAGATGTTCATCAGTGATCCTGTAGTCCGTACCGGTCCATTATATTTTGTACAGGTGACGGTGAACAGCTTTTATAAGGGTTATAACAATCTAATTTAGACAATTATCACTATTTAACGAGGGAAAACATAATGTCTAGCTCTGATGCTTCATCGAACTTTTAGAGGAACGTGACGTCGTGGACTTGTTGTTGGTCAGTAGACCTGTGCATTGAAAGCAAAAATATTGTGAGTAACAACATTCCTGGATCATTTCCAGCACCATTCAAGGCACTAAATTTATTTATGACAACATATATATTGTTAAGAGCCAGAATTTGGTGACAGTATACATCAACATGTCTTGTCCATGTCCTATTTATCTACGTAGTCTCCATCACGTTCTATGGCCGTACGTCAACGTTGTTGAAGATCATATATTCCCTTCTGGTAAAAGCTCTTGTCCTGTAGGCGTAGATAAGTTTTCACTGCATGACTGATACTCTCGTCATCTTCAAAGTGTGTTCCCCGTAGAGAATCTTTAAGCAGCCCAAAGAGATAGAAGTCTGAGGGTGCCAGATCGGGACTGTAGGGTGGATGACGCAAAGAAGTCCAACCCAATTTAGCGATATGTTCCCGGGTTATTGTGTTTGAGCAAGATTTCTGCTGGATTCTTGTCCGATTGAACACGTCGGAACCGGCTCTTCAGTTTATTGAGTCTTCATCTACGCCTCTGAATTGATGATTGACCCTCTTGGTATCAAATCACCGACAATGACGCCATCACAATCCCAGAAGACTGACACCATGAATTTTCTGGCAGAGGGGGTTGTCTAGAATTTCTTCTTTTGGGTTGAATGAGGATGATGCCACTCCATAGACTGCCTTTTTCTTTCCGGGGCAATGTGTTGCTCTCAGTTTTCGCCCCCCGTAACGATCCGTGACAGAAATGCCTCTCCGTCAGATGAAACGGAATTCTTTGAATCTTGTGATCTGATGTGAGCATTCGTGGAACCCACCGTGAACACCCCTCTGATTATCCGAGAGTCACGATCATTGCAGACGCACTTCCAATGCTGTCCGACAAGTGTAGAGCCACTTGTCGGGTTGTGACAGGATGTCCCAAGCGTTGCTGATAATGGAGCTCCTTCATTGCATATCCTGAGGGTGTAACTTTCTTTAACCATCGCGCAACTGTTCTCGTATCAACTGCAGCATCGCCATACACTGTACAAAGCCGTTTATGGATTCTCACCACGATTTATTTTTCTGCGAACAAGAATTCAATAACAGCACACTGCTTGTAAATGTCGTATGTAGACGCCATTTTCACGCTGTACTATGGCTCTGCCATCTGCCAGAACGGTTCGAAACTTCACCGGCGCACAGAACATACATCAAATGTGAAGTACCAACTGAGGATGTTTGTCTATATTTATTAATGGCTTTACAAAAAAATGTGGGGCTTTACTTATTGAACGACCCTCGTATCTGACATAAATGTCGTAACCCACAGCAAAATGAATATTCTCCACCGCCATTGGAGAGTGAAATGATTTCAATGGGGACAAGTGAAAATTTGTGCCGGACTGGGAATCTAACCTGGATTTCGTGCCTTATGATAGCAGTCAGTTTAACCGCTTCCACTGCCGAAGCACCCTTTCCATCCGACCCACATTCCCACCTTGTCGCACACTGCTCAACTAGTGCCCCTGTCCACCATACTCACTGCTCGCCGCATCATGTTGGATTCCTGCGAGAGTTCAGGAGAGATAATGCATCCGCACTGAAATAACGTTAATGGCGATCTAGCCATAAATATTTGTACGAGGGTCGGTCAAAAAGTAATGCCTCCCATTTTTTTTCTACTTAAAAAAATTAAGTTAAGTCAAAAATTAGAATTTGGTGCCATTCCTCAAACCTTCTTCTGCAATCCACTGCAGTAGTAACTTTCTGTGTCAACAGGTGGCAGCACAGCAGAAGTTTGTAAGATGGCCGACATCGATGTTCGTTTGAGACAGCGTTGTGTGATTGAATTCTTGAATGCAGAAGGTGAAACGCCCATACGCATTCATGAAAGACTGAAGAAGGTGTATGGCGTTGTGACAGTGGATGTCAGCACTGTTAGACGATGGGTTCGTCGTTGTAAGGAAGCTGAAGGGCAAACACCGTTGACTGACGAAAAGCGGAGCGGCAGGCCGGTGAGTGCAGTGACTCCACACAACATTCAGCAAGTTGATGACATCATTCGTGGTGAACGTCGGGTGACTGCAGATGAAGTGTGTCGCATTATTTCTCTTAGTAAAGGCAGTGTGATCACGATTATTAAACAATTGGGGTACTCAAAAGTTTGTGCACGGTGGGTTCCAAGAATGTTAACCGATCAGAATAAAGAGGCCAGGAAAACAATAGCCTCCCAACACTTGCAGCGCTTCCGTTTGGAGGGAGATGAGTTTCTGAAAAAAATTGTGACCGGAGACGAAACATGGGTGCATTTTTTTGAACCCGAATCAAAGAGGCAGTCAATGGAGTGGCGTCACACAAGCTCGCCGAGGAAGAAAAAATTCAAAACTGTGCGATCGGCAGGGAAAGTTATGGCAACAGTTTTCTGGGATACAGAGGGTGTGATTCTGGTTGATTTTTTGGAGCAGGGATGCACAATAAATTCTGTTCAATACGTCACAACCCTCAAAAAACTTAAAGCACGTCTTCAGCGAGTTCGCCCAACAAAATCAATGGCAGATGTTCTTCTTTTGCATGACAATGCAAGACCACACACCAGTCGTCACACCTCTGACGAGATTGTCAAAATTGGATGGGAAGTTTTGCTTCATCCCCCATACAGCCCTGACCTGGCACCATCAGACTTCCATCTGTTCGGGCCACTAAAAGAAGCTCATCGTGGTATTCATTTTGAAGATGAGGAGGCCGTCAAAACATCCGTGCGTCAATGGCTTAGGAAGCAGAGCTGTGATTTTTACTGTGCTGGGATACATGCCCTTGTTCAAAGATGGACCAAAACTGTAGAGATGGGCGGAGATTACATTGAAAAATGACAAAATGATCCTCAATGTTGTGGTTTTCAACCTATGTAATTGCATTTAAATTTCCTGACAATTAAACGTAGAAAAAAAAATAGGAGGCATTACTTTTTGACTGACCCTCGTATACGTGTGGCGCCTGTCCTTTCAGACATGGTTGGAAGAATAGATTCCCATCTTGTTCCCAAGCCATACCTACATGTGATGAAATGAGGACAGGGGGCGCTACTTAAGTAGTGTGCAACAGTGTCTAAATTTGAGTTGGATGGAAAGCGTGCTCGGTCAGCTGAAGCGGTTAAGGCGAGCGTCTTCGAAAAGCGGGAAATCTGGATTCGAGTCCTGCTCTGGCACAAATTTTCACTTGTCGCCATTGAAATCATTTCAGTGCTCAACCGATGACAGAACTAATTTCATGTCATCATGTATATTTACAGCCGCAGGATCAATGGCTTATTGCCCATTCAGGTCATTTCAGTGCAGATGCACACTCCGTCCTGAACTCTTGCGGCAATAGAGCGCGATGCAGTAAGCAATGACTATAGTGGAAAGGGGGCACTACGTAAGTGCTATGCAGTAAAATGGGAATTGGAATCGAACGAAAAACATGCTCGAAGAGACAAAGCGGTTAAGATGACGGTTAGTCCGAACTGGGAAAACTAGGTTCGAGACTTGGTCCTGCACAAATTTTCATTTGTCACCATTGAACTCAGTTCAGTGCCCAATTGTAACAGATTTCAGATATCGTTTCACTTCATCGAGCATATTTGTGACACGTTAACATTTTCGCTATCCCTTCTATATGTGACATTCGCTTTTGGAAATACAGCGTTCAGTTATGTAAAGTGTATCTCAATGCGGTCCCCCTGGAAACAAAAGAGTATTACTGTCATTCTACTTTCCTCACCTACCTGTTAGTATGACAATTTCAAGTGAGTTTGGCGACGGGAGTACTACTTCAATTAGATTCTTAATCGGCTGAATAAATTAAGAAATACAACAGAAAAATATACGTAATAAATGTCATATGGTTAGAAGGAATGATTTTACTCAAAAGCAGGGAAGATATGGTGCTACAGCTCAAATGGTTCTCTCTGTAACTTTGAAAATAAAGGAGATTATATACAGGAAATTGGAAATTTGTGGTAGGGACTATAGGACCAGACTTCTGCGGTCATCCGTCCCTAGGCTTATGCACGACTTAATCTCACTTAAACTAACTTACGATAAGGGCAACACACACACACCCATGCCCGAGGGAGGACTCGAACCTCCGACGGTGGGAGCCTCGCGAACCGTGGCAAGGCGCCATAGACCGCACGACTACTTCCACGTGGCGTTATATACAGCTTTTCACATTTTTAGTGAATGTTTTGATGAAGATTTGACTAGAAGAAATATATTACTGAGCTGCTAAAACAGCTAAGTTCAACAGGTTTTGCTAGTAACATTATTGCATTATTGCTAGTTTTGGGAACAATCAAATTAATAACCTACATTATTTTGTCACCCATGAAGGGGAAGTTTTTAACCGCTGTTTCACGTTATATACTATTGAAAGTGAATTTCATCATAAGTAATTCGTCACAGTTTAAGAAGGATATTAAGAATAAAAGAAAAAAAAGACCGGCATTAGTCGTTAGTACAGCGGTCAGTGGTCCAGAGAAGAGCTACATAAGCAACCACAGAAATCTATAACCATTTGCCAAATAACGCAATATGTGTGACACGTAGGAAAATATCTTTTAAATTTAATCTAAATTTTCTTTCGTACGACTTCTGTTACATAGTTGAATATTTGTTGTAAACGGTTAACTTGTGTATCGAAAATAAACTAAATTTGTATAAAGAATAAAATCTTCACTCGTATCAAATTTATATCATGTGCTAGCTGGTTATCTGTAAATGACCAGGTTGGTTGAACAATACTAATAAACATATCATATCTACATAAGTAACGAAGTGATGCGGTCCACATTATTACGATAAAAATTGTGCAGATCATGACTGAAAAGTATAACTAATTAACTTATTACACTTTTCGCTCCGTATCTCCGTTATAAATCAACTTGTCAAAAGACTTGCATCAGCTTTATTTTATCTTTCGTTGCTGTTTCCTTTAGTTCTTAGGACAATATTCCTCCGCTGTATTAGCTGGTATCTCATATCTCCAGTTACATCTTTTTCTTTTTATTTCTATTCTTCTTGCAATTATTACAATGTTGTTACAAGGAGTTTCTCCTGAGAGCTTTTCCCACAGAATTCACTATTCTCCTTCACAGATATTTTAGGAAACTTCTTATTTCCTATACCTTTTAAAACTTTTTTTTTGCCTGACTATGAAACACACATACACACACACACACACACACACACACACACACACACACACACACAGACACACACACACACACTTGTCTTTTACATTTAATCACTCCTTGAATCAATGTCCTCCCCGACTATTCAATCTCTTATTGTTCTTCGTCTTATCAACTCAACTTTGACATGTGGAAAGGTGTTCTCTATCTTATTTTCTACCTTTTCTTTATTCGCACAATTTTTATCATTGTAGGAAGACAACATATGACTGATTGGGACCCTAGAAGGTCTGAAGTGTAGGTGATTAACATATGTCCAAGTGCTGAATAAAGGCTCAACATGTATGAAGGTGTTTGATTATGCACTTAACAGATCACAGGATATGTGTGTACAAACAGTTGTAGTTATACAGTAGTTTGTAAGTGTATAGAACACTGTCTGGTTGACTATGTAGTTCTGAGCCAGCCCTGTTTCCAGGAAAGTGCAAAATAGACAATATAATTGCAATTTACAAACATTCACTCAAGATATAAAATTATGAACTGAAATTTGATTTACTTCAGAGTAATTATCAGATAAAGTGTTGCCCCGTTTTAACGAGTTACTATGTAACGTATCCACTCATCTGATGGTGACCTGCTAAGATGTCGAAACCGAGTTTGATACCATTCGTGTGACCTGAGCCAAAAATTCACAATTAATAAAAGAACTCTTATCACATAATCTGGACAACAGATATGTCACACAGACTTTCGTGAAGTGGATGTAGGCAGATGTTTAATGTAGCGTACTTCCCACATTTATTCCTAAACCAGAAAAGCACACAGATGCTTTTCGAAGTAACTAAAATAAAAGGTAGTTAGGTGATGAGTAGTTAGTAAATTATTGTTTCTCCGGTTCGATATGAGTGAGAATTGATAGACGCTGTTCTGGTGAATTTAAGTAAATCAGTAAATAATAAAGAAACATATTAAGGGAATTTAGACTTGTAAACATTGGTTCTGGATGGGCAAGTTGTAACACACTGCTGAAATTTTCATTTATGGGTGATAATGGTACGGTCTGAAAAGTATTTAGCCATCAGGCATTAGGAATATAATTTTAAAAAAGAAGTGATTATGTTGATAGAATCATTTCGATTTTGTGAAAGTCTTTGTTTATTATACCAGCAACCGATCAGCCCATTACCAATCATTCTTTGCTCGTGGGCAGATTAATTCCTCACCCTGTCTATTTTGTTCTGAGAAAATTACTGCTGCCATATTTCTACAAGGCAATAGCATCAACAATACAGTTTCTACTACACATCAGAACGCTTTAACTGCCTACTAATGGTTTCGACCACTGCATTTAAGGAAAAAGCAGAAAACATTACTTCAGACTCAGGCTATAATTGGCTACAATTACTCTGATGTGTCAATATTAATACCTATGAGAACGGATGAACACGGCCCCTGGTAGCAGCAGTACAGGAAACTACAAGAAGCAAGGAAACAGTCTACGAACTGCACCGAAATATTTATAACACAAGACCGTTCTCAGTCAATGCGAAACTCAGCCACAAGCAACTGTCTCCACCACTTTTTATCCTTATGGTCACAATAGTTCAGACCTATCCTCAAGGAAAGATCTGCTTCTGTATTCCAATGCGTCGAGAATGCTCTCTTTTCTCTTCTATCTCTGAACAGACCTATAATAGGCAATGGATGGACTGATAATAATGAAAGGCCAGGAGAGAATTTCTCGGATCAACAAGGACGCAAGGCAAAAATGCAGACTCTCTCCCCTACTGTCCAACCTGTGCAATGAAGAAGCAATGAAAGAAATAAACGAAAGGTTCACGAGAGGGATTAAAGCTCAGGATGAAAAGATATCAATAAAATTTGCGATGGTATTGCTATCCTCAGTGAACTTGAGGGAGAATGACAGAGGCTGTTGTATGGAACGAACGGCATGATGAGGACAGCATATGAGCTGAGAGTAAATCGAAGAAAGACGAAAGTAACGAGTAGTACCAGCAATGAGATTGCAGATAAATTTAAAATAAAAATTTTGGGCTAAACAATTCTGCCGTCAGTGAAGTAAGATATTAAGGGAGGCGTAGAGGGCAAAAATCGTAGGGGAAGTCAGTTAGGAAGTAAGTTGTTGGAACGGAACAAACAATTAATCGAGGACTTTACAGGTGGTGCTCCCACACAAAGGGTTGGAGTAGAAGGTGAAGTTGTAGTCAGGAAGCCGCGCGGGATTTGCCGAGCGGTCTTAGGCGCTGCAGTCATGGACTGTGCGGCTGGTTCCGGCAGAGGATGGAGTCCTCCCTCGGGCATGGGTGTGTGTGTTTGTCCTTAGGATAATTTAGGTTAAGTAGTGTGTAAGCTTAGGAACTGATGACCTTCGCAGTTAAGTCCTATAAGATTTCACACACATTTGAACATTTGTAGCCAGGAATCTACTGACGCTTAAAAAATAAATGTTGGAACATGCGTTAGAGTTAATTTTGGCCAACTATATTCTCCGATTCTTATTAAATTTCCTATTTCGTAATCTTTCTGTTATAGTTTATTTCGTGTTCCTACGATCGCCTATGTGTGTATGCCTTATTCTTTGCAATCTAAACACCTCACATACCCGTCTAATACTGCGCGTATTTTACATGTTTTGTTAATGTTGTTCTGTTGCTACCGCGTGCTATGTAATTCGTAATCGCCTGTGAAACTTCCCTGTAGATAACTTAGTACTGAATTTTCTTTTACTGGACCAGACAATAAAATTTCCTGTCCGCTTTAATTTTCCACGAATTTTAAATATTCCTTCTTTAGGACATTCACTAGTAGCCCTATTTTGTGCATTCATCCATTAGTTTTCGAACCATATCGCTTGTTTCTTCGTCTTGGTAGGCAATCAACACCCAATGTTTCGCCAACAACAGGGTGCAATGACTTACTTGCTGTAAGAGTACGGGTAAATATAGAAGTATTTGCTTATTTACATACCCATGTTTTCTCACCGTTTTCTAATGTTCATTAGAACTCTGTGCTCATAGACACATCTCACGATCTGAAACCGAGACACAAGATACTAAATTGACTATACTACAAAACTTCAAAAAAGATCACATGTTTTACGTAAGTGGATTGTGGTTCTGAGGCCACGTTAAAAGAACGGTACCAAACAGTACATATAAGTACAACAGTACATCTTAGAGAATATAACAAAATACCAAAGAAAATGGCAGAAGAGGAAGGAAGTAGTAAACAAGAGGTCACACTATTCCATCATTTTTCGAGAGTGCATTAGGGATATTCTTAACTCATGTTCAGATATTTCGGCTGACAACCATTCAGCAATTCTCGAGGTAAGTCGCCTGTAAGTTTTTATATAGCTTTACATACAGTGGAGCAAAACACGCACATGTCAGAGATAACACGTTTGGTAACAAGAGCGTCAGGTCGAAGATGGGTAAAGCTCATTTCACAACAATTCCTGCAAACGTAACGTCATATTGATGTCACACGTAGTATCGACGACGGCATGGTCAGCTATCGACTTCGTGACAAGGAAGAATATGAATTATTGCCCCTCGATTCACTCACAGTAATTTAAGCTATCCTCTGCTATTCCTGCCTAACCACATACTCGGAAGTCGCAAAATATTCCAAAATTAAGAGACAAAGATATGTGCAAAGGAAAAATACAAATTTTATTGCACCTCTTTTAGTCATCGCATTTAACGCTGTCTTCTTAGGTTCCAGCCTAACCACAGACTCGGAAATCACCACATATTCGGAAACAAAGGGCCAAATATTAGTGAAAATGCAGAAATTGAATTTTATTACTGCTCGTTTCAGAGGCAACAATTAAAGCTGTATTCTCGGGCTTCTGCCTAACCACATCGTCGGGAAACGCCTCACATTCGTAAATAAATAGCGAAATATTTGTGACAAGGAAGAATATGAATGTTAACGCTCATCGTTTCATTCGCAGCAATTTAAACTGTTCTCTTAGGTTCTCGCCTAATCACACACACAGAAGGCGGACATATTCGGAAATAAAGAGCCAAAGATTTGTAACAAAAGAAGAATATGAATTTTATTGTTGCTCGTTTCAGTCGTAGCAATTTATTAAGCTGTCCTCTTAGGTTTCTGCCTAACCTCTATTCGGAAATCGCTAAATATTTATTTCATCCTTCGTTCTCAGATCAGACTGAATGTAAATAACATCCAATATTACAAAACATACGTGTATTACATTCTTAAAAAAGTAACAGAACGCGTTAACAACGAGAACACGAAAACAAATTGCATGTAACCGGATGCGAGCCAACAACTTTCGACTCCAGATACCATAACGTTATTCATTACGGGAGTACGTAACATGTGATGTTTAACTCGGGTCCTGGTTATCATATTCAATCGTGAAGGTTAGTACCGTTGATGCGTTATTAAGTGACAGCAATAATTATTACAAATCATTCCAAGAATAACGCGTTTTTGTAAATCTCTGGTACGGGTGCATGAAATCTTGCAAGAGGCCCGTATCGAATGCTAACGAAAGTCGTTAGCCGATCGTGCGGTCGTCGATACTGTGTAAGTGAGACGTCAAAATGACGTCACATAAAACGATCGTTATCCGTCGAAGACAAAATCTGATGCTTCTAAGAGTGAGACAAATGAAACACAGAATCATAAAATTCACAACGCCTAATTATGGGTGGCATGAAGACTTAGAATATTTCTTTTGAGAGTGCAGACTGCAGACGCGAAACGATGCGTTTCCATGATCCGTCGATCTGGAAACCTTCGTGTCGGTTGAGCAGTTCTGCTGTTTGTATTTCCACAGCTTTCTTGACCATTGAATGCCAGTAGCATTAATCTGTGTCTTAACTTTGCCGTAATCCATGGAACGGCCAGAGGCAATACAGTGTTCAGCCACTGCTGATTTGCTGGGCTGTAGAAGACGGGTGTATCGCTGATGTTCAATACAACGTTCTTTTACAGTGCGTGTTGTTTGTCCTATGTGCATCAAACTAAATCTGTGAGTGACGCCCTTCTTACCAATAATGTTAGGTCCGATACATGCGAGTTATTCCGTAGTGCGTAAAGTGATTTAAAAACGTGCAAGAGACTCACCTTGACAATGGCTGAAAGGTTGTCTCTCGAAATATCGGAACATAAATTAAAAATATTTCGGATGCATGCCCGAAAAATGATGGAATATTCGATCCACCGATCAAGGGCATACCACATTGGTGAAAGAACATTGGTGAAATCAAGGCACTTCAAAATTGAATGAACAGGAAGAAAGAGAGGAATTACATAGTGACATGATGAAAAAATAAGCAGTCAGGAAGAATAAAAAATAATGAACTGAACGTAAAAAAGGTAATTTGAAAAAAACACCTCGAGCCACGTTAGCAATGAGAGTAATGACAATTATGATAGTTATGAACAGCAAGATAAAAAGCAGTGAATGAATATACGCCAATTAGTCCATCAGCGACAGCTGTGCTATGTATCTGCATAGCTAGAGTCTGGTAATAGAATTGATTATCACCAACACAGGGATACACAGCAAATAATACAAAATTATTTGCCCGTAGGGAATTTGAAAAGCACTTGTGGAACTATGAAGCTTGACGGAATATCTTCAGTGGTCTTACCATTCTACAATGAAGTCCCAGGACTCATATCTGATACTCTTATACCGTGGATCCTATGCTCACTAATATGGCCAGGGAGAATGGTCTATACGGAAGAATCAACTTTCAGCTACTGAACATAGAATTTTAAAACTATTCTTAATTGGATTCTACAAGCGATTTGGTATGTGTTTAAATACATTTGGTAAGCACAAAGTGAAAGCAACTTCTCTTACACAATAGCGGAAATATTTATCTTCCTGTTCGACTGCATAATCCGTTGTGATAAGTCCACAGATACACTGAATAAAAACCTCTACACTACCGGAAAAAATTAGTGTACTATATTGAATTCCGGGTGGGAAGGAGCGCCGGTTCCCGGCACGAATCCGCCCGGCGGATTTGTGTCGACGTCCGATGAGCCGGCCAGTCTGTGGATGGTTTTTAGGCGCTTTTCCATTTGCCTCAGTGAACGCGGGCTGGTTCCCCTTATTCCGCCTCAGCTACACTATGTCGGAGATTGCTGCGCAAACAAGTTCTCCACGTACGCATACACCACCAACACTCTACCACGCAAACGTAGGGGTTATAGGGGTTACACTCGTCTGGTGTGAGACGCTTCCTGGGGGGGTCCACCGAACCGCACAATAACCGTGGGTTCGGTGTGGGCCGGTGGAGGGGTGAAGTGGACTGCGATAGTCGTCGTGAGGTTGCAAACCACTGCGGCTGCGGCGGGGACGGAGCCTCTCCTTCGTTTCTAGGTCCCCGGTTAACATAACATAACATACTCTGTTGAAGATTTCCAGTGCACTCAAGATTTGCTGTTGCAAAGGTGCACATGGAGAACATGAAATTATTATATTTATAGATCAATAGCAGAAGCAGTTCTCAGGTAGCAAGTATGGAGCCTTGCTGAACCACTCATATTAGTGTGTGACGTAGCCTCCAAAGGCGGCACTGCAGCGCTGACTCTGATATGCATTCGATAGTACAGATGGCGAATGCTGTCCTGGAATACATTATTCCACACCTGCTCGACCTGTTCACTTAGTTCTGTAAGGGTTGTCGGTTGATGAATAGCTCGAGTCACTTATCGTTTCATCGTACCCACATTGGGATCGCGATGGCCAGGGAAACTGCTGCACGTCTTGCAGAGCACGTTTAGTTTCAAGTGCAGTGTGTGTGTGTGTGTGTGTGTGTGTGTGTGTGTGTGTGTGTGTGTGTATGAATGAGAGAGAAAGAGCATTGCCCTGTTGGAACAGCACATCATCTTGCTGTTGCAAGAACGGCAAAAAGACGGGAATAACAACATTACGCACGTACCGAGCGTTGGTTAGCGTCCGCTCCAGATACACTAAAGGTGAACGAGAGTTGTAGCTTATAGCAACCCTGGGATGGGGCCAGTATGTCTTGGACGAATGCACTCTACGAGACGGCGCTCACCAGATCTACACCAAACGCACCATTAAGTGCGTGCAAGCAGTATCTGCTGCCATCGCTAAAGATCACGGCGCTCCATTCCATCTTCAAAGTGATCCTCTGGGGGCACAATTGGTGCCGCGCACGTCAATGCGGTTCAAAATATGGCTCTGCGCGCTATGGAACATAACAACTATGGTCATCAGTCCCCTAGAACTTAGAACTACTTAAACCTAACTAACCTAAGGACAGCACACAACACCCAGTCATCACGAGGCAGAGAAAATCCCTGACCCCGCCGTGAATCGAACCCGGGAAGTCGATGCTGTCCCGTGAGTGGAAGACGGTGATAGAGTTGTGCGTACTGTAGTCCCATGGCTAACAATGGGTTTGCAACAGTTCACATCGACAAGTCTGAGCTCACAAGTTGTAAAATCAGTCACTACTGCCCTCGAAATACGACGACCCTGGCGGGCGTCTGTGTTGCGTGGATGTCCAGAACCTCGTCCATGGGTGTGGAAATGTCCACGTGACCACTGGTGCCAGCATCGTTGCGCATCTGACAGCACGTTCAAGTTGTGTGGTAATTCTCCAAAAGGACCACGACGCCACTCGGAAGGCAACAATGTGACCCCTTTCAGACCCGATCATTTGGTTGTAGGTCGCACGTGTGCGACTCCGTGGCATGGTTGCCTGCTTGATTCACACGTTTGGACCGCACTGAGCCTTCTAGCTGTGAGAATTTCCTATTAAAGGTAGGCACAGATACAGATGGTGCTCTTGCCACTACGCCCCTGCCACTACGCTATCTGTTGGCGGGCGACGCTGAAACCATTACCGGCACATCTACTATAACCAAGTTGGCATATGAAATCACCGGATCAAAATCGACGTCATCTCTCCAGGCACAGTGATTTTTTGTCTGCGGAGTTGGATGATGTCAACTCATTAATATAAAAAACCACATGTTAAGATCCTGTATCCTCACACGTAATAATATTTATCATTACTTTGTATTTTCAAACTGTATATTCGGTATGCAGCAATACAAATAGTGGTAGTCTGCTGACATGGTTTACGAGTTATTGTTGCTATTCTGCGCACGCGCTGGGCATAGCATTTAAATGTTCCCCAGTTGGTCGGTTGTGTTCTTGAGACACACACATGCTTAGGCATGTGGGTTTCGATAAAACCGGGACGAAACTGCAACTATCTCGAGATTATATTCGTTTTATTATTTGCGCCGCGGGTGAATTATACCTCACGTTTCAGTGTGCAGAAAATCGTTGAGGCATATAGGACTTCACGAAATCAAAGTACAGGTTTAAATTATTTTTGGAGAAGAAACAGTGCCAATACATTTTGTATTATCAGTTAAATCTTCTTTTGTCCATACCTTAAACTGCTACTGAAACAAAACATCATGGACCGACTGCAAAAATGGACGTGGAGAGGAATAACTGAGACACTGTCGTCTTACTGCGTGTTTATTTTGTAAATAAAGAAGCGACGTCAAACATGGTAGACAAAATTCAAACACAAATAAATGCATGTTTTTAAAAAAGTTTCATATATTCCGAGAGGATGAATTATTGTTCAAAACTAGAAGAAAAATTCTGATAGTGATTCATCCAGAAACCAACACATGCTGAGATATGGGCTAATCTGCCCTCGCATTTTCATCTGTCTTTTGAGTCATGTGTTTACCATGTATACTGGAACAACCTTTAGTCATTCTTCGCAGTGAGTCTTGGACTAGGTCAAATCCATCTGGCTCTATTCGGACTGCGTCACAGTCATTGGTAACGCCCGCATACGTTTATAACATTTCTGTTTTACATGTTGGGATTCTTGTTGCTATCTATTTATTTATTGATTGTTTTTTTATCTGTAGTTCACTGTTGCTAATTGAATTCACGTGTTGTCATTCTGTCGTTTGGTGATAGTGAGCGCTAGAAAATGGAGTGCAAAGTGGAAAAATCGGAACACTTCCTACATTTTCTGCTGTTTGAGTTTGATAGAGCAGCGAATACACCTAGAAATATTTTCTCCATGTATGGGGATAATGCCATTGGACAGGGCGAAGCAAGAAAACAGTTTTTTTTAATTTTAAGCAGGATCTTTCTAACTTTAGTGACTCTCCAAGTTCAGGAAGACTATATGGGATTTGGTGAATATAGTTTAAACGCAATGCTCCGCAGTGATCTTCGTCAGTGTACTCGAGAGCTGGCAGATGTGATGAACTATGATCATTCCCACCATCGCACAACATCTGCGTGCAGCGGGGAAGGTTCACAAACCTGGTGTGTGGGCACCGCATGCTCTAAGCCAAAATCACAAAAATCAGCAGGTAGCCATAGGCACATCTCTGCTTGCTCGCCAATCAGCAACACCGACCACTACTAACCTGTAACGTTACTGGTAACGAAAAATGGTGTTTTAATGCCAACATAAGGAAAAGAAAGGAATCACTGAGTCCAAACAAAGCAGCAACCTTACGTACAAAGACATGAGCGCACCCACAAAAGATAATGTTACGCATCTGGTGGAAAAGCAAGTGTGTAGTGTACTGAGATTTGCTTGCCCGAGGTGTTATCATCACTGCTCACATTTAGTGCCAACAGCTGAGACGTCGCAAACGCAGTCTCAGGGCAACGATCAGGAAGATCGAGCGATTCGATGCTACTCCACGGTAATGCTCGGCCGCATTCTGTTAGACTGACAAAAGACACTATACCAGAGTTGGGTCAGAAAATCTTTCTGCACCAGCTGTATTAATCTGATCTTGCGCCCTCAGATTTTCACCTTTTCCGCTCTCCATCAAACGGTGGAATCAAATGTTACCACAGCGTTGAAAGACTATTGTAAACAGTGAAGGAGAATATGTTCCTGATGACTGCATATGATGACTGAATATGAAAGACTATATGTTGAAAGACTATTGTAGATAGGGAAGGAGAATATGTTACTGATTATTGAAGTCTCTGTAATATATATAGTCATCAGTAAAATATTCTCTTTCAATGTTTACAAGAGTCTTTCAACATATAGTTTTTCATATACAGTCATCATATGCAGTCATCAGTATCATATTCTCTATCACTGTTTACGGTAATCTTTCAATATATAGTCTATCATATATAGTCTTTCTCATACAGGGTGGTCCATTGATAGTGACCGGGCCAAATATCTCACTAAATAAGCGTCAAACGAAAAAACTACAAAGAACGAAGCTCGTCTAGCTTGAAGGGGGAAACCAGGTGGCGCTATTGTTGTCCCGCTAAATGGCGCTGCCATAGGTCAAACGGATATCAACTACGTTTTTTTAAATAGGAACCCCAATTTTTTATTACATATTTTGGACCACTTTTTTCGCTTTGTGATAGATGACGTTGTAATAGTCACAAATGTATAAGTACGTGGTGTCACGTAACATTCCGCCAATGCGGACGGTATTTGCTACGTGGTACATTACTCGTGTTAAAATGGACCGTTTACCAATTGCGGAAAAGGTCGATATCGTGTTGATGTATGGCTATTGTGATCAAAATGCCCAATGGGCTTGAGCTATGTATGGTGCTCGGTATCCTGTACGACATCATCCAAGTGTACGGACCGTTCGCCGGATAGTTACGTTATTTAAGGAAACAGGAAGTGTTCAGCCATATGTGAAACGTAAACCACGACCTGCAACAAATCATGCTGCCCAAGTAGGTGTTTGAGCTATTGTCGCGACTAATCCGCACATCAGTAGCAGACAAATTGCGAGAGAATCGGGAATCTCAAAAACGTCAGTGTTGAGAATGCTACATCAACATCGATTGCACTCGTACCATATTTCTTTGCACCATGAATTGCATGGCGACGACTTTGAACGTCCTGTACAGTACTGCCACTGTGCACAAGAGAAAATACGGGACGATGACAGATTTTTTGCACACGTTCTATTTAGCGACGAAGCGTCATTCACCCACAACGGTAACGTAAACCGGCATAATATGCACTATTGGGCAACGGAAAATCCACGATGGCTACGACAAGTGGTATATCAGTGACGTTGGCGGGTTTATGTATGGTGCGGCATTATGGGAGGAAGGATAATTGGCCCCCATTTTATTGATGGCAATGTAAATGGTGCAATGTATGCTGATTTCCTATCTAATGTTCTACCGATGTTACGAAAGATGTTCCACTGAACGACAGGATGGTGATGTACTTCCAACATGTTGGATGTCCGGCACATAGCTCGTGTGCTGTGGAAGCGGATTGAATAGCATATTTCATGACAGGTTCAGCCGATCTGACGTCCCCGGATTTCTTTCTGTGGGGAAAGTTGAAGGATATTTGCTATCGTGATCCACCGACAACGCCTGACAACATGCGTCATCGCATTGTCAATGCATGTGCGAACATTACGGAAGGCGAACTTCTCGCTGTTGTGAGGAATGTCATTACACATATTGCGAAATGCATTTAGGTTGACGGACATCATTTTCAGCATGTGCTGTATTTATGTAATATTTGCAGGTAACAGCATGCGTTCTCAGAAATGATAAGTTCACATTGGAACAACCGAAATAAAATGTTCAAACGTACCTACGTTCTGTATTTTAATTTAAAAAACCTACCTGTCACCAACTGTTCGTCTAAAATTGTGAGCCATATGTTTGTGACTATAACAGCGCCATCTATTACAAAGTGAAAAAAGTGGTCCAACTAAAACATTCATATTTCTTTACGTACTACACGAATATGTAATAAAAAGGGGGGGTTCCTATTTTAAAAAACGCAGTTTTTTCGCTTGACGCTTATTTCGTGAGATATATGGCCCAGTCACGATAAATGGACCAGTGCAAAATCACTATGCCCCAAGGTTCTGTCCTTTCCCCTCTCCTCTATCTCCTGTACACTGCTGATATGCCCAAACCTCCCCCTCCTGTTCATCTTCTCCAGTTCGCTGATGACACCGCCTTCCTAGCCCTTTATCGTACTCTTCAACTGTCCCAACGTACCCTCCAAACCCACCTTGACCAATTCACCACTTCGTGCAACCAGTGGTTCCTCTGTGTTAATCCCTCCAAGACCCAGGTGATCATCATAGGCTGCACCACCCACTCCTTCAGCCTCCATGATTTCTACCTGACCATTTTTGGCCGTCCTATCCACCTCACTCCTATCCTCAAATACCATGTCCTCACATTCGACCGCCACTTCACCTATACTCCCCATCTCCTTACCACCTTACCACCCAAAACAAAGCTCACAACCGCCTCCGCCTGCTGAAACTCTTGTCTGGCTGGATGTGGGGTCTGCATCCTTCCACCATCCTTCACACCTACAAATCCACGATCCGCCCCATCCTTTGTTATGGCAGTGTCGCTTGGATTTTCGCCCCTCCCCGGTTCTATAAAGCCCTCCAAATCCTTGAACGCCATGCGCTCCGCCTCGCCTTCCGCATCTGCCTTCCGTCCCCCACCCGCATCCTCTACGACCTCATCACCTTCCCCCACCTTCTCCTTTTCCTTGAACACATCCACACACTATATATTGTCCGCCGCCTAGATCCCCCTCACCCCCTGGTGTCTCTCTTCCTCTCCACCCCCAACTAGTTGCAGCGCCTTTACTGTTGTGTCCCTCCCTCTCTCCATCTCCACACCCTGCATCTCCTTTCCCAACACAACTTCGACCCTCTACCCCTTCCAGATGATGAGCTTCACCCTGACATCTAGCCTTCCTACCAAATCTAACCCCCTCTTCCTGCCTCCTCCGCAGGGCTCCCTCTCCTCCCCCTCCCTCCTCCTGAGCGGCTTCCCCCTCCTACTGCCCCTCCATCTCTTGTGCCTCCTTCAGTGTCTCTGCGCTCCCTCCTGCCCTGTCTTCCCTTTTCCTCTCCCACCCCACATGTCTCCTGCCTTTTCATGAACCCACGGTTGTCCCTCCTCTCTTCATCCCGTCGCTTCCCCAGCTGCCCCATGCTCTCCCCTCCTTTACCATCATCTCTGACCTTTCCCTCGGCAGGTCCCACCTGGTAGTTTTATTCTTCATCGTGTGTGCTCCAAGTGGGTTTTAAGTGTGTTGTTTCGGAGTGT
Organism: Schistocerca gregaria; assembly: GCF_023897955.1. NCBI lineage: Eukaryota > Metazoa > Arthropoda > Insecta > Orthoptera > Acrididae > Schistocerca > Schistocerca gregaria. The sequence continues at coordinate 458,039,596 of NC_064926.1, forward strand.
TTTTAATACTGTGGCCAACTTTTAACCTGTGCATGCGCATTCAGTGTCTTCTCTGTGTTTTAAGAATCGCCAACTGTGTTTTTTAACTTTCTAGTTACTTTTTTAACTGTCCCCATGAACGTCTCCATGTCATTGTATTTTTACCTCCATTTTCTCCCCTTACTCTGTTTTATGTTCCCCTTTTTTATCTCCTTATGTATGTATCATTTTATTCTTGTTTTAGTTGTCGTGTCACTCGGCTGAAGAGCGGCGGATTGTGCCGCTGACAGCCCTCCCCTGCCCATTTGGGGCAGGGGAATGAAATCACAATAAAGAAAAAAAAGTGCAAACATACACCAATGCCTTTAAATATCCCTTAGGCAGAAAACCAGCAGATTCAGGTCCGATGAACGTGGAGGCCTTTTTACCAAATCTTCTTGACCAATTCGTCAGCCATGAAATGTTTCAGTGAGGTTCTGTCAAATGATCCCAAGAAAATGGGGTGGTGCGCCGTCATTACTAAATGACAGTCCTTGTCTGTCTGCAAGGGTAATGTCCTCCAATAGTGCTGGTAATGAAACGTGCAATGAACTGCTGCAGTAAGACGTCCTTACACCACTGAATACTACACATTACTCGTCACAATCGAAATGGCACATTTTTCAAGAAATATTGATTTCTGGATATAAAATTATAGAATCTCTTCTTCCAAGATTGACCAATACTACCTCTAGGCATAGGTGGCAGTCTTTTAATTACAAAGGCATATTATAATTTTAAATATCATCTTAGCAGAATGTCAGTGCCTTGAGTATAGAATCACGAATCGTAGTCTATTTGATTGAACTGGATTTCCATTCATTTGTAAGGTGAAATAGTTTTTGACATAATTTTCCTCTGACGAAAATTCCTAAGTAAATTAATTCATTTTATTTGGATGTATTAAATAATTCACAAAGCCATTTGCTTACAGACAGAGAATAGTGCTGTGTTAGCTTGCAACCACACGTATTCTTCACTAGGTCCCGGTGGAAGTTCAAGTCCTCCCTCGGGCAAGGGTGTGCGTGTTTGTCCTTAGGATAATTTAGGTTAAGTAGTGTGTAAGTTTAGGGACTGATGACCTTAGCAGTAAAGTCCCATAAGGTTTACAAAAAAAAAAAATCATCTCTAGCATAATAAGTTACATATGGGTTGTAATCAAAGTGATACTGTAAGAAATATGGAATTCACCAGACATCAGTTATAAGCATGAAGCAGTGCTGTGCAAAGCTTGTTACACCAAGGTGAACTACGTTTACTCCAGTCAAGGTTAATGTTATTTGGTGTACACCCGAAAATGAAAACGGAGCATGTATATTGGATGAACTAGAAGATATCCATTCGATAAAACGTATTTCGCGTGTCACGAAGCACACAATACCGATAATTAAAAGCAAAAAGAAGGTTTTGTCAGAACTTTGTGTAGTGTGCAATCGAAGTGAACTGAAACATCATGTAAGTGTGGTTTATAATACAGAGTCAGCAAGTTAGCGACCTTTTACACGCTACCGATCTGTTATGCCTGTAAGTCAGCAGGTAACAGTAATAACAGCAGAAGTGAGAGGTTGGTTGCTTTCGGCCGCGTGTGTGCATGCGTGTGTGTGTGTGTGTGTGTGTGTGTGTGTTAAATGGAACGAGACAGGGCGAGAAGGAAAGAGATATTTGGGAGAGTAAGAAGCAAAGCTGACTTGCATAAGTTCCTCTGTAAGTCTTAGATGTATGACTTCTTTTCCGATAGTAATGTTTCCTCTGGTGCAAATGAAACGTAATTTCGTGAGTCATTTTGTTAGATTTTTTCTTTTCTTTGCTTTTTTTTGCTTCATCTTCTTGCAGAGGTCAGTTGCAGAGGTCATCCGCGGACTGGCGTTGCGTGCCAAACAAGCGGGCAGGGACGTGAGCACGTGTGTCAGCAATTTGTATATGGCCCAGCGGGATCGTGCTGCGCGCACCAACAACAGGTCTCATTAGCTGGATTCGCTGCGCGAGATGGATCACCTGGTCTCGCAACGGGAGAGACGCAACGGGCAGCATTAACTGTGTGGGAGGCCGGCGGAGGGGAGGGGGGAGAGTGGGGGGAAGGGGAGGTATGGGGGTTGGACTGGAAGGGGGAAGGGGGGGCGGCGGCGGTAGGGTCTGCGACCGGCACATGCGCTCCATCTGTGGAAACGGCAGCTAACGTTGGCAAATTTGATGAGGCTTACAGTTGAATGGACTACGGATGGGAAAAACCGTCCGGTTAAAACCGATAGCGGTATTTTACGAGGCGTGTTTTATTAAGTAAGGTCCGTTTTTTTTTGTAGACACTAGTCGTTCGAGCGCATACCAGAACGAGCGCGTGCGTCGTGTATCGGCATGCCTCGGAAACAACTGTGCTCAGTTTCAGCTCTGTAGTTAACCTGTACGGTTCTGTTCTGTGCTTTCAAAATGTTTAAGACTATCAACTCGCCAGCCACGTGTGAGGTTCACTCAGTGAGACGGTTTTTATCACCAAGGAATCTGTCTGCTGCATAAATTCATCGATAGATTTGCGAAGTGTACGGTGATACTGTTGTGAGTGAAAGCAAAGTGCGTAAGTGTGTACGAGAATTCAAAGATGGCCGTGTCAACGTTCATGGTAAGGACCGCTCCGGTCGCCCTTCTTCGATTACAGACGAGTTGGTGGCTTCAACTGAAGTGAGGATTAGTGAGAACAGGCGCTTCACAATAACAGGTCTCTCAAACGAATTTCCTGACGTGTCGAGATCAGTGCTTTACAGCACTGTTTCTGAACACCTAAAGTTTAGGAGACTGTGCTCTCGTTGGGTCCCGAAACTCCTAACAGAGCACCACAAAAACCAAAGATTTGAGTGTGCGATGAAGTTCTTGACTCGTTATCACAAAGAAGGTGACGGCTTCTTGAGTCAGATCGTAACTGGAGACGAAACGTGGGTTTCGCATATCACGCCCGAATCGAAGCAACACAGCATGGAATGGAGGCACACACGCTCGCCTATAAAGGTGAAGGCCAAACAGACTCTGTCCCAGCGCAAAATCATGGCGTCGGTGTTTTGGGATAGGGATTGAGTTTTGTTGGTCGACTTAATGCAACGATGAACCACTGTCAACGAAGAAGCATACTGCCAAACCCTGAGAAAGCTAAACAGAGCGATTCAAAACAAAAGACGCGGTATGATGAGAAAAGTTGTCCTTCTGCATGACAATGCAAGACCTCACACTGCAGGTCAGACACAAGATTTATTGGACAGTTTTGGCTGGAAAGTTTTCGACCAGCCACCCTAGAGTCCGGATCTTGCCCCGAGCGATTGCCTTTTGTTCCTCCACCACAAACAACATCTCAGTGACGACCGTTACAATGATGACGACGACGTGAAAACGACAGTCAACTCTTGGTTATCGGAGCAGGTGGCAAATTTTTATGAAGTGGGTATTTTAAAATTGGTTCAGAGGTATGATACATGTTTCAACAAACTTGGCAACTATGTCGAAAAATAGAGTGAAGTATGTACTTTCTGAAAATAAAATTACTTTTTTGAAATAACCTTTCCTTGTGTACTTATGTTCAAACGGACCTTACTTAAAAAACACACCTGTTACTTTTGAATAACCGGTACTTTTTGATATTCGTTTGGTCTCTATTATACCACATGTTCTTTATTTTTTACAAATAAATAAACTGAAATATCAGTTAGCCACGGCAGCAGAGCTAAACTTGTTGGTTTTTAAATAAAACTTTTTTCTCGTAAAATTTGCGTTGATATGAAATATGGAAATGGGAAAAGCGAACAATACTATTTTAATAAGCACGCCAACAGAAACGGGCAGCAGACACATGACAAAAGAACTGGTACAGTCTTGCTGAGACAATAACGACCCTGCCGCCAGGTGCTGTGGCTTAAGCTAGGCGTGTGCGTGCAGCGTGCGAGACCTGCCCCCACGTGGTCTGTAAGGCAGTGTCGTCCCCGGACATCTGATGTATTGCAGAATGGCACCAACCCTAGTATGGAAACACATTTATGAAGTTTCATAGCAATGAAGTGAAATGCTTCATTTGCTTTAAAGCTTAATGATTTGCCTCTCGCTCCTATGAAATAATAAGAAATGAAAGGTTCAAATGGTTCAAATGGCGCTGAGCACTATGGGACTTAACTGATGAGGTCATCAGTCCCCTAGAACTTAGAACTAGTTAAACCTAACCAACCTAAGGACAGCACACACGTCCATGCCCGAGGCAGGATTAGAACTTGCGATCGTAGCGGTCGCGTGGTTCCAGACTGTAGCACCTAGAACCGCTCGGCCACTACGGCCGGCAAAAAGAAAAGAAATTATGGTAACAGTAATATACTAAAAACTTTTAAAAAATCATTTACATTATGCAATGGAAACAGAAAGTAGCTAATCTGCTGCCTGTGTCAACTTAATACACTCCTGGAAATTGAAATAAGAACACCGTGAATTCATTGTCCCAGGAAGGGGAAACTTTATTGACACATTCCTGGGGTCAGATACATGATCACACTGACAGAACCACAGGCACATAGACAAAGGCAACAGAGCATGCACAATGTCGGCACTAGTACAGTGTATATCCACCTTTCGCAGCAATGCAGGCTGCTATTCTCCCATGGAGACGATCGTAGAGATGCTGGATGTAGTCCTGTGGAACAGCTTGCCATGCCATTTCCACCTGGCGCCTCAGTTGGACCAGCGTTCGTGCTGGACGTGCAGACCGCGTGAGACGACGCTTCATCCAGTCCCAAACATGCTTAATGGGGGACAGATCCGGAGATCTTGCTGGCCAGGGTAGTTGACTTAATCCTTCTAGGGCACGTTGGGTGGCACGGGTTACATGCGGACGTGCATTGTCCTGTTGGAACAGCAAGTTCCCTTGCCGGTCTAGGAATGGTAGAACGATGGGTTCGATGACGGTTTGGTTGTACCGTGCACTATTCAGTGTCCCTTCGACGATCACCAGAGGTGTACGGCCAGTGTAGGAGATCGCTGCCCACACCATGATGCCGGGTGTTGGCCCTGAGTGCCTCGGTCGTATGCAGTCCTGATTGTGGCGCTCACCTGCACGGCGCCAAACACGCATACGACCATCATTGGCAACAAGGCAGAAGCGACTCTCATCGCTGAAGACGACACGTCTCCATTCGTCCCTCCATTCACGCCTGTCGCGACACCACTGGAGGCGGACTGCACGATGTTGGCGCGTGAGCTGAACACGGCCTAACGGTGTGCGGGACCGTAGCCCAGCTTCATGGAGACGGTTGCGAATGGCCCACGCCGATACCCCAGGAGCAACAGTGTCCCTAATTTGCTGGGAAGTGGCGGTGCGGTCCCCTACAGCACTGCGTAGGATCCTACGGTCTTGGCGTGCATCCGTGCGTCGCTGCGGTCCGGTCCCAGGTCGACGGGCACGTGCACCTTCCGCCGACCACTGGCGACAACATCGATGTACTGTGGAGACCTCACGCCCCACGTGTTGAGCAATAGGGCGGTACGTCCACCCGGCCTCCCGCATGCCCACTAGACGCCCTCGCTCAAAGTCCGTCAACTGCACATACGGTTCACGTCCACGCTGTCGCGGCATGCTACCAATGTTAAAGACTGCGATGGAGCTCCGTATGCCACGGCAAACTGGCTGACACTGACGGCGGCGGTGCACAAATGCTGCGCAGCTAGCGCCATTCGACGGCCAACACCGCGGTTCCTGGTGTGTCCGCTGTGCCGTGCGTGTGATCATTGCTTGTACAGCCCTCTCGCAGTGTCCGGAGCAAGTATGGTGGGTCTGACACACCGGTGTCAATGTGTTTTTCCATTTCCAGGAGTGTATATCTTCATCTGCTTATAGCCCTTGAAAACGTACAAATTAACACGAACAACGGAGTTCTCCAACATCTTTAGCACTGACTCCTTGTAATTCCCAAGTAGTGGTACAGTCGCTGATAACAACACGATATTTGAACATAGTTTCATGAAATTAGAATCAAAAGGAAAATTTTGTTGCTGTGGTCTTCAGCCAGAGACTGGTTTGGTGCAGATTTCCATGCTGCTCTATCCTGTGCATGCTTCTTCATCTCCCAGTACTTACTGTAACCTACAGCCTTCTGAATCTGTTTAGTGTACTCATCTCTTGGTCTCCCTCTACGATTTTTACCATCCACGCTACCCTCCAACACTAAATTTGTGATCCCTTGGTGCCTCAGAACGTGTCCTACCAACCGATCCCTTCTTCTGGTCAAGTTGTGCCACAAACTTCTCTTCTCCCCAATCCTATTCAATACTTCCTCGTTAGTTATGTGATCTACCCATCGAATCTTCAGCATTCTTCTGTAACACCACATTTCGAAAGCTTCTATTCTCTTCTTGTCCAAACTATTTATCGTCCATGTTTCACTTCCATACATGGCTTCACTCCGTACAAATACTTTCAGAAATGACTTCCTGACACTTAAATTTTTACTCGATGTTAACAAATTTCTCTTCTTCAGAAACACTTTCCTTACCATTGCCAGTCTACATTTTATATCCTCTCTACTTCGACCATCATCAGTTATTTTGCTCCCCAAATAGCAAAACTCCTTTACTACTTTAAGTGTCTCGTTTCCTAATCTAATTCCCTCAGCATCGCCCGACTTAATTCGACTACATTCCATTATCCTCGTTTTTCTTTTGTTGGTGTTCATCTTGTACCCTCCTTTCAAGACAGTATCCATTCTGTTCAACTGCTCTTCCAAGTCCTTTTCTGTCTCTGACAGAATTACGATGTCATCGGCGAACCGCAAAGTTTTATTTCTTCTCCATGGATTTTAATACCTACTCCGGACTTTTCTTTTGTTTCCGTCACTGCTTGCTCAATATACAGATTAAATAACATCGGGGAGAGACTACAACCCTCTCTCACTCCCTTCCGAGTCACTGCTTCCCTTTCAGGCCCATTGACTCTTATAACTGCCATTTTATTCTTGTACAAATTGCAAAGAACCTTTCGCTCCCTTTGTTTTACCCCTGCCACCTTCAGAATTTGAAAGAGAGTCTTCCAGTCAAAATTGTCAAAAGCTTTCACTAAGTCTACAAATTCTAGAAACGTAGGTTTGCCTTTCCGCAATCGAATTTCTAAGATAAGTCGTAAGGTCAGTATTGCCTCACGTTTTCCAACATTTCTACGGAATCCAAACTGATCTTCCCAGAGGTCGGCTTCTACCAGTGTTTCCATTATTTTGTAAAGAATTCGTGTAAGTATTTTGCAGCCTTGACTTATTAAACTGATAGTTCGGTAATTTTCACATCTGTCAACAGCTGCATTCTTTGGGATTGGAATTATTATATTCTTTTTGAAATCTGAGGGTATTTCGCCTGTCTCATACATCTTGCTCACCAGATGGTAGACTTTTGTTAGGTCTGGTTCTCCCAAGGCTGTCGGTAGTTGTAATGGAATGTTGTTTACTCCCGGGGCCTTGTTTCGACTTAGGATATACAGGTGTCTTTTTGTATTATTCAACCATTTATCGGTGTTAGAAGAAAGCATGGAATGGCAGAAGGACTAGGTTTTGATTTATTTGCCTATTTAATCTGATATTTTGATTCTATGCATCTTGAAATCGAGAGAGTCAAAATTTTTCAATCTTTATGACATTTCTGCGTTTATTGCAGGAAATAATAGGGATAAAAAACTAATATCGGCAATTTCAGAAACTGGTTATTTCGAGCAGTTTTAGTACTTTCTTTAAAAAGACGTGGAAAAGAACTATACAGTCGAAAACCTGTTGTTTCTGTGATAACTGCCATACCAACGATGGACGATTCAGTTGCTCCCGTAATTGGAGAAAGTCGTGAGCATTGCTGAACGTGGAATAATCTGACGGAGAATATTTATATGAAGGGACTTCGAAAAGTAAGTTACATATGTTATCCCACGCTAAGACCGTTCCGCGACAATAATAGCTCATTGTCAGAAAAGAATGCGTTGGTTGGTTGATTTGTGGGACACGGTTCCGCTGTTGGGATAGTGGTTATTGCTGTAACGACCGGTTTCCCGTTATACCGGTTTTTTCTTGTCCAGTTTAACCTGAATATTAAAACCGCTGAATATAACTGGTTTCCGGAATAACCAATTTTCGGTTTTTTTACTGCTATTATTTCCAATAATAAACGTAGACATGTATCACAGATTGAAAAAAATTGATAAAGATGAGGAAGTGGGAGATCTAAAAAGTATGAAGTTGAGGCTGTGGCAGAAATCTGTATCAGTGACTCTAGCAAAGATGGCGAAGGTGAAGGAGACTGGCGTGCAAAGGTAAGAGCGGAAGGTCACAAATTGATCACCTTCCAGCATCATTACTCTTGGATTATATCAATTTTTGATTGAGAAGCAACCACGAAATAGTGTGTGTGTGTGTGTGTGTGTGTGTGTGTGTGTGTGTGTGTATTCTTTATGTATTTAAGTTGTCAGTTTGTAAATAAAATTCATGAAAAATATTCTTGAAAATATTACTAGAGTGAAAAAAACGTATTTGGGCTCTGATGTAGCATAGGCTACATAATGCATGTCCTAATACATAAGTGAATCACAAAAATATTATGAATTTTACATTGTAGTCTCAGTCTGACGCAGAACAATGCACTGACCAGCAACGTAAACTTTTCATTCATAAAACATGAGCAACTGAAACATACATCCACATATCTCAATGAGGCTTCCTGGATGTGCTCGTGGGATCAGCGAAAAAAAGTGTTCTGCGAATTCAACATACCAATGCTTTTCACCCTTTCCACAATTCGTTTCATCAAAAGGTTAATGACAACGACCTTAAAAATTGTATACAAGTCTCCCATAGTACCTACGAAAATTAGAAAGTGATGAAGGGATATACGCAGAATTATCTTCACAGATAAAGCATCGCCTACAAACCATGAGAAAATCAATAATCGCAATTTGTATCATTGGTCGGATTAAAGGCCATGCTACCAGAGAGAAGTGGATAACAACAAACTAATTATGCCAAAGTGTGATGCGTCACTGGGTACCTATTTGAGGTAAGACCTAACTTCCATAGGATCATGTGAATTAAATGAATTGTGTGCAACAGATAAATTTGTTTAATAAAAATCGCACTAAAGAGACATTAGACTTGAGTTGACAATGTTACGATATGTTAAATTAGTGCCAAGGAAGATACGTAATTTCGAAATGAAACAGCATTCCAAATAAAATTAATTTATTGAAATGAGTTTAATCACGCGATACAACTGAGGACCAGAAATCGCAAGTACACAGATTAAATGATAGTTGAACGTGACGTGTGTGTAGCACTTTTGATACGACTACAGAGGGGGATTTTACTCGTCGCCATCCTTGTCTATGTGTAGTGAGCTGAGAGAAACACTGAGAGGATGACACTGAAACACTAATGATGATTGGTGATACGAACACACACATTTACTGACGAATACTCAATTTTGCACAAATCGACTCAGGCAGCATATCCTGAAGTTCAATTACTATTCCAGAAGCTATGGCTGGTTAGTAAACAGTTCCCGTCCCACTAGAATGGTCACTGAACACGTGCTGGTGTGGACTTGCTAGAGGCAGACGATGCGGAGCGAAGTTCGCAAGTAGAAGGTGGTCTTCCCGGTAGTCGCGCTGACTTGGAACTGCTCTCTCAGCTGTGACTCCGGTGCATGTCACTTCAATGGCGGTGCCACCGCTGCGACTTATTGCTGCTGCAATTGCTGAGCTACCCGCCGTCTCTGGAGTGGGTTGTCGACCTCTCGATGCCTGTGGTGCTACCTCGTGCTGCATGTTGTGCTTACGACAGCATAGTATGTACTAAAGCGTTGGAAAAGATCGGGATAAAATGGGGATGAATGAAGCCGTCGTCTGATAAGTACGAACTCGCGTAGTTGTCCAGTGATTGTGCGATTATGTCTAGAGGCTGGTTATCTAGTGCACGCATGCCAGAAATAAACTGAATGTCCAAACAAACTCTCCTCGAATAAACAAGAAGCGAAACTATAGCTCAATCCTAACATCACTCCTACCAACAACTTCTAAGTCGTGATTCTTCAATTTCTCCAGGCGTATTTCATGACGAAATAAATCTCGGGTGAACAGCCTGGTAAGAGTGTGCATAGGACACAATATTCCGGCAATCGACCACTTTGCCATCAACAGGTGCTCTGATATACTGACCGGCGGTGGGCCGGCGCCAGGTATATATAGGACAATCCCCCTCACGCTCATCCCTCAGGCGCTTCCTATGAGTCGGTGCGGTCGCGCGCCCCGCGCCTTGTCCAGGTACAGCGTCCGTTCTCCCGGCGTCTGGGGGAGGAGGGAAGAATATTGTAAGTAGCCTGTTTAGGTTTTTATGTTGGTAACGCCACGTAGCGCTCTGTATGAAAATAACTGACTGTGCTGTGTGCAGTCCGTGGCTGGATGGCATTGTTGAAATATTCGCTGTTGTAGTGGTGGGCAGTTGGATGTGAACAGCGCGCAGCGCTGCGCAGTTGGAGGTGAGCCGCCAGCAGTGGTAGATGTAGGGAGTGAGATGGCGGAGTTTTGAGAGCGGATGATCTGGATGTGTGTCCATCAGAGACAGTACATTTGTAAGACTGGATGTCATGAACTGATGTATATATTATGACTTTTGAACACTATTAAGGTAAATACATTGTTTGTTCTCTATAAAAAAATTTCATTTGCTACTTATGCCTATCAGTAGTTAGTGCCTTCGGCAGTTAGAATTCTTTGTTTAGTTGGCAGTATTGGCGCTCGCTGTATTGCAGTAGTTCGAGTAACGAAGATTTTTGTGAGGTAAGTGATTCATCAAACGTATAGGTTATTGTCAGTCAGGGCCATTCTTTTGTAGGGATTATTGAAAGTCAGATTGCGTTGCGCTAAAAATATTGTGTGTCAGTTTAGTGTTGATCAAGATAGGTAAAGAGAGAAATGTCTGAGTACGTTCAGTTCTGCTCAGCTGCTTGAAAATCAAATAACATACGAGATTTATAAGCACAATCATTCATAAATTTTTCTAAGGGGACGTATCAGAATAACGAGAGCGGTGCCGGTAGACCCCCCCCCCCCCCCCCCCCCCCCCAGAACGAGAAGACCTAGGATGCAGCGCCCAGATGGCGGGAGAACGGACGCTGTAATTGGTCAGCGCGTGAGGCGCGGGCCGCACCGACTCATAGGAAGCGCCTGAGGGAGGAGCGAGGGAGATTGTCCTATATATACCTGGCGCCGGCCCACAGCCGGTCAGTACATCAGCGCACTTGATGATGGCAACGTGGTCGATTGCCGGAATATTGTGTCCTATGCACACTCATACCAGGCTGTTCACCAGAGATTTATTTCGTCAACTTCTAAGTCTCCTCACTTGTTTACCTAAGCCCTCGTCATCCTACCAACCTCTGCAAGTAGTAGAGCAGAAGTAATGATCTGCTGCCAAGTGTTGTTGGCGTAGAGGAAGTCGGCCTTCATCGGCTAGTGATGAAGAAGTGTTCTGCTCGGTTGTCGGCGGCGAAGTGATCTGTTCGCGGACTGGAGAAGTCTTCTCAGCAGCTGGAAGAGTAGTAGTGTTCACTTCGTTCTGCAGACAAACTCTCCCTTGTGTAACAAAACTCTGCCCAATTGCAAAGGCACAGCGGTAAATAAATCAACAGTCTCTGTGTTTGCAGTGTTAAACTGTGAAAATAGTCCTGAATAAGTCTTCCTAACGTTCTCACTCTTCTAACGAGTTCTCTCTCTAGTAAGGTCATCCGAAGACCAGTATCAGTTGCAAAGCGATTTAGAAAAGATTTCTGTATGGTGTGTCAGGTGGCAGTTGACGCTAAATAACGAAAAGTGTGAGATGAACCACATGAGTTCCAAAAGAAATCCGTTGGAATTCGATTACTCGATAAATAGTACAATTCTCAAGGCTGTCAATTCAACTAAGTACCTGGGTGTTAAAATTACGAACAACCTCAGTTGGAAGGACCACATAGATAATATTGTCGGGAAGGCGAGCCAAAGGTTGCGTTTCATTGGCAGGACACTTAGAAGATGCAACAAGTCCACTAAAGAGACAGCTTACACTACACTCGTTCGTCCTCTGTTAGAATATTGCTGCGCGGTGTGGGATCCTTACCAGGTGGGATTGACGGAGGACATCGAAAGGGTGCAATAAAGGGCAGCTCGTTTTGTATTATCACGTTATAGGGGAGAGAGTGTGGCAGATATGATACACGAGTTGGGATGGAAGTCATTACAGCACAGACGTTTTTCGTCGCGGCGAGACCTTTTTACGAAATTTCAGTCACCAACTTTCTCTTCCGAATGCGAAAATATTTTGTTGAGCCCAACCTACATAGGTAGGAATGATCATCAAAATAAAATAAGAGAAATCAGAGCTCGAACAGAAAGGTTTAGGTGTTCGTTTTTCCCGCACTGTGTTCGGGAGTGGAATAGTAGAGAGATAGTATGATTGTGGTTCGATGAACCCTCTGCCAAGCACTTAAATGTGAATTGCAGAGTAGTCATGTAGGTGTAGATGTAGCCAACCCAGCGACGCAACATTCTGAATACCAGTTCTCGGCTCCGTCGCTCCACTAAATTATTAGTGTAAACCACTACGGGATCGCTTTGCCAGAGCTGTCTTGTGTGAAGACTTGTTGGGCCTTGTGGTTTCTCGAGATTCCATAAGGTGATTCCCACTTCACACCACTTGCTTCTGGAAATGACTTTCCAACTGGAAAACAAATTCGTTTTGTGAAACACTTACATATTGCTGCGTCGGCCCGTTAGAATCAGCGAGTCATCCAAACTGAAGCGTCCTGTCGCTGTGTCATCTGGTTTACTGGGAAGCCACCAGACCGCATGTAAAGCGAAATACAGCACGGCGACTGCTCCGGCACCCACTGCAGACACCACTTCGCAAAACCTGGACAATGCTGCCGCTGCCGGATTATTTTCTCGGCCCCAGCAGACCCGGTTACATGTCAGCAGCAATTGTCATCCATTTTTGGAGTGTTTCCTGATCTTTGTTGCCCCAAATTCCTGATGTTAAATTACTTGTCACAGTGCCACCTACGTCGCTTCGGAGGTTTTTAAACCTTAGTAAGAATCTCCCTGTACATTGATAGTAGCGTAAAAATCTTCCTTTAAGTTTCGTGGAGAATCCCAGGCCGCAGCACCTTCTGAGAGTCTTGTTTTCCTCTGCGGAGCGAGTCCTTTTCTGCACTTACAGGCGTTTGTGGCTTAAAGGCCACGTACCAGAAGGTATGCTGGGGCCGAGAGTATAAGCTAAGGGCCACAGCATTGTCCGGTTTGGCGTACTGCCCGCAGCTGGTCTCAGAGCGGGGATGTTGCTGTATTTTGCACTAGATGAGTCTTTCATGGTCGCATAACGTAGAACAGCTTACCCTTACGTACACCATTTACATTACTCTAAAAAGCTGTCAGTTCTTCAAACCTTATGCTATAACGTTTTTGATATTAAATCACCATTGCTCCTTACTCACTTCTGTCACCCAAGAGTTTTCCATAACTCTCACAAATTTGGCAAAACTCCGTCATATTGTTTTATTTTCCAACGCAAACTGTCTCAATCATTTCTCACAACTCAAAGTCTTTCAAGTAGCTATTTACCCCAAAACTATCACACATTTTGTGCAGCACCCAGCAGACAGTTTATCATCGTTCTTTCCTTTTTGCTTCAATGCCATAAACTAAAATTAATGCGACACGTCCGGCAGTTCTGATGTTTACTTCAGTGTAATCACCCTAGGTGCACGCAGGTAGCAGTGTAGAAAAGTCGATGGACGATTTTCGATTGAATACAAGCACACAAATATTAAGCCATCATTCGGGAAAGGCAATAAATAATGCAAGGTGTAAATTCCCTTACCTTCGACAGGTGCCACCGAGGACAGACAACACCGTATTTAGAAAGCCATGGTTGAAAGACACGATATTTCCACTGCCTGTGTTATTCCGAATTACGATGTAACGTTTCTTTGGACACACATGCACGACCGAAGGAACATTGAACATTGAATCGTAGTTCTTAACAATAGAGACACTGAAGTGTCTTATTTATGCGCCGACACTGGGCAGGCGACTTTCAAGTACAGTGTCCCCCTGTATACGAATATACATAATAGATGTACGAGCACAAGTCATAGACACATGGTTGACGATATATGGAAGTTTGCGTCGGCCGTGAGTAGTGCTCGGATAGCCAAATGGTGAGGCGACCGCTTGCGATAAGCGGGAAATCCAGGTTCGAGTCCAGGCCGGGAACATATTTACACTGTCGTCATTCCATTATAGGGCTGATAGCTGTCTGAATTTGCAATTGCCCACACATCTCAGGGTTGAAAGAGATCGGGGAAAGTGATCTCATCTGTGAGTGTACTACCTGTTGGGAGCAGGTAACAAGAACAGGGAGGACCGCGCAAGGTTGGTCTGCAAGGTGCAGACTGCTTTCGAAGAGCGTCCTGCTCCTTTTGCTGGGTAGCCTAGAAAGTAATGAGTACGCTGTACATTCATACATGTACTTACGACACTGACGTTAAGTCAATTACAATCTTTCTTGTGAAACGCACGAAATTATATCACCTTCACTGCACGTTTATGTTCACCATCGTTATCTCGTTATTGCTATTAACAGTGTCCCACGTGCATAGGCACACATACCACGGGACTCCGTCCTGTCTCCAATTTTTCTGTATTTTGCCAACATGCAGAAAACATTCCCTCATATTTATCTTCTCCAGATTACTAACAGCAAACTCTCTATCTCCGTCTATAGTACGCCACGGAAAATTCAGTAGCCTCTGTCGCCTCACCCCAAATATTCGACACTAGCACAGTCAACAGTGTTCTCCAAATAACTCCTACAAACCGACAGGAAAGATTTCTACACTGCATCAAATTCTTATGTAGTCACTACTTCTGCTTACTATAATGAACAAATCCCTGCCATATTACTAACTTAGTAAAATAAATGCAATTGTGTTAAGACAATCAAATATGATTAATCTGTATTTATAAGAAAAATCCGTAAAGCCGTCGTATCTCCCTGTTTGTCTCTAAACACACTAAAAAACTAAAAAAATTAAATTCCGTCCTAACGGACCTTGGAAGGCCCAACGGTACCGACGGGCCGCCGAGTCATCCTAATTCCACAGACGTCACTGGATACGGATGTGGAGGGGCATGTGGTCAGCACACCGCTCTCACGGCCGTATATCAGTTTACGAGACCAGAGTCGCTACTCTTCAATCAAGTAGCTCATCAGTTTGCGTCAAAAGAGCTGAGTGCACCCCGTTTGCCAACAGCGCTCGGCAGACCGGATTGTCACCCACCCAAGTGCTAGCCCAGCCCGACAGCGCTTAACTGCGGTGATCTGACGGGAAGCGGAGTTACCACTGCCGAAAAGCCGTTGGTTTTGAACACACTAATCTCCAAAATTATTACAGGAATTTTCAGAGGAATTTTGCAGATAACTTGAGGATAGCTTGGGGCATCGCACAGGCTTTATTTCACCAAAATAGCATCACGAATTGAAAGATAACAATACATAATACAAAAATGTGTAAATGTATGTACGTTCCACATGCTCTAGTGGAACAGTCTTTGAGTATTAAACAAAACTGACTCCGGGATTGGAAGCCAGCCATTGCTTAATAACTGAATAATCATCAGAAATGGCAGCTGACAACTTTCAGTATAAGAAGTGACAATTCTTCCGCCAATGGCCTTGTCAGAAATGACGGCTTGCTCTCTGCTTGGGACACCTTCAGTGTGGTGTCTGAATGCATGTGGAGGAATGGCAGCCCATTATTCCTCAAGAGCCGAAAGAAGGAAAGAAAGAGATGTTGTACGCTGGGGTATGGAGCGATGTCGACGTACATTGGGTTCAAGTTGGGATTCTGGGCAGGCCACTCAATTTCGCGAAAGTTACTGCCCACAAACCATTTCATCACATATGCTGCTTTACTACAGAGTGGATTGTCATGCTGATACAATCGCCGCCTCTGAACTGCTACTCTACTGTAAACAGTACACAATGCTGTAGAATGGGTTCCCACCCTTCTACGTTTAGTGTTTTCATAAGCACGGAAATCATCGACGTATCTTTACTCCATCTCCTCCACATTTAATTGTTGGTACTATATATAATGGCAGGTAATGTTCTACAGGCATTCGTCAACCAAAAACCCTTCCATCGGATTGAAACATCATATAGCCTGATTGACCAGCCCAGATCACTCCAGTCATCCACTTCCCAATGGTGTCTCAAGTGTCACTTAGCGTTGAGAGCAGAAACGTGTGGCTAATGAAGAGCTGCGCCACCATTGTAACCCATTCTTCATAACTCAATAAGCACAATCTTTGCCCTAGATGGACTGCCGGTAATACGTTCGCATTCACAAGTGATTCCTTCTTCCGATTTCGTGCAACTTTTTACAACTACCCTGTGCGATGCTCGACGGTTGCTGTTTGTTAGTAAATGAGGTCCGCATCGTTTTGGTTTGGTTATTATTATTTCTTCGCGTTTCCGCATCACAATCACAGTACCAGCAGTCGAATTGGACTGCTTTAGAAAGGTTGAAATGTCCCTGATGGATCTGTTGTTTAGGTGACATCCAATTACTATCTAACGGTCAGTGAGGTATCCTCACCGACCAGTTCTGAGAACAGAATCTACCCCGTCTCCAGTTATACTACCGAATCCTCCTCTCGTGACATTTAGTGGTCAAATCCGGATAAAACGGGGGTGACCAGATATTTTTGATCAGATAGAGTATATGCATTGTGCAAGAATCTTGAAGAAAGCGTTGATGTCCTCTGACGATACTGTAAAATGTTACATGGATGGGAAACGGCGTTAGATTTGTATTTAATATCACTCTTATTTAAATACTGACATATTGTGTATGTGTATTGAATTGGGGACCTAGAAACGACGGAGAGGTTTCGTGCTGCCGTAGTCCTCAGTGGTTCACAACCCCACAATAGGCCTCAGCAGTCCACCCACACCACCACCAAACCCTGGGTTATTGTGCGGTTCGGCCCCCAGCCCCCCACCCCCCCGGTAAATTTTTGTGTGGTAGAGTAACTATGGTGCCGGCCGCGGTGGTCTCGCGGTTCTAGGCGCGCAGTCCGGAACCGTGCGACTGCTACGGTCGCAGGTTCGAATCCTGCCTCGGGCATGGATGTGTGTGATGTCCTTAGGTTAGTTAGGTTTAAGTAGTTCTAAGTTCTAGGGGACTGATGACCACAGCAGTTGAGTCCCATAGTGCTCAGAGCCATTTGAACCATTGAACCAGTAACTATGGTGCATGCGTACGTGGAGGCAGTGTTTGTGCAGTAATCGCCAACACAGTGTAACTGAGACGGAATAAGGGGAACCAGCCCGCATTCGCCGAGGCAGAAGGAAAACCGCCTTAAAAACCACCCACAGGCTGGCCGGCACACCGGACATCGACACTAATCCGCCGGGCGGATTCGTGCCGGGGACGCTCACGCCTTCCCGCTCGAGAAGCAGCGCGTTAGACCGCGCGCCTAGTCAGGTGGGCTATATTGACATAAGTTCGTGTGTTTTCTGTTTGCACATCATGTGGGGCCTTTCAGGCAAGGTGTTCGTTGAATAACTGGGTTATTACTATCTACATTACTGCAATGTGTACCTTACTCACATTGTTTCGATGTCTGCTCACAAGGGAACCTCCCCATCCCACCCCCTCAGATTTAGTATATAAGTTGGCACAGTGGATAGGCCTTGAAAAACTGAACACAGATCAATCGAGAAAACAGGAAGAAGTCGTGTGGAACTACGAAAAAAATAAGCAAAATATACAAACTGAGTAGTCCATGTGCAAGGTACGCAACATCATGGAGAGTGTGAGCTCAGGAGCGCCGTGGTCCTGTAGTTAGCGTGAGCAGCTACCGAACGAGAGGTGCTTGGTTCAAGTTTTCCTAAGAGAGAAAAGTTTAATTTTTTATTTTCAGGCAATTATTATCTGTCCGTCCGTCCGTCCGATGAGAGGTAACTGCGCCGTAGTATGGGGACGCTACACCTAAAGAAACATCGAAACACACGGCGTCAGTCGACTACAGCGCACGGAAGAGAGAGCATTCCTGCTAACGAGGCTCCCTGGCTGGCAGTTGACTGTTCGCTACTTTGGACGAGAGTGCATTAAATACGTCAGATGTATTCCGTGGGCAATATGTATCCAGCAAATATTGCTGGCGACTTGAATAACAAGGTCAATGAATATTTTCCGAACTGTAAGAAACCGGAAAGTTCCTTAAGGGATCGAACGATTGTGGAACAATTGTATGATTATTTCCTACATTAGTTGATAAGCAGTACGTGTGGTGATGACGAAACCTTGTTGATTGCTGCGGGGCTGTATGTACCAGATGATGAGAACGTTGACGATCCGTACGAAGAACACGAAGAGGAAATACTGCGACTTCAATCTGATGGTATTTCTTTGGGTTACATGCAGGAAATGCTCCAATACAGGTTACTGTCCAAACCAATTAAATGACGCAAATATAGATTATGGAGTGAAGTAACAAAGAAATTTAAGAAATTTAAAGGGATGGAGGAAAAAAGCACAATTAAATATGCAAAGAAGTCGTGGAACGAGGTGGAACCCGAAGACAGAAGTTCAGTGAACTAGAAAACAATGTATGCTGACAATTTATTAAAGCCAGAAATGAATTAAGTGCAGTGCATGATACAGACCTACAGATTTGGGGATTGCATTACGTTGAACAAATCAGCCTGGACTTCAAGGCTTCATCTCATTGGCTTGTCTAGTTCAAAAGAAAATACAAAATTACGAGCAGGAAGATTACGAAATATGTAAGCAAGCACTATGCGAATAAACTGGAAGAAGACGCTTGTTACAGAAACTAACGTCAGATTCCAACATTATGAAGACGTATATGTTATCAACACAGATCAGTCCGGTTTTAACCTTGAAATGAAATCGACCCGCACGTTATCGTTAGTTGGAGAAGGCGACACGGAATGTACTGTAGACCAGCTGCATTTCACTTCACATAGGTATAGCATACAATATGCTCTGAACAAAGCAAGATTTCTTTTACCTACATTTTATTTGTGTTTGCAGGAAAAAATGGTGTCTTTGGACCGCAAGTTCAGCAACAGGTGAATAGGCTACTTGCGCAAACGCCGACTGTCATTGCGAATTGTAGTGCGTCAGGAAAAAAGAAGAAAAGGTTAATGAAAGACTTTAATAAACGTGTGATTGCTCCTTACGCGGACAAAGATTTTGCCTTACTCCTTGACAGCTATACAGGACAGGAGGATCAGGCATTGTACAATGTTAGTGTGGGAGTAGACGTGATTACCATTCCTCCAGGTTGTACACCTCTTGTGCAACCGTTAGCTGTGTGTTTGGTTTTCGGCAAGTGAAATACTTTGTGAAAAGATTCTATGATTTTGCGAAGCTGCACAAGTACACAGAGCAGTATTATTTACGTGATCGTGTGTCAATTATCAAAGTTCAAGCACTCACACATAATCAACTTCGCTCTCCAAAATTCCAGGACCTGTTCAGATTTGCTTGGACATATGCAGGATTTGAAGGTCTACACACGGAAAAATTTGAAAACGTTAAAAACATATGTTTTGACAAAGTACAGGGAAAACTGTGCGACTGTGAAACTGTTGTATTCATTTGTTGCAGTTTGTGTGACAAACTCTTATGATTTCAAAACGTTTTTGGGAGTGATTATCACATCCACAAGAAAACCTACACCGGGCAAGGTGGAAGAATCTTTTTACCCATTCGCCAAGTGTACAAGTTAGGTGGGTCGACAACATATTCCTTTCATGTGGCGCACATGCCGTCGCTAGTGTCATATAGAATATATCAGACGTGTTTTCCTGTGGAGGAATCGGTTGACCTATGACCTTGCTATCAAATGTTTTCGGTCCCCACTGGAGAGGCACGTCCTTTTCGTCTACCAATCGCACGGTTTTGGGGTGCGGTCGCAAATACAGACACTAAACTTATTACAGTGAACAGAGACGTCAATGAACGAATGGACAGATCATAACTTTGCGAAAATAAAGAAAGTAAACCGTTTCACTCTAGGGAACACTTGAACCCAGGACCTCTTGTTCCGCAGCTGGTGACGCTAACTACGGGACCACGGTGGTCCTGAGCTCCCATTATTCTTGATGTTGCCTATCTTGCGCATGGAACACTCAGTTTGTATATTTTGCTTTTTTTTCATAGTTCCACATAGCTTCTTCCTGTTTTCTCGATTGATCTGTGTTCAGTTTTTCAAGGCTTATCTACTGTGTCAATTTATAACTAAATCTGCGGGGGGGGGGGGGGGGGAGGTTCCCTTGTCAGTATTGTGGGACAATTTTTCTGTCAAGTTAATAAGTGACTGGTGACTGTTTCGTTGACAACGTGGGTGCAGTCGGAATATGCCTTTTCTGCTATAAACTGACCGCTGTTAAATCTGTCAAATGCTGCAGAAGAGCTGTCCACAGCGAGTACACCTTTTGTGGAAATCTTTTGTGGGAATAGGTTATTTACAATACCTGTGTTTTGTTAGTGGTGGCCTAAGTGTCGGATTATTTTTTTTAATTTTTTTTTTTTTTGCCCTTTCAAAGAGACCATCCCTACATTTCCTGCAGCGATTTTAGTGAAATCACGGAAAACCTGAATCTTGGTGCCGGACAGGGATTTGAACCGTTGTCCTCCAGAATACGAGTATATTGTGTTAAATATCTTGCTCGATTAGATGTCGATTTGAGCATAGCTCTGAGTATAACAATGTGCTCTCCGCCATACATGACGAGTATTCTGCGGATTCACCTATCTTGTAAGATGACAAGACGTGTACGGGATGTTTCGTTAACGAGTGGCTCCAGTGACATATTTCAAACCTGAAGAAATTTGTGAACCATCTTCTTCGTCGACTTAAGAGAATTATCAACGATAGATGCGGAATTACAAAATATTAGTGTGTCGTTATGCGGCAGGTGACTAACTCTTTGTCCGGTGTGCATGCTTTGCCCCTTAAAAACAGAGGAGCCATGACGTTTAGACTATCACGAATTTTAAGTTCAGAAATAGTCAATTTTAAGGTCACAGCAATTCAGACTCATTACCAATGCAAAAATTTTGTAAGACATGTAACCTACTAATAACTACTAAAAGAACGGTATTTTTCTTGCGTTGTGGTTGTGGCATTTTTGAATATGTTATACTTGTGAGCAACGATGACGCTGATGTGGATATGAAAGCAAGTATCCTAAATAATATAAAAAGATTTTCAAAAACATAGAACTCTCCATTTCTATAACATCTACGCATTAATTTGTATGTCGTGTGCTATCAAGGTTTTTTTCTTTTTCTTCTCCAAAGAAAGGAAACTGTTTAAGGATTTCCGCTCACGAAACAGGGCGTCGATTTTTTTTCTTTCAATTGTTGCTTTCACGCCAGCCCATAAAGTCTGTTGGCTGTGGCTTTCTTATTTGAGAGAGTCATTGACCGCTTTACTACACATGTGGCACAGATATTTTCATGTTATTCCTGTTGCTGTAGTTTCGTCCTAATCATAGCGTACAGCTGAGGATTTTCGCGCTTTCCTTCTAGGGCAGGTATCCATGTAATTATAGAGGGTGTAATTCCACTAGCAGTCAGCGCTGCTCATTCTCATGCCAGTAGCATCCCTGTAATCGTTTGCCTGTTGTGGAAGTTTCTTCAGTTCTTTGCTGTTCTTACGACCTCTGTGCACTGTAACAGAACTTCCAGGATGTTTATAATCGCTCGCCCGTAAGATGGTATCCTCTTTCACATTTTTCACGTTTACTACGTTTAAGCCTCAAGATTTATTTGTCTGGAAAAGAAATTTCTCCAACACCTCGATACTTCCATCAGTATGTTCCACGAAATGCTGATACCTTAGGTCGTAGATGACTGATGGGTATCATCATAAAGCAGAATTACCATTTCTGACTGAGAAAGCGAAACTTGGGCTGAACAGAACCTCATGACAAATTAAAAGTATTTAATAATCTACGACTAGAATCTGGGTCCTTGTGGTCTGCTTTTCCATGTCAGCTGCAATGAACGGAACGTCTTAGTGTACATTACGTTTCTAGCTGAAATTTACATTCCAGAACCAATACCTGGGTTGTAGCCGAGCCTCAAAACCATTAATATTCATGATCAGCAAATCCGAAGTGTTATGAAAGAGACTGTAAGAAGTATCGGAAAGAGAGAGAAAGGGAATATGTGCAGGGGGATCATCAGAAATAGCAAAAAATTGTCATGGCTGAAAGCAAAACCTGGCCAGTAAAAATGGGCCTGCAAATTAAATATTTATAAGATAGTTCCGAATGTGGGTTTACGAGCCGCCACCGACTCCAATATGAAATACTGTCCTACTTAGGGCACGTAAATTCAAAATATTAACTTCTCGATTGAATCCCTTATTTAATTGGACTTAGATTTCGCCTGTGACCTACTTTAACAAGACATACAATCATTCTTCTGTACTTTATTTCAATGCATCAAATACTATAAGGCCTACAACTTTGCATCCGCCGTTTTGCAATAGACGGCAGTAGTGGAAAGTAGTGCCGCAAACCGTTCGTCGTAAGTGTCATACAGTAAGGTTAGGCATTTGAGAACACAACGGCATCAAAATATCAGTAGATTTTTGATTGCATCATAAAGTTATTCTCGACTGAATACGTCAACGTATGAGGCAAATTCTCGCGCCGGCCGCTGTGACTGAGCTGTTGTAGGCTCTTCAGTCCGGAACCCCACTGCTACTACGGTCGCACGTACGAATCCTGCCTCGAACATGGATGTGTGTGGTGTCCTTAGGTTAGTTAGGTTTAAGTAGTTCTAGGTCTAGGGAACTGATGGCCTCAGATATTAAGTCCCATAGTGCTTAGAGCCATTTGAACCAATTACCGTCATCTGTGGGAGGTTTCAATTTTCTTCTTTGATATGAAGAAATCTGCGGCCGAGGCTTATAAAAAGCTGGGTAATACCTATTATGTCCTATAATGAGACGCCTGTTAGTGACAGAACTTTTCAGAAAATGGTTTCCATGCATCAAGAATGGTAATTTTGACTTTGGAGACCGGCCTGGTTGTGAAAGAGAGGAAGCTTTCGATGCTACTGCAACCAGCGGAAACAATCACAGGAGATTGTTATCGAAAGCAATTGATGTGTTTTAGCCGAGCACTGAAAGACAAGCTGCCACACAATAGCGATAGGCCGGCCGGTGTGGCGGAGCGGTTCTAGGCGCTTCAGTCTGCAACCGCGCGACCGCTACAGTCGCAGGTTCGAATCCTGCCTCTGGCATGGATGTGTGTGATGTCCTTCGGTAGTGCTCAGAGCCATTTGTGCTATCTGTGATTCTAAATTTCTTCTGCTATCTTTCCCTACGATTTCGCTTTCAATTTGTTTGACTTGCTTTCGTAACGCCTCAAATTCCCTTTTAACGCGTTCATTAAATTTTCCCTGATTTTCAACATGTTTATTTATGATCTGGTACTCTTCAGTTTCTGCAAATGGCAATAGAGCTGTATCGTCTGAGTCTCTGTCCCCATTTAAACTAAGACTTGTCAATTTATCTGAAATCTCCTCAACTCTTTCCGGTAAGTCACCTATTTGTTCTTTCTGTTTATTTACGTCTTCCGTAAGTGTCGCGACTCGGGTTTCAGTATTGACACTTTTAGTAGTTAACTGTTCACATTGTTGTGTTAGGTTATTTATTCTTTTATTTGGTACAGATTCCTCAATTCTTTCGATTATTTCTTCTTTATCGTGTGCGCGTTGTAAATTTAACTCTGAAAATTTTTGTACTATCACGCGATCTCTTTCTTCCTGTTCTCTATCCCGTTCCTTTTGTCTGATTTCTATTGAAATGAATCTATTATTCTGAGCATTCAAAATCGGTTGTACTTCTTCTCTAATTTCTTTCTTTAATTCATCTTTCATGTTTTTAAAACATATCCCTATTCGTGAGTCTAACCGTGTTTCCATTGTTCCCATATCAGTTTCTAGCCGTGTTGCCAATGTTCCCATCTCTGTTTTTAATTCAGATCCTAACTGTGATCCCAAATTTAATGTTGCACTCATCAGCTATTCCATATTAACTGGTTCGAAATTCTTTTCGCCCCTAACATTTCCCGTAAAACTTACTTCCTTCGTCATGGCAGTAAAGCTATCTGTGTTCGATACTATTCCAGAATCTTCTGTCATTAATCTCGTATTCTGAAAATTTTTTGATTGTGAAAAATTTTGTACTGGTTCCGGACTATTTTCTCGGCTTATTAAATTGTTTTCTTCTTCATTATTCATCATACTGTTCTCCTGTGTTGGCGAGTTCGCCATGTCAACAATTTCGTCATTCTGACTATCCATCATTTTTGCCTTTTTCATCGATCGCGTAATCATTTACAAAACTTACAAAACTCGTCACTATACGAAAATTACACACAATGACACTCCAACAATACCATTCACACGAAATGCTTCCCGACAAACACGATTAAGGAACAATTGAAATGTTCATAATTACACAAAATTGTCAAACCCGTATACAAGACATCAAATATTAAATTATGCAAAAATACCATTAGAAGAAAGACAGACAACTACAAATGTTCGTTACCACATCTACACATGCAATATAGACTACAATTACTAAACTACAAATTACCACAACAATACTACTGTTTACTATTTTTACTATCAAAAGAATTCCAAGGGACGATCCGAAGCAGTGGTTGCCACGTGCATGGGGGCTTAATAAATGTAATGCAAATAATTTTAATTTTTGTCGCTGTTTGTCCGATTACGCAGTCTCGTAACCGGTTGGCCCTGAATAATATTAGTACGCAATCTGATTGCATAGAATTACAACAAAGAATGAAAGGTAATTTGCGTTAACACAATTAAGTCCGCAGTAACTATAAAAGCTACGAAACAACAAAGTACAAATCTAACTGTTCTGTGTGTGGAAGTGTGACTCAACGTACACATCTGGCACGGTTCTTCCACGATAAGACAAGATATTTTAAGCACCATTTACACTGAAGTAATTAAAAAAAACTATAATTGCATATAGAAACCAGGATTACAGTCTAACACAAGAACACGAGCCAGATGCTTTGTTGAGTGAACCTGTGACCAAGAGGTATTGTTATATAGAACATTCAAAATAAAAAATTTTCTTTACCTTCATATATATTGACGAAAAATACACTTTAATCATTACAACATCCCCAATCGAATAACGTATGGTGTCTTGCACAACAGAACAACCAGTACTCTATCGACGTCTCAACAAGCACAGATCACGCCTACCTCAGAACTACCACTACTGTCTCCAACTTCTCAGCGGCAACTGCCAGTGGAGGCGGCTGAATAATACTCTTTGGCGCAATCTCTGGCGCTGTGACTCAGTGCAGCCACCTTTCATATGCCCCTCCTCCACGGGCTAGAATTTGATGGTGTTTTTGCCAGCATTGGTGGTGAAAATACCACCAAATTCGTCCAAAAAAATACAGACAAAAATAAAAGATAATATTAAATAAGTAAATACCATATAACTAAATAAATTTTGGCTTTGCACTGACCCTTCAAGAACCTAATATATAAAACTCAGTAAGGAATACAAATGCTTTCATACATATGATTTTACACGATAGTTTACACAAGTATAATTCAATCAATGGCACCAGCAATGACGAATAGGTGTAGGTAAGAGTTTCATAACATTTCATACACAGTAACTACACAAAAAATCAGTTTATACAAATATTCACATAAAATCCTTTTTATAGTTCAATAAACAAGTAGGACCCCTCAGAGTACTTAACAGTTCCAGCTGTAGCACCCAGCAATTGTCAACAGGTGCAAATAGCAGTCTCATAACATTTCATCGACAGTATTTAAACAGCTCCAACAGTGGCACCCAGAAATGGCGAGCAGGCGCAGACACCAACAAGTGACATTATCTCAGTAGAAGCAGTTCCATCAGTGGCACCCAGCCATGTTGAACAGGTGCAGACAGCAACAAGTGACATCATTCCAGTAGAAGCAGTTTCATCAGTGGCACCCAGCAATGCTGATAGGTGCAGACACTAACAAGTGACTTCCAGTAGAAACAGTCCAGCAGTGGCACCCAACAATGTTGAACAGGTGCAGACACTAACAAGTGACATCATTCCAGTAAAAGCAGTCCATCAGTGGCACCCAGGAATGTTGAGCAGGTCCAGACACCAGCAACTGACATCATCTCAGTAAAAGTAGTCCCAACAGTGACATCCATTAATCTTGAGCAGGTGCAGGTAACAGTTCATAATATTCACTATCACTAATTAAACAGTTCATCAGAGTTTATCAGCAGAAATTAAACATTTCCAGGTCGCACCAACCAATGTTAATACGTGTAAGCACGAACAACAGTTTGAATGCACACACAATTGCTTTTACAAAATCATTATCAATGCTCTTACACTAAACATACAAATTATAGAAAACACACAAATGATATCAGATAATTATCATATTAACTATTACAAAAACACAAATGTCAGTAAACCTATAATATTTATGGATGTCAGTGCGAGCTACAACAAACAAGTAAAATAATATTTAGAAGATAGGTCGGTACCAATTATTTGGGATTAGGAAAGGAAAACACTCAAAACACACTCACTCATATTTCATCCACATTTAAGTACTACTGTGTAATTGAGTGGTGTTAACTGTGTAAATGCAATTCTGTCAAAATTTGATGCTTAATATTTGTATCAAGTAGTAATGGTACAGTGTATAACAGTCAATAATATTTAGTCAACGTCATAGTCATCATGTGAAGACCAATGTTTGCTAAGCCAAATCAAAATGTATGGTTGCTGAACATCTGTCAGTGTACCAAGATATGCAATTACTTCATCTCTCCAAAAAAAGTATATACTGCTTATTGATTTAACAAAGTGTATGTGTAGACAATCTTCCTTCCACTTGCATGTTCTAGTCTGCCATCTTCATCCTCCTTGTTCCATATAAACCAACAAAAAAAAATGATCCTCACTTACTTTACCTCTTATCCACCAAAACTCCAATAATCATTAGCATCACATAATCTTAATACTTCAATAATACCTCTTCAATACGTCAATACATATAAACCTTATTATCAGTATCATGTATCTTACCACTTGCCCACCAAAACTCCAATAATCAATAACTTCACACAATCTCAATACCTCAATATTACCTCTTCAATACGTCGATACATATAAACCTTATCGTCAATATCATTTCACTTCCATAACAACTCTTTCCTCTAGTCAGTCTCCTCGAACAAGTACAGATAAAATCCTAGCGCTAACTTCAATTCATCATCACATACAATCCGAAGACATAATGTCCACACACCACCTCTGTGTAATCCATCAGACCCGAATCTTCTACTCATTATGAATTATAAAATACATTTTGGTTACCTTGCCCATCATTAAATAAAAGAAATGCATACATGACCTCTAACAGCTTTTAGTTTGAATAACTTTCAGTAAGTATGTACGAGTACGGAGTGTGAATGATCGTAATATTTTACAGTGTGTACACCACTTCAAGAATTGTGGCACAACAGAAGCAAACATGTGGAGTATTTATTGTGTGAAGTGTCACATGCTACTTCAATTGCTCACGAAGAATGCATTGTAATAACTGTCAATGGTCTAAACCTAGTGTTGGTATGTCAATCGTTAGCTTCCTTCCTATTAGCATAAATTTATACATCTTCCATAAAACCTCCAGCTCATGTGACTTCAGTGAAGTTTCTTGTACCAATGTCGTTGGTAGAATTATAGCAGTTCATTTCCTTATCTTAAAATAAGGCACTGAGCATAAGCAAAAGATGCAATAGCGAGTAAATGTACCAGTAGAGAACAGAATGTTAACAAGTGGATGTAGCACAATCCCTATAATGAGGCTCTGCCAAGCGAACAATCTATAATTAATACCATCGTGCGACCTAAACTCCATGTTCGTACACCGTACATCAGCATTTCTATATACCAAAATAAAGAATAGTTATGACAACAAACCAGAAATGTGTAAATATGCAATCCATACGCAATGCAGCAAACATATATCTTACATAATAGACAGGTCATTAGCATCATATCAGCATAAGCAAATAAATGTTCATATGTAATCTTAATAAGTAAACATGAAGGCGCAAGCAGATAAATCACAAAGTATAACCTACATACATAACCATATCCGCACTATTAATCAGGTGACAATTATAATTTAAATTAGTAAGTACAGCAGGCACATAATAAAAAAAATTGACATCAGTGAAAAAGCAGTGCAGCCAAGCGATGCATAATATACATAATTAACAACCCCGTTCATTAATCAATCATTGTCAAAATCAGTTAACACAAAGTATAAATCACGTAATCGCGAGCAGCAAATTACGTCTAAAGTAAGTACCTAAGTGGAAATATATTTCCTGAAAAATAAACTCAATTGATAGTTAGTTACCTTTTTAGTTTATTACTTTCTTCTTCGAAATTACATTCTTCCTGAAATTTTCTCGATAGCAAGTCCTCTTAACGTCGGACACACACAGAATTTACCTGAAGTTCTTAAATATTTTATACAACCGTATCCTGAAAAATACTGAACGTTAATAACATAATTCATCAAGTCAATATAGCTTTATACTGAATTTATTCGGAGAAATTAGACTGTGTATTTGTTTACGGCTATCAGTGCATTCGCACTGAGCGCTCGATCAGCTGTAGGTATGCGTGACGTAAGAAGTAATTGTTTGCGGTCAACGACTGCCTTGTGCGGCGCGCAGACTTTACTGTTGCTTTGAGTATGTGCCGCCGCCAGAACACGGCGCAGTATCCTTGTACTCTCCGTGTGTTTACGTATAACTGTTAGTTTCTCAAAAGTATGTCATTTCACAAAAATTTTAACGTTCGATATATGATGTATTCCCTTAGAGCGCCGAGATTTAAGAGTTTCTATTTCGACAGTGTTATCATGAATAATTTTGAGAACCCTATATGGACCGTTATAAAGCAGAAAAAATTTGCGGCACAAGCCTTTTCCTTTGTGAGACAAACGATGAGACTTAATTAACACCTTTCGACCAACAGGCAAGGTTTTTAAACGACCAGGACGTTTAGCTGATTTCTCTCTTCTAGCAGCCGCAGATGCAATATTTTGTAGAACCAGATTGACAACTTCAGAATGCCCCAGTTTCCGTGAAGACGGAAAAGGAACGAGTTCAGAAATGCGATTTGTCGGTGCTTTATTTTTTAATATCAATATAGGTGGTAAAGAAGTTGAATCATTAGGGAGTTCATTCAGAATGTTTTGAAAAATATGAAGATACTGATCCCACGTTCGCCGGCCGCGGTGGTCTCGCGGTTCTAGGCGCTCAGTCCGGAACCGCGCGACTGCTGCGGTCGCAGGTTCGAATCCTGCCTCGGGCATGGATGTGTGTGTGATGTCCTTAGGTTAGTTAGGTTTAATTAGTTCTAAGTTCTAGGCGACTGATGACCACAGATGTTAAGTCGCATAGTGCTCAGAGCCATTTTTTTGATCCCACGTTCTATGATTCTGATGACAATAAAGTCGACACAATTTATTGATTTCCTTCATCCATCTCTCTGAAGCGTTGAATTGAGGGTGAAAAAGTGAAATGAAAATTGGTTTAATCTTACGACGCCGTAGAGTACGAAGCCAAATTTTGGAGCGAAACTGTGATCCGTTATCTGATATAACCTTATCAACATGACCCACTTCTTTAAGAAAATGTTTGATGAAAGCATTAGATACTGAACGAGCTGTTGCTTTGCTTAAAGGTGTAAAACACATATTTTGATGTCAATTCCACTGCTACCAAAATATACGCAAAACCATTAGTAGAACGAACCACTGGACCGAACAAATCGACTGCAGCCATCTCCTTTAATTTCGCTGGAATGATAGGAAACAACGGTGCTCTGTGAGAAATAGTTCGCGGCTTAGCCTTTTGACATAATTTGCATTTGGCAAGAACAGATCGAACACGTTTTTCCATATTACTGAAGTAGCAATTTTCTTGTAATTTATGAAAGCATTTTCTGGGACCAAAGTGTGCATAACTGAAATGTGTATACCAAATCAATTTATTAACCCACTCATCAGGAATGCAAACTAACCAAACAGAGTCGTCGACCGATTTTCGTTTAACAAGAATATCATTGCGACCTTAATCGCTACGCTTTCCTTTCTCCTCCACTTCTCCTTAATGTCCTTCCAGATTTGATCCTTGTTTTGCTCCTTAGCGATGTCCTGGAGCGAAGATGAAATAAAATTTTCAAACGCAACATCTTGAATATACATCAAACAATATTTGTTTTCTTTGCATTCCTCCTCAGCACTTTGTTTCAAACCCATATGTGCACGTGATAAAGCATCAGCAATAATATTTGAAGAACCCTGTATGTAAATACTACTAAAATCAAATTCCTGTAGATACAGCGCCCATCGTGACAATCTTCCATGTGTTAATTTTGTTGACATAAGAAATTCCCGAGCTCGATGATCGGTGTAAACCTTAGTATGTCTGCCATACAAAAAGATGCGAAATTTTGTGAAGGCCCAAACAACAGCCAAAGCTTCAAGTTCCGTAATCGAATAATTCTTTTCTGATTTAGAGAGAACACGACTTCCAAATGCAATAGTTTTCTGTACTACAACACCGTTTTCTTCTATCTCTTGAAATAAGAGTGCACCTAGGTCTTTGTATGATGAGTCCGTCGCCAAACAAAAATCTTTAGATAAATCCGGATGTGAAAGAAGTGGAGTAGCAACTAAAGCATCAGGAAGATGTTAAAATTCTGATTGAGCTTCCTCATCCCAACACCAATTAGAATTCTTTCCAGATAGTTCACATAAACGAGGTGTGGCCAAATTGTCCAATCAAACAAAACGTCTAAGAAAATTACAGACACCAAGGAAACTACGAACATCAGGTTTTGTAGTGGGAACAATATAATTACGAATAGCGTCTAGTTTCTCTGGATCAGGAAGAATACCTTCTGTTGAAATAATATGACCAAAACATTTCACCTGAGAGCGACCAAATTCAGATTTTTCCAAGTTCACTGTAGTGCCAATTCTTGCAAAAATACGTAATAATGAATCCAAAATTTTGTTATGCTCACTCCAAGAACGTTTAGCAATAAGAATATCTTCAACGTATAAAGTAATATTGTCACGAATATAAACAGGTAAAATTTCGTTTAAACTACGAACGAATGCTGCTGAAGATACAGTAAGTCCAAATGGTAATTTACGAAATCACTTTTGGGTAAAATAGTCATATCCGGTTATTCTTTACCGACTCTCTATATAGATTAACAATTGAAGAGTTGTTTTAATAGATACAAAGAATAGTAAAAGAGTAGGCAGCGGTGCAGAAAACTAAAAGGGAAATAGCACCACTACAGCTCGGGGTCCTGTGCACGCTACGACACATATTCACTTAGTATAGCGAATCCCCTGAGGACATAAATAGCCGCACATAAATTCCAGTTTGTGACCAATTTGGTGGAAGTGCGTACATAAATTGATCTAACCATTAACATGGATGTGTGTCATTCTTAAAATTGCGAAAGATCTTAAATTTCCGAACAGTTAAGAAGTGTTTGTAGTCAAAGTTTTCGCCTCGTGGCGACAAAGACCTACCGCGTCTGTCCCATTCCCAACGTCGAATATTGTCAAGTTCGCGCGCCTGGCGCTCTCTTGTTGCTTCTCGTAAATGAAATAAATTATTTTCTTCAAAGCCTTGTCCTATCTCTGATTCTAAATTTCTTCTGCTATCTTTCCCTACGATTTCGCTTTCAATTTGTTTGACTTGCTTGCGCAACGCCTCAAATTCCCTTTTAAATTTTCCCTGATTTTCAACATGTTTATTTATGATCTGGTACTCTTCAGTTTCTGCAAATGGCAATGGAGCTGTTTCGTCAGAATCTCTGTCCCCATTTAAACTAAGACTTGTCAATTTATCTGAAATCTCCTCAACTCTTTCCGGTAAGTCACCTATTTGTTCTTTCTGTTTATTTACGTCTTCCGTAAGTATCACGACTCGGGTTTCAGTATTGACACTTTTAGTAGTTAACTGTTCACATTGTTGTGTTAGGTTATTTATTCTTTTATTTGGTACAGATTCCTCAATTCTTTCGATTATTTCTTCTTTATCGTGTGCGCGTTGTAAATTTAACTCTGAAAATTTTTGTACTATCACGCGATCTCTTTCTTCCTGTTCTCTATCCCGTTCCTTTTGTCTGATTTCTATTGAAATGAATCTATTATTCTGAGCATTCAAAATCGGTTGTACTTCTTCTCTAATTTCTTTCTTTAATTCATCTTTCATGTTTTTAAAACATATCCCTATTCGTGAGTCTAACCGTGTTTCCATTGTTCCCATATCAGTTTCTAGCCGTGTTGCCAATGTTCCCATCTCTGTTTTTAATTCAGATCCTAGATGTGATCCCAAATTTAATATTGCACTCATCAGCTACTCCATATTAACTGGTTCGAAATTCTTTTCGCCCCTAACATTTCCCGTAAAACTTACTTCCTTCGTCATGGCAGTAAAGCTATCTGTGTTCGATACTATTCCAGAATCTTCTGTCATTAATCTCGTATTCTGAAAATTTTTTGATTGTGAAAAATTTTGTACTGGTTCCGGACTATTTTCTCGGCTTATTAAATTGTTTTCTTCTTCATTATTCATCATACTGTTCTCCTGTGTTGGCGAGTTCGCCATGTCAACAATTTCGTCATTCTGACTATCCATCATTTTTGCCTTTTTCATCGATCGCGTAATCATTTACAAAACTTACAAAACTCGTCACTATACGAAAATTACACACAATGACACTCCAACAATACCATTCACACGAAATGCTTCCCGACAAACACGATTAAGGAACAATTGAAATGTTCATAATTACACAAAATTGTCAAACCCGTATACAAGACATCAAATATTAAATTATGCAAAAATACCATTAGAAGAAAGACAGACAACTACAAATGTTCATTACCACATCTACACATGCAATATAGACTACAATTACTAGACTACAAATTACCACAACAATACTACTGTTTACTATTTTTACTATCAAAAGAATTCCAAGGGACGATCCGAAGCAGTGGTTGCCACGTGCATGGGGGCTTAATAAATGTAATGCAAATAATTTTAATTTTTGTCGCTGTTTGTCCGATTACGCAGTCTCGTAACCGGTTGGCCCTGAATAATATTAGTACGCAATCTGATTGCATAGAATTACAACAAAGAATGAAAGGTAATTTGCGTTAACACAATTAAGTCCGCAGTAACTATAAAAGCTACGAAACAACAAAGTACAAATCTAACTGTTCTGTGTGTGGAAGTGTGACTCAACGTACACATCTGGCACGGTTCTTCCACGATAAGACAAGATATTTTAAGCACCATTTACACTGAAGTAATTAAAAAAAAAAACTATAATTGCATATAGAAACCAGGATTACAGTCTAACACAAGAACACGAGCCAGATGCTTTGTTGAGTGAACCTGTGACCAAGAGGTATTGTTATATAGAACATTCAAAATAAAAAATTTTCTTTACCTTCATATATATTGACGAAAAATACACTTTAATCATTACAACATCCCCAATCGAATAACGTATGGTGTCTTGCACAACAGAACAACCAGTACTCTATCGACGTCTCAACAAGCACAGATCACGCCTACCTCAGAACTACCACTACTGTCTCCAACTTCTCAGCGGCAACTGCCAGTGGAGGCGGCTGAATAATACTCTTTGGCGCAATCTCTGGCGCTGTGACTCAGTGCAGCCACCTTTCAGTACTCCAGATATTCCTCCCTCTGACTGCCACCTTT
Source organism: Schistocerca gregaria (assembly GCF_023897955.1). Taxonomy (NCBI): domain Eukaryota; kingdom Metazoa; phylum Arthropoda; class Insecta; order Orthoptera; family Acrididae; genus Schistocerca; species Schistocerca gregaria. The sequence continues at coordinate 458,073,617 of NC_064926.1, forward strand.
CTCGATCTATGACACACGACCTGGCTGACTAGCATTTGCCGTCACATAAATTGGATCGATTCATGGTTGCCCTCAAAAGATGCCCAGTTTATACACTACGGGATTCCTATGATGCCCTAAAGCTAGGAGAAAGCAGTGGCCAACGATGGCCAATACTTTGAATCGTAAAGGACGACACACGCTAAAATGCATTCGTCTCTACAATGAATTACGGGTTCTTCGAAAGAACCCTGAATAATCTCTGGTAAATCTTGAGATGACTGTTCTTCATCCTTTGAGCGGGAGTGCTCTACACTTCACTTTTGAGATGACTTCAGACAGAAAAATTCAGTGGATTGAGATCGGTGATCTTGAAAATCGAAAGGTGGGGAAAGCTGGGAGCTGAGAGTGAAAGGGCTTTCTCATGAAATCTTTGTAGCAAAAGAACTCCTTTTAAAAATCAAGCAAAAGAAGAACAATTTATACATTTTTATGGCTGCGATATTTAACAATAACACTATCAATGACACACGTGTCAAAATGACACCAGAAAATTTATACATCGTGAGTTGCCTCAAGCAAAGCACTGTCAGGATTCGGCCACCACGAGTAAAACTGCACGCAGTATGTGTATGAAAAACTCAAGAACACGGCACAGTAAAATGGCTGTAACAACATTCAAAAACAGTCTTATTAAAGCACTGAAATAAACAAAATGCCTCAGTAGAAAGGTATCTAACAACTTCATAAACCTTTAAGCCTGTAATATTTCAGAGCTCATACGTATATACAAGGTGTTATAAATGAATGCCCTGCAGATTTAAAAATTATGAATAAATTGTTTTAGAAATATATGTGGGTAAACATTAAGGTGTAAGCAACAGCAGCTGCTCTAGTTTTTGATGCATTAATCAAAATCCTTCGGTATGTGCACCCTTTGCCACACGATACACCATACATGATTATCAAGTTCTTCCCGTCATCTGTCTAGCATGTCCTCTGCAATGGCATGCAGTGCATGATTTATCCAATCACACATTTCCTCAAAGTGCACAGGCATTGGCAGAATATAAACTTGGTCTTTCACAGAAAGAAATCGCAAGGTGTTAAATCCAGCGAACGGAATGGCCAGTGGAGAAGGTTCTAGTCTGTACTGCGGAACGTCCACTCTTGCGTTGGTAAAGAAGACGACTGAGAAGTTCTCGTACATTCTTATGCAACTGGGTCGGAGCTCCATCGTGTTGCAATATATAATCATCATAACTGGTGTTCAGCTGGACTAACAACCTGGTTTCCGACACGTCTAGATGGTTCAAATGGCTCTGAGCACTATGGGACTCAACTGCTGTGGTTATTAGTCCCCTAGAACTTAGAACTACTTAAACCTAACTAACCTAAGGACATCACACACATCCATGCCCGAGGCAGGATTCGAACCTGCGACCGTAGCAATCGCACGGTTCCGGACTGCGCGCCTAGAACCGCGAGACCACCGCGGCCGGCACGTCTAGAAATGAGTTACATTTGTTGTTCGTAAAAATATGGACCGTGCACTTCCTCGTGGGACGCCGCACAGAAAACGTTAACTTTTGTGGGGTCACGCTGATCCTCCATCAGTTTGTGCGGTTTCTCGCTTCCTGACTTACGGACATTGTGCCTCTTACGTGCAAAGAGGCTTCGCAGCAGAAGATGAGTCTTTCTACAAAACCAGCGTCCCCCATTTTTAACAGCAGCTTTTCACAAAAGTCAGCCTTTTCACTTTGCTTGCTGGTATAAGGTCCTGCATTAATCTCACTTTGCACAGTTTAAAACACAGCCGCATACACAATACCTTCCACACCGTAATCTTTGGCATGTATAACTTCCTCCCTTCTTTACTGAGGGGTGGCTAGGACTTCGGCGAAGCGCCTTGCAAAATCTTTCGATGTTTGCATCAGACACATGAGATGACCAGGACTCTTCCCTTACAAAGGTATCTGGTTTCCACGAACTGTCTGTACTACCTACCTGTGCTACTATTGTGTGGTACGTCTTTCCTAAATCGTGTACGAAACTTACGCTGCACTGTAACCACAGATCTGGACACCTCGAAAGGTAGCACACAGAAAGCCTTTTACTATTGCGACTCCTACAAACTTATAAATACAAGAACTATTCAGCCTTATTCATTTAAAGGCATGAAGTATACCATAATGAAAACCAAGATTCCTTGCAAAACACAAAACAAATCTAGTAGAAGTGGTCTTGAATTTTACAAACAACATTAAACACCAGTAGAACTAGACCTCCCTGCCCTAAAAGTGCAGAAGCAGACGAATTCTGGCAACAAAACTAGCTGTCTCTCGCCATGTTCAAAAACATCAGTCACTGCTACAGTCTGGATCCGCGCGACCGCTACGGTCGCAGGTTCGAATCCTGCCTCGGACATGGGTGTGGACATGGGTGTGTGTGATGTCCTTAGGTTTGTTAGGTTTAAGTAGTTCTAAGTTCTAAGGGACTGATGACCTCAGAAGTTAATTCCCATAGTGCTCAGAGCCATTTGAAGCCATCAGTCACTGGCGGGGAACATCAAACGCTGGATGTGATATTCTGAGAGTCTGCTGGCCAAATTAATTGCCTTCGATGATCAGCTGGCGGTGCCTGGGATGAGGCCGCTAACAGCTAGTTCATTAGTTGACCGGGCTTCGGACTACAACTCGTCTCTTCCAAATGCAGTCCAGCGAATATGTCGCCTCCAGCCACGCCAGTGTGAACATCAGGCGGATCCCTGCGGCCCGCCGGGTGCCTCCTCCACACTCGCCACCTGCGACACGAAAACTGCAAAATAGACTGAGAGAGAGCTCTTCCGGACAGCGGACTGAAAGCAGGCCGCCCGGGCAAGTTTCGCCCGCTAATCGTAGCATCCGTTGCTAGGCGACGAAGTCAAAGATACTATAGAGGGAAAGCGTCTATGGATAGGAGCAGATAGATACACGGCTCGGAAGTCAAGCTACAGATTATTCCCAATTGTTCGTCTCGGACAATACTGGCGCGTTCATCAGAAGAAAATGTGCCGGTGCGCCGCCATTCACGTACCGCATTCCCTATCCATAGACTTGGGTGAAATCTGAACTCAGCTGAGGACTTAAACAAAACGTTTACATGTCAAACAGATTTATATTAACTCGGGTAATCTTTCACACTGATCTCAGGCGTGACTCAGAGCCACACATTCGCAATTAAAGCGCAAGACCAGCATGTCTACTCAACCCCTTTTTTCTCTTATCGTATACTTGCACATCTCGGCATTTTCTCTATTAATTATGATAAACGGTGTTTACAACTTCCAGACGATCCATGAGGGTTGACTGGGTTTCTACTATTAGGTTGGCCAGAAAAGGGAAGAATAATGATCTGAATTTCAATTCTGAACATGTTCTTATTTAGTAGGTATGAAAGAAATAGATGCACTTCCACCGTACAAAGGAAGAGAAGGAAGATTAGGCCGTAACTCGAAAACAACATGATCATCCTTAGAGAAAATGACGAAATTCGCAGACGTCAGGTGAAAACTCCCCACAGGTCTTGCCTACACACAGATCTACTGTGTGTGTGTGTGTGTGTGTTTTTTTTTTTTTTTTAATTTCGTCAAGAATTCCGTTTTAATATAATTACAATGTAAATACCAGGAGGAGTTATTCCGTATTATAGGAAGTAAAGATCTACTGTAATGAAACTTCCTGGCAGATTAAAACTGTGTGTCAGACCTAGAATAGAATTCGGGACCTTTGTCTTTAAGCTCTACCAACTGAGCTAGCGAAGCACAACTCGTGAATAAAACTGTTTTCCGGATCGAGAATCGAACTCGGGGCCTTTTAATCTGCCATATTGTTTCATATCAACGTACGCAGAGTGAAAATATTATCGTCAAAACATTCACCAGGCTGTGGCTAGGCCATGTCTCCGCAATATCCTTTCTTCCAGCAGTGTTAATCTTGAAAGTTTCGCAGGAGAGCGTCTATGAAGTTTGGAAGGTAGGAGGCGAGTTGTGAGGACGGGTCGTGAGTCGTGATTGGCTAGCACAGTCGGTAGAGTAATTGCCCGCTATAGGCAAAGTCCCGACTTCGAGTCTCGGTCCGGCTCACAATTTCAGTATGCCACGAAGTTTCATAAGAGCGCACACTCCGCTTTAGAGTGAAAATTTCGTTCCGGGATCGTCTGTAATAATAGTCTGTAATAATAGCTCGAGATGAGTCAATCCTTGGTTGCAGTATCGGAGGAGTATCACATTTACGCTTGCTGTGTTTTAACAAATTTACTAAAAGCGAAGGATTACTTGCTTTCTTCATTTTGACGGCAGGAGTTTCGCTAGACCATGCTTGCTGCTATTTTTGCTATTTTTAATGGTCGATAGAAATTTAAACTTTTACTTTGTTTCCTTCTCTGAACTATCATTTAAATATGGAGGTTTAATTTTTCAACAAAAGAACTGGAACACACTATTTCGTTGTAACTCCACGAAAAGTATTAAAATTGTATTACTGAGCAACAAAAAAAATAAAAATAAAAAAAAGAGAGAGACTTACGAAATTATGGAGGATTTCTGTATCTACGTTGACATGTATATCCACACAGTCCACTCAAGTTGATGTCAGCACTGTCTATGCTAGACTACAAGTAGAGTAACCACTGACAGACGGCAGATGGCAGCATTAGGAATGGAGTGTATAAAAAGTTTCTTGGGAGGGGGAGTGAAACAGGGATACGGAAACAGTGCAGTCGTTGTCGTAATGCGGAATCGAAGCGATTTATCTCACGTCGACACGTCGAAAAGGGCCTAATCATTGGCGGCTTTTGAGCCATACGTGCAAACTTTTCCGAAACGGCTAAGCTGTGATTAAAGTGCACCGTGCATAGCGAAATGGCGCTAGCCAAAATTGACGTTGCGACAGCTGTGGTGCAGCACGTGTCTTAGATGCCAGGGGTGAACGACGGCTGCTCAGCCGTGCAGGGGCCGATAGACATTATAACGGATGTTTCACGTTGAGAAAAAATTATTTTATTTCTTGTTATATGTTTTCGTTAAATATTTGAATAAATTGTAATTAGGAATAATTTAATTAAGCAGAGCAGGAAAGATAAAGTCAAAGAGATGTTCATTGAGGGTACATTGTCGTAATGTAACGTCATTGCGTTGTTCGGTTGTTAAAACAAGTCGTTTGTGTTCCGTTTTGCTGTTCGGTCGTGCGCGTATGGGAAAGGAATTAATTTGGGGATTAGAATAAACTTTCACGATTCGATGTTCCGACAAAAGGGGTTAACATCAGTGTTAATTTGAATTGTTGGTGACAAGATTGGTTTTGAACCATACGTGAAAACGTATCATCCTTGAACGTGACTTTTTATTTAATTAACGATTGCGGGCTCATTAAAAGCTATTATCTCATGATTAGAATAAATCCCCCTTTCCTCCTAGATAGTGATCATTCATTAACATTTACGTCATAAGAAAAAGGATTATCAATAAAAGTGATGTTAAATGACAATTCCGCGTTATTCCGTTAGTGTGGAACGGACGTAGTATCTCTGAAATGACATCGATATATAGTTTGTGTTAACTACTGAACTGAGATAGAAACCAAATTGAAATTAGTGAACATTTGATACTGAGACTATGGAAGCAGAACCGCTTAAGGTTTCTCTTCTCTAAAATGGCAAAATAGGTACGAACTTGAACTCAATAGTCGACGTTATGTATTGCAAAGACATTAGTAATTCATACTTATTTTGACGATGCGCTGTTAAACAAAGTGTGGTGTCACCGCCAGACACCACACTTGCTACGTGGTAGCCTTTAAATCGGCCGCGGTCCGGTAGTATACATCGGACCCGCTTGTCGCCACTATCAGTGATTGCAGACCGAGCGCCGCCACACGGCAGGTCTAAACAGACTTCCTAGCACTCGCTCCAGTTGTACAGCCGACTTTGCTAGCGATGGTTCACTGACTTCTACGCTCTCATTTGCCGAGACGATAGTTTAGCATAGCCTTCAGCTACGTTATTTGCTACGACCTAGCAAGGCGCCAGTATCCGTACTATTGATATTGTGAATCATGTACCAGAAAGAGCGACGTTCTCCACTAATGGATTAAAGTTAAGTATTCCACCAGCTACGTCCGTTTTTCTCAATTCTAATTCCCTTGTCATGTTCCAGACCTCATGCCAGCCTGCGTGAGCTAAAACGCGTGCATTTCGGCCTCCTTTAGGAACACGGTTGGCTCTCCTGCCAACCACAGCACAAAGGAACGTTGAGTCTCTGTACGAGTAATAGAATTAAATCTAAAAACATAATTAATAACGGCGAACTCCGCTTTAACAAACTATATTGCGTGTCGCCATCGGGCAACAAATGCTCAACCCTGGAGACTTGTGTGGTGAAATTAGAAGTCGGGCATATAAAACAAACACAAAAATCCATTCAAGCTACAGTGGAGTCGGCACAACACGAGGTGGGCAGTTATAACGTGCAACTTTTGTCAGCAACAGTGTTTCCTCAACGACGTTCAGCTAACTGCTGTTCGTCGGCACACCAATACTGCAGCTGTTCGTCTACAGATTAGCAACGGATGAATCACGTTTTATGCTCCATTGGCGTGAAACATCTGAAAGCAAACATCCTGCAACAATTTTCGGAAGTGTTGAGTACAGAGCAGGGAGTAATAGCGCCTGGGGATTGTTTCCGTGACATTTTCTGGATGGATCCATCATTCTGGAACGCGCAATGGATCAGCACCAGCATGCATCAGTCCTTGGGTGTCAGTTTGTTTTCCTCGGCTCGCAGGGTTCGTTCTGCAAACGTTGTGATTCAGGCTTTTGGCAGGTGAACACATTAAACTTTTTGCACAGGGTGATATTTAACGTAGGCGCCTTAGTAGATCGCCCCAAGACTGTCAGCTTCCTAGTCATCTGTAATGGAACGAAGGAATGTTAAAGTTTAGCGTGCCGTCGACTTCGAGAGCATTAGAGGCGGAGTTCATGCTCGGAATGTTCCAAGGATGGGGAAGAAAATCAGCCGTACCCTTTCAAACGAACGATCCCGGCATCTGCCTAGAGTAATTTGGGAAATAAAGGGGAAACCCAAATGAGGGTGGTCGGACGCGCATTTGGATATTCAGTCTCTCAAATGCGTGTCCAGTGTACATCATAGACTACTACTAGTGGAGTAATATTGCAATTTGAAAATTTATTATGGGTTTGAGTCGTTTGTTCTGTTTCTTCTTCATCGTATTTTCAAATTTAATTTGTGTCTCAATGTTCTGTCTCCTTTCCTGGAACTCCTATGTTGTGCAGTTTTTAAGGCCGGCGTTTTTTTTTTTTCGTTCCATGTGGAAACGGTTGCTCTTTTTCAGCAATAGTCTCGTTTTGGCATTCCACTAATTCCTGCGAAATTGCATCTTTGGTTTCATTGGTCTCGGGAACTCCTCTATAGTCGCCGCCATTCGTCTGTGTTCTGCTTATCTACTTTTCTTATTGCCTCATGTGTTAGTAATGCCACAAGGCATCATTCAGTCTCACCTTGGGAAATGACATAGTTGCTTCCTTTATCTTTGTTAGGTTTGTATGTGTGTGTGTGTGTGTGTGTGTGTGTGTGTGTGTGTGTGTGTGTGTGTGACCGTTACCTTAATGTGTACCCACTTAGTGTGTTAATTGTTTCTTCTCTGCCCCTAACAGTCTTCCCACAATCTTGGCACATAATTTACTACTTGATGCTCTCTGCACCACTAAGTGGACTACGCTTGTGAGTATAGACTAACTGTTTTGCGTCCTCCATGTGTCCACACTTCAACACCTCATCTGCAGCCCACGGGAAAATAATCATTTCTTATATGTAGATGGTGTCTGTTCTTTCGGGCTCTGTAAGAATATCTTCCACGAATAATGGGTGTGTTGGGGTGGGAATATAGTGTGTGGACGTACAAGGTGAGAATGTGGTCTTGAGGGAGGTTTGCGCAAGATAGTCCCTGCAGTCGCACTATCAGCTTTGCCCTCGGTGCCTCAGATGGATCGTCTGCCATGTAAGCAGGAGATACCTTGTTCGAATATCGGTCGGGGCACACATTATCACTAGGCCCCGTTGATATATATCGACGCCCGTTAGCAGCTGAAGCATTTCCAGCTTCCTCTTACCACGTGTACAACCTACGGAAAATAATACAACGACGCACCGTCAAGGAATTATCCGAAGCGAATGGAAATCGGTAGATGTGATGCACGTATACAGACTAACAAATTATTACAATTTCAAACTGGGTGGTTTATTCAACAGAAAGAGCCTCACAAATTCAGCAAATTGGTCCACCTCATGCCCTTATGCAAGCAGTTATTCGGCTTGGCATTGATTGATAAAGTTGTAGGACTTCCTCGTAAGGCATATAGTGGCAAATTCTATCCAAATGGCGAGTTACGTCCTCAACGTCCCTAGATGGTGGAAGGCCCTCCCCACAAAGCTCCAAATGTACTCAATTGTGGAGAGATCAGGCGACCTTGCTTGTCGAGGTAGGGTTAGACAAGCAGTGAAAGCTCTCGCCGTGTACAAGCGGGCATTATATTGCTGAAATGTGAACACACGATGGCTTGCCCTGAAGCGCAACAAAACGTGGCGTAGAACCTGACTGTTGCCCGCCATACGGCCCGACAACCAGGAATGATGGCTGGGATGCCGCTCCTTTTAATAGCAGGACCCATTTGGTTGTGATCCACGGTAACCTTATAGCAAAGCGGCTCGTCGACCTTGTCGTACGCCCCGTTTTGTTGCCCTTCTTGGCAAGATATCTTGAGCTTACATATCAGCAAGATAATGCCCGTTCGCACTCGGCGAGTGTTTCCATTGCTTGTGTTCGTGCTTGCCAAACCCTGCCTTTGCCAGAAATGTCGTCGGAGCTCTCCCCAGTTGAGAACATTTGGAGTGTTATGGTCAGGACTCCCCAATCAGTTCGGTATTTTGACGATGTAGCGCGCCATTCGGATAGAATTTGGCATTATATATCTCAGGAGGAAATCCAACAACTTCGTCAGTTAATGCTACGTCGAATAACTGCTCACTTAAGCACCAGAGGTGGACCGACGCGTTATTGACTTGCTCATAAGCTCTTTCTCTCGAATAAATTATCCAGTTTTTCAGAAAGTGTAAACATTTGTTTGTCTGTACATGTACCTCACATCTACCAATGTTCTTCTCATTTAGATAATTACTTCGTGGTGGGTCGGTGTTTTTCTGCCTTAGAGTGTACTTGGAGGTGTTAGCCAACCTGAAAACACACTGTAGAGACCAGCACGCCCGGATGAAGGCCCTACTGTGTTCAGTATGGTTATGGTAGGTTCCTGGACGTGTCAGCGGACACAGTGACAGAACAATCAATTGTAAGACAAAGGTATTTAGTAATTTTACAATCCAACGATTGTATTTCTTTCTCTGCTAGGTTCTGGGGACGGACTGTCACGTCCGCTGCTGCTGTGGTCCTCTGACTGGGCCTCTGAGTAGATGCGAGAAGTGCTCGGTCCCTCCCGTCGTCCCTCTCCCCACACCAGTTTGTGTCGAATGCCGTGATGCCCGCCCTATTGCTCGCGGAAGCTGACCAACCTTTCAGCAACTCCTCGGTAGATCGGAGGCTGCGATGGTAACAGCTCGCGCCCAGCTCGATGTCGTGGTGAATGTCTCCCGAGTGGCTCATCAGCGGCATTTGTCGTTCAAGTCCCAAAGATGGCTCTTGGCAGCTATCAAAGATGCAGCCATTCTCGCGTAACAATGCGCTGGAGATGTGCCAGAGAACTTCTGTAATCTTGCACAGGCTATTACCTAACAGCTAACAGAGAATCGAGCGTGAACGAGGTGAACGCCATTGATCTTTCTGATTGAGTCCCACTGGCTCGTCGATTGGTATATTTATTACGACTGGGAAACGGGTTTCGCTTTAGGCATTATACGTAATGACCGTACCATCCCCCTTTATTCATAGCCATCAGCAGCCTCACCCACTGCTACATTTGTTTAACACTTGGCTGACTCTGAGCACTGTGGGACTTAACATCTGAGGTCATCAGTCCCGTAGAACTTAGAACTACTTAAACGTAACTAACCTAAGGACATCACACACATCCACGCCCGAGGCAGGATTCGAATCTGCAACCGTAGCGGTAGCGCGGTTCCAGACTGAAGCGCCTAGAACCGCTCGTCCACACAAGCCGGCTGTTTAACACTTGTTTTCATACGTTAACCCTCTTGCCAACTCACAGCAAGTCAAGATATGACGCACATATTAGGTCTCGCATAACTTCAGGAAGGTACTTCGAGCTCGCCTAGCAGAGTCCGTCGCTCTTTTCCTGCTGAGTCTCTCTTGGTCACACGCTGACGCTTGCTGTTCCGTCGGCCTGCTCGCCAAGGGTACATAGTCGCTACTCCACAATCAAGTAGCTCCTCAGTTTGCCTCACAAAGGCTGAGTGCACCCTGCTTGCCAACAGCCCTCTGCAGAGCGGATGGTCACCGATGCACGTAATAACCCAGCCTGACACCGCTCAACTTCGGTGATCGGATGGGAACTGGTGTTACGACTGCGACAAGGCCGTTGGCTTCAGCAAATTTAGAAGGGTTGAAATGTCCCTGATGGGGTCGTTATACAAGTGACATTCAATGACTACTTTACAATCGGAGTAATTCAGTCTCTTGACCCTCTTATTCTGCTGATAATGCTTCTCTGCTGACAATACAGTACAGCGCACCTGTTTTTGCACTGCTGGGTCCACCTGTTGTGACATCCAGTGGTCAATAATTCTAATTTACCTAGGGATGACCAAATGCGTTTGATCGAATAGTGGATATGTATTTTTCATTACTTCCTGCTTGGGAATAATCACCTCCTTTCCACCAGTGGGAAGGGTTTTTTTTTCTACACGTATTCTCAATTGCCGACTACCACATCACTTTTTGTTTCTATCTGACTTGAGGGCCGTCTAATATCACTTCGTTTGTGTTTAATACTTATTTCACCTGGCCTATATGTTTCTTGGAAACTTAAGTTTTACTTTGGCTACTTGTGTCACTCTTAGTAGCAGTGTTAGCAGCGGTATATTTCGGCGATGCAAAAAATGGCTCTGAGCACTATGGGACTTAACATCTATGGTCATCAGTCCCCTAGAACGTAGAACTACTTAAACCTAACTAACCTAAGGACATCACACAACACCCAGTCATCACGAGGTCGGCGAAGCATTCAGAACACTTTGTCGCCATAACTGATAACAGCAATTTGCCTCTTCATAAAGTCTCGTCCAATTAAACTGTCATGAGGAATAACTGAACCTCTTGCTATGACACGAAGTTCATGTTGTAATTGCGTGTTCCCTGCGATGAATAATCGCAGATCAGTGGTGACCAATGTTTCCATCTTACCTTGTCTCACTCCTTTAAGCCTACGAACTCATTCAGCACAAATTACTCTCTCACCTGGGTTATAGTATTGTGCCACAATTATCCCTTTTTTTCTTCCAATCTGTAACTTGTTATGATGTTAATACGTGACGACTTCGTGTCCGACGCTCATTACTTCTCTTTCTGCCCACCGACTTCCCTATTACATCCTCTTTACTGTTAATCCGCGGCTGTTGACATACTGGAACCTCTGCCGACGAAGTACTTGTCCAGGGAACATAGAAATTTTCACTCTTACCAAACTGAATTGTTCTGCTGTCCAACAATACTACTCCTAATAGCGATAAGTCCGCAATCGAAGTAAATACTGATTTTCCGTTGATATGTATACTTTCCTCAGTCACCGACAGAAATATCTGACTTTATGCAACTAAAATCCACTGTATCACTGTTATTTCCATCGAATTATATCTCGAATGGCCTATTTCGTTAAGGCGACTCCTCACAATTAACAAAACATGTGGTCTCAATACCACACCTGGAAATAATTTCAAGTTATCATAAAGGAACAAGTGGATACTTTTTTCTGACTATAATTCTTGTAGCACTTACACTGATCAGCCAAGATATTATGACCATTGCCCACCACGAGGTTGGATGCCACCTGGTACCGTTGCGCGTACCTGATGCGGTAACAATAGTGTGTAAGCGGAGCGGACAGGGAAGGGGAAGCACCCTAGCGAAGTTCCATTGAGATAAGCGACTCTGACAAAAGGTAGATAATTATTGTCCAGAGCCTATCAACGAGTGTCTCGAAAACGGTGAAGCGGGTCGAACGTTCGGTGCTACTGTCGTGGGCATGTACAGAAAGCCGCTAAATGGTTGAACGACCACCACTCTTCACAGAACGTTCTGTTCGGAGACTTCTAGGCTCTGTAAAGTAAGATAGTTGGTGATCTGTGGCGTCTATGTCGAAAGAGCACAATACTGATGCACGTACAAGTGTTTCAGAGCACACCGCTCATCGTACGTTATTGGACATGGAGCTCCGTGGCAGACTACCCCTATATGCTCACATGTTGAACCAACGACATTATTAATTACGACTGCAGTGGCACGGGACCAGCGGGATTCGACCGTCGATCGATAGAGCTATGTCGATTTTTCGGGTGTTTCACATTTTTGCTACACTAGGGCGATGGTCGTGTACACAAACATTGTCATCGATGTGAACGTCGGCTCGAAACGTGAAGAACGCCATGGATGCTGGGGGTAGTACTATGCTATGGGAGACATCCTCCTTGCTTGGACCCTGTGGTCGAAGACAGACTGACAGCTGCGAACCAACTGACAACTGCATCCCTTCGTGCTTCATGTCTTCCCTGACGGCGATGTCATCTTTCAGCATTGTAACTGTGTCTCGGAGCCAGAACCGTGCTACAGTGGTTTGAGGAGCTTTATAATGAACTCATCTAGATGTATCGACCACCAAATTCGGCTTAGGTGAATTCTATGGAATCTGGGTCGTTATCGCGTGCCATCATGGAGTACGCATATCAGTGGCCCCTTGTTTATGCGTATTACATGACCTATGCATAGACATCTATTGCCACATACCTCCATAAACCTACCAACAGACTGTCACAGCCCTGATACCGAGAATCAGTGATGTATTTCGTTCCGACGTCATACGAAGAAGCTATTAAGCAGGTGGTGTTAACGTTTTAGCTCATCAGTGCACGCTGTTTTAATTATCTTCACTGTTATCCATAAGAGCGATATTATTCATCTTTAGTATAGTATCCAGGTAACGTTTGATTCTGTCACTTCAGCTTTTTTTTTTCTGCGGCAACGATTTCCCTCCATTCACCCCCCCCCCCCCCCCCGGCCCCTCTCGCGCCAAAGAAAAGAAACTATTTCTTTCTGACTTTCCTCTTACATTGGAACACATTTTATGCGGTAATTTTAACAGTTTTAAAGATAACTGTCTGTACTGAGCAACAGTTCAGAATGCTATAGCGACGACTAAAGACCGGTTTCCACCATCTGGAGACAGACAGCGATAACGGACACGCTATGTGGCACTGACGTATGTTAGCGGTGTGAGAGATCGTAGGCCAGGAGAATGAATCAGCCTCGAAGGTTCAGAATGCCAGGAATCATCAACCTTCAGGCGCGAAGCTAAGACATTTTCGTCATTAAATATTAGTTACTCAAAACTGTCTTGAGGATATTAAATTACAGGGGCCCCGTAAAAATGTCATTACAGCGTTGTTGATACTTACGTGCCAATATGCGGTAACCTGTACTGTCCAGTCACGTTAATATCACCACCAGCTATGTTCGACGCCAATCGCTCACATATGGCCTATGGCAGCATTATCAGTGGAGGGTATATAAAGTTTTTCGGGAGAAACGAAAACGATGCGGTCGTTGCCTTGATGCGGAAACGGAGTAATTTACCTGACGTCCAAAACGGAATGATCATTCGCTTTCGGTTAAAGGGTAGAAGCACTTCCACAACGGCTAAGTTTGTAAACTTTTCGCGTGCCGCCGCAGTTAAAGTATACTGTGCATAGTGTAATATCCACGCCTATATTTGATTCAGAATAATATTCACGACAGCATTGTGTGGAATCTGAATGAACATTAATCGTATTATCGTGACATTAATAAAAAGGACTTCATCGTTAATAATATAGTAAAAAAAGTATTGTCAATAACATAATTTATGATTTTGCAAAAAATTTTGTTTCAGCTAGTGCCCATGGGAAAAGACAATAAAAATCTGAATCTTTTGTTGTCTATGATTATTCTAGAAAAATCCTTCTTCTTGTTCGAACTGTTGTACTGATAGGATGTGACTGATGTCTCGTAACACAGAGTCTGCAGAAAAGTGTATTATGTTGCTAATTTAATAGTTGAAAAATAGAGTCTATGTGTCAGTGAAATGAATCTTGTTTGTTTGGAGTATTTATTTCATTGTAATTCTCGTCCTGAATAAATATTAAGTTTTCTGCTCAGCTACAGAAGAGCGCAGCCATTAGCGCTATTTATCTACACCGCAGTTTATTGGTAAATTCTGAATAATAAGCGATTAACATTGAGAAATATTTTCAAATGTTAATGCGTATAGAGAAGGTACAACATAATTTAATATATATTATCTGTTAGTTGTAAAACAGGGCCTGAAGCAGAATGGATAAGTGATTGGTTTATGTTAGCCACCATCTTAGTAAGATATTGCAGCGGCTGTTTTTAATTGATTTTCCATACAGACTAAATGTTGTTACTCATAATTGCAATTGTGTATTGGTGGCCCCGAACTCACACTGAGGTAATAAATTCCAGTTAGACTGCGAACACAGTGAACTTCTACGAATGCAAACAGCATCTTACGTGATATGAATTCTTATCCGCTGAAGCATGAATCCTTGTTACGAATTTTTGACAGCAAAAATTACATTAGTGTTGTGTACGTGTTGTATTGTGTGACAAAAATGTTCATTTTGCTTAAAGGAAAGTGTTGCCACATAGAATAACAGTAGCGTTAAAGTCGTTACACGATTTGCACCTAGTAATGAGACTATTACATAACAGCACTGAAAATTACTAAAAATCATCACTGTTGTTTAGTTCAGATTACTTATCATACATTTAGCTTGTTTGCTGGTTATATATGGTTACTTTTGTGCGTGAACTTAGTGCCATTGACACTACTTGAGATATAACATTGCTACATGTTCCAAGGGGGGGATTTCTTTAAAACATAGCGATTATTAGCAGGGAAAAACATTGATTAAATAAAACCTCACGTTACATTAATAATAAGTAACTAGTTTTATTGTAATCTTGCTGAAATCGTGCAACACGCAATCAAACCATACACGCTACAATAACAAAATGGCACGATGTAAAACCGGCGCCGAGGCAACTTGGTGCACTGTGTGGCCACTCACGACACGTGTGAAGGACGGCTATGGGGATGTATGCGGCTGAATAGACGTGCAACTGTTGAGTAAATCACGCCCAGATGTACAAAGAGGTTACCAACACCGCCAACTGGACTTCCAAAGAGCGGCGACGGGTGGCCTTTCCAGACGAATTGCCTTTTATGCCCCATCGGAAGGATTTTGTCGTGTACGGCATGAAACATCCTGTAAAAATCGTCGGAAAGGTCCAGGCTGGAGAAGGTAGTGTTATGGTCTGGGAAATATCTTCGCGGCATTCCCTGTGTCATCTCAACTATCTGTAAGGCACAACGGGCATAAGTGTACCTCTATCCTTGGGGACCATGTCCATTCCTATAAGCAGTCTGCTTTTCCTCGGCACGATAGCATCTTCAGCAGGACAATGCAACGCGTCACACAACTCGCGTGGTTCGAAGGGCAGCAAGACGAGTTTATTGTACTCTCATGGCCATAAAACTGCTAGGATTTAAATTCATTTGAGACTCTGTTGTACTGCCTCGATCAGGCTATACGCACCATCGATCCCCAACTGAGAAACCTAACGTACCCGGCAACGGCACTGCAGTCGGCATGGCTTCACGTCCCTGTTGGCATCTTCCAGAACATCGGTAACTCTCTTCTTGCACGTCTTGCAGCGGTCCGCGCAGCGAAATGTAATTATTCAGGCTTTTGACAGGTGGTCACATTAATGTCACTGGAAAGTGTATTTATATCAGGAAAAATTTGAAATTTATTGATCGGAATAGTTCCGGAGAATTATTAAGTGTACTAAAGATTTATGTAGCGTGCTAAGCTCATCTCTTAGGATGCAATCCAGACATGATCTCTGTGCTTTCAGTTTTCAGTAATTTTGAAGTTATCTGTGTGTAAAGGTGTTGTTGTTAACTGTCTTACGATGTTTACCATATATGCAACGTAATGGCAGAATTTATTTAAAGTAGATTGACTACCCACATTTCTGCTTATTGCCACGAGAATAGACTATTTATGTCTCCGAAAGAATCCAATAGCGCTACGGTAACTACTCAAAGCGATTAAATCAGTGAGAGAACGGTACAGAACAGCCAGGGAGAAGCTCTAAGGGTCAGTTCACTAAGTTTTTCCGTGAAAGGAGTAACTTAAGTTTTGTAGTCTCGAGTGAGAAGAAACAACCACTTGTACTGTACTACCCCTGTAGACCTGAAAGCGTACCGTATATTCTTTGTATGCACATGCTTGTCTGTTGTTCAATGACAGACATGCTCAATACCATACTGATCGTTACGTTCCGTGGTTAATCTCAACTTGAATTTACTCTTATGCAAAGGCTCGTCAAATTATCTGATACATGATTCAATATAAATTTAATGCAAGCTGATATTGAAATTAATGAATAACGCAATGGATAACGCAAGACAGACAAGCCGATAGGGAACACCACGTGCAGCAAATGAAGCATGTATCTCTTCCCTTTACAATCGTAAATTAATTCTTTTGCCTTCCTACGCCTTATGAGTTGATCGTTAAAACAGTAATCATTAAGGGGTTCAATCATTCTCTTAGAATTAACGGTTGTTGAGAGAGGGCCAGTGAAAGAAGACTTCCGTTACAAAATTCACATATATGTTGAAATTAATAGGTGAAACAGATTTGTATTTAACTGACAAATGGGTTGAACGTTCAAACCTACAGAATTAGTAATAATGGATTCTATGAAGTTACATTTTGTAAGTGTAGTGTTACACATGGCTTAGCAAGGGGATCTGGTTATTACATACATTAATACCACAAGCATGTCATATCACAGACACTCGTATCCGATTAGCGCCACCTTAAGCGTGCACTCAGAACTACGAAGTGAGCAGGTTTAGCAAAGTTATGACCTCTAAACGGCCGTAGGCAAGTAACACAACAGACATGGACTGACTGTTCCACTGGTCACAGACATGATAAACAATATACACAGCGGCAACATTGAAACGAATGAATTTAAGGTTCCTATGGACATTAAATCATACAGAATAGCCTTCCGATTACTAGCAGCACCATACAAGGGAGGTGAACAGCTGTTGCTTGGTCAGATGGGCGAGTATATGTTACTACATACCCGGGGTGGTGGATTGAATGATGAAAAACCTGTATGAAATTTTTATTTGAGATTGTATTAATTAAACTTCAAATCTTTACAAACAGGAATTTCATGCAAGAGGTTCCACAGTAATGACACTATTAATATCAAATAGACAATTGAACACAAATGGCGAGAACACAAGGTCCCAGATCGTTTATATAAGAAAGACGCTAAAATTGATAAAATTTTTAATCAGACAGGGGCAGTTTCAATAGTATTGATAGAAGTGAACTCGAACTCTAACCACGAAAGAAGTTGAAAGTTATCCTGGCATGATACTAGACACTCGAAGTTATCATGGAGTGGGATGCCACAGTGAGAGTTAACTTGTTTGGGGCAATATAAAAAAATGATTCACAGTGAGAGTTAACTTGTTTGGGGCAATATAAAAAAATGATTGATTGAGAATATATGCAAAATGTAATTTACTGACAACATTTATTTTTCAAAAAATAAAGACTGACATAATTAATGCAAAACATGTTATTATAGAATATCGTGAACATTTTACAGGTGGTTTAAGACCGCAATGGACAAGGATCGTGGGTGGCAAAAGTGAGTCAAGTACTCTGGCCCTAAAAATGTGGAATAGCGCAATCTTAATTGATCTGATGCTGAGCAGACTTTGATCGATAATCTACAGACGTCTATAAAGGTGCAGCTGAGAACAAGTGGTGATTGTGATTTGTACGCCCTGACAAGGCCAGAGCAGCAGTCCGTTACCTTGTTTGCTTTGAGCAGCGATGTAACTTGCAGGTGGCGAGAAGTGTGTGGTGGAGGCGAGGCGTCAGGCGGTAGCTGTGAATCTATCGTGACCATAAAAGAAATGCAAAATTTCACGGTCTAGCGATCAGGTGGATGGATCGCAAT
Organism: Schistocerca gregaria; assembly: GCF_023897955.1. Classification (NCBI taxonomy): domain Eukaryota; kingdom Metazoa; phylum Arthropoda; class Insecta; order Orthoptera; family Acrididae; genus Schistocerca; species Schistocerca gregaria. The sequence goes on from NC_064926.1 coordinate 458,091,952, forward strand.
TTACTCTCTACCAGAGCCCTGAAATCACGGTAGATTTCAGTGTATGACACACCCGTTTCACTGGCCATACCAAGGACCAACTCGGCTCATTTATATGACAGAGCACACAAGGATACCAAACGTCAAGACTGGTAAACCAAAAACGAATAAGTGTGCCCTCAGCAAAAGAGTAGTCCGAGACGTTTGAAGTCACACTGTCGGTACAGTAAGAACTTCACCACAAGCTTCCCAGCCTAACTATTCGCAAGTGAAGTCAGTCTTAGGACAGGTTCCAAGTACCAACCACACATGGCAGAGCTTTGACCAGAAGTTGCTTCCAGACCAAAGACCAGAACCCGAGTGCTTCACGATACTCCAGTTAAAAAAAATTCTTTTTCCCGCAAAGTGCACAAACGACACCGCCTTCATCCAATCTTGAGCCAATCACAGTGCTTTAGAGGCATTAAATCTCCAGTCCTACACGACAGCACAAACTCATGTCAAACCAGCGCAAGAGTTAAAAAATCTCTGTCTCTGTAAAAAAAAAAAAAAAAGAACCCGCCAATTACTGGCTTTTTTAAGTTTTTGGGGAGGGAAAAGATGTTTTTCACTGAAGTCAGGTTGCTTCCCGTGGCAACAAGCGAACAGATACAATTTTAAATATCTTTATCTAAATCGCCTGTGCCTTGGAGCATGTTAGTCCTAGCTATGAGGTGTCATAGAGATTGTATCTCTAAACGTTTCTCAGACGCCAGAGTTTCTTATACGACCGAGGCGGCCGATTAAAGTGGGTCACAAGCCTATTTGCAGTATCGGCGAACACAAAAACTTGTGAATTTTTATTAGGCTCGGCGCTGCACACAATGCCCGCTTTATAACTCTAATGTGCAGACATGTCCCTTCAGCCCGTCGCCCCCAGCACAGCCTTCGGCTGGTGCCAATGTAGGTACAGTGGCATTGTCCTGCTGGAGGCCTGTCTCGACTAGCAGGTGCTCTGTCTGCTCTGTGTGGCTGTAGGCCTGTCTGGCAAGATTTACTGAGGGATGATCTCGCTTTGAACTTCCAACACGCCGTTTCTACGAACTAAGAGCCATAAAAATACCTCATGCTTTTAGCGCCCTACTAGGCTCCATCAATGCCTGCTCAAGCCATAAACTTTCTAGAGTCTCATTCAAGTTGCGTAACGTTGTAACAAAATCTTTATGAAAAGTAAGTGAGAGAGTAACTTGTCCTCTCTCAACGTCACTTAAGCAACTGATTTTGACTATGCAAACCTACCACATAGCAAATGGAGCGTTCTAGTGAGTGGAAATACACAGAAAAATAGGTGAAATTCTCTCTCAAAATTTGTTACAGCCTTCCTCATATTCACTTAACCAGCCTGACAGTGTAAGAAAGATTACACGAAAATGTAATTTGGACAGGGTTTATCTAATACACAATTAATGACATGCACATTCGGTTGAATGCCTACAGAGAAACTGCAACAAATTCAATAAAACTGCGGTACAGAACTGTTCCTTAGTTGAGACTGTACACAGCGAATGCCAGCAACATGTGGCTGAACACTACTTACAAAGAAACCGCTATAAATTCAGCAAAATTTCATCATAAAACTGGTGTATATGCACTATATTCACTTAATTAAACTTGCAATGTAAGAAAAACCACCAAAAAATGTAACGACGAGAACGTGTGGCCATGTCGACCAAACAAAGAAATACCCTTAATTTTGACAAAAGTCATACAAAATGACGCTATCCGAACAACAACACGTGATTTTATGCCTGTTCCAACACTTCGCAAATTGCGATAAAAATGTAATTAGCACGTAAACTGATGGTTCACACTCGATATGGATGGTCATGACTGACTTCCCTTTGTACCATTTAAGCCACCAAAATAATAATTATAATTAATACATCTCTCTAGGTTTCTCTGCCTACGTCGTTGCTTAAAGTCATATTATTAGCGTTTTCTACAACAAATCAGCGTATTCCACCAACTTCAAATGGCGCTGAGCACCATGAGACTTAACTTCTGAGGTCATCAGTCCTCTAGGACTTAGAACTACTTAAACCTAACTAACCTAAGGACGTCACACACATCCATGCCCGAGGCAGGATTCGAACCTGCGACCGTAGCGATCGCGCCGTTCCAGACTGTAGTGCCTAGAACCGCTTTGCCACCCCGGCCGGCCACTAACTTCTTTTTTATATTTGCGCTAGGAGCCCTGACGGGAAGGTTCGCACACCTGTACAGCCAGCTAAACAAATGACATGACGGAACCGAAAGGACAACGGTTCCTTATTCAAATTTGATGGAAGGGGTAGATTTCTCCTTGGGCGTGATAAGCCTGACATCTATTAACCTGGTAACGCCATTTATCTTTGTTGTTAACTTCTCTTTGCTGAATTTTTTCGCATGAGTTAAGCTGGTACAAGCTCGTTTCACTCCCACTATCTACGGTTAGACATAAACTTACTTATTTTCACTTCATTTTCACTTTTAGGAATTCAAACACACAGAAAGGAAATGGTTGGAAGGAAAAGGAGTGCGACATATAAAATAAACAGAAATAGGTCAATTTTGCTGTTCAAAAAGCACAGTATGTCAATATAAATGGAAGACAGTCATTCATATACCACCCAACGATACTAAATTGGGATCGTGAACAAAATGGAGCTATGATAACAGCTGCGATCCAGGCCTACTACTTTCTACGGACTTGGGGATGGAGTGAGAAGCATTTATTGAGGTTTCGTACCACTGGGGGGATCTTCCACGTTAATTGGCGGAACAATCTGTAAAACCTACAACAGTGTCACTACGTGCTGTCTCTCAGGTAGTATAGACGTGAACGTTGCATCGCAGTAGATCAGTATTGTCGTTACAATGTTCACCGTTGCTGTTCATTAAGAGCAAAATTCCGGATTGGGCTATTAGCAAAGTGGACAGAGGTGCGAACGCTTCGGTGGTGACGGCTGCGCAAGAAAAACGGGAGCGAATGCCGAATGCCGTGGGAGAGGGGGGGGGGGGGGGGGGAGGGGGGGGGGGGCGCGGCGCACGCCACTTGTTAAGTGAATTCAGGAGCCGCCGCGGCGGTACGTGTGGGCAACAGCTCGCTGCGAAACACGGCCGCCTGAAAACTTAATTACCGCTCATGAATTATATATGTGACCGGGCTGGCCGCCGCCGCCTGTTCTACTGCACCCGCCTCCATCCGGCTGCTGGATTTTGGTGTCCCCGGAACTCACCTCTGAATACCAATGCCAGGGGCATCCCGGCACGTGTGCTGCTGGGTCTTCCCGCAAACGTCCGAGTGAGCTGGACTGTTCAGGCCGCTGTGCGTCAGCCTAGGTCACACGCGTTCCAACAAACTCTTCCAGAAATGGCTCGGTGTCGGTAGCTTTGCTGCGCAGTAACGCCACCTTGTCGAAATCATGTATATTTGATTTCGTCTTCCTTTAGCTGGTCACTGAAATAGAGGATAATTAAACAATAACGTCTACTGTCCACGATTTTTCCAGAAAATGGAAGTTCAGTTGCTAACTGTTGTGAGGGTTCCACTTGTACATGGAGCCCGACTTCGTAATATAATTCATGAGAAATGACCAAAAACGGTTGTCATACGTAGAATAGATTGTATCTTTGACACCACTGAACCAAAGATGTTGCCTGACTGGCAGAATCGATTTTAGTAGGAGCGCGAAGGAGCGCAGTGGCAGTTGTTGCACTCTGTTATAGGCCGGATGTAAGAATTAAAGCTAGTGACTACCTGTGAGAATTTAGCAAAAACAGACATAATGTCTGATAGGATAGCCGCAATCAGTGATTTTTCAATACTACTTATAATCCGTCTTGATTGCAAATTGTTTATTCATACACCCGGTTTCGGTTCCTCTAGAACCATCTTCAGATGTGATAGTTCGGTTACAGGAGTAACCCGTCAAAATACAGCAACTTTCACATACTGATGTGATGCAGCATGTGAAAGTTGCTGTATTTGGACGGGTTAGATTAGATTAGTTTTTCGTTCCATAGATCGGTGTTGAGGAGATCCTCGTGGATGTTGAACATGTCACCTTTTTATTTTATTATTTTTTTAAGCGGAAATAACAATACTAAGGTTATAAATATATACAACACATCATTTGTTTCTATTAAAAAATTCGTCAATGGAGTAGAAGGAGTTAGCCATAGGTAAGTCTTTCAGGCTCCTTTTAAACTGATCTCTATTTGTAAATAAATTTTTTAAGTATGCTGGCAAATTATTTTAGATGAGTGTTCCTGAGTAGTGGACCCCTTTTTGAACTAAAGCAAGTGCTTTTAAGTCCTTGTGCAGATAATTTTTGTTCCTGGTATTGTATGTATGAACTGAGCTGTTTGTTGGAAAAAGAGATATATTATTTAGGACAAATTTCATTAAGGAGTAAATATACTGAGAGGCAGTAATTAGTATACCCAGTTCATTGAAGAGGTTTCTACAAGACGTCCGTGAGTTTACTCCACAAATAATACGTATTACACGCTTTTGGACTCTGAAAACGTTTGTTTGACTTGAAGAGTTACCCCAAAATATTATACCATATGACTTTATGGAATGAAAGTAGGCAAAGTATGCAAGCTTTTTCACTTTTAAGTCGCCTATGTCTGCTAACACTCAAATTGCAAATACAGATTTGTTAAGGAGTTTCTGCAGTTCTGTGGTGTGCTCCTCCCAACTGAATTTATTATCAAGTTGTAATCACAGGAATTTAAGACTGTCAACCTATTCTATCTGCTCTTCTTCGTACTTTATGCATATGCTGGGTGGAAACCTCTTACAGGTTCTGAATTGCATATAGTGAGTCTTTTCGAAGTTTAATGTCAGTGAGTTGCTTTAAACCATTTATTAATATCCATGAAAATATCATTAGCAGATCTTTCTAGAACTACACTCGACATACTATTTATTGCAATACTTGTGTCATCTGCAAACAAAACGAACTCTGCTTCTGGCAGTGTAACTGATGACAGATCATTAATGTACATAAGAAAAAGCAATGGCCCTAAGATGGATCCTTGTGGGACACCACATGTAATTTCTTTCCATTCTGATGATGACTGATGACTTAATTCACTAGTCCCTTGCACTGACACCCTTTGTTTCCTGTTAGCGAGGTATGACTTGAACCATTTTGCAGCACTGCCCATGACACCATAGAATTCTAATTTATTTAAAAGGATGTTGTGGTTTACACAATCGATTGCCTTTGACAAATCACAGAAAATACCTGCAGCTTGTAACTTGTTATTTAATGAATTAAGTACATTTTCACTGTAAGTGTAAATAGCCTTTTCGATATCAGAACCCTTCAGAAATGGAAGTTATTTCTTTTGGTGATGTGAGTGACATATTCATGTACCTGAAGCTATTTGTAAAGGCTAGTTTCAGATATTCAAGGGCATTATTTACTGATCCTGACAATCCCATTCTATCAGTAACGGATATAAAGTACTTGTTAAATAGATTTGCCACATTATGCCCATCGGTTACTAATGTGTCATCTACCCTTAGTGCTATTTGCTCCTGTTCCTTTCTGGTTCTACCAGTCTCCTCTTTCACTATATCCCATATTGTTTTTATTTTGTTCCCTGACATTGATATCTTCTTCTCGTAGTGTATTTGTTTAGATGTTTGAATTACTTTTTTTAATATTTTACACTATTCCTTGTATTTAGCTAAATCATCAGCATTGGAGCTATTCTTGGTTAGTCCTGTAACCGAAATATCAGATCTGAAGATGGTTCTAGAGGAACCGAAACCGGTCATATAAATAAACAATTTGCATTCAAGACGGATTATAAGTAACATTGTGAAAATTTAGTTGTTTGTCTATGGTTGCAGCATAATACAGTTTTTATAAAATGAAGTGATGGATGTTATTGTCTGTGCTCACACAGAGACACTAAATGTTAGGTCGTAGTTATTTCTATAAAAGTGTCAAGTGTGTATTATTACGAGGGTTGCATGAAAAGTAATGTCTCCACCTTCATTAATTGGATTTGGAGGGAATATTTTAATAAATTTAACGCAGAAATAATATTTAGAAAGTTATCTTTAAATACCAATATTACTTTTCCATATAATAACCAGCCAATTGGATACATTTCTGCCAACGATTAACAAGTTTTCTGAAGCCGTCACGGAAGAAGTCGACCATCTGTTACCGCAACCACAGTCCCTCAGTTCTCTCTACGTCTTCATCACAAACATAACGACGTCCCCACAGATCGTCTTACATGGATGGAAGTCAGACGGTGATAAATGTGGACTGTATGGAGGATAACGTACAGTGGTGAGATTCAGTGTCTGAAGTTCGTTCACAGATCTCCCGATAGCCAAGCAGTAATGTGGCCTACACGTTCCTGCAAAATGCCGATTGTGCTTGTAATTTCTCTCTGAGTGATACGACGATCTTCCTGAATCAATGTATCAACATTTTGCTTGTGAAACTCTTTGTTTGTCACGCAGGTCAGATGTTACCACCTCAACATCTTTAAACTTACTCAACGTCATACAGTACTCATATCAACACAATCACCATAAACTGCTTTCATTCTCTGATGAATCTTCTTTGGGGTGACACCTTCTGCTGTCAAGTAGATCGTCTGGGCACGGTTCCATACTTTACACTGTAACAACCGTTCTACGCTAAGGCTTCCCGTCAACTGTAGTTGTAGAGAAGAGGCTATGGAACAAGCCAGTACCTGCCGCATACCAATGTTGCCAACTGTCGAAGAGCTACGAAGGTGAAGACATTACTTTTCATTCAACCTTCGTAATTTGTAAGGCTATAAATTATAAAGAATTGAAGTGATACTGATCGTTAGCAAATATTGACTATTGTCCATGACAATTAGAGAAGAGTAATGAGTTCATACTGTAACTCAAAGGAAAAGCAACTGGAACAAATTTGTAAGGTAATGAAAATCTGTATATTTATTTTAAGTATGCAGCAATGCGATGTGTGGATTTCGCTCTATTAGAATGTAGGAACCAGGTATTTTCCATCAGATTTAATGTATAGATTTATTAGGTATATTCGATTTGTAATTTTTTGTGTGTTTTGTAATCCTGATACAGAGAAGTTAAATTTTGGAATCTATTTTGTCAAACGATGTCATACTTTTTCTCATGTAACAATCCAAGTGTTTTGAATTATGACAGTAAGTGAGAATTGTAGACCAGTTGAGAAGTGCACTGATTTTGAAGTTCATATAAAATGTTCAATATCAGATTTTGTGAAGGTTAAACATTATTTTGAATATAATTTTAAAATGAGGCATTCGGTCTCAGCATATCCGCTCAGAATATTTTTCTAAAAGAAATCATTTTTCCACCAAAATCAGAAAAATATTAATGTGCGAATTTTTCAGCAAATGCTTCCTGCACTAAATCTGTGTATTTATCGCCCTCACGGGACACACTTTCAACAAGAAAAATACGTTCCTTGGTTGAAAGCACCACAATTTAAAGCAAACCATATATCTAAACACTAAGCAAAACGAATTAAAAAACAATTGCGCACCTATGAAAAAAAGATACTCTCAACTTTGTTCTGTCAAATTTATTTCGAACGTCTAACATAATCTATATCTGTAGTCCGCAGTCCAGTGCACAGCTACTTTCCTAATTTCCGAACGCATCGCTACGGTCGCAGGTTCGAATCCTGCCTTGGGCATGGATGTGTTTGGTGTCCTTAGGTTAGTTAGGTTTAATTAGTTCTAAGTTCTAGGGGACTGATGACCATAGATGTTAAGTCCCACAGTGCTCAGAGACATTTGAACCGAACGCATTGTATTATGGGCTGTGTTGAGTAAACTGCATTTTCACACGAAATTTAATGATGTCGAGTTTCCGAACCATGCTCAGGAGCGATCGAATTACTACTGATCAAGACCAACAGTTCGAATCATATGTCTTTGAAGCACTTTCGACACTGCTCGACATGAAACGAACTCAAATCTGTGCCTACTACCATACCGCTAATTATCTCGTGGAACGGCGCCACCGATGATTTAAGACCTCACGAAGACGCCATACTACAGAGCATAGGACTGGTAGCCTCCATACCGTCCTACTAGATGTCTGAACGGCTTTCAGAGAAGAGCGCGGATAAACACTTCGACTGCCTGGAGATTTCTTTACTGGCGCCTCACACAATACCACTGAAGCCTCACGCCTGCACAGCATCTGCGCACGCAGCAAGCTCCGTCCGGCTGTTTCCAAAGAACGTTCTATGCAGTGATCTTTTATTTTATATGACTCAGAGTTCTTTAAATACGCTTTTCTACGACATAATGCCATTTTAAAATCGCTCCAACCACTACAGTGACCGGCCGTGCAGTTTTAGGCGCTGCAGCCTGGAGCCGAACGACCGCTACTGTCGCAGGTTCGAATCCTGCCTCGGGCATGGATGTGTTTGATGTCCTTAGGTTAGTTAGGTTTAATTAGTTCTAAGTTCTAGGCGACTGATGACCTCAGAAGTTAAGTCGTATAGTGCTCAGAGCCATTTAAGCCACTACAGTGACCATAGTGGCACGCCATGAAAGAATATTCTTTGTTGACACAAATGAGTTTTCCGTCATGATATCCACTGTCATACCTAAGCTAGCCGTTACTGCAGCTGAGGATCAGGGATAGCAGCTGTCAAGAAGACGCTATCTACGTGTTTTTCTACGAGGACACTGAAGGCACTCAGCCTTCCACTGTCGCAACCTGTGAAAGCGAATAAACTTCCAGGCACACACTGTTTTGTGCTATCTCTAAACTTCGAAGAATATTCTTTACAGTTTACGATAACGAATTGTAATTAACTATTATTTGTTCTTTTGAATAAATAGTGTTTTACCACGATAGGATTATCGTCATGTTAATTATTGCTGGTAGGAATTCGCCAAAGTGTTTGTAACACTTCGACCGATTAAATCACAATATTTATGTCCTCGTAAGTCTAAGAATTCGGAGGTACGACAGCCGGCTCCGAAGCACAACCGAAACGAGTCGGGGAAATGTACAACTTCTATCGAAAATTACAGACGTGTCTCCAATTCGACATCTAATAGAAGTATATGGTAATTGTGATAAATGAGTTACAAATCAGTAGCATAACTCACTAACCAGAAAAATTAGTTATTACAAAAAAATACGGTCAACAATTCACTATGGTAATCCAATGCGTAAATAATTTGTTAGCCCAGAATGATTCTCCTAATTTGAATGTACACGAGCGTTTACTGTAAAGTTAATTTCCTGCGAATACAATGCGAAAATTTTCCTATGCGATTAAAAATTTAATTAATCTGACTTAAAGAATAATTTCCTGCCAATTCTTCAAGGAAAGGTAGAAATAAAGCTTTTTCGGCAACAGTGGGACTCAAATGAAACGTACACGAGATGAAAAACGCATTACGACACAACAACGGTTACTAGCACAACTTTTCATGCTGTAATCTGTTCGAAACTATTCATATACCTCTTATGAATAACGAGTGAAATAATATTGCACTCAAAATGATTATTCAACGCCGAAATACTGGATGCCAAGCACAAACGCGTGAATTCAGTCGAATGCAATTCATAAGTTAGAAAATACGAAAAATGTGCGTACTATATTACTTGTTAGCAAAGAAATTAAATCAGTTGTAAGTAGGCTGTTTAGGTTTTCTTATTGGTAACGCCACATAGCGCTCTGTATGAAAAATCACTGGCTGTGCTGTGCGCAGTCTGTGGCTAGTTTGCATTGTTGTCTGCCATTGTAGTTTTGGGCAGCGGCAGCTGGATGTTAACAGCGGGTAGCGTTGCGCAGTTGGAGGTGAGCCGCCAGCAGTGGTGGACGTGGGGAGAGAGATGGCGGAGTTTTGAAATTTGTAAGAATTGGTGTCATGAACTGATATATATATATATTATGACTACTAAGGTAAATACATTGTTTGTTCTCTATTAAAAACTTTCATTTGCTAACTGTGCCTCAGTAGTTAGTGACTTCCGTAGTTTGAATCTTTTATTTAGCTGGCACTAGTGGCGCTCGCTGTATTGCAGTAGCTTGAGTAAATTTTTGTGAGGTAAGTGATTTGTGAAACGTATAGGTTAATGTTAGTCAGGGTCATTCTTTTGTAGGGAATGTTGAAAGTCAGACTGCGTTGCGCTAAAAATATTGTGTGTCAGTTTAAGCACAGTCTTGTATAAATTTTTCTAAGGGGACGTTCCACAGTTTCTTGCATTGCTCTGATTACTTTCCAAATTTAAGACTTGCGGTCTGCCGCGCGGGATTAGGCGAGCGGTCTGAGGCGCTGCAGTCATGGACTGTGCGGCTAATGCCGGCGGAGGTTCGAGTCATCCCTCGGGCAAGGGGGTGTGTATTTGTCCTTAGGGTGATTTAGGTTAAGTAGTGTGTAAGCTTAGGGACTGATGACCTTAGCTGTTAAGTCCATAAAAATGGCTCTGAGCACTATGGGACTTAACTGCTGAGGTCATCAGTCCCCTACAACTTAGAACTACTTTAACCTAACTAACCTAAGGACATCACACACATCCATGCTCGAGGCAGGATTCGAACCTGCGACCGTAGAGGTCGCGTGGTCCTGGACTGAAGCGCCTAGAACCGATCGGCCACCGCGGCCGGCTAATTTATCATTGCAGATAATCTTAGCCGCTCATACATTCGTTCTTTCTTCTTGTTTTTCCTGGCTTTTTTCACGTACCTTCATGAGGTAGGCACGTTAGTTATTGGATTAGGCAGTGTTAGTGGTACAGAACGCCCGCACACCCCGCCTAACGCCACTCCTCTCCGCCCACGATGGAATTTGTGTGATCCATCCGTCTGCATCTAGTGTCATCTCATGCGAAATTGTGCGAACGTTGTTGAAATGTTTGCGAAGTGCTTTAACTGAGTCCAACCTGGTATTCACCTATTCGGATTAGGGAAACCGTCTAAAACCACATCCAGGTCGGCCGGCACGCCTACCCTCGTCGTTAATCCGACGGATGGATTCGATGTGGGACCGCCGCAGCTTCCCGAATACCGTAAGGTGCGCGCTAACGTGCCTGGCTATCAGGGTGAGGGGGGACAAGCGGCACTCTCTCGTATTATGCGAATTATTCCATTAACACATTGACACTGTGCTGTAATTGGGGTATTATATCAGATAATACTAACTACAAAATCACAATTGTATTGATATTAACACTATCAATGTATTCACTGGGACAGCCTTTTACTTACTATGAATTCTTAAATACGTTTATTAAAAATTTTCGATGTGTTGATTAGGGTCTTCATTAGTCAACCGCGACCCCGTAACACCTCTCCGGCTCTGCGCGCACGATAATTCCACCTGGAAAACAGACAGAGATTGAATCACTGCTGCACACTGAGATGACTTTTAAAGGAAGTACTGTCCGATGAGCAATTATTCAAGCGCTCTTCGCACGTAGTGGTAAGCGCTACGGGTCTCCAAGCTACTTCTTATAGACTAACTCAACAACAATGAGAGCCGGAGCAAGTCTCACGGAGCCTGGTACCCTTTTACCAAGGAACTCTGGAAGATCATCTGTCCTTAAGAGCTTCAATTTAAAATTTCTATGGCCTGACAAATACCACACTATATATGGTCCACTCACATTAATGTGATCGCTGCCTGTTTTCGACATCACCGTACAATAACCACTTATAGGCCACAGTTGGCAACATTGGCAGTGGGGGACATACAAAGCGTCGGGTGACGCGCAAAATAATGAAACTGTTGTCGTACTGCGGAAATGGAGCGGTTTATCTGCTGTCCAAAAGGACATGATCATTGGCTCTTGGGCCAATGGTGGAAGCATTTATAAAACGGCTAAATTTGTACACTGTTCGCGTGCCGCCATGGTTAAAATACACCGTGCATGGCAAAATTGCGTTATCCAAAATCAGCGCCGAGTCAACTGTGGTGCACCATCAGCCACAAATGACAGGTGTGAACGATGATTGCGGAGACGTGTATTAGCAAACACACGAGCAGCTATCGAGCAAATGACTTCCCAGATGGAACCAAGAGGCCACTGACAGTGCTTTCTCAACGACGTTTCACAGAACAAATAGGTGTCCACAGCTGACTGCTGGTTCACGCACAGGTGCTATCTGCTTTACCATTAACGCAACTGGACGTCCAGTGAGTGGCGATGAATCTCGTTTTATGCTCCAATTGACAGATGCCCGTTGCATCGCCTGCCGGAGGAGGGAGTGTTACGGTCTAGGGAATGTTTTCATGGCATTCTGTGGGTGATCTCGAATACTTGTGCCTTCCAGAATGACATCTATTCATGTGGACTATGTCCACTCCTACATACTTTTCCTCGGCAAGATGGCTCCTACCAGCAGGACAAGGCAACATGTCACACATCTCACACATCGTTCGAAGAGCATCAGGATTAGTTTGCTGTACTCCCCTGGTCACCAAACTCCCCGGATTTAAAACCCAGTCGAGAATGTTTGGAACAATGTCGATAGGGGTGTCCGTGTCATGAATCCTCAACCGAGAAACCTGTCGCCGCTGTCCGCGGAACTGGAGTCGGCGTGTCTCCACATCCCTGTCAGTACCTTCCAGAAATTCACTGACGCTCTTCCTGCACGTCTCGCAGAGGACCGCGCTACAAAAGGTGGTTATTGAGGATTCTGACAAGTGGTCACATTAATATGAAGAGCAGTGAATGTTTATACATATTTCACAAATTTGAAACACAGCATGTATGAGTTATAAAAACAGTATTAAACAGTTATTTACGTATAACATAAAGTCGAGGAAAGTATAAAAAGAACGTTGTGGTTTCAACTGGGTAGGGAGGCAAATGATAGCGGAAATGTGATACGATCAGTGGCTTATGCAGGTGATCTTCTGCTCGTGATGAAATATGACTTATGACGGATTGTAGAATCTCACAACTACAGACTGTATTCAGAATCTTGCTGGAGAAATGGAGTGTTAGAGTAATCATTGACTAGTGTGAGAATATTCTGCTCACTCTCTACCGAAGCAATAACGAAAACATTAGCGCTGTTGACAAATCATTCTAATACTACACGCACGCCCAATACGTTTTAGTGGGAAAAATTACATATCCCGGACTGGTTGAACTGGAAACTGACTTGAAATGAGCACATCTCGCCAACCGAGCACACGCCAGGCTCAGGCAATTCTACTAGATGCTTAAAACCGTAAGTTCAGTAAATAGGAGAGTGCTGAGGTCCATGTACTTGTGTGTCATTTGACCACTGATGGTACGTGTGCAGTACTAGTCTGGAGATATGCAGATCCAACACATGCACATCGCCTGTAGGTCATACAGATAAGGGTCTAAACCTCGCGTGTAATGCACTATGGCACAGATGCGTAGCGATATTAGATGAAATCTGCTACCAAGAACTTCCTCACATGGCAATAAAATAACTCTGCACACTCGCATGTCCATCATTTTGAGTCTAGAATATTAGGATCATAACTGTAAGAAGAATACAACCGTAAAAAACTCTCTTTCTTAGATGACCGTAACTTCCTCTCTCAAGCTGAAAACTCGTATCACAGACGACATGATCCAGGTGAGCCTCATGACGTCAATAAAGCTGACTTGTTATTCCGAATTCGTGCAGCAGGGAAGCTGGCAACCCTCAAATTGCTGGCAAAATCCAAGCACCATTTTTATAATACGAGTTGCTTTTTTCCTTTTTTCTCAAAGTTAGATCGTTCACAATGAAAATCCGATGAATGTTTGGCTCAGAGCATTGCGCATTGTCTCTAGTATGCCCTTCGGTCGCGTCATGTTATGCTTTCCAGTTATGAGCGTACAGTGAGTACGTAAAGATGCCAAGATCAATAGAGTTTTCCGCCAGTTGTCACGTGCGTCCTGTCGTTCGATTTCTTTATGCTGATGGAATGCTCCTGACTTCTATGCACCCCAAATAACATAAGTATCATGAGTGACAGAAATGGTGTGGCAATGGTGGAGGATCTTTAAAACAGGATGTACAGACAGTCAAGATGCATGCTGTTAGGGAAGTCAGTTTGGGTCAGTCGATCTGCAGCGAGTGCATTAGGTGATTCCAGAAAACCGTCTGTCAAGGGCAGTTCAAAAAAAGTAAATAGGAATGCTGTTATCAGGCACTGTGTCCTTCTTGGAAATAAAACATTTTTGATTTTCACTGTAGTTTCCATTCTGCGACCGATCGGACCTTGAGAAAAAATAGTAAAATTGAACTCTCTCTCTCTGAAGACGACTTTGGTATATTAGAGGAACGATAGTGTTGGGGTCGACCCAGTAGGCTTCACAAGTTCCCAGCAACAACGGTAGCTTCCAAAAACTGCCGGTAAAAAATCCTGGCATCCCTTCTGAGAGTGTGTGGGTTTTATTTTTGTCAAGTTGCGCAATGGATTGATCCAACAACTATCCTTTGCCTCGTTCAAGAAACAATTTCCACCTCACACTACTACAGAAGTCAGACAGACGCTCCTAATGTACCATCAAGAACTGCTTGAAAAAATTCGGCAACAAATATCTTCTGGAGTCGTCAACTGTAAGGAAAAGACACAAAAATATTCTATATTCTTACGTAACTAGAGGAATAGCTGGGTACTGGAGTGTTGCTAGTTAGAGTAAGGAAAACATTAAACGAACGAAAAATATTATTTATTGCAAAAAATTCTGAAAAATCAAGTGAAACTTTTTATTATAAATTAATAAATTTCTGGGTTCCTTTCAGAACAGTAAATTGCCTCTTATGGATAGGAATACTATTATTTTACAAAGTATGGAAAGGTTCTTTTCTCCCTTTTCTTTAAGAATGTTATTTATTCTGCAGAATGGCTGAGAGCCGCACCTACACAACTTGACTAACTTTTCTACGTATGGTTAAGGCTGTCGTGTGAGAAATATAATGGAGGACAGATGGGACTCGCATACGCTGTAGCGCACAATACTGTGAGCTGTGATGACTGCTGCCTGTGTCGCCTGCTGCTTACAAATAACAGCACTATCTCTTTCTATCTGGATTGACCTTCGCCTATCAAACTCTCCCTACGCCTTGATGAAGTCAAGGACTCCTATCCGCCCCTAGTCTAACTATTGGCGTGCTACACCGGTCAGATAACCAGTCCACCGCAATGCCACTCAATATTCGCTTGCAGGCGTTTAACTCGTACTCTGTCCATGTTCACACTGCACAATAAGTGTGGCGGCCAACACAGTGAACAACACTTCATCGCGAACGACTCAGTATAGATTATCACTCCGATGTACTACCGACAGAGGAGCTTTCCCAGTGAAGTACTGAGGAGAGACTTTGTTCCTCGCTCTTTGCGTACACGTACGAGTGCACTCGCTCTCGTTACGTATTCCCACTCCAAGACTGACAACAGAACGGGCCCTTTTTCTGGAAAAATTGGAAGGGTATATGATTCGCTGTCATCCTTCACTCCTCTGGCTCTTTGTGTCGGAAATATTACGCCAATCAGTGTTGCTCTTTTAAACAGGAGAATGACGTTTCATTTTAGTCGGCCAATGCGGAAATATGTAGAATCTCCGTTAGGCATATACTGTCCTCCTGAGAGAACTTCGCAACTACGCAGTCAGCCCAAGAAAAAATGCGTCTTCTGGGCGCTCCCATACAATGTAGCGGAATTTGCTTTTAAGTCGAACACAGGGATCGTTATCCCTTCTCTGTGGCAAGAGTTGTCCTGTCTCTGGGCGGGCGCTCTGGCCGAAGTAGGTGTGTTGACTCACCCCTCTGAAGGGACGGGCCTCCCAGAGGGCTGGTTGACTCTTTAGAACGAAAATTCCTGTGGCTCTCATGTGCCAGTCTCAACTTTTTCAACCTCAGTGTCCAGTTGCGATTTACTTACAAAACTGGCTCTATCGAGTTTGGTTTCGAATGCAGCATCTTGAGGTGCAGAATACGATTGTGAGGACGGAATATGTAAGAAATGAAGGTCAGGAGACCACGCCACCTTACACGCTGTATGATCTATCGCAACCTTTACACTCCACATTCTTGTAGATAATTTTTTGAGAGCACAGTGCTTTGAGAGCATGAGCACTTGCTACTTGATGTCGCATCTGCCTTTAGGACTGTTTATGGCAAGGTGGTGCAGAAAAGTGACAGTTTTACCAACTGCATCATATGTAGATATTTTCAGACCGTTATAATGTTCACCCGTATCAGAATTTCTTTCTGTTGTGCAAGGTCAATGATTTCGGCAGCGACAGAACTGTGTTAAGTTAAATTGTATCGTTATGTCTAACTAAGTTGTTAAAGTGTCTGCCAATGTTGGAATTCCTCCTGCTTTCCTGAGTTTAATGTTCATAATGGTATAGAGTGGTTCTAAAAATCCATTATAGATTGCTAAGGTGTCTTAAGGGCAGAGAATAGTCCAAGGTTTAAGTAGGGGCCACTGTCGTACCGTTTTCATGGTGCTGGAACAGTCATACAAAGAAATATGACTCCAGTAATGATTAACTTTTTAAGGATCTGTGTGAAACGTAACTTTCATTATGTGGCAAATACTGTGTTAATGCTTTTGGAATTCGCAAGGGAACTATCAGCAAGATATTGAAATGAGGTGTATTCGTCCGCCTCGTAGCTGCACCGTCCGTACGGCCAAGTGCCAAGCAGAGCGGCACATGCTCGATTCCCTACCAGGTCAAAGATTTTCTCCACTCGAGGACTGGGTGTTGTATCATCCTTTCGTTCATGTTGTTATCATTTCCAAGTAGGTAATGTCTTATTATTTCATGTGTCTTACTGTGTATTCGTTGTGGCCGATCTCGTCAAGCTTAAACATCCCAGTAAGGAAAAAATTACGTACTGTCCGTACCATGCCCGGTTTATGGTCCAAGTGAATCAACCGGCCGATTGGGGCACCAAGCAGAGTGGGTCGCCAGAGGGCCCAAGCGCAAAATTTGCATACATGGTGTATTACAATTAGTCGCAGAAACTGACACAGATGAATTTATACAATAACAGAAGTCAACTCTTTCCAGTAAACACTGGTCCGCCAACGAGAGCTGTTTGTGAGTATTGCAAATCTATGGTTACGAGCTGTTACTGAGTTCAGTATCAAATATTGTAATCGTTAACTTGAAACGTCCCCTTAGAAAAATTGTACAAGACTGTGCTTAAACTGACACACAATATTTTTTAGCGCAACGCAAACTGACTTTCAAAAATCCCTACCAAAGAATGGCCCTGACTAACATTAACCTATACCTTTCACAAATCACTTACCTCACAAAAATCTTCGTTACTCGAACTACTGCAATACAGCGAGCGACACTACTGCCAGCTAAATAAAAGATTCAAACTACGGAAGTCACTAACTACTGATAGGCACAGTTAGCAAAAGAAAGATTTTGATAGAGAACAAACAATGTATTTACCTTTATAGTCATAATATATATATCAGTTCATGACACCAATTCTTACAAATTTCAAAACTCCGCCATCTCTCTCCCCACGTCCACCACTGCTGGCGGCTCACCTCCAACTGCGCAACGCTACGCGCTGTAGGCATCCAGCTGCCGCTGCCCAACACTACAATGGCAGACAAAAATGCAAACGAGTCACAGACTGCACATGGCACAGCCAGTGATTTTTATACAGAGCGCTTCTAACGGAAAGACAGTGCTGACTCTTGACATGCAGACAGGCAATGGGCCACAACAGAGCAAACCCACAGCAGAGTCAGTCGAAGTTTTGAAGAATATTGGCAGATAGGTCGTCACAGAGTAGACCCATTGTAGTCCTGGTAGAGATTACGGTATTGTTGGGCCACCAGAGGTGCAGACCCACTGCAGTCCTTGTAGAAATAATGGTATTGGTGGGTCATCAAAGGTGTAGACCCACTGTAGTCCTTGTAGAGATGGCCAGCAGCCATCTGTTTGACTGTGCAGGCGCACAATCACCATTGAAGAGTCTTGCGGATAATATAGCAAGTCCATAACCACCACTTGTGCACTCACAAAAATTGTTTTTGAAATGTCCTTACAACCAGTAATGCTGTTATCCAGTCCCTTACTGAATTATTAACACACGTGCAAACACTATCAGTCCCTACTTCTCATATATTTTCCATATACTATGACCAACAGAAATGTGTGCAGTGAAATGCAACTTACAAGTTACTTAATTTGATGAACAGGTGTCAATTACAATTTTATAACATGAGAATACAATAACAAAGGTACAAAAAACATCATTGAAGAACATAATAGTACAGATAACATTTGCAGTAATACAGGCCTTACAAAATAATCGAAATAACATATACATCAGTGTTACAGGAATTGTGACAGGAGCACATACATAAACAATCAGAATAAATTTCGAAACATCAACTTCACACATGAGCATTAAAACAGAACAGAATAAATAATTTCTAAACATATTTACAAAGAAAATGACATATTATTAATGCAAATTATATTTGAGGATAACAGTATTCCTCATCATAGTGAATGTAGCTGAATATTAGAAAATTCTACAACATAAGTCTTATCAGATGAACATATAAAGACATGAAGAACATAAATACACAAGGGTACACAAACAAATAGTGGGATAAGACAAGGAAAGGGCAGGGTTTGTTTTACTGCAGTATTTTGCAACCAAATTTTCTTTACTTCTCGGAGATCTCCCTTCGTTCTTCATTATTTCCAAAAAGTCCTATCTATACCTGCTTTCTGTACTTTTCTCATATAACCTCTCAGTGCATTTCTTCAAATTCATTGCAACTCATTCCCTTATATAGGTTACCCCCTCTTAAGCTAACTTAAATCTACTGAACTCAGATGCTTAACTAAGGGACGAGGCAATGCAGCAGCACAAAACAATTTACACAAACAGCAATGATAAAAAAATGGAAATTGGCAAAAAAAGGCAGCAATACTACAACTAATATAAGGCAATGCGCAGCAAACAAGAAAAATAAATCAGTAATAAAATTGGCTTAACCTAGTAATACAAAGTGACATTCAGTAGCACTATGAATGGCAAACAGCCGCAGCAAATGCTATAACTTATACCTAAACATAACAAAGCTCAAGCAGAAAAAATGTTACACTAAAGACAACAATGCAGATAAGGACAATGTCTATTCACATCTTAATGTCTATGCAGTTAAAGTGGTGCACCACAAAAACTAATGCTACAACAAATTACCCAAGTACTTGAAAAGAAAATTATATATACAGTTACTGTTATTAGTCGCTTCTTATTGCTCTTTCCGTTCCAAGAGCTCCTTTTTCGAAGAATGTGGATCATAAAATAATTATTTAATAGATCTGTTGATAGAAAGTGTTCACATTAGCAAATGCATTTTATTTTATTTTATAAAACCAATGCTGCAACGCAGCTGGAAACCAGATATCAAATGAAATAAGCAACTATGAAAGGCAAATCATAAAAAAAATCATTCAATAGTCATGTGACATTTCATTAGTTAGTACAAATTCTCTCAACTCTCGTAGAAAGACGCTTGTTATTATCAGGTGTGCAGAAGTAAATAAGTATGTTTTCCAAGTAATGAGCGTGTCGGTTTTGCGACGCTTTCTACAAAGGAATGTCAATAGCGAGGATAATGGCCTCCCTTTTTTTTCTTGTGCCTCTGAAAGGCACACACTTATGGCTTGTTTCCTGGTGGCTGTCGCGCAGCTGGGTGCCCACGACGCATTACGTGCAGGTGGTCACTTAACTTTCTTACCGAAATATTTACGACACCAGTTTCCGCTACAGTGACTGTCTCATATAAAAAATTTTACAGGTCAAGAATTTGCGTTACAAATATGTAGAAACAAAATCCTGTAAATATGACAGTGTCCAAAAAATTTTCGTCGGCATTGTAATACATTCACGCAATTACATACATTTCATAGCTCTTAAAGTACGATTCTTGGTTTCCAACAACCTTTTTCACAAACCAGAGTCCCTAACCACTACTCTTTATTCCTTACCTTATTCGTCGACATTTCTTCAATATTTCATCATAACAGATATGTAGCATAATCAAATAACTCAGACAGCATCAGCTTAAACATACCTCAGCAGCATAATTCACATCGTCGTCGTAATAATAACATCATAACACCCCAGTCAAATCTCAAAAACGTCGTAGCTTTCTGCAACAATTTCAAAACCTAAAAAAAATTCTCTACTCATGTCAAA
Organism: Schistocerca gregaria; assembly: GCF_023897955.1. Lineage (NCBI taxonomy): Eukaryota > Metazoa > Arthropoda > Insecta > Orthoptera > Acrididae > Schistocerca > Schistocerca gregaria. Next base: position 458,112,165 of record NC_064926.1, read on the forward strand.
AGTGTCATCTGCCTCAAACGTACTTTAAAAATCATGATCGCATACCAAATATGTCATTCAAAGCTCTCATAGTATCACAATGGTTCCGAAAAATATGAAGGGTTCACACAGTACAGACAAAATCCAATTTCATAAGTGTGAAGTTATCCACCTGTGTAATTGCGTAAACATCTGTCACTGACGTAGCAAAATGAATGTTTGTCTCTCCCAGTTAAATGATCAGATAGTTGTGTAATTTATGTGTTAGAGAAATATGGTACCGAAGCGTAAAGTTGTATAAGCAAATACCATATTAGCTAGGGCTCCTTGTGCTTGCCAGACACATAGTACACAAAGTAAGTGTGTACCCCCCTGAGGATTAATGTAATTATATCCTCAGGTGTTACATATTACAGCAATGGAATGAAATGTATCATGGGAAACCTTTGTATCATTGTACTTCAAATATCTTTAAAAATAAATGTTTTAAGTACAAAATTAATCACTCAACTACGTGTACTGTAGCGCTAAACTGTGCATCGTGTTTTAAGATAATCTCTGTGGAAGTGTCGTAGTTATCGTCCTCCGAAAGCTAAGTTCTGCAGAAGTCAATGTACTTACCTCATGATAAACAAAAGTGAAATGCTTTGCGTATAGATATCATAGTTACTTCGCTTATTGCTGTGGTGAAGTAAGTACTGTACTGTAACGTATTGTTGTGCTACAGAAAAGGCTGTCTCACTGTAGCTATACCACAAAAGTTACTACTAAAACATGTTTTCCTTTCCCGAATAATTCAGAAAAACGGTGCAGATATAAAACAGATACACCGCAAAAGCACATTGTAAATTGTGTCACACATTAGTAGCGTCGTGATATAATCGTGCAGCTATCAAAGAAACCAAATGCTAAGTCATCTTTAATCTCACAGAATGTACTTCAAATAAAGAATGTATTTTCAAGTAAACCAAAATGTTGCATTAAAATCTCATTAGCAGTACTGGTAAATGTTCTAAGTATGTAAGCCTTATAGTCGTTACGTAATCGTGCAACTAACAAGCAAGAATGTACACACACAATAACACTGTGACGTCTGTTCACTGTAACAATGCACTCGTAAACACTATCTAAATATGTACCGCAGGTTCTAGACTGGATAGTAAACTTCAAACATTGTTGCATATTAACAGTTTATAAGTCTGACAAAGCATACTGGTAATGTGAAGTGAACAGCTTTATGGCAAAGACAAAGTTAAAAAGCAGATTATCTTTCAATAAATGGTTTTACATGTGAAATGTGGTGCAAGCTTTTACTCTTCCTAGTACGCAGAGTTTCAGTTTCAACGCAATTATCGTGTGGTTACGTCAGTAAGGAACACTGGAATTTTGCTCAAGGTTAGCTTATGTTATTTTTCTCTGAGCCAGCCGGCGCACTCGGCTGCCTGCGGTGCGAGTCATTGTCTGTCTCTTTGTTGGCGCGCGTCGTTATTGGGATTAGGAGACCTAACTTCTACAAATTCACCTTGCCGAGAGGGCCCTGCTCTGTTTGAATCCCGCCAGTTCTGATGCAATTCAGGTCTGTCGTTACGATCATATCGTCTGTCGTCATGTCGGTAATTTCTGTAATTAATATCTTGTCGGTCAAGTGGTGGAGAATTTCTCCCTGAAACGTAACTGCGGGCTGGACCGTTACGTCTGAAGTTATTCCGTCTCCCTTGATAATAATTATTTTGGTTCCCGTATTGTCTGTTTCTCTGATTGTCTCTGTGATATTCATTACTACGGAAATGCGATCTTTCTCTGTAACTATTACTATTCTGCCAACGGTTGTCATACGGGTGGTGTCTGTTTTGGTCACGATTTACGTTGTAAGAATAGACTTGTCGTCCCCAGTTATTGTTTCTGTCGTCACGGAATTGCGACGGATGTGACCTGTAGTAATTGTTTTCCTGTTTTCGCATCCCGCGGCTGTCTGCGTCAATTTCCAGTTCTTGTAACAGTCCCTGAAAAGCTTCAATGTCGTCTTTGCAACGTCCTGCCAAAATAATATTCCTTAAATGTTCCGGCAATTTCATTAAGCAAATGCGGATGAGTTCTGAAGGGCTGTATGGGTTTGAAAGATATTGATTCTTATGCAACATGTCTTCAAAATATTTGACAAGACTGGAAAATTCAGATTGTTCGAAATGTTTCATCATTATGATGCTATGTTTTACTCGGTCTTGTGTAGCTTGAGGCCAATATGCTGAGAGGAAGGCATGGTAAAATTCTCCTTCACTGTGACAATCGTGAATGACCGATCGCATTCTTATCGCTGGTTCATTCTCCAAGTATCCACACATAAATTCTAATCTGTGCTCTAATGACCAGTTGGGAGGAAAACAATGAGAGAATTGATGGAGCCACGCTTGTGGATGAATGTCGTTGCCAGAATTCTTAAATGTTTTGAATTTACGTGTAGTAATGAACAGCTTATAGTCAAAATCGTCGTGTCGGCGAGTCGCATGTCGGTCATTGTTACGTCGTTTCGGCGGTTCCATCTAAAAATTCGGTGTACCTTGCCAATTTCTTTCATAATTTCTGAAGTACCCTGTGTTATTATTTTGTGGCTGTTCCGTATTTCTATGGCCCTCTTCCCGTATTGGAGCGCGAGTGTCCTCTGAAATACGTATTTGTTGTATTACCTGTGTCAGCTGATCTTGTACTTCCCGGATTTCTCTTTGGTGTTGCGTACTAATTTGATTCAGACTTTGTTTGAATTTCCTAATTTGTTCGCACTCTTCTGTGTCATTAAAGACTACCGGTTTCGTGTCATTCAGATTATCATCTACCTTCGTAGATAAATTAGTGAACTGATCCGAAAGTTCGGCTACTTTCTCCGATAGTGAACACATTTCCTCAGTGTGTTTTTCTGAACCAAGTTTCAGAGTGTCCATTTGTGTTGAAATCGAATTTACTGTGTCCTTTAAGTTTTCCTGAGTTCTTGCAAGTTGCGTAACCGAATCGGTGGATGCAACTGAGTCCATTTTAGCTTGCAAGGTGTCATGATTTTCACGAACAACAGTTTGCAATTCTTTTATGGTTGCTTCGTGATTCTGTAATGCGTTTTCATGCTGCGAAAAAATAGGTTGAAAATGCTCACAAATTTGTGTTTTTACGTCATTATAGATTTTTTGACATTTCGATTCAATGTTATGTAACTCAGTAATTAAATCTTCACGTGTTTGTTCAAGTGTGGTGTCTAACTTCCGAAGATTATCTTCCATTGTGTCCAACTGTTGCTGTGTTTGTCTCTGATTTTGTTCCATTGTGTCTAACTTTTGAAGATTATGTTCCATTGTGTCCAACTGTTGCTGTGTTTGTCTCTGATTTTGTTCCATTGTGTCTAACTTTTGAAGATTATGTTCCATTGTGTCCAACTGTTGCTGTGTTTGTCTCTGATTTTGTTCCATTGTGTCTAACTTTTGAAGCTTTTGTCCCATTTGTTGCATTAATTGTAATAACAGTGCACTGGTGTCTGAAACATGTTCCTTAGTGCTATTCGGCAATGCATTTGAACCGGCAATATTCGCAGTTTGAAAAGCAGAAAATGTGTCTTGATTTATTTGAGAAAACGGTGAGGACGCAAAATCTGAATCTACAGTATTTGCAAGATTGTGTCCTGTCATTTCGGAATCCTGAGGCGAGTTGTTGCCGACCTATCGATCGATAATGCTTCCCTGTTCACTAATTGTTTCACTGCCTACACCATTATTTGCAGCCCGCTCCATTTCCCTATGCGCTATTACCAAATTACTACTTTGAACGTTAGTGAATTCATTACATGGTGACGCTAACACACTGCTTTCGTCTTCACTGTCATTTATCAGTTTACTTTGGAGCCTAGTGTTACGTTTTTCACAGGCCATTATTGTCACAATTTTTCACATGACAACACAGAAAACACAATTTGAAGAACAAAAATAAGAGAACACATGAACATAGCACTGAAATTAATATCTAGTTAATTGCAAGCTCAGCTGCGAAATACTTCGTGCAAAACTACATGCATGCCACAACTATTTTACTGTACAACAATGAAAAACTACAACTACAAAGGAAATTCTCTCTACAATTATGCGCTAGCAATAAACAAAACCTACACTAATTACACAAACTACAAGAAAAAAATCAGAAGATTCCAGTGAGTTATCCTGGCAGGGTCGCCATATGAAACGTCACCTTAGAAAAATTGTACAAGACTGTGCTTAAACTGACACACAATATTTTTTAGCGCAACGCAATCTGACTTTCAAAAATCCCTACAAAAGAATGGCCCTGACTAACATTAACCTATACCTTTCACAAATCACTTACCTCACAAAAATCTTCGTTACTCGAACTACTGCAATACAGCGAGCACCACTACTGCCAGCTAAATAAAAGATTCAAACTACGGAAGTCACTAACTACTGATAGGCACAGTTAGCAAAAGAAAGATTTTGATAGAGAACAAACAATGTATTTACCTTTATAGTCATAATATATATATCAGTTCATGACACCAATTCTTACAAATTTCAAAACTCCGCCATCTCTCTCCCCACGTCCACCACTGCTGGCGGCTCACCTCCAACTGTGCAACGCTACGCGCTGTAAGCATCCAGCTGCCGCTGCCCAACACTACAATTGCAGACAACAATGCAAACGAGCCACAGACTGCACATGGCACAGCCAGTGATTTTTATACAGAGCGCTACGTGGCGTCGGCGTTACCAATAAAAAAACCTAAACAACCTACTTACAAACTTAAATATGGTCGAAATGTTGTGTAGAGTGTCGTCCCGTTGACCATCGCATTGCGGACTGCCGTTTTCGACTGCGAAATGTGTGGGAATCACAAGGGAAGGGGTGTTCCCATTTTCTCCATTTGTGCAATCCCTCGAGGCCATTTCGTATTCATGCCGAGCATTGATGTGTCTGAAATTTCTTCCTCGGCCACACACAACAAAAACGCATAATTTCAACTGTGGGTATCGTGGTTCTGACCTCCATAAAAAAAAAGGAAAAAAAGGTGAAATGTGGGTAAGGCGGGCTGTGACGACCTTCTCATCGTGTAACACGTCCACAGTGGTGTTGGGCAGGAATGTCAAATTTGGCGCCAATGTGACATCGTTAACACGCCTTACATCTCACATGATCTTCTGAGCTCACGCCTTTTATCCATACGCGTCGACATCTTGCTGTTCGAAGCGTTGGTAACTCGAAAGGTATTGCCGCAGGGCGCCATGCTTTCGCATCATTGCAGGGGAAGCTTTCAGGCACCTTTGAGACAAATTTCAAACTTATGCGTCGCAATACAGATTTTCTTTTTATCATTGACTGCTTAGGGTATGGAACGAATGGACTGCAGGGGTGCTACCCTGAAGTCTTAACCGCCGTCTGCTTCACGTCTGCTGTGCTTTATTTACAGTATTAACTGTATTTTTCTTACTTCTTCTTCCGTGTGTTTTTGCTTTTAGGAAGCTTTAATGGTCGAGTGCTAGTAATAGTGTTCCATAGATTTCGTGTTTGTTTTGAATACAGTCAGAGAGAGTCCCTTTAGACAGCCATAGTGCCAGTAGTGCTAGTGTTTGTTTTCAATACAGTCCAGAGACAGGTAGTGCTACTTTTCATTGTTTTCTACAAGAAGTGGCTAGCAATCACAGTTTAGTCAATAATCAGCCGCCTTTAGTGAATTAACAGTCTAGTTAAAAGTTGATTAAGTCTCTTCAGTAAATTGATTCCTTAGGATGGATAGGATGTGTACTGCTGTGTACGGACGCAGGAGGAGCTGGTCACTTTTCGCGAACAGGTGAGCGTTTTGATGGCCGCGGTCAGCCGTCATCAGGCTGCTGCCTCGGAGTGTAGCGGCAGTGGGGAGTCTGGTGCGTCGCAACGTACACCCCAGGTGTTACATGTTTCACCCACTGTTCCTGCTGTCGAAACATCTTCGCGGGAACCGGGCGCGGTTGGGCCACCCTCTCCCCGAGGGGAGTGGCGGGTTCAGCGGCGTTCGCGGCGCACGAGGCGGAGGGTCAATGTGGAGGCTGGCCGTGTGGCGTCGCCCGCTCTGCCTGTGAGTGGACATGTGGCTGCTCCTTCAGCAAGGTCCGAGCAGGCACACGGGGGGAGGGGTTTATTAGTTATTGGGAGCTCCAACGTTAGGCGGGTGATGGAGCCCCTTAGGGAAATAGCGGAAAGGTCGGGGAAGAAGGCCAGTGTTCACTCTGTCTGCTTGCCGGGGGGTCTCATCCGAGATGTGGAGGAGGCCCTACCGGCGGCGATAGAGAACACTGGGTGCACCCGACTGCAAATTGTTGCTCATGTCGGCACCAATGACTCCTGCCGTCTGGGTTCAGAGGTCATCCTCAGTTCGTACAGGCGCTTAGCGGAATTGGTGAAGGCGGAAAGCCTCGCTCGCGGGGTGGAATCAGAGCTAACTATTTGTAGTATCGTTCCCAGAACCGATCGCGGTCCTCTGGTTTGGAGCCGAGTGGATGGCTTAAACGAGAGGCTCAGACGATTCTGCGGAGATCTGGGATGCAAATTTCTCGACCTCCGCTATCGGGTGGAGAAATGTAGGGTCCCCCTGAATAGGTCAGGCGTGCACTACACGCCGGAAGCGGCTACGAGGGTAGCGGAGTACGTGTGGAGTGCACATGGGGGTTTTTTAGGTTAGAGAATTACCTCCCTAGGCCCGACAAGACGCCTCCTGAGACGCGGCAAGGTAGGAGTAGGCAAAACGCAGTAGGGAATAACAATATTAATGTGCTAATAGTAAACTGCAGAAGCGTCTATAGAAAGGTCCCAGAACTGCTCTCGTTAATAAACGGTCACAACGCCCATATAGTACTAGGGAGAGAAAGTTGGCTCAAACCAGACGTGAACAGTAATGAAATCCTAAACTCAGATTGGAATGTATACCGCAGAGACAGGCTGGATAGTGAAGGGGGAAGCGTGTTTATAGCGATAAGAAGTCCAATAGTATCGAAGGAAATTGACGGAGATCCGAAATGTGAAATGATTTGGGTGAAGGTCACGGTTAAAGCAGGTTCAGACATGGTAATTGGATGTCTCTAAAGGCCCCCAGGCTCAGTAGCTGTTGTGGCTGAGCACCTGAAGGATAATTTGGAAAATATTTCTAGTTCATTTCCCCACCATGTTAAGTTATGGGTGGAGATTTTAATTTGCCGGATGTAGACTGGGAGAGACTAACGTTCATAACGGGTGGCAGGGACAAAGAACCCAGTGAAATTTTTTAAATGCTTTATCTGAAAACTACCTTGAGCAGTTAAACAGAGAACCGGCTCGTGGCGATAACATATTAGACCTTCTGGTGACAAACAGACCCGAACTATTTGAAACAGTTAATGCAGAACAGGGAATCAGCGATCATAAAGCGGTTACTGCATCGATGATTTCAGCCGTAAACAGAAATATTAAAAAGGTAGGAAGATTTTTCTGTTTAGCAAAAGTGACAAAAAGCAGATTACAGAATACCTGAAGGCTCAACACAGAAGTTTTGTCTCAAGTACAGATAGTGTTGAGGATCAGTGGACAAAGTTCAAAACCATCGTACAATATGCGTTAGATGAGTATGTGCCAAGCAAGATCGTAAGAGATGGGAAAGAGCCACCGTGGTACAACAACCGAGTTAGAAAACTGCTGCGGAAGCGAAGGGAACTTCACAGCAGACATAAACATAGACAAAGCCTTGCAGACAAACAAAAATTACGTGAAGCAAAATGTAGTGTGAGGAGGGCTATGCGAGAGGCGTTCAATGAATTCGAAAGTAAAGTTCTATGTACTCACTTGGCAGAAAATCCTAAGACATTTTGGTCCTATGTCAAAGCGGTAGGTGGGTCAAAACAAAATGTCCAGACACTCTGTGACCAAAATGGTACTGAAACAGAGGATGACAGACTAAAGGCCGAAATACTAAATGTCTTCTTCCAAAGCTGTTTCACAGAGGAAGACTGCACTGTAGTTCCTTCTCTAGATTGTCGTACAGATGACAAAATGGTAGATATCGAAATAGACGACAGAGGGACAGAGAAACAATTAAACTCGCTCAAAAGAGGAAAGGCAGCTGGCCCTGATGGGATACCAGTTCGATTTTATACAGAGTACGTGAAGGAACTTACCCCCCTTCTTGCAACGGTGTACAGTAGGTCTCTAGAAGAGCAAAGCGTTCCAAAGGATTGGAAAAGGGCACAGGTCATCCCCGTTTTCAAGAAGGGACGTCGAACAGATGTGCAGAACTATAGACCTATATCTCTAACATCGATCAGTTGTAGAATTTTGGAACACGTATTATATTCGAGTATAATGACTTTACTGGAAACTTGAAACCTGCTCTGTAGGAATCAGCATGGGTTTCGAAAAAGACGATCGTGTGAAACCCAGCTCGCGCTATTCGTCGACGAGACTCAGAGGGCCATAGACATGGGTTCCCAGGTAGATGTCGTGTTTACTGACTTTCTCAAGGCGTTCGATACAGTTCCCCACAGTCGTTTAATGAACAAAGTAAGTGCATACGGACTATCAGACCAATTGTGTGATTGGATTGAGGAGTTCCTAGATAACAGAACGCAGCATGTCATTCTCAATGGAGAGAAGTCTTCCGAAGTAAGAGTGATTTCAGGTGTGCCGCAGGGGACTGTCATAGAACCGTTGTTATTCACAATATACATAAATGACCTGGTGGATGACATCGGAAGTTCACTGAGGCTTTTTGGAGATGATGCTGTGGTGTATCGAGAAGTTGTAACAATGGAAAATTGTACTGAAATCCAGGAGGATCTGCAGCAAATTGACGCATGGTACAGGGAATGGCAATTGAATTTCAAGTGTAATGTGCTGCGAATACATATAAAGATAGTTCCCTTATCATTTAGCTACAAAATAGCAGGTCAGCAACCGGAAGCAGTTAATTCCATAAATTATCTGGGAGTACGCATTAGGAGTGATTTAAAATGGATTGATCATATAAAGTCGGTAAAGCAGATGCCAGACTGAGATTCATTGGAAGAATCCTAAGGAAATGCAATCTGAAAACAAAGGAAGTAGGTTAGAGTATGCTTGTTCACCCACTGCTTGAATACTGCTCAACAGTGTGGGATCCGTACCAGATAGGGTTGATAGAAGAGATAGAGAAGATCCAACGGAGAGCAGCGCGCTTCTTTACAGGATCATATAGCAATCGCGAGAAGATAGATAAACTCCAGTGGAAGACTCTGCAGGAGAGACGCTCAGTGGCTCGGTACGGGCTCTTGTTAAAGTTTCGAGAACATACCTTCACCGAAGAGTCAAGCAGTATATTGCTCCATCCTACGTATATCTCGCGAAGAGACCATGAGGATAAAATCAGAGAGATTAGAGCCCACACAAAAGCATACCGACAATCCTTCTTTCCATGAACAATACGAGACTGGAATAGAAGGGAGAACCGATAGAGGTACTCAGGGTACCCTCCGCCACACACTGTCAGGTGGCTTGCGGAGTATGGATGTAGATGTAGAAAGGGCGAAGTAGGTCATTGACCTAAGAAAGGCGTGAGATTTGGTATCCTCTGTGTTTGAATACATGGTATAGCTGACTGGCCTCTTACACAATACGAGCGGAAAGAATAGGTGGTTTGCAACTGGTTTACAAAGACGTACGGGCCTCTCCTATTCAAACTACCCACTCCCCAGTGCTTATTACACGTCGTTAGTATTTTAAGAGTAATTTCTAAACATCCTCTGCATTGGTATCCGTAAAATTCATAACAAATGTATCTCCCTGAATATGTCGGCATCGTGGGCATGTTTTGCTTTTGTAAAGTGTTTGTCATTTTTAATTTCCTGGCCACAGAAATATGAATTAGTAGCGGTTTCGGTGGTAGACTGTCGGCATTTTCTCAGTATTCTGTCAATGAACCAAAGTGTGCCGCTCGCCTTACCTGTGTGAGTATGTGGACAATCCATCCTTACCTATGACTGAGAATATGTGGTCAATCCATCTCTTCATATATATGCAAATTGTTAAACCCAGGTATTTGTACAATTCAGTTGATTCCAATTTCGTCCCATTGTTGTACCTAAGTCGTAGTCATAGGAAATGACGTTTTTTTTCTTTTCATGGTATGCATAATGTGGTGTCACCGCCAGACACCACACTTGCTAGGCGGTAGTCTTTAAATCGGCCGCGGTCCGTTAGTATACGTCGGACCCGCGTGTCGCCACTATCAGTGATTGCAGACCAGGAGCTGCCACACGGCAGGTCTAGAGAGACTCCGTAGCACTTGCCCCAGTTGAACAGCCGACTTTTCTAGCGATGGTTCACTGCCTACATACGCTCTCATTTGCAGAGACGACAGTTTATCATAGCTTTCAGTTACGTCATTTACTACGACCTAGCAAGGCGCCATATTTAGTTACCATAATTACTATCTTCAAGAATGTATTCTGAACAGATAATATTGTGAATCATGTACCGGCAAGAGCGACGTTCATCATTAATGAATTAAAGTTAAGTATCAAACTAATTACGTCCACTTTCTAAATTCTCATTCCTTGCCATGTTCCAGACGTCACGTCAGTATAGTCCTTCCTTCCTCACGCCAGCCTGCGTGAGCCAAAACGCGTGCATTTTGAACTCCACTCGTAACACGGTGTTGGCTCTTCTGCTAACACAAAACACAATATTACATTTCTGTGGATTTAAAGAAAGTTTCCGATCTTTGGAGCACTCTAAATCTTATGGAGACATCACTGAATATTTCTGCAGCTTTTTTCAGACATTACGGTTCATTGCATCATCTGCGAAAAGTATGGCATTACGATTAAGTAATTTACAGCAGAAGCGGCTCGCGTTCAATTCCCGGCAGGGTCGTAGATTTTCTCCTCTCAGGGTCTGGATTTTGTGTTTTGTTCTTATGTCTTTATCGTCGTAACTAACACTAGAATTGCCTTCATGGCATAATATGACAAATATAAGCCTAAGTAGCTTCATACCAGTGTACGTCTTGACCCCAGTTAATGTTCTGAATTGTCGAAACACACTGTCGTATCTTCCACTGTTTAGATGGCTTTATGGGCAAGGGACGAAAGCCAGTTAAAAAAAGTGCTTTGTACATGGGAACAGGTGTATAGCAATATCTTGAGAGGCGGCCAGCACATAGGCACAACCATTCGCCTGGCGCCGTCTCAGCTACGAGTAGCCACCTCCAGATGGCGCTTGGTAATTGGGACCACGGCCTGACTCCGTGCCACGCCGATGAGCATGTCGTATCCGTCAGCAAATAATGTTACTACCCGCCAGAGAGTGCGCTGTGAATAGTGGAGTACTTTGCTTCCACCTAGTATTGGCGTCGATGCAGATTCTTCCGCCAACAGGCAAGAGTCGAAGCGCTAGTGATGCTTATTGAATACCTGCAGTACAGCTGTTCCTATAGTGCCAGTGTATCCTGCACTTTCGCTATAGAGCGAAGTTCTAGAATTCCGTTTTAGAAGGCAATATCTCGACCTTAGCTGTCCTTACTTACGGACCTACAAGCAGAGCCAACAACAAGTGTCTGCACAATATTTTGAGTCGAAGTGACAATATTATAGATTAGCAAAAGAGAGCAAAGTTACTGGGATTTCATTGCAATAGGTTTTAAGTGCCAAGCAGCCAATTGTTACCAAAGAAAAGTAAAATTTTGCATCGCAACTGTTGATAAATGTTATTGGCTATTTCTTATCGTGTTACCACATTTCTGTTCTAGTACCGCCTTGTCAAGCAAGTGTAATTTTCTGCTACCATAGTTGTTTCGGATGAACTTATAATAACGTTCGTTTAGAACACCGGTATGTCATGCGAAGATATGTACAGGCTTGTCTTTGGAACGCGGGCCGCACGGCTTGAGAAGTGACGAGGTGGTAACTTGGTACCGGGCTGCCTACGTGGCCTGTGGCGAGGATTGTGGTCGCGGTGAGGCGCGCGGGAAGTATCAGCTTTGAGCTCGGCGTGGGTGTTAGAAGTGAGACCCTGTCTTGAGTTTCTTGCGGTTCGTTGCCGATTTGTCTACCAAACACGCTGGGCGTATTTCCGAGGAGGGCGAGAGGTAGGCAAGCTCTGAGGGGAACAATCGGGAGGAAGCCGTTCGCCGCATCGCCAGAGGTTCGGACAACACGGGGGGGGGGGGGGGGGGGGGGTGTTCTTCGGCTGGGGAACTCACAAGAACTTCCCGGCGAGCATACCTGGGAACTCTGAGATTTCTTGGAGCTAACATTAACAGAGCAAGGGTTGCTTTTGAGCGGTGGCCGCTCTTCAGTATTTGACGTTCTTAGTGTCCCCCCCTTTTGCAATACCAGCCTCTGTTTTGGTCATTACTCTGTGGCTCTTAATAGGGTGCGTTGCCTCCTAGTTCGTGCTTCAGTTCAGCCTCCTTATTTAGGATTTTGTGGCTATCGACCACGTACTGTCTCCAGATTAGAATATAGAGGTCTGCGTTATCGTAAGTACTGCTTATAACCGCTTACCGGTGGGTCACACTAGTGCTACTTTTGTCTTTAAGTTTGTTATGTTCCTGTGGTGAAGTTTCTAAAACTTTATTCTTTATTGTTTACTCACGTCTTATGTCTTGTGATGGCAGAGAGTGTAACAGAGATGGAACAAATGTTAGATAATCTAAACACAAACTTAGAAGAATATGGAATGAAGATTAACAAGAAGAAAACGAAAAGCAGGGTAATTGGAGGAAAGGGGAGAAAATTCCGTTTGAAAATAGAAGGAGATGAAATAGAGCAAGTGAATAATTTCAGTTACTTGGGAAGTGTAGTAATGGATGATCTGTATTGCTCAACAGAAAATAGGAAAGTAATTGCAATGGCAAAAGAAGGATTCAAGAGGAAACAGAAATTACTTTGTGGACCACTAAACAAAGATCTGAGGAAAAGACTTGCCAAATGTTACATCGGGAGCGTTGCACTATATGGTGCGGAGACCTGGACATTGAGGAAGGAAGATGAAAGAAGATTGGAGGCTCTAGAGATGTGGATATGGAGAAGAATGCAAAAAGTGAAATGGGAAGACCGAGTAAGGAATGAAGAAGTATTAAGAAGAGTTGGAAAAGAAAGAAACATGCCGAAAGTCATAAGAAAGAGAAAACGGAACTGGATTGGACATTGTTTGAGGAGGGACTGTTTATTGAAGGAGGGAATAGAAAGAATGGTGGAGGCAAAAAGGGGATATCAAATGCTGCACAATATCAAGGGAGGCAGATATTCAGAAATGAAAAGACTGGCTCTCGTCAGATAAAAGTGGAAGAGGCTTAACCCATGACAAGACCTGCCGTAAGGCAGAATACCATACTACTACTACATGTATTATTGCTATTGAACTGTTGTGCTGATTTCCGGAGGGGGCTGACATTTATCTTGAAATTTAAGTCTCACTGGACTCTATAGTAATTTTCGTGAACCATTAATTACTATCGCTCGCCAATAAAAGCTTTCTGAAACTTCGAGGGAAGTTAAAACTGTAGCGGTGCGAGACTCGTACTCGGAACGTTTGACTTTTACGGGCAAATGCGCTGTCGACCGCTCTACCCATGCACAACTCACGAAAGGTCTTGATACCTGTACTTCCGCCAGTACTTCGTCTCCTAACTTCCGCACTTCACAGAAGCTCTCCTGCGAAACTTGCAGAGCTAGCACTCCCGCGAAAGACATAGGTCCCGAGTTCGAGTTCGGTTCCAGGACACTTTTAATCTGCCAGGAAGTTACATATCAGAAACACACTCCGATGCAGAGTGAAAATTTCATTCTGAAAGCTTTCTTGCACAGCCCAGAGGAAGCTGTATAGCCATCCTTTGGTAGTATTGAACGACGCGAGCTGAATTCTGGCCCACGTGCTGACACGTGGATTTCTTTCGCTTCCACGCTAAGGGCGTAATATTTCGGTTTGATTAATGGTTGGCGTTTGAGCTTATTACGATCTACAGGGACTTAGTGACCGGAGACCTTCTCAACCTGCTAAATTTGTTACCTCCGTCTGAGAGGTTTTCTTATTAGAAATTGCTCTGGGTGCATTGCAGTCTGTTTAGTGTCTTGTTCTGTACTTGGTACGCAAATTTTGCAATTTTTCGTGTCAGTCTTCAGATGTAATTGCCTTGGCCTTTGCAGTGGTGCCTGACGCAGCCTCCTCTATCTCCATCCTCTGATTTCAAGTGGTCTAATTGTTATTATACACCGACGGAAGAAAAAAATCGCAAGACCAGGAAAGAGAGGTGCGACATAAACGAAAATTGGTAGGCGTGTTCCTACATCTGAAAGACGATTTCTATTCACATTTCGGGCCAGTGGCTATAAGGGTACAAATCAGGTTTGCTTTTCATACACTGTGTAACCGTCATGAGCTTTAATTACCTTTGAGGTTAGACGTAATGACGACTTACTACGTTGGTCAAGAATGCCTTCAAAGCGACAAAGTCGCCGTTATCAACACCTCACTGAGTTTCAACGAGGTCGCGTAATAGGGCAATGGTAAATTGGACGTTCCTTCTGCGACACGGCAGAAAGACTTGGCAGGATTGTAGCCACCTATAAGTGATTATTGCTGGCAACATGACCGCGACAAGACCGTGCTCCGGACGGCCACGTGGCTCTGCCGAGAGGGAAGACCATCGTGTTCGGCCTACGGCTCTGGCGCCTCCTGCTGCGTCTACAGGAGCATGAGTTGGCACCACAGTGAGACAACGAACTATTACAAATTTCTTACTTTGACAGCTCCGAGCCAAACGGCCTGTAATGAGCATTCCACTCATCCCAAACTACGACCATTTGCGACTTCAGTGCTGCCAAGCGACAGCTCGCTGGAGGGCAGGTTGGAGGTCGGTTGTGTTGTCTGATGAAAGCTGGTTCTGCCTCGATACCAGTGATGGCCTTGTGTTGGTAGGGGGCCAGTTGTGACACACTGAAATGCGACTTCGTATGGCAGTTGGAGCACTCTCGTGGTTGTCCCACGCACCCTGACTGACAATCTGATGATGCTGGCATTCATGAGCTGCATTCCAGGGGGAGTTTTAAACCGGATAAACGTTCGCCCACGTACCTCTGTTGTAGCGTAACATGTTCTGAAGAGTGTCGATATGTTGCTTTGGCCTATTCGATCATTAGATCTCTCTCCAATCGGCCACATATGGGACATCATTAACCCTCCCCGTATTGATCGACCAAGTGATACAGACAAGGAATTCTGCCCCCAAAACTGACTCGGGGAACCTGTACAACTGAATAGATGCACGTTTGCCTGCTTGCATTCAACATTTTAGCGGTAACACCGGTTATTAATGTAACGGAATTTCACATTTCCAATGGCTTATCTCGCGCTTACGTTAACTTGTGATCTTTCAATGTTAATCAGTTAAATATGTTACTTAAACAAATACATCCCCGAAATTTTATTACTCTACATTAATTGTTTTTTGCAGTTGTGATTTTTTTAGCGTCGATGTATTACGTACCTGCATAGTAGCATGTGTCTCTTATGTGTGTTCTAGGAGGAAAGAGCCAGGAATTTGGAGCCGTTCGACTTGTTAACTGTCCTGAGTTCACACTAGTGGCGACAGGTGCTGTGGATCAAACATTTATTTTAAACATGATTTGGTGAAATTCAGTTGGCGAGCTTAGCGAAGTTGCGCTCTGGAGACTTTTGGTATTCTGATTTACTACTTTAGTATTACTGTTATTAATTCCCAGGTCTTAATGGTAGTGAATGTTTACTTGTCCTCCCTGCCGAAGTTCTTGAATCTCAGGTCTTGATATTTTGAAATGTTATTAATCTTGGCAAACTAGTTACATGTTTTGATAAGCGGTGAAATGTTTCTTTTAAAATGAACTAGCGTGAACAGTTTAGTTACATTACTTTCACTGGCAAACCTTTAACTATGCTATTCAACTTCATACCTTTACCTGCGTTTCATTAAGTGTGTTAGTGTGTTCATAAATGTTCTTCTAAGATCTCTCAATTCTGCGGGCACTTCTCCCACTCGCAAAAAACCAGACGCGGAATGTAGCGTCACAATTCCTACACTATTATTGACAGATAATTAATATACAACGTGAACTACAAGAGTCCCAATACACTTTTCTGGGGAACACCTGAAGTTAGTACACTACTGGCCATTAAAATTGCTGCACCATGAAGAAATCCGGATGATAAACGGGTATAATAAACGGCATATATTATACTAGATCTGTCATGTGATTACTTTTCACGCAAGTTGGGTGCATAGATCCTGAGAAATCAGGACCCAGAAAAACCATCTATGGCCTTAATAACGGCTTTGATACGCCTGGGCATTGAGTAAAAGAGAGCTTGGATGGAGTGTACAGGTACAGCTGCCCATGCAGTTTCAACACGATACCACAGTTCATCAAGAGTAGTGGCTGGCGTATTGTGACGAGCCAGTTGTTCGGCCACCATTGGCCAGTTGTTTTCAATTGGTGAGAGATCTGGAGAATGTGCTGGCCAGGACAGCAGTCGAACATTTTCTGTATCCAGAAAGGCCCGTGTAGCACCTGCAACATGCGGCCGTGCATTATCATGGTGAAATGTAGGGCTTCGCAGGGATCGAATGAAGGGTAAAGCCACGGGTCGTAACACATCTGAAATGTAACGTCCATTGTTCAAAGTACCGTCAATGCGAACAAGAGGTGACCGAGACGTGTAACCAATGCCACCCCATAACATCACGCCGGGTGATACGCCAGTATGGCGATGACGAACATACGTTTCCAATGTGCGTTCACCGCGATGTAGCCAAACACGCATGCGACCATCATGATGCTGTAAACAGAACCTGGATTCATCCGAAAAAATGACGTTTTGCCATTCGTGCACCTAGGTTTCACGTTGAGTACACCATCGCAGGCGCTCCTGTCTGTCATGCTGCGTTAAGGGCAACCGCAACCATGGTCTCCGAGCTGATAGTCCATGCTGCTGCAAACGTCGTCGAACTGTTCGTACAGATGGTTGTTTTACAAACGTCCCCATCTGTTGCTTCAGGGATCGAGACGTGGCTGCACGATCCGTTACAGCCATGCGGATACGATGCCTGTTATCTCGACTGCTAGTGATACGAGATCGTTGGGATCCAGCACGGCGTTCCGTATTACCCTCCTGAACCCACCGATTCCATATTCTGCTAACAAGATCATTGGATCTCGACCAACGCGAGCAGCAATGTCGCGATACGATAAACCGCAATCGCGATACGCTACAATACGACCTTTATCAAAGTCGTAAACGTGATGGTACGCATTTCTCCTCCTTACACGAGGCATCACAACAACGTTTCACCAGGCAACGCCGGTCAACTGCTGTCTGTGTATGAGAAATCGGTTGGATACTTTCCTCATGTCAGCACGTATTAGGTGTCGCCACACGTGCCAAACTTGTGTGTATGCTCTGAAAAGCTCATCATTTGCATATCACAACATCTTCTTCCTGTCGGTTAGATTTCGTGTCTGTAGCACTTCATCTTCCTGGTGTAGCAATTTTAATAGTGAGTAGTGTAGTATATCAGTTGATGACTCTCTATGCTAGATATCGTGCTGCGGTCTTTCAACTAACAGACTGGATGATGATTTGCTGAAGCATACGTCCTTCAAGAAGGACGTGGTCATTTCCGTCTCCCATCCTCGTCTTCATGAGATTCAGGTATACCTGTAACGTCGAAGAGGCTAACGGAAAGTAAACAGCATGTCGCTTGCTCGCCTTACGCCGCTGGCTGTGGTTACGTGGTGGACTGAAACAATGCCTGCGCGAGTCGGCAGGTGTAGCAGAGTGCAGCCGACTGCCCGCCACCTCCCACGGAGCGCGTGTATTGCGGGGCTGCCTGCCACCAGGCGCGCCCAACACGCGATACGTGTAACGCGTTGTGACCAGAGGTCGTGGACACTTAGCCCGGCACCGCCACAAAAAGCGGCCGCGGCAGATGAGCTGTTTATACAGAAATGTTGTCCGGACGTGTTCTGCCGGGTAGTGAGGGAAGGGGGAATAGGGAGGGCAGCGGGGAAGGGAGGCGGGTCGGCGGACCGGCTCCTGCCGCACCGCCAAGGTCCAGCAGCGGCCGTCCCGCGAGAACCAGTACTTCCTTACGCCCGATGGCGCGAAACTTGGTACTTTAATGACGTACTGCAGTCACACATACTGTTATTTTTATTCCCTGTGTGCTAGCTTTAACCAAATGAAAAATAAAGTTGATTAGCCTGCCATAATAATGTGTAACTTACTTGTCACAGTTCCCTCGTATTAGTAACGTTAGACTTTTCTAAGATTATTAAATTGTCTAATGTAGTTATCTATTAGTAATGTAGTTATCTATGAGGAAGTACTTGCTGGAAAAGATGCACAAATATCCAGTCAGAATTTACGAAAAGAGGAAATGTGATTGTGACTGGATTGAAGAGTTCTTAGATAACAGAACGCAGCATGTCATTCTCAGTGGAGAGAAGTCTTTCGAAATAAGAATGATTTCAGGTGTGCCGCAGGGCAGTGTCGTAGGACCGTGGCTATTCACAATATACATTAATGACCTTGTGGATAACATCGGAAGTTCACTGAGGCCTTGTGCGGATGATGCTGTAGTATATCGAGAGGTTGTAACAATAGAAAATTATACTGAAATGCAGGAGGATCTGCAATGAATTGACGCATGGTGTAGGGAATGGCAATTGAATCTGATCGTAGACAAGTGTAATGTGGTGCGAATACATAGAAAGAAAGATCCTTTATCATTTAGCTACAATATAGCACGACAGCAACTGGAAGCAGTTAATTTAACTGCAGTAGGCATTAGGAGTGATTTAAAATGGAATGACCATTTAAAAATAGTCGTCGGAAAAGCAGATGTCAGGCTGAGATTGCCGTCCGGAGTGGCCGAGCGGTTCTAGGGGCTTCAGTCTGGAACCGCGCGACCGCTACGGTCGCAGGTTCGAATCCTGCCTCGGGCATGGATGTGTGTGATGCCCTTAGGTTAGTAGTTCTAAGTTCTAGGGGACTGATGACCTCCGCTGTTAAGTCCCACAGTGCTCAGAGCCATTTGAACCATTTGTGAACCAGGCTGAGATTCATTGGAAGAATCCTAAGGAAATGCAATCCGAAAACAAAGGAAGTAGGTTACAGTACACTTGTCCGCCCACTGCTTGAATACTGCTCACCGGTGTGGGATCCGTACCATATGGGGTTGATAGAAGAGATACAGAAGATCCAACGGAGAGCAGCGCGCTTCGTTACAGGATCATTTAGTAATCACGAAAGCGTTACGGATATGATAGATAAACTCCAGTGGAAGACTCTGCAAGAGAGACGCTCAGTAACACACTACGGGCTTCTGTTGATGTTTCGAGAACATACCTTCACCGAGGAGTCAAGCAGTATATTGCTCCCTCCTACGTATATCTCGCGAAGATACCATGAGGATAAAGTGAGAGAGATTAGAGCCCACACAGAGGCATACCGACAATGTTTCTTTCCACGAACAATACGAGACTGGAATAGAAGGGAGAACCGGTAGAGGTACTGAGGGTACCCTCCGCCACTCACCGTCAGGTGGCTTGCGGAGTATGGATGTACATGTAGATATAGAATTACTTTTAAAATACCTAAAACAGTGCGCCTCTCAAAAATTGGTATCTTATGTCTACAACATCAAGTGTTCGCTTCCGTAGATGAGTGGTCAGTGCGGCTGAGTGCATGCTAAGGGGCTCTGGTTCGAGTTCCAGTACGGATAGGGATTTTTCCTTGGTGACAGGATTGTAACGGTTGGGCTCAGATTCGTGATATCTATTGAGGAGCTACTTGACTGAGTAGTAGCAACCGTACGTCACGAAAACTAACAACAGCCGAGACGAGAGATCGTTGCGCTGATCTCTCTGCTCTCCACACCGCATCCAGTGTTGCAACTGGCCCAGGATGACACGGCCGTTGGACAGTACTTCAGAACCTGTGTGCAGAGTTTACATAAGCAATATCATTAGTCACAAATGGAATCAGTCCACTCATACTGATAACCGGGTACTGTAGGCTGTATGGGCATGATAAGGAATGGTCAGATAGATTCAGTTGCAGGAAAGGCTGGCGGCAGGCCTCAGTTAACTGCTAGAATACTGCAAAAAGTCAGTCTACGAAGGGTATTGAGCGTATACAAAGAGAAGAAACACGAGTGGTCACAGGTTTGTTTGACTCACACGAAATGAAAAACATATGGAAGTCTCCCTAGCAACGTAACGCCGTTTAGGATACAGTGAATCGAAAGGGTGCGTAGATAAGAGAAGTTGGATTGTACCTGGAAAGCTGTTATACGTCAGCTTTCATTAACAGCTCGTAAATGAAGGATTTTCGGATGTATGCCTACGTGAACATTTTTCCTTGGTTCATTGGATGGAACCTGTCCCCAATGATTGTAAAAGTACTTTTTAAGCACATTGTATAAAAAATGTAAAAATAATAAGCACGAAGCTGAGAAATTACTGACAAATGAAACAATCGACGCTTTTTTTCAACTAAAACAAGCAGAAACTTGAGTCAGAAATTATAGATTATCATTAACGTCATCATCATCATCATTATTCACTTGATATCAGCTGTCCGCCGCTGGTAGCTCAGTGGTCATCGCGACGGAAGTCATACATAAAGACCCGGGTTCGATTCCAAGTTGCCGGCACGGTAGCTCAGCGTGTTCGGCCAGAGGGTTAGATGCCCTCTGCAATAAAAAAACTGAGTTAATCGATCAACAGCGAACTTCAACAGAAAAAAAGAAAAGCTGGGTCCGAGATTTTTCTCCGCTCAAGGACTGGGTGTTGTTTTGTCCTTATCATCACCCGTTCATCCCCATCGACACGCAAGTTGCCGAAGTGGCGTCAACTCGAAAGACTTGCACCAGGCGAACGATCAACCTGACGGGAGGCCCTAGCCACACGGCATTTCCATTTACTTGATATCAGCTAATGGATGAAGGACTCCACTTGACTTTGTCATATAACAACCTTTTCTCATCTCTTCGAACCTATTAAACAACTACCGTGGTGAAAATACCATACATTAGCGTGTCTACGTATCCCGTTCACCCCCCCCCCCCCCACAATTTCATATTTATTAGCAAACATTTGTATCTTCTATTCTGCACTGCTCCATGATCCATTTATTTAGTCTCCTGCTTGTCTTAATCAGCTCCAAAATCCATGTCTTCACTACCAGCTGAACACCACATATCGGAAGCACTCTTTTCCATTGATATGTTATGTTCCAGTTTTGTTTGTTTTGCTGTCTTTCCAATTCTCGTCATCATCTGCCCATAACACAAAAACTAGTCAACTAGTTTTATGACTTCATTGTTAAATGGTACTATTTTCTTTTATACCCTCCTGGAAATTGAAATAAGAACACCGTGAATTCATTGTCCCAGGAAGGGGAAACTTTATTGACACATTCCTGGGGTCAGATACATCACATGATCACGCTGACAGAACCCCAGGCACATAGACACAGGCAACAGAGCATGCACAATGTCGGTACTAGTACAGTGTATATCCACCTTTCGCAGCAATGCAGGCTGCTATTCTCCCATGGAGACGATCGTAGAGATGCTGGATGTAGTCCTGTGGAACGGCTTGCCATGCCATTTCCACCTGGCGCCTCAGTTGGACCAGCGTTCGTTCTGGACGTGCAGACCGCGTGAGACGACGCTTCATCCAGTCCCAAACATGCTCAATGGGGGACAGATCCGGAGATCTTGCTGGCCAGGGTAGTTGACTTACACCTTCTAGGGCACGTTGGGTGGCACGGGATACATGCGGACGTGCATTGTCCTGTTGGAACAGCCAGTTCCCTTGCCGGTCTAGGAATGGTAGAACGATGGGTTCGATGACTGTTTGGATGTACCGTGCACTATTCAGTGTCCCCTCGACGATCACCAGAGGTGTACGGCCAGTGTAGGAGATCGCTCCCCACACCATGATGCCGGGTGTTGGCCCTGTGTGCCTCGGTCGTATGCAGTCCTGATTGTGGCGCTCACCTGCACGGCGCCAAACATGTATACGACCATCACTGGCACCAAGGCAGAAGCGACTCTCATCGCTGAAGACGACACGTCTCCATTCGTCCCTCCATTCACGCCTGTCGCGACACCACTGGAGGCGGGCTGCACGATGTTGGGGCGTGAGCGGAAGACGGCCTAACGGTGTGCGGGACCGTAGCCCAGCTTCATGGAGACGGTTGCGAATGGTCCTCGCCGATACCCCAGGAGCAACAGTGTCCCTAATTTGCTGGGAAGTGGCGGCGCGGTCCCCTACGGCAATGCGTAGGATCCTACGGTCTTGGCGTGCATCCGTGCGTCGCTGCGGTCCGGTCCCAGGTCGACGGGCACGTACACCTTCCGCCGACCACTGGCGACAACATCGATGTACTGTGGAGACCTCACGCCCCACGTGTTGAGCAATTCGGCGGTACGTCCCCCCGGCCTCCCGCATTCCCCCTATACGCCCTCGCTCAAAGTCCATCAACTGCACATACGGTTCACGTCCACGCTGTCGCGGCATGCTACCAGTGTTAAGGACTGCGATGGAGCTCCGTATGCCACGGCAAACTGGCTGACACTGACGGCGGCGGTGCACAAATGCTGCGCAGCTAGCGCCATTCGATGGCCAACACCGCGGTTCCTGGTGTGTCCGCTGTGCCGTGCGTGTGATCATTGCTTGTACAGCCCTCTCGCAGTTTCCGGAGCAAGTATGGTGGGTCTGACACACCGGTGTCAATGTGTTCTTTTTTCCATTTCCAGAAGTGTATTTACTTGTTATTTTGTTTTCAAATAATTAATTGCTAGGCCTATAGTCAATCTTACTCTACTAATCGCTTCCATTTAGTGTTGAAGTTTAACTGTAGTAGAGATAAACTGGACAACGCCATCAGCAAAACGACGGACTTTCAAATATTTTCACTAACACATATTCCTTCTTCATTTTCTCAGTTTCAGGATTTGAAAGAAATTGCTGTGGCTGCTGCTTATAGTTTCAGTGATTTGAAATCTCCTTGGCTGACTCATCTTTCATCTCTGAAGTTATCGCTGTTGGACAGAATATTGTGCCCTGGACGCTTTTAAGAGTTTTCCCTCCAACCAGTCCTGTAATACAGTTTAATATATTTTCTTATTTCATTCTGAAGTGATAACATTAGCTTTACCTGTGAGGCAGTCTTTTTCTGAAATTACAAAAGTTAGGCTGGAAAATTGAGGTTATTCCAAGTCGGGAAACTGTTCCAAGATAAAACATGATCGCGTGACTAGGAATAAATATTCTATTCAAATTTTTAAAATATTGCAGTCCATTAAATCTTGTGAATACAGCAGTTAATAGCGAATCTGTTCCGTTATTACTCTACAACATACCAATAATGAACAACTGAAATCATATTAAAAAGATGTCCTGTCAAAAACCAGTTACAAATTCAAAGCATTTTGAAAGAGAAACTACTGACAAATTACACAAATTTTCATTTTCGAAACAGGAAAAAGAAAATTAGTTCATTTGGATATGTCAAGTGTCCCATGACAAACAGAACGTTCATTTCAAGACACAAGATGGTGCACGACTGAGGAAGTTGGCTTAACCGTTCACACATTATGTAACTAGTTTTAAAAATGCACACAATTTTACTCACCGTAAAACTCTGTAACTAAGAATTAACAGTATGCTCAAAATAGCTTTAATGTATTATACAGCACTTAAATATGCAGAACTCGAAAAATTTACAAATCTGCACGAAACACAAACTTACGTTTCACTACAAAGACAGTACATACGACGGGAAACTGCTTACGGCGGTCGCTTGTGTGCAGTCCTTCATATAATTCTGACATCGGTCACTAGATTGAAAACCCTCCAGGTACAACACTCTCTTGTGATGAGATGTAAGTAAATCTTGAGTCGTGGATAGGCACATTTCTTAGAAGAACAACGTACGTTGAATCAGTGCATTGGTAAAAGTGAGACATAAGTTTTTTTACAGAATCTCTGAATGGCAGACAACTTAGTAAATAGTTTGCACTCTCCGTTCAACACATTCGTCAACGACTTCCAAGTGGTCCTACACATACAGTGTGCAAATGCTTGCCTTCCTAAGAAATATCTTTGATGATTTTTGCTGCAGAATACGTCCACATTATAAACTGATTACGATAACAGACATTACAGAGAAGCTACTGAAAAAGAGATCTCGCGTGCCCCAAACGCTGAGAGCACTCATATTAGCGTATTACCTATTTTACTTTGTACTTAAACTTATCTGTAAGTACAATTATAGCAGGCAGCTTCAGATGAAACCGGTCAGTTTTATTATATTAAACGTTGACAAAGGATGTAGTTTATGAATCGACTGTATGTTGTCCCATCTCCACTAATTGTAGTGGAGATGGGACAACATACAGTCGATTCATAAACTACATCCTTTGTCAACGTTTAATAAAATTTAATGCTCTATCACTGTGTACCGTTACTGACGGAGATGTCTGCAGTTATGTTTCATTTGAAGAAGGATACGGTAAGAAAATAATTTAATTTTCTCTTGTCATTTCTAGAAGTTCTCATAATGTTCTTTTTTGTTTTCCAGACAAACAACGGCGATGTTTAATTAGGTACGCAACTGAAATAAGTGAACCTCTGATTTGGGCACTACATCTACATGTACATCTACATGATTACTCTGCTATACACAATAAAGTGCCTGGCCGAGTTATAATTCAAAATAAAGTATTGCAATAGTCGTATACGCGATGGTTACTTTCAAATAATCGAAAAACGTCTCTTTTATCTACATGCCGATTATTTGTATTCCGTTCCTTGGAACACCAAAACACTGTTTTGCAAAAACATCACGGCGTAGCATTATAAAACCTAAGACTGCTTCAAATATGTCACTGGCTGATTAAAATTCCCACAGTAGGCACAACTTAAAGTATTTGATTTTACAAATACACTACTGGCCATTAAAATTGCTACACCACGAAGATGACGTGCTACAGACGCTAAATTTAACCGACAGGAAGAAGATGCTGTGATATGCGAATGATTAGCTTCTCAGAGCATTCGCACAAGGTTGGCGCCGGTGGCGACACCTCTGACATTAGGAAAGTTTAGAACCGATTTCTCATACACAAACAACAGTTAACCGGCGTTGCCTGGTGAAACGTTGCTGTGATGCCTCGTGTAAGGAGGAGAAATGCGTACCATGACGTTTCCGACTTTGATAAAGGTCGGATTTCGAGATGACAGGCATCTTATCCGTATGGCTGAAACGGATCATGCAGCCTCGTCTCAACCCCTGAGTGAACTGATTGTGTCGTTTGCAAGACAACAACCATCTGCACGAACAGTTCGACGACGTTTGCAGCAGCATGGACTATCAACTCGGAGACCATGGCTGCGGTTACCCTTGACGCTGCATCACAGACAGGAGCGCCTGAGATGGTGTACTCAACGACGAACCTGGGTGCACGAATGAAAAAGCGTCATTTTTTCGGATGAATCCAGGTTCTGTTTGCAGAATCATGATGGTGGCATCCGTGTTTGGCAACATCGCGGTGAACTCACACTGGAAGCATGTATGTATTCGTCATCGCCATACTCGCGTATCACCCGGCTTGATGGTATGGGGTACCATTGGTTACACGTCTCGGTCACCTCTTTTTCGCATTGACGGAACTTTCAGCGGTGGACGTTACACTTTCAGATGTGTTACGACCCGTAGCTCTACCCTTCATTCGATCCCTGCAAAGCCCTACATTTCAGCATGATAATGCACGGCCGCATGTTTCACGTGCTGTACGGGCCTTTCTGGATACAGAAAATGTTCGACTGCTGCCCTGGCCAGCACATTCTCCAGATCTCTCACCAACTGAAAACGTCTGGTCAATGGCGGCCGAGCACCTGACTCGTCACAATACGCCAGTCACTACTCTTGATGAACTGTGGTACCGTGTTGAAGCTGCATGGTCAGCTGTGCCTGTACACGCCATCCAAGCTCTGTTTACTCAATACCCAGGCATATCAAGGCCGTTATTACTGTCAGGGGTGGTTGTTCTGTGTACTGAGTTCTCAGGATCTGCGTGAAAATGTAATCACATGTCAGTTCTAGTATAATATACACTATTGGAAATGGAAAAAAGAACATATTGACACCGGTGTGTCAGACCCACCATACTTGCTCCGGACACTGCGAGAGGGCTGTACAAGCAATGATCACACGCACGGCACAGCGGACACACCAGGAACCGCGGTGTTGGCCGTCGAATGGCGCTAGCTGCGCAGCATTTGTGCACCGCCGCCGTCAGTGTCAGCCAGTTTGCCGTGGCATACGGAGCTCCATCGCAGTCTTTAACACTGGTAGCATGCCGCGACAGCGTGGACGTGAACCGTATGTGCAGTTGACATACTTTGAGCGAGGGCGTATAGTGGGCATGCGGGAGCCCGGGTGGACGTACCGCCGAATTGCTCAACACGTGGGGCGTGAGGTCTCCACAGTACATCGATGTTGTCGCCAGTGGTCGGCGGAAGGTGCACGTGCCCGTCGACCGGGGACCGGACCGCAGCGACGCACGGATGCACGCCAAGACCATAGGATCCTACGCAGTGCCGTAGGGGACCGCACCGCCACTTCCCAGCAAATTAGGGACACTGTTGCTCCTGGAGTATCGGCGAGGACCATTCGCAATCGTCTCCATGAAGCTGGGCTACGGTCCCGCACACCGTTAGGCCGTCTTCCGCTCACGCCCCAACATCGTGCAGCCCGCCTCCAGTGGTGTCGCGACAGGCGTGAATGGAGGGACGAATGGAGACGTGTCGTCTTCAGCGATGAGAGTCGCTTCTGCCTTGGTGCCAATGATGGTCGTATGCGTGTTTGGTGCCGTGCAGGTGAGCGCTACAATCAGGACTGCATACGACCGAGGCACACAGGGCCAACACCCGGCATCATGGTGTGGGGAGCGATCTCCTACACTGGCAGTACACCTCTGGTGATCGTCGAGGGGACACTGAATACTGCACGGTACATCCAAACTGTCATCGAACCCATCGTTCTACCATTCCTAGACCGGCAAGGGAACTGGCTGTTCCAACAGGACAATGCACGTCCGCATGTATCCCGTGCCACCCAACGTGCTCTAGAAGGTGTAAGTCAACTACCCTGGCCAGCAAGATATCCGGCTCTGTCCCCCATTGAGCATGTTTGGGACTGGATGAAGCGTCGTCTCACGCGGTCTGCACGTCCAGCACGAACGCTGGTCCAACTGAGGCGCCAGGTGGAAATGGCATGGCAAGCCGTTCCACATTACTACATCCAGCATCTCTACGATCGTCTCCATGGGAGAATAGCAGCCTGCATTGCTGCGAAAGGTGGATATACACTGTACTAGTGCCGACATTGTGCATGATCTGTTGCCTGTGTCTATGTGCCTGTGGTTCTGTCAGTGTGATCATGTGATGTATCTGACCCCAGGAATCTGTCAATAAAGTTTCCCCTTCCTGGGACAATGAATTCACGGTGTTCTTATTTCAGTTTCCAGGAGTGTATTTGTCGAATGAATACCCGTTTATCATCTGTATTTCTTCTTGATGTAGCGATTTTAATGTCCAGTAGTGTATAATTGCCGAATGATATGTAGCATAGCTTCAGGTTTCTTGTTACGATGGGCGGCCGTCAGCGAGGTAGGCATCAAGCCCTGCGACATGTCAAACCCATGCGTCGTCGTGTATAGCCTTCAGCGCTCATCTGATCTCCGCGACGTAGGTGTAGCAACGGAAAAAAAAGAAACCTTCGTAGTTTTCGTTAAATAAACTTTTGTTATCATTAAATTACATTGTGCAGTACCATACATCGTGTAGGCAGCTGGGTTCTTGCTGAGACTGCGCAACTTCTGCATCACTACAAGCTACACGTAACCGTGGACACACAACTGTGCGAGAGCCATACATGCATATATTAATCTATTTTGGTGATGAATGTTGTTCTTGTATTCTTCGGCTCTTACGACTAGTTTGACTTAGATCTTAGCGCTATTTCGTGTAATTCTCATCATTTGTGAGTACTGTAGTAAGACAATCGTTATTGACATTCTATATCTTAAATCCATTTGTGCAAATATTTTCAGCCCTCTGCCGCTAGTTCAAATGGTTCAAATAGCTCTGAGCACTATGGTCATCAGTTCCCTAGAACTTAGAACTACTAAAACCTAACTAACCTAAGGACATCACACTCACCCACGCCCGAGGCAGAACTCGAACCTGCGGCCATAACAGTCGCGCGGTTCCGGACTGAAGCACCTAGAACCGCCTGGCCACACCGGCCGGCCAGAAAAGTGGAAGGTAGCGTGAAGTTAAGCTGCCGGAGCCAGCGCTGAAACTGAACTCCAGGAGGTAACAGACAAGAGGGACGCGCTCCGTACTGGCGATCCAAGGAGTCATCAAAGAAGGAGGCATAGTATGAGTGGCCACTCATGGCAGACAAATGACATGCATACCTGCTGAGGAGAAAGTCACGGTGGTAAGACAGAAGTGATTCGGCAGCTTTTGGATGCAGACTATCAACTGCGCTAGTGTACAAGGCACCAGTGGCCAAACAGATGTCATGATCGTCGATAGCATTAAGATGGTGTAAGAGGGATGGACGTGCAGATGCGTATACGAAACATCCACAGTCTAGTTGCGAACGGACAAGGAACCGGTACAAATGAAGGAGGGTGGTATGATCTGCTCCCCAGGAAGTACTACTAAGGACACGTGCGACATTGAGGGACTGCATACAGCTGGCGGCCAGGTAAGACACGTGGGAGGAGCAAAAAAGTTTCCAATCGAGCACGAGCCCCAGGAATTTAATTCTTTCAACGAACGGAAGAGCAACAGGCCCAAGATGTGAAGACAGCGGAAGAAACCTATTGCACCGCGAGAAATTTGTACAAACGGTTTTGTCAGTAGAGAAACGAAAGCCATTGTCCATGCTCCATGAGTAAAGACAATCGAGACATCGCTGAAGACGCCGCTCAGTGACACAGGTCCGTGTAGCACTGCAATAGATAGCAAAACTGTGAACGAAAATGGAGCCAGAGATGCCCGGCAGGAGACAGGGGATTACACGGTTAATGGTGATAGCAAAAAGGTCGACGCTCAGGACAAAATCCTGAGGCACACCGTTTTTCTGGATGAATGTGCCCGACAAGGCAGAACACACGAGTACCTTGAAAACTTGGTCTTTTAAAAATTCCTGAAGCAAACAGGACAGGCGCCCACGCCCACAGTCTGGGATTTCCGCAAAAAAACATTCATGACATGTGTGAATAAAGTGACGAGATGGTCAACTGCAGAACGGCGCGTTCGAAATCCACAGTGTGGAGTGGTTAGTAAATTCAGAGATTCGAGCCACCGTACCAGCCAGGCATGAACCAAATGTCCCATCACTTTCCAAACACAGCGTTTCTCCTTACTGGGCTTAGGTATGGGTATGACAGCGGCTTCACGCCAGTGTCTGGGAAACGTGGCCTCTGCCCAGGTGCGGTTGTATGGTACATACGAAGCAGAAAGTGCTTGCTCACAAGGAAAGGTGGTGCAATGTCTGAATGTGAACATCGTCTGGCCCTGGGGCGAAGCATCGGAATGAAGTGAGACCATGCACGTTTCCGCGCTCGAATTGCATCGCGGCACGCCTCAGTCGACCAAGGGACCAGTACATGGCGTGATAAAGAGCATGTGCGAGGAACGGAACATTCTGCGGCGGTGAGGATAACTTTTACAAGATATCTTACCTGGTCATCACCACTGAGGAAATATTCGTCGAAGGTCTCCAGGGAGGAGTAAAGCTCAAGTCGGCCCTAGTATACTGCCATCTGGGTGTGCACATAGATAGGGTAGCAGTCAACAAGTGGATAGTACAAGGGAAATGGTCACTCGAGTATGTGTCAGAGAGAACGGACCACTTGAGACGTTGGGCAAGCTGGGAAGTGCAGAAAGATAGGCTCCAGTGGGAACACGTGTGCGTGGAGTCTGAAGGGAACGTCGGTGCTCCGGTGTTAAAGCAGAGGAAGGTTAAGTTGATTGAGAAGGTCAGTCAAGAGGGCACCTCTCGGACAGAGTGGATGGTGGGCATTAAAGTCACTGAGCATCACAAAGGGGAGAGGTAACTGTCCACTAAGTTGGAGGAGGTCTGCCCTGGTGACATCAAATGACAGAGGGACATAAATGGTGCAAAGGGAAAAGGTCAAGTGAGGAAGGAAAAGGCGAACTGCAACAGCTTGAAGGCGGGTAGTCATCCCATGTGAGCAACATGACTCCCCAACGAGATGGAATGCTATCCGATGGGAGAAGGTGAAAACGGCCTGGGAAGAAATACGAGAGCTAACAGGGGTCGTGAGGACGCAATTTTTTTCCTAGAGGTAGGAAAAAAGAGGACACAATGATTCTAAGAGCAGCTGTAAACCCTCTTTGTTTGATCGAAGGCCACGAACGTTCCATTGAAGGAGAGCTACAACGAGGAAAGGAGTAGGAAAGAAGTGAAGGGGTGTCACTTCAGCGGCTGCCGAGTGCCATCCTTCAAAGACTCACTGCTGCAGGGAGCAGAGGCTGTACCATCCCGCTCCATGAGATCTTCAGAGACGTCAGCATTCTCCCTGGTTGGAGGTGTTCACCGGCGACGGGGAGATCGGACGGGCGATGGTATCGCATGGC
Organism: Schistocerca gregaria; assembly: GCF_023897955.1. Lineage (NCBI taxonomy): Eukaryota > Metazoa > Arthropoda > Insecta > Orthoptera > Acrididae > Schistocerca > Schistocerca gregaria. The sequence continues at coordinate 458,142,899 of NC_064926.1, forward strand.
GACAGCGCCGAAGAGGATCGAATCGGTTAAGGAGAAGATCGTTTGCCTTTGTTTGACTTTTTGGGGCCTTTCTGGTTGGCAGAGGAAGACTCGGATATTGTTCGCTGGAGGGACGTAGGAAGTCTTCGCGGGAATATTCCTTCTCTTCCTTCCGGCTCGCCAGTTGTGCAGCAGGTGACTTCGCCCCGGGAGGCGAATGCTTGTAGCACAGCTGACGGCGCTCAGGAGACGGCGACACTACCTTGACACTGGTAATTTTCACAACCTCAGGGCTGAATTTGGGGTCGCATGTCTTCGTCGCCATGTCATTCACGGAGTGAGATGTAGCAAGAACACTACTGTAAGTGCACGATGATAGAACGCAGGCTTTTCAACTAGCCAATAACTTGCGAGCGACCGGGTAAGGCAATTTTTCCTATCCCTTGGTCTCCTGGACAGCCTGTTCATCAAGATACACGGATAATCTCCAGAAGAGGCGGCATGCTTGCCATTTCAGTTGATACATCAGGGAGAAGGTGGCGGGAAATCGCCCTTGTATGCATCCATACCACAGGTGAAACACTTGGCCGGGTGCCGGCAAGACTTTCGAGTGTCGTTTAAACGACGACACTGGTAGCAGCGCATCAGGTTCGAATGTATGCTCGGACTGTGATAACTTCGAAGCCTGCTTCGATCTTGGACGGAGGCACCACTCTATCAAAGGTAAGAAACAGAATGCGTGTGGGCACTAAGGATGCATCTATTTTTTTCATCCCCCAATGGAAAGCATTGACACCCTGATCGGACAGGTACGTTTGATTTTCTGCCTCGGTCAGAACATCGAACAGCCTAGAGTAAATAAAATAATGATAAAAATACAGAGTTCTATGGGCCTCGACATGAGCAGGGTAGCCGTGGAGAAGCGAAACGGCAAGCAGTTTTCATTATTGAGAATCAGAAGTAATCTCCACAAGCAAAGTTCCACTGCGTAAACTAGAGCAGGAGTTCACAGGGCCGACAGCTTTCTGAATAATAAACGGATTTACCGTAGCAAAGGACTGAGAGACTTCAGTAAGTGAAACCACGTGGAGCCCGCATCTCGTGGTCGTGCGGTAGCGTTCTCGCTTCCAACGCCAGGCTTCCCGCGTTCGATTCCCGGCGGGGTCAGGAATTTTCTCTGCCTCGTGATGGTTGGGTGTTGTGTGATGTCCTTAAGTTAGTTAGGTTTAAGTAGTTCTACGTTCTAGGGGACTGATGACCATAGATGTTAAGTCCCATAGTGCTCAGAGCCATTTTTTGAAACCACGTGGAACTGTGCTGCAGCTGGGAGAATGTTTGAATCTGGAGCTTCATTTCGTTTACGTTTGGTAGACGTAGAATGCGAAGATGATGATTGGTTCATTGCGAGAATATGTCGGATGATTGCCAGCATCTCCGATGGCGCGCTCCTTCCAACTGCCCCCCCCCCCCTCCCCCTCCATCCTCTTAGGGGGCTCACCCCCCTTAGGTCATTGTTCACACCTCGCAAACACCTGACACAAGGACCAATCGGCAATTTGGGATGGTAACAGCTCATGAAACCACCGCCCCCTTGGCCTGGCCTGTACCATTGGCACATGCGAACCCTACCTGTCGACCCGGGGCTAGGAATTACGCGTGAGGCAGACCTTCAGGAGCGCACAGAGCGCAAAGAGGAGCCTCAAACGCCGAAGCGGAGGAAGGCTAGGAGAAGGCGAACGAAGAAAGGAAAAAAGGAAATGAAAAGTAGTGGGGAGGCTGTTCTTATATTAGCTACTGATAATGTGGAAGAATTTCCAAAAACACTCCATACATGTTCCCCAAGGGAGGGGAAAAGGAATAGCAAGAGGATAGACATACGGCACGGAAGGGAAGAGATGCTGCAAAGGCTGGAACCCCGTGGTAGCCCAGCACGAACACGCCAAAGAGCGGCGAGCCCCTGAGGGTGGGTATATGTTGCTGCCTGAACACAATTTTACCCGTCTTTTCCTTTTTTGGCGGGGTATAGGGGAGAAATGCAACAGTTTGCTCATAATGCTGACATGTTTATTGCACCATAGACTTTGCAGAACATCTCCAACAGCAGTGGACTCGTCAGTAGCATCTAGATTTACAACAGGCAATGCTTTATTTCCTATTTCACTGGGGGAGGGGGCAGTACTTAGTGAGGAGTGATTGTTACTAACAGATTGCAGCTTGAGGATGAAGAATCGTTCCGTGATTAGAAACGTGAACGTGATGGTATATTAACCAAGTTTATTATCCATCCTCGTTATTTATTTCAAATTAAGACCGTTCATGTTGAGATGGCTACAGTACGTTTAAAAGCGTGAGGAGTCATCCCTAACAGTTCCATATGCGTTTCTTGTGCCATAATATCCTACAGTGTAAACTCCTTCGACACCCCTTAGATTCTGCATGCCCGGAAGCAAGCGCTGGAGCTGTAGCAGAGCGTCACTCACCTGAATGGGCGCCGAAGTCTCCGAACAGGCACATTTTTAAACTGCTCAACAAAGGTGTGTGGGTCGAACAAGGAGTGTTGCCAAACTTGGGGCTCTTAGAGGGAGTCTTTGCCGTTTTACTCACACGTGTGACAATGTTACAACACATCGTGATCACACTACAAAAAGAGGTGAAACACGAGGGCTGAAAAAGCATAAATATCGTATGCTGCTTCGGATCACGTTCAAACTTTGCCGAGTGGCTTTGAACCGTTCCTAGTACTCCATAGCAAAAATTTTGTGACGTTACATTCCAGATCAATGGAGTTGCAACAGCACATAGTACTCACAGAAGGGTTGAATTGACTGGAGGAACGGGGTGTAAGTAGTATCGAACGTTGACAAGAACATCATCCTCTTGCTTACTGCACTGCAAACTCTGCCTTTTGACCGGAAATGTCTGGAATCAATTGTCGAAGGGACGGAATGGTTTCATTGAGGCACTTTATGCCACCTTCTGAGGTCTTTTCGTCTCAATTCTGAGCAGTGTGGGTCTGAAATCTTCTCCTCGGGCATCCATAAGAAATGTGCCTCCTTTTAAACACTGTTTACTGCTGTTATGACCTCCATCACATACGCGTCTAAAGAAAGGATGAAATGTGTGTAAGAGGGTGGGTGACGACCTTCCCATCAAGTGTCACGTCCAAGGTGTAGTTAGGCAGAATTATGGTGAGATCTGGCGCCATTGTGAAATCGTTCACCCACAGTACACCTCACATGAACTTGTTAGCCCCGGCCTTTTTTCAACATGTCAACACCCCGCAGTCTGAAGCGTTGTCGAGGCTGTGGTGACGTTGCAGCGCACAGCGCCTGTTCCCCATTACACAGGAAATTTGTAGACACCTTTAGACACCTTTGAGCCAATTTCGAACTTATGTGCCACTTTGTGATCCTTTTTTTGGGTTGCGCAATCTATAAAAAATAGAATCTTTAACCTGAAAAGATAGAAACTATTTGACCTACCCCGTGCATACCAAAATACACCTGCAAATGTTAATTACTTTAACTAATAATGTGAGCAATAGACTAGGGTGCTCTCAAAGAACTGCGATACAAAAAGAATGAATTGCCCAGTAATAGCTACAGGTGACAGAATGGGATGTTTTGATAGTTCGAACCACACTACTGTTTTCACGTGTTAATTATGTGTTTCAAAGGCGCAAGGAACGAAAAGGATGACCATTTTCATTTACCCTCGTGCAGGTGATGTCCTCTGTGGATTACTTGAAATATTGTTTTGAATGCCTGCTTAATATTTCTTACACAAAGAACTAAATCAAGTATACGGTGAAGCAAGTATTTCAAATCACCGTAAAATGTTTAGTAAAAATATTCTGATAAGACGCAGGGGCCTTCTAATTTGTATTATTTAATAATTCACAAGTTTTATTTTGTGAGTATATAAAAAATCGTAGTAGAACGTCTTTTTTAAAATTTAGCCTTAACTGACTAGGTGCCAAAACAGTAAGATTTCTATACAAAACGTATCACGATTAGTAGCGGCCGCTTGGGGATCCAAGTTGAGAGAGTCGAAAGTTTAAGATTTGTATGCTGTGTGTCACAATTAGTAGCGAAAACTGACGCAAGTGAAAGAGTAAGTAGGTGAAGAGGGTGAGGTGCGGGGGGCAAGAAATGATATGCCGCATGTGTGAAGTAATCTTGTCTAGTAAGACCTGTCTACAGATGGCACATTCAGTCTTTCCTTGAATTACTGATGCAATACATGTAGACAAAGAACATTACAAAAAAATCAATTGCTTTATAAAGTCATCTTTCATAAGAAGCCGTCATCATGTCGTGTGTGGCGTTTAAATCATTACCTCCTTCATTATGCTACAGGTAGTGTTTAGATAATCCAAAAACGGATGACGAAGGGAAAATTCCTATTGGTAATAGCGGCACCCAAGCAATTGTGATTTACTGCCTCTCTTTCCCACCCTCCACCAAAGCTAACAAACATCACATACCCAATGAAGTAAAATTATGTGCATTATTATTATTATTATTATTATTATTACTGTTATTAACATAGCTAACTGCATTGCAAATGTTGTCACGAAAGATCACATCCAATCATTTGTATGCTAACACAGATAATTTAAATTATTGTTTTATCACTCAGCTTCACTTGCCTGGGTGTATTATTAAATGCACTGTCGAAATTAGGTGATATATTCTCAATTTTTGCAAATCTTCCGTAGAACGACAGCAGTACTTCAGCAATAATTTGTCGAATCTCGACCAAACTTAGAAACTGATCGTGTATTGCTGGTATACACACGAAACTTGAGAAATATCTAAAGAAAGAAATTGCACGACGTCGTTTTACAGAACATTAGTGATTAATTCACGGTGCTCGTATAAGAAGTCAGTATACCAGTTGTTTCCTTTGTCGTATGCTGAAATCACATAACGTTATCTCTCACCCCGATAAACGGAGACTAGAAATCTGTTTATATACAGCGGTAGTGTTCTTCATCTCTATCAACTACAGAAAAATTCGACCTGCTTACTGTTGTCAAAAGTCAACAGGTTTACACTGATGATCGAATCATCAACACTGTCTTCTAGTCTCTTCTGTAACACCACATTTCGAAAGCTTCTATTCTCTTTTTGTCCAAACTATTTATCGTCCATGTTTCACTTCCATACATGTCTACACTCCATACAAATACTTTCAGAAATGACTTCCTGACACTTAAATTTATACTCGATGTTAACAAATTTCTCTTCTTCAGAAACACTTTCCTTGCCTTTGCCAGTCTACATTTTATATCCTCTCTCCTTCGACCATCATCAGTTATTTTGCTCCCCAAATGGGAAAACTCCTTTACTACTTTAAGTGTCTCGTTTCCTAATCTAATTCCCTCAGCATCACCTGACTTAATTCGACTACATTCCATTATCCTCGTTTTGCTTTTGTTGATGTTCATCTTATATACTCCTTTCAAGACACTGTCCATTCCATTCAACTGCTCTTCCAGGTCCTTTGCTGTCTCTGACAGAATTACAATGTCATCGGCGAACCTCAAAGTTTTTATTTCTTCTCCCTGGATTTTAATACCTACTCCGAATTTTTCTTTTGTTTCCTTTACTGTTTGCCCAATATACAGATTGAATAACATCGGGGAGAGGCTACAACCCTGTCTTACTCCCTTCCCAAACACTGCTTCTCTTTCATGTCCCTCGACTCTTATAACTGCCATCTGGTTTCTGTACAAATGGTAAATAGCCTTTCGCTCCCTGTATTTTACCCCTGCCACCTTTAGAATTTGAAACAGAGTATTCCAGTCAACATTGTCAAAAGCTTTCTCTAAGTCTACAAATGCTAGAAACGTAGGTTTGCCTTTCCTTAATCTTTCTTCTAAGATAAGTCGTAAGGTCAGTATTCCCTCACGTGTTCCAGTATTTCTACGGAATCCAAACTGATCTTCCCCGAGGTCGGCTTCTACTAGTTTTTTCCATTCGTCTGTAAAGAATTCGTGTTAGTATTTTGCAGCTGTGGCTTATTAAACTGATTGTTCGGTAATTTTCACATCTGTCGACACCTGCTTTCTTTGGGATTGGAATTATTATATTCTTCTTGAAGTCTGGGGGTATTTCGACTGTCTCATACATCTTGCTCACCAGATGGTAGAGTTTTGTCAGGACTGGCTCTCCCAAGGCCGTCAGTAGTTCCAATGGAATGTTGTCTACTCCAGGGGCCTTGTTTCGACTCAGGTCCTTCAGTGCTCTGTCAAATTCTTCACGCAGTATCGCATCTCCCATTTCATCCTCATCTACATCCTCTTCCATTTCCATAATAGCTATGAGCAGAGAAACTTAAATAGTGTATTTAAGATGTAATTCATCTTTATTTGTGTTATTCAGGTCAGTCAAACTAGTTCTTCACTTCATGTAGTGATGTTTCAGTATTTTGATTAAGTAATGCTAATGATTGTGGCCATCAGTAGTATGAGCTCGGTGCAATTTTTCTCTCGTACTTTACAGGTGTGTGTGTTATTGGTAACTGCTGCTACACACAGCACAGAGTGCTCTGTGTCAATTTGTATCCTGATTGCTAGTCAAAGGGAAATCTCAACAAAAGTAACTCCAATAACTAACATCCAATTTTCTCAAATATATATTTCCAAATTAATGTGCCTGATTAGGCTGGCGACCGTTCATTCTTTTTCGTTCACTTATAATTTTACCACTTCTGTTAACTTCCAAGGTTAAGGCTTGTTTGGTTTTACTGTCAACTTCACAAAATTCGAAATTATAGTTCGATACTCTTTTCCATTAGACACGAGCACGGTAGAACTTTGAAATCCTCTCAGAGGGTAATATTAGCGTGTTTCACAGCACGTTAGTGTTACACCTAGTTTTTCTCGTGACGGAACTAAAGGTTCAGTTATTAGGGGGTAGTGTTATAAAGTTTGTTTTGCATAATTAACGGTGACCCATTTAAATAATATTTCTTATACTATAGTCAGTATGTTTTACAACCATTTTCTTTGACAGTAAATAATTTGTTCTTACATTAAGTTTGTTCTCCGCAAGCCATTTCACGGTGTGTTGCGCAGTGTACATTGTGTAGCATTGTTACTTCCCCTCTTCTCTGTTACAGTCGCAAATGGTCTGCGGGATAAACGATTGGTCTTAAACTCCGGTGTGAGCTCGAGTGTCTTTAATTTTACGTTCATGGTCTTTACGTAAGGTATGCACAGGACATCACTTTCCGGAGAGGTGCATAGTTTTATGTATCTGAAGATTTAAAAGAAGTTGCCACTCTACGCAAATTCTATCAGTATATTTATGCAGCTTTTCCAGATAATACTTCCTTATAGACAACTACATTTGTAACTGCATCATCTGACAAAAGTCTAAAGTTGTTAATACACTCCTGGAAATTGAAATAAGAACACCGTGAATTCATTGTCCCAGGAAGGGGAAACTTTATTGACACATTCCTGGGGTCAGATACATCACATGATCACACTGACAGAACCACAGGCACATAGGCACAGGCAACAGAGCATGCACAATGTCGGCACTAGTACAGTGTATATCCACCTTCCGCAGCAATGTAGGCTGCTATTCTCCCATGGAGACGATCGTAGAGATGCTGGATGTAGTCCTGTGGAACGGCTTGCCATGCCATTTCCACCTGGCGCCTCAGTTGGACCAGCGTTCGTGCTGGAGGTGCAGACCGCGTGAGACGACGCTTCATCCAGTCCCAAACATGCTCAATGGGGGACAGATCCGGAGATCTTGCTGGCCAGGGTAGTTGACTTTCACCTTCTAGAGCACGTTGGGTGGCACGGGATACATGCGGACGTGCATTGTCCTGTTGGAACAGCAAGTTTCCTTGCCGGTCTAGGAATGGTAGAACGATGGGTTCGATGACGGTTTGGATGTACCGTGCACTATTCAGTGTCCCCTCGACGACCACCAGAGGTGTACGGCCAGTGTAGGAGATCGCTCCCCACACCATGATGCCGGGTGTTGGCCCTGTGTGCCTCGGTCGTATGCATTCCTGATTGTGGCGCTCACCTGCACGGCGCCAAACACGCATACGACCATCATTGGTACCAAGGCAGAAGCGACTCTCATCGCTGAAGACGACACGTCTCCATTCGCCCCGATATTCACGCCTGTCGCGTCACCACTGGAGGCGGGCTGCACGATGTTGGGGCGTGAGCGGAAGACGGCCTAACGGTGTGCGGGACCATACCCCAGCTTCATGGAGACGGTTGCGAATGATCCTCGCCGATACCCCAGGAGCAACAGTGTCCCTAATTTGCTGGGAAGTGGCGGTGCGGTCCCCTACGGCACTGCGTAGGATCCTACGGTCTTGACGTGCATCCGTGCGTCGCTGCGGTCCGGTCCCAGGTCGACGGGCACGTGCACCTTCCGCCGACCACTGGCGACAACATCGATGTACTGTGGAGACCTCACGCCCCACGTGTTGAGCAATTCGGCGGTACGTCCACCCGGCCTCCCGCATGCCCACTATACGCCCTCGCTCAAAGTATGTCAACTGCACATACGGTTCACGTCCACGCTGTCGCGGCATGCTACCAGTGTTAAAGACTGCGATGGAGCTCCGTATGCCACGGCAAACTGGCTGACACTGACGGCGGCGGTGCACAAATGCTGCGCAGCTAGCGCCATTCGACGGCCAACACCGCGGTTCCTGGTGTGTCCGCTGTGCCGTGCGTGTGATCATTGCTTGTACAGCCCTCTCGCAGTGTCCGGAGCAAGTATGGTGGGTCTGACACACCGGTGTCAATGTGTTCTTTTTTCCATTTCCAGGAGTGTACATGGAGCTGTAACAAATAAGTTACACATTATTATGGCAGGCCAACCGACTTTTATTGAACGCTGCACTACATTTGTTAGTGAAGTAGGTACATGAAAACAATATTCTACGTAGCCTGTAAACAACTGTCCGAACGTTGTATCAGTCGTTCCGTTCCTTGGCGATGGTAACCCGCTCCATTGTTTCGCAGTCATTCGAGAGACGTTGTGTGATCGTCCTCATGGTTGGAAAATCTCTTGCTGGCATTTGTACGCTGATGATGAGGTAAACATTACGACTAATTGCTTAATAGCTTGTCTGTCCATCTTGGGAAAGAAATATATCACTGATATGCGTATCAGGAATCCTTAAGTTTGTTGGTAGGTTTGTAAGGCACGTGGCATTAGATGTCTACGCACAGGTCATGTAATTCGCGTAAATAGCTGGCTGCTGATTTTCATACGCGTTTATGGCACCCGAAGGCGATACAGATGGGTTTGGAAGGATTTACATCAGCTGAACTTGGTCGGCGAGACATCGACTTGAGTTTGCTGTAATGCTCCTCAAACCAGTGTATTATGGTTCTCGCTCCGAGACACGGACAATTATACCGTTGAAAGACGAAATCGCCATCGGGGAAGACATCAAGCAAATGGATGCGAGTCATTCGCAGCTGTCAGCGTGTCTTCGACTATTACCACAGGTCTCATGCAAGCCCAGACGAATGTCTTCCATAGCATAATACTGCTCCCACCAGCCTGCGTCCGTGGCGCGCTGCACGTTTCACCCTGGCTGCCTCTGAGCACTACGGGACTTAACTTCTGAGATCATGAGTCCGCTAGAACTTAGAAATACTTAAACCTAACTATAACCTACGGACATCACACGCACCCATGCCCGAGGCAGGATTCGAACCTGCGACCGTTGCGGTCGCGCGGTTCCAGACTGAAGTGCCTAGAACCGCTCGGCCACACCAACCGGCCTATTCACCCTGACAACGGTGTTTTCGGAGACGATCAGTGACCTAGCGTAGCAAAACGGTGATACACATCAAGAGCCGACACGTTTCAATTGATAGACGGTCGAATCCCAATGGTTCCATGCCCGCTGCAATCGTAACTGACGATGTCACTGGGTCAACATGTGAGTTCCACAACATACGCCCGGAACACTCGTGTGTGCGCCAGCATTGTGCTTCTTCGGAAGAGATCTGTCTTACTTTACAGAGCAGACAAGCCTCCGAAACCGACTCTGTGCGAAGAGTCGTGGACGTCCAACCATTTTGCGTCCAGTGGTAGTTTCACTGCCCTTGTACCTCTTACCGTAGATGCTCACGACAGTAGCGCGCGAACATTCGACCAGCTTCGCCGTTTTCAAGATAATCGTTCACAGGCACTACATGATAATAATCTGTCCTCTGTCAAAGTCGTTTGTCTCTATGGATTTTCCCATTTTCAGGGTGATATACTGTCGGTGCCACGTGCCCTCAAAACCACAAGGCGACATCCAACGAACGTCACGGTGGGCAGTGGTCTCAATGTTTTGACTTATCAGTGTTCGTAGGAGGAAGCGATATATTCGCTGACTCTGCTTGGAACGTACAATGTCGTAAACTTAGCAATAAAGCACTTCGTGATGCACAACACCTTTCATGTGGCGGCTGTCACTGCGGTTGGCTGAGTATCTATCTGCGTGACGTTTTCGCGTGTATTAAACAAACCCATAATGAAACGTGCTGCGTTTCTGTGTATCTTTATTACTCTCTCTATCAGTCCTATCTGCTATGATCCCATACCGAAGATAAAAATTCAAGAATTGGTCGAACGAGGGTTTTGTGAGCTGCCCCCTCTCGTGGGTTGAATATACTTCCTGAAGATTCTCCAAGTGAGTCTCAATATGGCACCTGTCTCATTTACGATTAGTCTTATGTAATCATTGAACTTTCATTCGTTCCCTGTAGTTAAAGAATGTGACTTATTCCAGTGATTGTTCTGGAATCGTATAGACATACAATAACGGGTCGTTCCGCTAACTTTTGCGCAGATTTTCTTGCCCTTTTTTCCACTCACTAACAATAAGAACAGTTCGAACCTCTAACGCTCTACGGTACATCGCTGCAAGTGCAGATGTGTACTCTTTCGCATTCTCTATGTAAAATCGTGTAGGTATCGCATCAGACTCAGTTGCTAAATTTTAAAGAATTGGCTCGTTGTGTTGTAGGAACCAGTACTGCGAGTCCATAAATTAAGTCATATAATTTTCTGGAATACCGACAAGTTCATAAAAATCCTCCTGAAATTTTGCTGTAATATTTATAAGTAGATTTTTTCTTGGACCAATGTTTCTTTCATATAGTGAAGGACCATAAACATTTGCTTCTGACAGAAAACACGTGTAGGACAATACGAATATCGTCTAATGACAATAGCTGTAAAAGACAATCTTTTGAGCATTTCAGGTGTAAGAGCTACAGTAACGTTGCGATGGCTAGCTATTAATTAATGAGGACCGGTGCATACGCGACGTAAATCAGCGCTCCATGCGAAGCAATACACGTATCGAGGTAAGGGTAAACAAATCGTGTTTGCTTGCCCGCTGAACGACGTTTTTTTTTTCTAAGATAAATGTGTGCAAACCTGTTTGCAGACAGCAGGTAACTACGACGCACGTAGATTCTTTGATTTAGGTGATTCTTGGAGTGTATATCATAGACGTAAAAAATGGAACATGTCCTGTTTGTAACGTATAGACACTAGATGGAATAAAATATTATAATGATGATTATATAACGTCACGTTTTAAGTATCTCCTCCCTCACCACTCTTCCGTCCCTCCCCCCGCCTCATGTTCCCCTTCATGGATGGCTTTATCTTATTTGTGTTAATTCAGGAGTTACATTTTCATCGATGTTTATTTGTGGTTAACTTAACGTTGGCTGATACCCCACGAACAATAAAAAACGTGTTCCCTGTTCGAATTTACATCCGGCTCGCTCACTGAGTGACGTATCTATTCAGTATCATTTCAGGAAAGTCAGATCATTAGTGGGTGTTGTTTAGTAGTAAATGTCATATTAAAACTATATCGTCGATGCTCTCCTTGCAACTGAATTCCGAATGTCATTGGATTATAACATCTTCCTGCAGTGTTGAACTTTAAATTAGAGATGTTTATTCTCATCTTACAAGGCAGCGTTCAAAATTACTAAAAACATGAACATCATAAATATTCACATGTATCTGTGCCTTAAGACGCTGACAGAGACCTGCGAAAATTTCATAAAACTATGTTCTCCTAGTTGATTACATTGTAGGTAGTAGGTACATGTAAAGAGCTGACATTGGTAAGTTTGGTGATTAACCCACATAGTTTTGCAGCAATTCTAAATATTCAGTTTATTGAAGTATCATCACAATTACACACAATTATTTTTATTATTGACTAGTTTCAAACTTTTGCGTTCATTTTCATAACAATATACTGGAATGTGCAGTGTTAATAAAAACATGAAATTCAACATGAAGGGGCAGAGGAAAAAGAGGGAAGCCCCTTTTTCTGGAAATTGAATTATTGCTACAGCTCGATTCAGACTGAGCATATGCATCTTCTGAGAGGCTGAAACTGAAAAAAAGAGATATTAGCATTCACAGTTTCACAAGCTGCGACATCGTCGCGAATAAAACAGTGACCCGTATATACAATGAGTTTCCTTTAATTTACGTCTATGGTCACAAACTTTTCGTTAACAAATGGTTCAAATGGCTCTGAGCACTATGGCACTGAACATCTGAGGTCATCAGTCCCCTAGAACTTAGAACTACTTAAACCTAACTAACCTAAGGACATCACATACATCCATGCCCGAGGCAGGATTCAAACCTGCGACAGTAGCGGTCGCGCGGTTCCAGACTGAAGCGCCTGGAACCGCTCGGCCACTCTAGCAATATTGAGAAATAACAAGGTAAGTCAGTTTTCCAGAGGAAACAAGCAAACAAGTCAGCGGTGACTCGGCTGACCACGAGAGGGCAGAGTAAACAATTTTGATACAACATGCCCTCTCCCTCCCCCAAGTAAAAAGAAAAACAAAAAAAAACGAGAAGAAGGTGACTGTCCGCATACACTTTGACGAAAAAAATTGTCTGTGCCTTATATAACAACCAGTGACGTTTACTCTAAGCAGTAACTTTCGATTTATTCGTGTAATATCAAGTTCGTTCAACAAGTGATTTTTTTTTGTTTTTACGTTTATGCTGAATGCATTACGGAAAAGGGCGTATATGAAGGGACGTCATTCCTTTTTAATTTCGTAACTCATGCCTTGGAAGAGGATATTGGAGAGCTCTATACAAGGTTTCTTAGGTGCATCGGTCACTATTCAGAGATAGCACAGGAACGATCATTTGAAGTGAAAATGTCTAATAAACATGGGAAAAAACGCCGTCCTTAAGAGCTATGAACCCTTCTTCGTCTTCGAAACTGTAGAACATATCTTTTCTACAACAAGCTCTTTGCTTTTGATTTGATGAGAGGAAATAATATGGACCAAAACAAGAAAAATTGTCTTTTAAACACGGGTTCAAAAATTCGTATCTTAAGAACGCGGAACACTTCATTAGGAGAGATGTGTTTCACAATGCTTGAGATGAACAAGTGTTCATAATTCTTAAGGTGCACATTTTAGAGCTCACGTTTATTAGAATTTTTTCTTTCCTGTCATATTGAACATCCCTCCTCAGATATCCTGTATGTTTTATGTTTCTGATGACGGTCGAAATAAAAAATTCACCGTCTTCCACTCAATTATTCTGTAACTCTTAATCACATTAGTGGTCTGAAGAAGATCAAAATCACATTCTCTGTGCACGGCCATGGAAGCACCACAAAATTTAGAGAAAATGACAGAAGCATCCAGATGTAAGCAATCTCCTGCTACTGTGGTCAGCGTTAATCAAGAAAAGGGAAACGCTGTTTGGTTCTAAGTCCGCTGCAGAATGTCCTTTCAAAGCTATTTAGATAATATCACCTGAATGCAGCTACTGCCGTATGCTGAAATATCAAACGACTTATAACGAAGAATGCAAAGTGGCGACGCAAGGACATCATAAGAATATCAACCAATGGATGGGCTGTTTGAACCTCCCCTATCTGCTAGTGGTGATATAATTCGTCACTCGTCTAGTGCACAAGTCTTGCCGCTATCCTCTGTTTGCTATAATCTAACTCTAACAATTCCGTTCTTTATTCTATCTTGCTTAGAATTTTCACGCCATAATATACACTACTGGCCATTAAAATTGCTACACCAAGGAGAAATCCAGATGGTTAACGGGTATTCATTGGACAAATATATTGTACTTCATCTGACATGTGATTACATTTTCACACAATTTGGGTGCATAGATCCTGAGAAATAAGTACCCAGACAACAACCTCTGGCCGTAATAACGGTCTTGATACGCCTGGGCATTGAGTCAAACAGAGCTTGGATGGCGTGTACAGGTACAACTGCCCATGCAGCTTCAATACGATACCACAGTTCATCAAGAGCAGTGACTGGCCTATTGTGACGAGCCAGTTGCTTGGCCACCATTTACCAGACTTTTTCAGTTGGTGAGAGATCTGGAGAACGTGCTGGCCAGGACAGCAGTCGAAATTTTCTGTATCCAGAAAGGCCCGTACAGAACCTGCAATATGCGGTCGTGCATTATCCTGCTGAAATTTAGGGTTTCGCAGGGATCGAATGAAAGGTAGATCCACAGGTCGTAACACATCTGAAATGTAACGTCCACTGTTCAAAGTACCGTCAATGCGAACAAGAGGTGACCGAGATGTGTAACCAATGGCACCACATACTATCACGCCGGGTGATACGCCAGTATGGCGATGACGAACACACGCTTTCAATGTGCGTTCACCGCGATGTCGTCAAACACGGATGCGACCATCATGATGCTGTAAACAGAACCTGGATTCATCCGAAAAAATTACGTTTTGCCATTCGTACTCCCAAGTTCGTCGTTGATACAGTTTCGCAGGCGCTCCTGTCTGTGATGCAGCGTCAAGGGTAACCGAAGCCATGTTCTCCGAGCTGATAGTCCATGCTGTGCAAACGTCGTCGAACTATTCGTGCAGATGTCTGTTGTCTTGCAAACTTCTCCATCTTTTGACTCAGGGATCGAGACGTGGCTGCACGATCCGTTACAGCCATGCGGAAAAGATGCCTGTCATGTCGAGTGCTAGTGGCACGAGGCCGTTGGGATCCAACACGGCGTTCCGTATTACCCTCCTGAACCCACCGATTCCATATTCTGCTAACAGTTATTGGATCTCCAACAACGAGAGCAGCAATGTCGCGATACGATATACCACAATCGCGGTAGGCCACAATCCGACCTTTATCAAAGTCGGAAACGTGACGGTACGCATTTCTCCTCCTTACACAAGGCATCACAACAACGTTTCACCAGTCAACGCCGGTCAACTGCTGTTTGTGAATGAGAAATCGGTTGGAAAAGTTCCTCATGTCAGCACGTTTTAGGTGTCGCCACGGGCGCCAACCATGTGTGAATGCTCTTAAACGTTAATAATTTGCATATCACAGCATCTTCTTCCTGTCGGTTAAATTTCGCGTCTGTAGCGGGCCATCTTCTTGGTGTAGCAATTTTAATGGCCAGGAGTGTACATGTTTGCATAGCCTGATTAAGTTTTTCCATCCTGGTGCTGCGTAGTTCTACAGTTGGCTACACCACAGGTAAATATGAGTGATCACTGTAGCATCACAACCATAATTATGTATATTCGCCATTATTTGTGAATTATTGTGTTTGTTTTGCTTGACTCGTCTGTTTCTTGCTTCTTGCAGAGAAATGTTTGATTACATTTTGAGAAACTGCTACATCTTGGGAACACTCCAACAACGCCAATTCCACATTCGATACAAACAGTATTTTTAATTTATGAAATAAAACGTCTTGTATGTTATTATATATTGATATCATCACAGTTCAAATATTACAAACGATTTTTATCGAGTTTCATAAAAACTGACTTACCTAATTCTTTCCTCTGGCCCTTCAAATGTTAAACTGCATAGGAGAGTGCAACATTGGTAGGCACACATTACTACAGTGCAAAACCTCAGTTCTGACTTCTCTACTTTTCTAATGTCAGGCTGTACATAATTCCAAACGAACGTTCAAAAAATCTGATCACCCAGTGGTTGATTGTGGGCTGCCGGCCGGAATGGCGGAGCGGTTCTAGGCGCTTCAGTCTGGAACCGCACGAGCGCTACGGTCGCAGGTTCGAATCCTGCCTCGGGCATGGATGTGCGTGATATCCTTAGCTTAGGTAGGTTTAAGTAGTTCTAAGTTCTAGGGGACATATGACCTCAGCTGTTAAGTCCCATAGTGCTCAGAGCCATTTGAATCATTTTTGATTGTGGGCTAATATAATTCCAAAGGCACAATCAAAACTCGACAGACGTCTTTAGTTGTTTATATTAAAGTTTGAGTGATTCGTGATCACTGTCTTTGCACAGATTATAAAGTTAAAACGGAGTACGTAGATACTGTATTGACAAGAATCAAAGATTTGTTTGCATTCTTTTATAAAATGTTGATATGCTTAGACATAAGCTCCTAGAATAATGTGTTGTACTCATTTATTACAAAGAGCAAATAATTACGGTACTTAAATTCGGACTGTTCATTCACGAATTTGTCAGCTGCTCTATGTTTAGTTTATATAGTTTCCATTTCTCAACTATGCCGTGTTTAGTTCCTTCAGGAGCTACTTGTAAAATTTTGATAGTATTTTCAATACTACATGTTGCATGTTTCGTGCTTAGCAAATGACAGCCAAATGCAGTCTTGTACTATGGACTGATATGTTCCTCGTACCTAGTTATAAAATTTCGACGAGCGTAGCCTGTGCAAAAATGATCACATGTTTCACATCAAAATTTATACATAGCAGTCGCATATTGCTTTCTACTCATTTTTTCATTCTTCTGTAATTTTCTGTGAGAGCTTAAACCTTATTAGGACTGCTGACGAAAATGCTGTTTTGTGCTTCTTAGGCAAACTGCGCTCTAACTTTTCCATAATACGGCCACAACAGTTTAGTGTAATAAACGTTTTTCTTTGTATGGGTTTCTGTGAATTTGTGTAATAAACGTTTTTCTTTGTATGGGTTTCTGTGAATTTGTGTTTTTTGTGAATCTGTGTAACTAACCCTCCATTGAAACCATTGGCTACTGTTACTTCTTTGAGGACGCGAACTCACATTCTAATCGTGCTTCATCTAAATAAAGCTTACATGTGCGGTATATCTGATTCATCCCCTATTACTGAATCTCAATAGGTGGGTTTTCGATAAATAAGAAAGTTCTACTTATCTTCCGCCCTTTTTACTGTCAAGTCTAAGAAATTTAAATCCTCTTCGGACATTTTTCTATAGCGTTTTTAATACTATGCTAGCTAAAAGTCATATGGAAGACGTGGTCAAAATTATCCTGTCTTTGTACCGCCTGCATGGAGTGTGTACATGATAACTTTCTCTGTCAAAAATGCGTCGTTCTGGAATACCGTCGTCTTTATATTATTGATAAATATGTCTCGTAATAACCCAGAAAGAAACAGACCAACCGACAATAACCGAACCATGCATCTGTTGCTACACTTTAGCACCAAATTCAAAGTAATTATAACTCAGTTCAAATTCCAATTTTTAAAGAAGTTCTGTTAGTTCACCTTTTCCATTGGTGCCACTGTGTACTACATTTATTCTCATTACTTTAAAGGTTTATTTATTGGTACGTTAGTACATAGGTTTAAGACATGAAATTAAGTTAGTAATATGCCATCACTGATCAGCAGATCCTTAACTTCATCAACAAAAACTGCACTACTGAGTACATAGTAATTAGCTGTAAATTCGTATTAGCTGCTAGTTTTTCAGTCCGCAGCTCGTGGTCGTGCGGTAGCGTTCTCGCTTCCCGCGCCCGGGTTCCTGGGTTCGATTCCCGGCGGCGTCAGGGATTTTCTCTGCCTCGTGATGACTGGGTGTTGTGTAATGTCCTTAGGTTAGTTAGGTTTAAGTACTTCTAAGTTCTAGGGGACTGATGACCATAGATGTTAAGTCCCATAGTGGTCGGAGTCATTTGACTCATTTTTTGCTAGTTTTTCATACAGAAACATATTTAATTCTATCATCGAAGCATCTCTTCCAACACTAATAATATACCTGCTTTTGTTTTCTTTATGCAAGTTGATTAAGGCATTAACCAGCAGCGGTTCGGGATTCGTGACAATTACTCTGGGTTTCCCATGGGGAAGTGACAAAAATTGCGTTGTGGCAAAATTTTTTCTTCAGGATGGCTTGAAATGATTTAGCAATATATCAGTCTACTTCTAAAATGTCATTCACTTCAAAAAAAGGAAAAAAAACCTCTTGCACTTGCACCTTTGCAAAGGTCCCGAGTTCGAGTCTCGGTCCGGCACACAGTTTTAATCTGCCAGGAAGTTTCATATCAGCGCACACTCCACTGAAGAGTGAATATCTCATTATACAATTTGTGCATGAACAAAGAGGGACTAATAAGAGTCGAAGACGAAGAGCGAAGTGCTCGGGTTATAAAGAGTGCAAGACAGGGATGTAGTCTCTCGCCCCTACTGTTCAGTCTATATATAGAAGAAGGAATGACAGAAATAAAAGAAAGGTTCCAGAGTGGAATTAAAATTCAAGGTGAAAGGATACCAATGATGAGATTCGCTGATGACATTGCTATCCTCATTGAAAGCGAAGAAGAATTACAGGATCTGCTGAAAGGAGTGAACAGTCTAATGAGTACAGAATAGAGAATGATAATAAATCGAAGGAAAACAAAAGGAACGAGAAGCAGCAGATATGAGAACAGTGAGAAACTAAACATTAGTACTGTTATCACGAAATGGATGAAGTTAAGGAATTCTGCCACCTAGGCAGCAAAACAGCCCATGACGGACGGAGTAAGGAGGACATCGAAAGCAGACTAGCACTGGTAAAAAGTGCGTCCCTGGCCGAGAGAAGTCTCTTAGTATCAAACACAGTCCTTAATTCGAGGACGAAATTTCTGAGAATGTGCGTTTGAATCATAGTAATGTATGGTGGTGAAACATGGACTGTGGGAAAACCGGAAAAGAAGAGACTCGAAGCATTTAAGATGTGGTGCTACAGAAGAATGTTGAAAATTATATGGACCGATAAATTAAGGAGTGAGGAGGATCTCCGCAGAATCGATGAAAGGACATATGGGAAACGCTGACAAGGAGAAAGGACAGAATGGGAGTCCATCAGTTTCTACATCTACATCTACATCCATACTCCGCAGGCCACCTGACGGTGTGTGGCAGAGGGTACCCTGAGTACCTCTATCGGTTCTCCCTTCTATTCCAGTCTCGTATTGTACGTGGAAAGAAGGATTGTCGGTCTGCTTCTGTGTGGGCTCTAATCTCTCTGATTTTATCCTCATGGTCTCTTCGCGAGATATACGTAGGAGGGAGCAATATACTGCTTGACTCTTCGTTGAAGGTATGTTCTCGAAACTTTAACAAAAGCCCGTACCGAGCTACTGAGCGTCTATCCTGCAGAGTCTTCCACTGGAGTTTATCTATCATCTCCGTAACGCTTTCGCAATTACTAAATGGTCCTGTAACGAAGCGCGCTGCTCTCCGTTGGATCTTCTCTATCTCTTCTATCAACCCTACCTGGTGCGGATCCCACACTGCTGAGCAGTATTCAAGCATTGGGCGAACAAGAGTACTGTAACCTACTTCCTTTGTTGTCGGATTGCATTTCCTTAGGATTCTTCCAATGAATCTCAGTCTGGCATCTGCTTTACCTACGATCAACTTTATATGATCATTCCATTTTAAATCACTCCTAATGAGTACTCCCAGATAATTTATGCAATTAACTGCTTCCAGTTGCTGACATGCTATTTTGTAGCTAAATGATAAGGGAATTATCTTTCTAAGTATTCGCATCACATTACACTTGTCTACATTGAGATTCAATTGCCATTCCGTGCACCATGCGTCAATTCGCTGCAGATCCTCCTGCATTTCAGTACAATTTTCCATTGTTGCAACCTCTCGATACACCACAGCATCATCTGCAAAAAGCCTCAGTGAACTTCCGATGTCATCCACCAGGTCATTTATGTATATTGTGAATAGCAACGGTCCTATGACACTCCCCTGCGGCACACCTGAAATCACTCTTACTTCGGAAGACTTCTCTCCATTGAGAATGACATGCTGCGTTCTTTTATTTAGGAACTCGTCAATCCAATCACACAATTGATCTGATAGTCCGTATGCTCTTACTTTGTTCATTAAACGACTGTGGGGAACTGTGTCAAACGCCTTGCGGAAGTCAAGAAACACGGCATCTACCTGTGAACCCGTGTCTAAGGCCCTCTGAGTCTCGTGGACGAATAGCGCGAGCTGGGTTTCACACTACCGTCTTTTTCGAAACCCATGCTGATTCCTACAGAGTAGATTTCTAGTCTCCAGAAAAGACATTATACTCGAACATTATACGTGTTCCAAAATTCTACAACTGATCGACGTTAGAGATATAGGTCTATAGTTCTGCACATCTGTTCGACGTCCCTTCTTGAAAACGGGGATGACCTGTGCCCTTTTCCAATCCTTTGGAACGCTTCGCTCTTCTAGAGACCTACGGTACACCGCTGCAAGAAGGGGGGCAAGTTCCTTCGCGTACTCTGTGTAAAATCGAACTGGTATTCCATCAGGACCAGCGGCCTTTCCTCTTTTGAGCGATTTTAATTGTTTCTCTATCCCTCTGTCGTCTACTTCGATATCTACCATTTTGTCAACTGTGCGACAATCTAGAGAAGGAAGCACAGTGCAGTCTTCCTCTGTGAAACAGCTTTGGAAGAAGACATTTAGTAATTCGGCCTTTAGTCTGTCATCCTCTGTTTCAGTACCATTTTGGTCACAGAGTGTCTGGACATTTTGTTTTGATACACCTACCGCTTTGACATAGGACCAAAATGTCTTAGGATTTTCTGCCAAGTCAGTACATAGAACTTTACTTTCGAATTCATTGAAAGCCTCTAGCATAGCCCTCCTCACACTGCATTTCGCTTCGCGTAATTTTTGTTTGTCTGCAAGGCTTTGGCTATGTTTATGTTTGCTGTGAAGTTCCCTTTGCTTCCGCAGCAGTTTTCTAACTCGGTTGTTGTACCACGGTGGCTCTTTCCCATCTCTTACGATCTTGCTTGGCACATACTCATCTAACGCATATTGTACCATGGTTTTGAACTTGGTCCACTGATCGTCAACTCTGTCTGTACTTGAGACAAAACTTTTGTGTTGAGCCACCAAGTACTCTGAAATCTGCTTTTTGTCACTTTTGCTAAACAGAAAAATCTTCCTACCTTTTTTAATATTTCTATTTACGGCTGAAATCATCGATGCAGTATCCGCTTTATGATCGCTGATTACCTGTTCTGCATTAACTGATTCAAATAGTTCAGGTCTGTTTGTCACCAGAAGGTCTAATATGTTATCGCCACGAGTCGGTTTTCTGTTTAACTGCTCAAGGTAGTTTTCAGATAAAGCACTTAAAAATATTTCACTGGATTCTTTGTCCCTGCCACCCGTTATGAATGTTTGAGTCTCCCAGTCTATATCCGGCAAATTAAAATCTCCACCCAGAACTATAACATGGTGGGGAAATCTACTCGAAATATTTTCCAAATTATTCTTCAGCTGCTGAGCCACAACAGCTGCTGAGCCCGGGGGCCTATAGAGACATCCAATTACCATGTCTGAGCCTTCTTTAACCGTGACCTTCACCCAAATCATTTCACAATTCGAATCTCCGTCAATTTCCTTCGATACAATTGCACTTCTTATCGCTATAAACACGCCTCCCCCATCACTGTCCAGCCTATCTCTGCGGTATACATTCCAATCCGAGTTTAGGATTTCATTACTGTTTACGTCTGGTTTCAGCCAATTTTCTGTTCCTAGTACTATATGGGCGTTGTGACCGTTTATTAATGAGAGCAGTTCTGGGACCTTTCTATAGACGCTCCTGCAGTTTACTATAAGCACATTAATATTGTTATTCCTTGTTGCATTTTGCCTACTCCTGCCTTGCCGCGTCTCAGGAGGCGTCTTGTCGGGCCTACGGAGGGAATTCTCTAACCTAAAAGAACCCCATGTGCACTCCACACGTACTCCGCTACCCTCGTAGCCGCTTCCGGCGTGTAGTGCACGCCTGACCTATTCAGGGGGACCCTACATTTCTCCACCCGATAGCGGAGGTCGAGAAATTTGCACCCCAGCTTTCCGCAGAATCGTCTGAGCCTCTGGTTTAAGCTTTCCACTCGGCTCCAAACCAGAGGACCGCGATCGGTTCTGGGAACGATACTACAAATAGTTAGCTCAGATTCCACCCCGCGAGCGAGGCTTTCCGCCTTCACCAATTCCGCCAACCGCCTGTACGAACTGAGGATGACCTCTGAACCCAGACGGCAGGAGTAATTGGTGCCGACATGAGCAACAGTTTGCAGTCGGGTGCACCCAGAGCTCTCTATCGCCGCCGGTAGGGCCTCCTCCACATCTCGGATGAGACCCCCCGGCAAGCAGACAGAGTGAACACTGGCCTTCTTCCCCGACCTTTCCGCTATTTCCCTAAGGGGCCCCATCACCCGCCTAACGTTGGAGCTCCCAACAACTAATAAACCCCTCCCCCCATGTGCCTGCTCGGACCTTGCTGAAGGAGCAGCCACATGTCCACTCACAGGCAGAGCGGGCGATGCCACACGGCCAGCCTCCACATTGACCCTCCGCCTCGTGCGCCGCGAACGCCGCTGAACCCGCCACTCCCCTTGGGGAGAGGGTGGCCCAACCGCGCCCGGTACCCGCGAAGATGTCTCGACAGCAGGGACAGTGGGTGAAGCATTTAACACCTGGGGTGTACCTTGCGAAGCACCAGACTCCCCACTGCCGCTACACTCCGAGGCAGCAGCCTGAAGACGGCTGACCGCGGCCATCAACACGCTCAGCTGTTCGCGAAGAGTGGCCAGCTCCTCCTGCGTCCGTACACAGCAGCCACACATCTTATCCATCCTAAGAAATCAATTTACTATAGAGTGTTAATAAACTTTTAAATAGACTGCTAATTCACTAAAGGCTGTTGATTATTGACTAAACTGTGATTGCTAGCCACTTCTTGTAGAAAACAAGGAAAATAGCACTACCTGTCTCTGGACTGTATTCAAAACAAACACTAGCACTACTAGCACTATGGCTGACTAAAGGGACTCTCTGACTGTATTCTAAACAAACACAAGATCTATGGAACACTTAATAGCACTCGACTATTAAAGCTTCCTAAAAGCAAAAACACGCAGAAGAAGAAGTGACAAGTAAGAAAAATACAGTTAATACTTAATTTAAGGTAGCTCGCTGCACAGCAGACGTGAAGCAGACGGCGGTTAGGGCGAAACTGACACTTCTGGCACTATGGCTGACTAAAGGGACTCTCTGACTGTATTCAAAACAAACACGAAACCTATGGAACACTTAATAGCACTCGACTATTAAGGCTTCCTAAAAGCAAAAACACACAGAAGAAGAAGTGACAGTAAGAAAAATACAGATAATACTTAAATTAAGGTAGCTCGCTGCACAGCAGACGTGAAGCAGACGGCGGTTAGGTCGACACTGGGGATAACTTCATGGTACTAGAGGGAGCTGTAGAGGGTAAAAAATGTAGAGGAAGAAAGAGATTGGAATAGATCCAGCAAATAATTGAGGACGTAGGCTGCTACTCCGAGACGAAGAGGTTGGCACGGGACGCAGGAGAAGAATTCACGGAGGTCCGCGTCAAACCAGTCAGAAGAATGATGACTCACAAAAAAAAAAAAAGTTTGCGATTGCGTCAAAGATAATCATAGTAAAAATGATAATCACTTGTGTGTAGCATTACACTGTACATAACGATGCAATTTCCACTCTCTCGGTTATAGTGTGAATGATATTCTGTGTTGAACTAGACATGTCCAGGCTGGGGTTACAACAGGTCGTGCACAACCTACTGGTGGTACATTGGAGGTAGCCTCTGACGTCCGTTGCAGATGATCTGTGATCGGCGTCGGAGTGGGTCTGCGTAGATGAATCTGTACCAGTTTAAGGTGCGTAAAAGCTGGTGACAGCGACGTAGGTTGGTGTACCCCTCAGATCCATTTTTAATGACTTGTCCTCTCTATTGATGGCATGGTAAAGTCAATTATAGTGTGGCGGGAGTAGCTTGTGTACTGCGTCATGCCGTACGAAGACATAATGGCACTCCCGTAGCTCGTCAAAAACAAAAGGCCGAAGTCTGAGTGATCAATGCAGATGTCTGGCACGTTGGGTAAGGACTTTCCGGACAGACGTATCGACTGGCCATAAAAAAGTTCTGCAACCATGGCTCTCAGGTCTTCTTTCAGCGACGAACTGAGACTCGGGAGGACGATGGGCAATGGTTCTAGGCGCCGCTGTGAGCCTTGATATCGAAGCGACACTTTTAGTTGGCGGTGCATGCGTTCAACAAAACCATTCACTGCTGGCTGGTAAACTGTAGTTCTAATCTGCTTCATACTGAGTAGGACGTTGACTGAACAAGATATGATTGAGATTGTCTACTTTGCTCTGCTGTATTTCGTAGAGGCACAACGAAACGGGAGATCCACACGCGGAAGAAAGTAGTCGCAACAATTTGGGCGGTGTGTCAGCGTTCTAGAACGCTTCTGGCCAGATCAACTGAGTTTTAATCTATGACAGAATATTATAAAAGACTGAAGAAAGTTTAGAAATATTAAACACTTGGCGTGTATAAATTATAACATGGAACATGCAATCACATTTGTAAAGGCCAAACTGGTCGAAATTTTCTAACAAGGTACGAGGGACTTATGAACCTTAACAACAAGATTGCTTTTGGCCATCATTTGCGAAGCATTAAACCTGTAATTGGTAGTACTGAAAACACTATCAAAATTTTACAAATAGCTCATAAAGGAATGAAATTGGGTGTACTTGCGGAGTGGGAAATACACAAACGGAAGATAATGGAAATGGACAAATTGATGAATGAACAATCCATATTAAGTAAACTACGTTTTGGTTTTTTAAAAAATAAATATGATCCATTACACCAGCAGCTGATGGTCATTCATTTCAGTATTTTATAAAAATAATGCAATAATGTCTGAGATCATTACCAATACAGTATCATTGTGTTTCGTTTTAAATTTATAATCTCTGCAGAGGTAGTGCACATGAATGCATAATAAACAACTGACGGGCCTATCTGTCAGATTTTGAATTTAGGAATTTCTAAAGATACCTTTCGAATTTGGTCTGTGTCATTGGGATTACATTACAATCAAATCTTATTTCTTATATTGATCCAATGTATGAATGTTGCATTAAAATTATGTACAGCCAAAGATTATATAAGCAGGTCTGTCAAAACCGATATATTACTCTATTGTAATCTGTTGTTGTTGTGGTCTTCAGTCCAGAGACTGGTTTGATGCAGCTCTCCATGCTACTCTATCCTGTGCAAGCTTCTTCATCTCCCAGTAACTACTGCAGCCTACATCCTTCTGAATCTGCTTAGTGTACTCATCTCTTGGTCTCCCTCTACGATTTTTACCCTCCACGCTGCCCTCCAGTACTAAATTTGTGATCCCTTGATGCCTCAGAACGTCTCCTACCAACCGATCCCTTCTTCTTGTCAAGTTGTGCCACAAACTTCTCTTCTCCCCAATCCTATTCAGTACTTCCTCATTAGTTACGTGATCTACCCATATAATCTTCAGCATTCTTCTGTAGCACCACATTTCAAAGGCTTCAATTCTCTTCTTGTCCAAACTATTTATCGTATATGTTTCACTTCCATACATGGTTACACTCCATACAAATACTTTCAGAAACGATTTCCTGACATTTAGATCTATACTCGATGTTAACAAATTTTTCTTCTTCAGAAACGCTTTCCTTGCTATTGCCAGTCTACATTTTATATCCTCTCTACTTCGACCATCATCAGTTACTTTGCTCCCCAAATAGATAAACTCCTCTACTACTTTAAGTGTCTCATTTCCTAATCTAGTTACCTCTGCATCGCCCGGCTTAATTCGACTACATTCCATTATCCTCATTTTGCTTTATTGTAATCTATGCATACAAAATCTTGAGACCTGTTACACAGTTTAACACTTTTTATTTTATGTTTTTATTAATACTGTGCCTTCTAATGTAGGTAAAGCTTTCAGAATGAATGCAATCCTTGGAAAGAGTTCACCAATAGGAAGAATTGTACGTAATTGTGACGTAAATCTTTATACATTATAAAGAAATGAGTTGATCGTCCTTACAACAAAGCGATGTTAGAATTGCATCGATTTTAAATTTTCTTTGGTAATAAACAGTGCTTAGATTTCTCCACTCCTCACGACTCTGCATCACCCCTTCACACCAGTCCCCTCCATCTGCAATACAGGGAACACACTTCCTTGATAGGACCGGTAATTTTATCTGTTGTAATACTGATTACGGATACTTTTTTAGAACGTCGCTGTTGACAGGTAAATTGAAGAGTGAATAATTTAATTGACTTTTTTTAAGAACTTATTCTGAAAGTATATTTTCCTTTTGTGAGTCTTGAAAAATTCCGTCAAGTTCTATCTAGCCAAATGTATCTTTCGGTGGATAAAACAATTTTGTGTTTGGAGCTGCGCCAGTTGAGGTAAAATATTACTACTTCCGATAGCTGTGATAGCCAGCATCCTCTAAAGGTAAGACTCCAACTGGCAGAATAGGTAAGGAGGTCATCTTGCTCAAGGCAACCGAGTTCTAAACGTAATAGCAGTAGAAAGGGTGGGGCGGAAACAAAAGCACATGACTACACATCTCAGTGCTGAGAAGCTTTTTGAATACAGTCCGCGACTTTCCTCGCCCTAATCTCAGACGTTCGAGATGCAACACAACTATAACAAGAAATGGGAGGCCTAATTCTTTTTGTGATATGTAATATTTCCTGGTTTTGTCTTTTGGCACTAAATTTTAGTTTCTGAGTTAGTTGTGCCTTCCAAGGCCATCGAACATCATGAAACTTTATGGCTCCAGAGACCTTACCAAGCCTTAGACATCTGTGATGTATAAATGAAGACTGAAGTGACAAATGCCCAGTTGTACCCAGCCGGGATTCGAACCCAGGTGTCCTGTCTTCTAGGCAGCTCTGCTAATCTCTCTGCCATCCCGGCACAGCGGCGAACATGGTATGGATTCGACAAGTCCTTTCGGGAGGTATGTGGCACCAGGTGTGTAGGCACAGGTAACATATCTCCTGTAAATTACAAACTGGTGGTTTGTGTACACTGAGCTGCCACTGATACCATTCCAGATCCGTTCTGTTGGGGTCGGATCAGGCGAATTTGGTGTCCAAGACATCAACGAGGGTTCACTATTACTCTGCTGAAACCACTATAACATGATTCTGACTCTCTGACATGGATAGTTATCTTTCTACAATATGCTACCGACGTCATGGAAGACATCAATGTGCATTCGATTACTACTACAGGTAGCATGGAACCCAAGATAAACGTCTCCAGTAGCATAATATTGTCCTCTCTGTCCTGGTGTCTTTGATTACTTCCACATGTCGCTTGGAAGCTAAGATAAATGTAGCATAATATTGCTCTCATTGCTGTCTCCAGTAGCCATTTACCTGGATGACTGCGTGTCCATACATGACAGTCGGCCTGGTGTAAAAATAAATGCGGTTCATCTGACTACATGAGACATTTCCATTGATTCACAGTGCATTCTCGATTATCCCATTCCCACCGCAATCGTAATAAACTATTTTGAAGGGTGAACGTGGGACACGTAATGTGAGCTGGACAGTGTCCTCCAAAACATTTGTGCCCGCACAAGTTGTGTAGTCCAGCTCCTCGTCAAATCTACAGCACACCGCAGCCTATCTCGCTTTACAAAGCAAGCAACGCACCAGCCTCCACGTTCTTTGATGAAGTGCTTGAGCCCAGCACACTGCTGCATACCTGTGATTTCGCCATCGTTGAACTTATTGCCAGATACCTCACGACGGAGCTACGTGAAGAGGCGATCCGGTTCGCCATTTCCGAGCTGCTACTTTCCGGGCGGCCGACCATAACAATGGACCCATTGCCAATTTACTTACGTCAGTGTGTTTAGCAATTTACTGCCAATTTCGCCGTTGAATGATATCTCATTCGTCTCTGTTCCACTTATAATCTTTCCTCAGCGCGTTACATTCAGACAACGCCAGGTGGCGTCCAGTGCTCTGACGGGCTGTGGTTATAATGTTTTGCCTGACCAGTGCAAGTTACGCTGTGTTTTATTTTACTTGTAGGAATTAATACATATTTCTTTTGTAAGTGAATCAGCCCCTTACGCTTTTGGTGACCCAGACACATGCAGTCTAACGTGTGCTGTGGGTGTGGAACGTCAGATGCGTTTTAACGGGCCGTCCTGTCATTGGTTTGCGCGCAACTCACGCTCGCCAGCAATGGTCAGCCCCGCAGCGCACTTCGTCCTAATTCCTTTGCTTCCGGCAGCGCTCACGCCTGTCCCGTTAAGGCAGGCGAATATCTCTCGCTCCAAAAAAACGCCTAGCTGAGCCGCGTGCGGTGAACGGGTTTATCACGCGCGGAATATTATTTATCACTCCATTGTGCGCGCGCCGGCGCAGATAGAATCGCGGGCGCCATTGTCTGGGCGGCGCGTTCGCTGCCGGTGTTGCTGCTCGTTACCTAACTGTGGGCGGCGTCTACTGTCTACTGTCTACGGCGCCGCCGCCAGCGCCCGGTGTCTGCAAGGTGCCGGCTACCGGCCGCTGACACACTTGCCGGACGCAGTCGCGCCACAAAAAGCCTGACGCGGGTTTTCGGTGCTCGCATCTCGTAAAGATGCGAAAAATACGACGACTTCTCCTCGTAATATCTGCAAGTGCCGGCGATATACGGCGGTTTCCACACAGGTACCATTCACCGCGACCCTTCATAAAGCTACTGATTTCGTATTAACCGCAGCCACAATTGATCTTGTGCGACGTGCAGTGGGCAACTGGCCCTTTACATTAACAAATATAATGGGGGTAAACAACTGAGAATACACTATATTATATGATTACACTACCAATCGATCACGTGATTACAACGGTTAAATTACAGTAGTTGGACAAAAATACGGAATCACCACGTGAAATGACTGCTTGAACATAAATCCAGTCGCAGTCCGAGCCTGCAGGCTGCACTCCTCTATTTCGCCACGAACAGCGTCTGTGCAACATCCTCAATACGTCGCAATTGTCAGTTGTGGTCAGAACGGCGTTCTGTGTAATTATGAGGGCATTATGACGGAGCTAAGTGAATTAGTATTTGGGAAAATTATTGGTGCTCGTATGGTGGGTGGTTCCGCAACCAGGGTAGCCGATGTTATAACACTACCGTCGGCTACTATTATACTATAACCGCAAAGCTAGAGGCAGTTCGCATAATGAAATTATATTTATTAAAGCAATTACAGTATAAAGAAGCAGAATAGTGTTACCGTCTGAAAGGAATTTTGTTGTGTTGACCGTGATGTACCCTACGGATGTGGCTTACTGGAAGTGAAAGTGAGAACTACGAAAATATTTAAACAGTAACAAACAATATTTTACCTATCCACACTGTTCAAAGAATAAAGAAAAGAATCGCCAGACTAATAAGGCATAAGAATGATTAACATACTTGATCAAAAAAATAGATATGAGTAACTTTAATGGGCAGACACAGCCTATACTTTGTCGCACGAGAGTGCAATGAACTCTGTAACTAGCAGAGGTTGACTTGAAAGAAAGTGCTAACAGTTACAGAAGAACAAAGCTATTTGCATGAGTAACACAGATAATGACATACACTATTGCCTTCAGTGTTAGTCAAACAGGATGGTCTCAACAATATTAAAATTAATATTCACCATAGAATCGTAAATTGGACGTAGGTTATGCCTCTCTCAGCTAAATACCCTTCTACTTAGAATAAAATTTAAATAAAATGCACTGACAAACACTTTCTCACTGATCTATGACTGAAAGCAACTACTATAATCATAACAAATGGTCTATCTATCAAATGTTTGCTACTAGTGAGCACAATAGACAAACTGTAGGTCCAGTTACACTAAAGATATGAACTTTGTTATACACATGGGATCCTTATTTTAGCAAACATAACCATGAAACTTTCAGGGTTAATTTGACCTGTAGCTGCAGTTAAGTTAACATAAAACATTTGGCATTGACTCAGCTGGTAGAGTGGACAACAAGCTGTATTATTCATTTACTGAATAAAACTTTTAAGCCTCAATTTCAAGAACTTTTAATTTTGAAGTTGGCAGCAACTGTTTTAATACCTGTTTGTACTACTTTATTACTTTGGATTCTATTTTTCACTTCAGTTTTTTAGCAAGCACACAAACTTTTAATAAGCAGTTTTAATTTCAAAATTACTTTCAGCAAACATTATTGACTTTATCACACTCTTTTGCCACATTAACTTTAACTTTCTTTTCACTATGTTCAAGAGGTATTAGTAAAACACACGACTTCAATGTTCGTTCAGTGAGGACACTTGGCAATCAGTTTAGCCTGAGAAGCATCCTAAGTGGATATGTGGTAGAGGATAAATCAAGGTAATTTTTCAGTTTTGTTTACCTTATATTTGAAAACAAATATATCATCCACATGAGATTATCCTTCACTATACATTTCTACAATTCCTCGGTTCCTTTTCAGTGATTGCGCGACGTGGTGGCGAGTGCACGTTGGTGGGTGGATTTGCAAGCGGAAATGCTGGACTTTGTCATTTCTTGGTGGCGAAGATAGATATTAATTACAGAGTACTGCCAGCATATTACTCCATTCATTCGAGGCTTTGATGCGTATTAAAACGGCACTAAAAGCCCCTCTCGGCATCAGAACAAATCACAACGTTCACATGAGCTGTTAGCGGTTCAGTAGCTCGTCTCCGACTGACTCTCCATTCCACCTTTCTATCATGCCAACCACATTTTGTGCACGCTACAAAGTTCCATTCCCGAGGGGAACCACACCACATTTTACATTACAGCAAACAATCACGTTAAACAAAACACATCGTTTGCACATATTGGTAGTTCTAAACAAAATTATTTAAATGAAATTATTCAGTTTTAAAGATAACCAAAGAGATTATATGAGAAAGACAAAACATATAATTTGCTCATATTGTACATACAACAGAAATTACGCTTCCTACAATCTAAAAGATTTGTACAGTATTGAATTAATAATAATTACAAAAGTTCAACGATGGAATGTTGGACAAAACAGAAAGCAAAGTGAATCAGCAAAAGGTTTGTTGTGTCTGAGCTATGGTGTTACAATGTGAATGGTGTTTCAAGAGGAACCGTACAGAAGAGTGATACTGCATTCGTGGAAAGCGGAAAGACATCAACATCCACGTCTACAGTGTCACTGAAAGGATTGTGACGAAAAATAAAGAGGACAACGGCGGCAAAACTAACTGCGGAATTGAATGTCGCACTCACGAACTCCTCCAACACCAAAACAACACGAAAGGAGCTCCATAGGCAGCGAATTGCTGGACAAGATTCAATTCCAAAGCCACTCATCGGTATCCTCCTATTCCCTCAGCCCCATGGTTACTCGCCTAGGATTATGTGATCAAAAGATTCTATAAGATTCCATTGAAAACCATACAGGAACAGCATTTATCCGTTCCAAAACCAATGGAAGCTATTTTGAATATTAGCTGGTTCTCTGCATCGCATTAGGCAGGGTAAAGGTTTATGTCTACCAAGGAAAATCGCCAAACATCTGTATGTTTTGAGAAGTTATCTTATTTTCACACCCAGTCACGGCATGTCAATATGCCATCTTTAGGCCTCGCATGCACTTCGTGTATAGACATTCAGATGTATCGATATCGTCATACTGGAGCCATCAGCATATGGATACCGTGAATTTGTTGTTCGAGTGCTTCCTTCCAGGACTTGGTAACAAGTGCCAGTACAGGAGAACCAAGTCAGTTTCGTAGTATGTTTTTGATAACGTCACGTTTACATGAATGGTACACTGTGATCCGGTTTTGAGGGGAGGAAGTTGATTACTGAATAAAGATGTAGGGTGCTATTTAAAAAAGACGCACTGCTATTCATATCTTCGTAAGGAACAAAGTTAAAAAGAAAGGTGACGTTGGGTAATGTCTACCTGGCAGTTTTATTTTGCTTCTGGACAAAGAGTTTTTTTCGTGTAGTCACCCTGTATAGAGGGTGAGTCAGGAAGAAATGTACGTGCTTTGAGGGCTGATAGTATTGGTGAGTCTGAATAACAAACATCAAACGAACATATTCCATTTTCCTTACTGTTGTGGTTGGCAGGAGAGCCAACACCGTGCTACTAGAGGAGGCCGAAAGGCACGCGTTTTAGCTCACGCAGGCTGGCGTGAGGTCTGGAACAGGACAAGGGAATTAGAATTTAGAAACAACGGACGTAGCTGGTGGAATACTTAACTTTAATCCATTAATGACGAACGTCGCTCTTGACGGTACATAGTTCACAATATCAATAGTAACTGATAATGGCGCCTTGCTAGGTCGTAGCAAATGACGTAGCTGAAGGCTATGCTAAGCTATCTTGGCAATTGAAAACGTAAATAGGCAGTGAACCATCGCTAGTAAAGTCGGCTGTACAACTGGGGCGAGTGCTAGGAAGTCTCCCTAGACCTGCCGTGTGGCGGCGCTCGGTCTGCAATCACTGATAATGGCGACACGCGGGTCCGACGTATACTACCGGACCGCGGCCGATTTAAAGGATACCACCTAGCAAATGTGGTGTCTGGCGGTGACACCACACTTACCTCATCCGACATACAGCTGTTTGAAAACCACGGGCGTCATTTGCATGTCTTGCACCAGCCCACACGTGCGAATACAACGAAAGCAACATTAGGCTACTGACAGATGTTTCTGCTAACCCTTGGTCATTTTTCTGAAACCACACTTTTTTCCAAATACTCACTGACCTAGTGGGCCCGCTGTTGCCAACAGTTCGGTTCTGATATGCCTTCACTGCAACTGACTTATACATCAGTTGGGTTTGATGCTCATCCAACTACGGACATTTCGACAGAAACAAGACATTACTATACAGAACTTCTCGCTCGTATTTTACATGTGTGCACAGAGAAGTAAAAGGCCGTATGAATGAGCTCACATCAGCAACACAGAAGCTGTCAACAAGAGGTGCAAAACGCATTGCCGTTGACGATGCACTTTTTAAACATCTTTTGTACAGAAATGAACACCATTAAAAAATATTAGGTCACAATGTTTCATTCACTATCACCTGCATTTATCCCGTTCCCCATTCTATCAGTAATTACCTCTGAAACTGTTAACAACAGGGCATATGTTCATATGACGTTTTTTGCTCAGACTCACTAATACTCTCTCCCCTAAGAAACGTACCTTTCCTCCTGACTCACTCTGTGTATGAAATTTCTTAATAAGTAAAAGTATGGAACCAAAATGTTCAGACGTAAGGTAAGAATACAACCAGTACTTCAGGACAAGTGCTAGTAATGGTGTGTCGGTATCAAAGAGAACTCTTTCAACTCTTTTCAGCTATCAGTGTTGTGCATTAATGAAACAAAAATTGCTGCCTTAGGGCTTATGGCTGATGATGTAGATAAAGTAGGACTTTGTGGCTATGTATCTTTCTTTATAATGAAACGGTTAACTAGTGCTTCTGAAATCAATACTGAAATCAAATTTTTTTTTGGTGGATCATGTTAAGGCAAGGATAGTACTGCTATTGCTTTAAGACACAATTATCTCATATATAATTTCTAGTACTCGGAAAAGACACAACTGAAACGGGTGGGCGTAATAGTGGAAGGCTGCAAATTATAGTACTGGCTAAAAACCAAATGGCTCTGAGCATTATGCGACCTAACTTCTGAGGTCATCAGTCGCCTAGAACTTTGAACGAATTAAACCTAACTAATTTAAGGACATCACACACATCCATGCACGAGGCATGATTCGAACCTGAGACCGTAGCGGTCGCTCGGCTCCAGACTGCAGCGCCTAGAACCGCACGGCCACTCCGGCCGAAATTATAGTACTACCGGTCTCTGTGTCAAAGAGATTCCTCTTACTGTTACTTTCAGCCATTATATAACACCGCTCTAAGTTTAGGGATGTGGCGGGTTGCACCGAAATGTAGTATAATATAACGCCGTTGTGTCTTTCGTTAGAGTGTCTCTGTGTGTTGATACCCAGGGAAAGTTCTCTGAATTTCCTTAACTCTGTAACTCACCCATATTCTACACTATTTTCATACGACAATGTTGTTATTTCTCCGTATTAATGGGATGTTTGAATCCGACTGTAAAGCAGTATGTTATACACTGGTGCCCAAAATAAAAGCAACAAAAGGAAATTTTGCAAGGTTGCGTTTATTTTGCGCACAAAACAGTATGAACAGGTGATAGTAAAGTATAAACAACGTAAAAAAACTAGAACGCAAAAAACTGGAACATGCATAACGTAGACAAAAATTTTCTTCATTTTTCCAACTTAACGGATTTGCACACATATTCCGACAACTGGTTAATGTGCTCAGTATGGAGTGTGGCCACTTCTGGCAGCAAAAGAGACCTTGCAGGGATGGGACATATCTTGAATGATACCATCAGTCTCATGTTGAGGCAGTAACGCTCATTATACCTTCAGCGCTACTCGCATTCTCTCGCATTCTTGGAGAGTGGTTGGTGGATGCTGACGTGATCTAAGCCGTCTCCCTAGCGCATCCCAGACATGCTCTACGGGATTCAGATCGGGAGAGGGAGAAGGCTACGCTAGGCGTGCAATAACTTCCATTTCCAAGAAAACATCAATCACACGTAATCTACGTGATGTAGCGTATCGTCCATCAATAGGACGTATGGGCCCACAGCACCTGACAACAACCGTACATGAGATCCCAAGATCGCCTCACTATACCTGACAGCAGTTAAGCTTTGCCAATACATTCGTACAATTTCACGAAGAGGGGTTCGATAGGTAAACATAAACCCTGCCCAAACCACTATGGCTACTACTCGATCTCGGTCTCTTACCACAATTTTTGGGCCCAGAAATCGTTTCCAAGTTCCCTTCGCATACGAATACATCGAGAATCTCTCTACAGACTAAATCTGGACTCATCTGTACAAGCAACATTGATCCACTATTCGATCGTCCAGCTGTCAGGTTGATGACTCCACTCTAGACGTCCCCTTCTGTAAGGCGCGTCAGGGATAGACATACAGCACATCTTCGACAAAAGTGACCACTCTGCCCAAGTCTCCTGCACCAAGTTTACCTCAATACAATACGTCCAGTGGATGCTGCGATCTCACATGCCAGTTGCCGTGCAGTACTAATGTAGTAATTTCGTGCCCTTACAGCCAAATAACGGTTCTCTCTTCTGAAGCGACACGTGTTCGCCCATGCTCTGCTCTACGGGATACAGTTTCGATCTCTATGATATGTCGCCACATCCGAGAAACGATAGAACGGTTCACATTAAGCCATCAGGTTAGAAGGCCTCGGGAAAGTGCGGGATGGGCTGCAATGTCAAAGGGTGCTTGGCAATTACAGGACGTGCTTGGATCAAGGAACAGTCAGAATTATAGTTGTAAATTGTTGTAGTTGCGCTGGAAAAGTCCCTGAGCTTCAAGCGCTAATAGAAAGCACAGAAGCTGATATCGTTATAGGTACAGAAAGCTGGCTAAAGCCTGAAATAAGTTCTGCAGAAATTTTTACGAAGTCTCAGACGGTGTTCAGGAAAGATAGATTAGGCAGAATTGGTGGTGGAGTGTTGGTGTCTGTCAGTAGTGGTTTATCTTGTAGTGAAGTCGAAGTAGATACTCTGTGCGAATTGGTGTGGGTGGAGGTTATACTTAACAGCCGAATTAAGTTAATAATTGGCTCCTTCTACCGACCCCCAGACTCCGATGATACAGTTGCGGAACAGTTCAGAGAAAGTTTGAGTCTCGTAACAAATAAATACCCCACTCATACGGTTATAGTTGGTGGGGACTTCAACCTACCCTCGGTATGTTGGCAAAAATACTTGTTCAAAACCGGTGGTAGGCACAAAACGTCTTCCGAGATTGTCCTAAATGCATTCTCCGAAAATTATTTAGAGCAGTTAGTCCACGAACCCACGCGAATTGTAAATGGTTGCGAAAACACACTTGACCTCTTGGCCACAAACAATCCAGAGCTGATAGAGAGCATCATGACTGATACAGGGATTAGTGATCACAAGGTCATTGTAGCTAGGCTCAATACCATTTCTTCCAAATCCATCAGAAACAAACGCAAAATAATTTTATTTAAAAAAGCGGATAAAGTACCACTAGAAGCCTTCCTAAAAGACAATTTCCATTCCTTCCGAACTGACTATGCGAATGTAGACGAGATGTGGCTCAAATTCAAAGATATAGTAGAAACAGCAATTGAGATATTCATACCTCATAAATTGGTAAGAGATGGAACGGATCCCCCGTGGTACACAAAAAAGGTCCGAACGCTGTTGCAGAGGCAACGGAAAAAGCATGCGAAGTTCAGAAGAACGCGAAATCCTGAAGATGGGCTAAAATTTACAGACGCGCGAAATTTGGCACGTACTTCGATGCGAGATGCCTTTAATAGGTTCCACAACGAAACATTGTCTCGAAATTTGGTAGAAAATCCGAAGAAATTCTGGTCGTATGTAAAGTACACAAGCGGCAAGACGCAGTCAATACCTTCGCTGCGCAGTGCCGATGGTACTGTTATCGACGACTGCGCCGCTAAAGCGGAGTTATTGAACGCAGTTTTCCGAAATTCCTTCACCAGGGAAGACGAATGGAATATTCCAGAATTTGAAACACGAACATCTGCTAGCATGAGTTTCTTAGAAGTAGATACCTTAGGGGTTGCGAAGCAACTCAAATCGCTTGATACGGGCAAGTCTTCAGGTCCAGATTGTATACCGATTAGGTTCCTTTCAGATTACGCTGATACTATAGCTCCCTACTTAGCACTCATATACAACCGCTCGCTCACCGATAGATCTGTACCTACAGATTGGAAAATTGCGCAGGTCGCACCAGTGTTCAAAAAGGGTAGTAGGAGTAATCCATTTAACTACAGACCTATATCATTGACGTCGGTTTGCAGTAGGGTTTTGGAGCATATACTGTATTCAAACATTATGAATCACCTCGAAGGGAACGATCTATTGACACGTAATCAGCATGGCTTCAGAAAACATCGCTCTTGTGCAACGCAGCTAGCTCTTTATTCGCACGAAGTAATGGCCGCTATCGACAGGGGATCTCAAGTTGATTCCGTATTTCTAGATTTCCGGAAAGCTTTTGACACCGTTCCTCACAAGCGACTTCTAATCAAGCTGCGGAGCTATGGGGTATCGTCTCAATTGTGCGACTGGATTCGTGATTTCCTGTCAGGAAGGTCGCAGTTCGTAGTAATAGACGGCAAATCATCGAGTAAAACTGAAGTGATATCAGGTGTTCCCCAGGGAAGCGTCCTGGGACCTCTACTGTTCCTGATCTATATAAATGACCTGGGTGACAATCTGAGCAGTTCTCTTAGGTTGTTCGCAGATGATGCTGTAATTTACCGTCTAGTAAGGTCATCCGAAGACCAGTATCAGCTGCAAAGCGATTTAGAAAAGATTGCTGTATGGTGTGTCAGGTGGCAGTTGACGCTAAATAACGAAAAGTGTGAGATGATCCACATGAGTTCCAAACGAAATCCGTTGGAATTCGATTACTCGATAAATAGTACAATTCTCAAGGCTGTCAATTCAACTAAGTACCTGGGTGTTAAAATTACAAACAACTTCAGTTGGAAGGACCACATAGATAATATTGTCGGGAAGGCGAGCCAAAGGTTGCGTTTCATTGGCAGGACACTTAGAAGATGCAACAAGTCCACTAAAGAGACAGCTTACACTACACTCGTTCGTCCTCTGTTAGAATATTGCTGCGCGGTGTGGGATCCTTACCAGGTGGGATTGACGGAGGACATCGAGAGGGTGCAAAGAAGGGCAGCTCGTTTTGTATTATCGCGTTATAGGGGAGAGAGTGTGGCAGATATGATACACGAGTTGGGATGGAAGTCATTACAGCATAGACGTTTTTCGTCGCGGCGAGACCTTTTTACGACATTTCAGTCACCAACTTTCTCTTCCGAATGCGAAAATATTTTGTTGAGCCCAACCTACATAGGTAGGAATGATCATCAAAATAAAATAAGAGAAATCAGAGCTCGAACACAAAGGTTTAGGTGTTCGTTTTTCCCGCTCGCTGTTCGGGAGTGGAATAGTAGAGAGATAGTATGATTGTGGTTCGATGAACCCTCTGCCAAGCACTTAAATGTGAATTGCAGAGTAGTCATGTAGATGTAGATGTAGATGAAATCAGTTTGTTGCTGTCCTGTTTCCTTTCTTTCTATAGCCCTCCAACGCAGATAGTCTAGTAGGCATCTCCTGTGAGCCATACTGCACCGACTGTGTTTGTGTACACAGCGAATGTGGATGTGGGGCTACTAAAGCAAACACTACCTCGTTTCATAGGTGTCCTGACGTCATCGTTGGCACGGTTGCCTCTTGACCGCAATGCTATCTTCCGTGCAGAACACGATCGTACAAATATTTGGTTGACAGTTGGTATGGCTATATCGTGAATTAGATGGTTCAAATGGCTCGAAGCACTATGGGACTTAACATCTGAGGTCATCAGTCCCCTAGAACTTAGAACTACTCAAACCTAACTAACCTAAGGACATCACACACATCTATGCCCGAGGCAGGATTCGAACCTGCGACCGTAGCGGTCGCGCGGTTCCATCCTGAAGTGCATAGAACCGCTCGAGCACAACGCGTGAATTATACACAGGACAGGAAAACAGTGGTTTGTTGCTTTAATTTTGCACACCAGTGTACATGAGCAGGATGTAGCTTCTAATCAGCTACGAAATGCATATCCGTAATGCAGTCACAGTAACGGTACTTGTGTACTTCGCAGCAAATTCCGCTCAACGTCTATCCACAATAATTCAAGAAGCAGAATTAAACTACAACAAAATGTTGGCCGGCTGCGGTGGTCTCGCGGTTCTAGGCGCGGAGTCCGGAACCGTGCGACTGCTACGGTCGCAGGTTCCAATCCTGCCTCGGGCATGGATGTGTGTGATCTCCTTAGGTTAGTTAGGTTTAAGTAGTTCTAAGTTCTAGGGGACTGATGACCACAGCAGTTGAGTCCCATAGTGCTCACAGCCATTTGAACCATTTTTTGAACCAAATGTTGCACGGCAGTCATTCACATTATGAGTAAGCTTGGTAAAATGAAAAGTGACTGGTC
Organism: Schistocerca gregaria; assembly: GCF_023897955.1. Lineage (NCBI taxonomy): Eukaryota > Metazoa > Arthropoda > Insecta > Orthoptera > Acrididae > Schistocerca > Schistocerca gregaria. The sequence continues at coordinate 458,182,260 of NC_064926.1, forward strand.
AGCTGGTAGTCACTTGGGCTTAGAAGAATCACCACCGAAGAAAGGCATCAACTGAATTCGCAATTGCGAATAAGGACTACCATCAGCTGTAGAATGGAACGACGACAATGAAAATTTGTACCCGACCGGGACTCGAACCCGGATTTCTCGTTTTTTTTATAATATTGCGCTCACCACTTTTCTTTATTACTCATTTTGTTCGATATAGTTCGTTGCGTTTGGTCGGGGCGGGCGTCACAAATTGATTGATGGCTCCTTGACTTAGTTTTTTTATTACAGGACCCGTTCATCGCTTACTACTTGGCTATACGTGCACGACCCACGGCCACAGCCAAACCTCCATATGTCGTCAACGATCCATCTACGACCGGTACTCATACATCCATTACGTATATTCCCGTACAGGTCAGACGCTGCGCTTGAAAGTTCTCTGACAGGTGTCTGCAGATAAATACGATATTGCAGTGCCTGTGTTATTCTGATTACGATGCAAAGTTCCTTTGCACCGTAGTCAGAATAATACAGGCACTTCAATATCGTACTGAAGAAAAGAGTCCAGTTATCAATTTCATTTATCAGTTTAGAAAATATGACTCCAACAGTAAACTGGAAGCTGTTCCGCATTGACGAAAATAATAAAAAGTTGATTCTCTCTCCCGCACACACAAACTTAGCATGGCGTAGCAAATAGCACCCAGGTTCAGCAGAATGGCTGCAACGTGGCCGGTCTCAGTGGCACCTCACACACGGGCCTGTAATAAAAGACTTCTCCTGTGACCAAAAATCCTCCTCAGTGCCAACGTAACGAGTCATAACTTTACGAGATACGGAATAGTCTCTCTCTCTCTCTCTCTCTCTCTCTCTCTCTCTCTCACACACACACACACACACACACACACACACACACTCCACCCGCATGCAAAGAAGACACGGCATGCAAATAGAAACGAATATTAATATCCATCATAAAAATCTGATTATACGTTGTTATTGTATCAGTCTTTCACTGCAGGAACCTTTCAGTATGAAAATAGCTTTTGGCTCCATAAAAAAGTAACTCACAGCTGAAGACTCAAACTTCCAGCCTCATGACAGACGCAAGATTACATTTAAAAAAAAAATCGGAGTTCAGCGCTTATTGCCGGCCAGAGTTGCCGTTCGGTTCTAAGCGCTACAGTCTGGAGCCGATCGACCGCTACGGTCGCAGGTTCGAATCCTGCCTCGGGCATGGATGTGTGTGATGTCCATAGTTTAGTTAGGTTTAAGTAGTTCTACGTTATAGGAGACTGATGACCTGAGATGTTACGTCCCATAGTGCTTAGAGCCATTTAAACCATTTTTGAGCCATCAATGAAGTTCGGAGAAGGGGATGTTAGCGTGCGGCGCTATCTTTCGTTGTTAGCGTGTGGTACCTTTATTGTGGCTAAGAAAACGGAAAATTCGGAAACATATGAACACATTTCACACCATTTTGTAATACGTACAGAAAGGGAATAGTTCGGAGACAATGAGTGTGCATGAGACTCTTTCATAAAGGAGCAGCTGTGGGACAGTGGCTTGTGGAATTAGCATCCTTATAACGTACTGACCTACCCAGAATTCCGAACTGAACCTTCGACCTGAATCCTAGGGAACACCTTTGGGATGAGTTATGATTTAGAACTTCGATTTGCCTCCAGACACCAGCGTCCGACACCGCGTTTCAGCGCTCGAGGAACAATGGGTTGCCGTTCCTTACAGTCGTTCAGTGTCTCCAGCAGAGTTCAAGCAGTCATGAAAGCGAACGGTGGACACAACGCATATTAATGTATGCAGCTAAGTGTCTGGATACTTTTGATCAGATGCTGTTTCACTGACAAAGCTGACTGAATCCTCCACACAGAGTTTTAGAACTAGAGTGTATGTGTAGAAGGAAGACAGTTAGATTAAGTAGTGTGTAGACTTAGGGACCGATGACCTAAGTAGTTTGATCACATAAGACCTTACCACAAATTTCCAATTACTATGACCGCCTACCTGATAGTCGTTGTGTTCTACATTGCCACGAACAACAGCTGCGACGTATCGTGGCGTGGGAGCAATGAGGACTTGGTAGGGCACTGGAGGTAGTTGGAACCTCATCCTCACACGCGTCACCTAATTCCCATAAATTTCAGTAAGGGGGCGATGAGGTCTGACCTCATCAGTCGCCGGCCGGGGTGACCGAGCGGTTCTAGGCGCTACAGTTGGAACCGCGCTACCACTACGGTCGCAGGCTCGAATCCTGCCTCAGGCATGGATGTGTGTGCTGTCCTTAGGTTAGTTAGGTGTAAGTAGTTCTCAGTTCTAGGGGACTGATGACCTAGGAAGTTGAGTCCCATAGTGCTCAGAGCCATTTTTTGAACCTCATCAGTCAAGCCATATATGGCGAATTGGAAGGCCAGCACATTAATTGGAACTCGCCACTGTGTTCTTCGAACCACTCCATCACACTACTGCCCTTGTGACATGGAACATCGTCTTGTTGAAAACTGGCACTGCGTTCGGGAAACATGATCGTCATGAAGGTGTGTACGTGGCCTGAAACCAGTGTACGATACTTGTTGGCCGTCAAGATGCCTTGCACGAGCTCCCCTGAGCCTAATTGGGCTGTCGCCAGATTGTCTCCGACCAGCAATACAAGAGGCAGGGAGCTGTTTCCTGCGCCCTTCCATCGGATTTATTGGGTTATGAAACGCTCTGCCATTACGCCTGTGTCCAGTGCCAATGGCCACGTGTCCATTCCAGTCGTAGTTGCCTATGTTTCGTGTTAACATTGGCGCATGCGTGGGTCGTGTGGGTAGGCTGATCGTTAGGAGCGTTCGGTGCACTGTGTGTTCGGACAAACTCTTACTCTGTCCAGAATTAAAGTCTGGTGTTAGTTCCACCACAGTTCCCTGTCTGTCCTGTTTTACCAGTTTGCCCAGCCTTCGACGTCCGACGCCTGTAATCAGCAGAGGCCATCCAACCCCAAAATCTGGACGTCGTTTCACCTTGGTTTAGCCACCTGTTGAAGACACTTATCGCAGAACTCCCAGAGCACTCGACAAGTCGTGCAGTTTCCGAAATGCTCGTGCCGAGCCTCAGGGCCATCGCAATCTGCCCTCGGTCAAACTGAGATAAATCGCGGTTCCTTCCTCATTCTACACAAGGACAGCTCGCTCACTGCTACTACCTGTACCGTGTGTGTGCGTGCGTGTGTGTGTCTGACTAGCAGTCATTTTTCGCCAGTTGATGGTTCGATCGGCTGGACAGGTTTATATCGATGGTAGGTCAGAGGTAATAATGTTCTGGCTGATCAGCGTATATCGCCATGTAAGCTGTTTTAAAAGTGTAATGAAATCGATCATAAGTCTGAGGACTGAGGCTGGTCAATCATCAGTTCTTATCGGTGAACTATGGCGTTTTTTGAATACGTACAACATGTGGGGCACCACTTCCAAGAAAGAAGATTATACTCATATATTCTGCAGTTTCATGGTTGTGGTGTCAGAGACTGATCAAAAAGTCAGATATACAGTATATTTCTTTGCTGTTGTCTACTGTATGTTTACTCGAGATACAACAGAGCAGAGAATAAGGCCCTGGTAAATGAGATTCTTGGTTGTGAGAGCTTCATCATGCCGCGTCACTACACGCCAAGACTGTGTGAAGGTTACTGTAGTAAACGCAGAGCCCCTGTTAACTGCACGCGGGCAGGCAGGCAGCCAGCCAGTCGCGTCGTCGTTAATCTTCCTCTTGCGGACCTACCTAATCCATTACGTTAAGCGTCTGCGCTGAGACTCCAAAGCATTGTTTAAGACGTCCATACATTTGCCACGAAGCAGGAGTTGTGTAGTTTCTCAGTAAGGTAAACCATTTTGAATGAACGTTACTTTAGTCTATTGTTTCCTCTCTCTACAAGAGCAGGACAATAGCACATTACATTTTTTCCCCCTCTCGTTCAATGCCTGTATGGTGGTGGATGCGTGTTTTATGAGAAGGAAGAAAGATTATCGCTTCATGTCACGTCAGCGATGAGATCATTACAGAGGAATTGAATCTCAGACTGTACGTTATGAATAAAGATATCGGGCATGACCTTATTAAAAGAAGCATCCCAGTATATGCCTCAGAACTACCATAAAATCACGGAGACCTAAAACTTTACTACTCCATTAATCCCCCTCCACCGCCATCAATCAGCCAACCACCCGACCTAAAACTTTGTCTCTGGGCTGGAATTTGCACCCACATATATCAACGCGTTAACAACTGCGCTACCTCGCTCCATGGCAGCTAAAAAGAATGGACCACATTTATATTAAATTCTTTTCCTATTGCACACGATAGTAATGCCAAAATGTAGCAGGAAAAATAAATAGTCGTCTAATGGGAACGAAACTGGCCCACCTGAAGTGTACGGTTTTGAAGAGACCCGTCTTCACGAACTTAAACGCTGTTTCAGGAGGAATAGTAAATATATTATGTTGTGGTAGTATAGACTAATTCGAATAAAACATTTCACACAATATGGAACTATTTTTTTATTACAGAGATACAGCTCTTAGACTGTAACCCAAATAAATACTCACAGAAGCTGTGAAGTAATGACAAATGATTACGTTCATAGCTGACTTTCATACAATGCACCTAGGACTTCAATGCACATTTAGCATCTGTTGACACGACCACATGTATTCTTCTGAGCTCGTCTTGGCATTCTTTTATGGGGCAATAATGTTTGTAATTCAAATGATGGATTGCGTTCACTGCTTCTTCGTAATTTTCCTGAGTATTCGGGCTGCAACGAATGGAAAGGAAACGGGATGGGAAAGAAATTTGAAGCACATAATTACTAGGACTCTAACCCGAATGCTCCGCTTGTTCAGAACGTTTCGCTCTCCCATGCGGACACGCTTTGCAGTAGACACAAATTCCCAACATCCCTTCGCTGCATCGCAACGATCCCCGCCCATTAACCCTTTCTCGCAGGTTTGTGATTGCCGTAGGAGTTCGGATGTTGGTTGTGCATGCGTACTGAAACGTCTTCATCAAACAGCCATTGCACCCATAGATTTATAGATATTAATTAATTTTGCCTATCAACCGTCTCCAAAAACCTAAACGGATAACGACGGGGGGGGGGGGGGGGGGGGCATGATGGCAAGAAACGTGGCCATGTATCCCGGGGAAAGTTAAGTTTAATGACTAGTTATGTTAGAATAACATACTCATATTATTACAATGACGTTTAAATTCGTTTTCAAGAGACTAGATAATGCGTCCGCATAAGATGATGCTGTAACACAAGATATATCAACTGATTTTCCGTCATATCACACCATACGTATACAGAGAAGTGTTCTTGAAGACGTGCCTCCTCAAAGACATGCGGGTTTAGGTCGATCCACCGATGTGAGTTACAAGTGTTATTGATACTGTCACGAGAAAAAGTGACTTCGTCACTAAACAGTATTAATAGGATTACTCAGCAAATGGGAATTATTCAACAACAAACTTAAAATTGTCTACCTTCACATCGTTCTCGAAGGAGTTGGATCTGCTATAAATAGAGTTGGTTGCTCTCTACCAACTGAATGCCGACGACTTCTCTTTGGTTTCTCCCTTTTTTGTACACAATTAAAACAGCATATCTTTCAGTGTTAGTTCATCTTACATCCTTACGTAATATAAATTATACTTTACAAATAATGAAAATTAGTTGATCACGTAAATTCTCCACTTTCATGCAACCAAAGTCACTGCATTTGATGCAGGTACAGTTAATATGCGCAAACATAAAAAATCTATAGAATTATTGTCGTTATTTTGTTCTCAATAGAACGTAATTCATCATGATCAAAGACAAGAGTTTCCCCTTATAATTGATAAGTGCAAAAGCTGTTTATGAATAATATAAACATGTTTTATATAAGATCAACGAAGTATTGACGAGATATCTGATATGTTTTTGTTTTACAGTGTTTTTTTATGTTACCTTTTTTTATGACTTTGCGTTTACTAGCGCTATACAATGAATCTGTATTTTTTAAATTAGTGGTACAACATCCCTTTGTTTCACGTGACATATCAACAACATCCGAATAAAACCTGAATTAAACATTGATAATTTCAATACTGCTATAAATATTGTTTATTTTTAAGTAACAGACAGGAAGGTAACTACTTAGAACAAAAATCTACATCTACATCCATAATCCGCAAGCCACCTCACGGTGTGTGGCGGAGGGTACCTTGAGTACCTCTATCGGTTCTCCCTTCTATTCCAGTCCCGTATTGTTCATGGAAAGAAAGATTGTCGGTATGCCTCTGTGTGGGCTCTAATCTCTCTGATTTTATCCTCATGGTCTCTTCGCGAGATATACTTAGGAGGGAGCAATATACTGCTTGACTCCGCGGTGAAGGTATGATGTCGAAACTTCAACAAAAGTCCGTACCGAGCTACTGAGCGTCTGTCTTGCATAGTCTTCCACTGGAGTTTATCTATCATCTCTGAAACGCTTTTCGCGGTTACTGAATGATTCTGTAACGAAGAGCGCTGCTCTCCGTTGGATCTTCTCTATCTCTTCTATCAACCCTCTCTGGTACGGATCCCATACCGGTGACCAGTATTCAAGCAGTGGGCGAAAAAGTGTACTGTAACCTACTTCCTTTGTTTTCGGATTGCATTTCCTTAGGCTTCTTCCAATTAATCTCAGTCTGGCATCTGCTTTACCGAACATTAATTTTATATGGTCATTCCATTTAAAATCACTCCTAATGCGTACTCCCAGATAATTTATGGAATTAACTGCTTCCAGTTGCTGACCAGCTACATTGTAGCTAAATGATAAAGGATCTATCTTTCTGTGTATTCGCAGCACATTACATTTGTCTTCATTGAGATTCAATTGCCATTCCTTGTATCATGCGTCAATTCGTTGCAGATCCTCCTGCATTTCAGTACAGTTTTCCATTGTTACAACCTCTCGATATACTTACTACAGCATCATCTGCAAAAAGCCTCAGTGAACTTCCGATGTTATCCACAAGGTCATTTAAGTATACTGTGAATAGCAACGGTCCTACGACACTCCCCTGCGACACACCTGAAATCACTCTTACTTCGGTAGACTTCTCTCCATTCTGTTATCTAAGAACTCTTCAATCCAATTACACAATTGGTCTGATAGTGCATATTCTCTTACTTTGTTCATTAAACGACTGTGGGGAACTGTATCAAACGCCTTGCGGAAGTCAAGAAACACGCCATCTACCTGGGAACCCATGTCTACGGCCCTCTGAGTCTCGTGGACGAATGTTCTGTAGGTTACAAGACCCCTTACATATACTCATTTAGCTTCTAGACGTTTCACCTCTTCCGGCATTCAGGAAAATTGCATGACTGGAAAGAGAAAAGATTGGGAATTTGTACGGGTAATGACAACCACGCCGTTGAGAGACCAGCAAATCAAAATCATCAAAAGCGTGAGTCATTCTCGGGCTTAGCATCGCTTCAAACCGCAAAGTGTTGAGACACGCAAAAAAAAGGCTACAATTGAGAAGTTCATGTAAGGTGGTTTAACGATGTCACATTGGCACCAGATTTCACCACAGTGCTGTCCAATGCCACGACGGAGGAGTCGCATGATGAAAAGTTTGTCACAGCCCTCTTCCCCATATATCACCCTTTCTTTTGAGGTCTCTGCGCAGGAGATCGGGGACGCTACACCCAGGCATGATGGCATAAAGGGCGTCGCTGAAATCACCCGTTTCCTGTGCATTGATTCATACATCTCGCAGGCGAAAATAACAGAGCGCAGTGTGATAAGCAGCATGAACATGTTCATGACATCGTTAGTCATGGCTGATACCCTCCGACTCTTCTCTAAGGACATAGTGAGACTGTATGTCCACTGAAATTGGTCTCACCGCTTTGGAGTTCAGCGCATTTCACTCTCGTGTAGAGGTTGAATCTACAAGGGATCTTTCGAAACCATTCGACGAAATCTGAACGTGATTCGAAGCAGTAAAGGTCACTTACACTTTGAAACCCTCCTGTCTTCCCTGTGGCGTGATCAAGCGAAAGCGCAGCATTGACGTACTCGTGAATAAAAGGCGTTCGATACAGTTCCCCACAGTCGTTTAATAAACAAAGTAAGAGCTTATGGACTAACAGACCTATTGTGCGATTGGATTCAGGAGTTCCTAGATAACAGAACGCAGCATGTCATTCTCAATGGAGAAAAGTCTTCCGAAGTAAGAGTGATTTCAGGTGTGCCGCAGGGGAGTGTCATAGGACCGTTGCTATTCACAATATACATAAATGACCTGGTGGGCTTTTTGCAGATGATGCTGTGGTGTATCGAGAGGTTGTAACAATGGAAAATTGTATTGAAATGCAGGAGGATCTGCAGCGAATTGACGCATGGTGCAGGGAATGGCAATTGAATCTCAATGTAGACAAGTGTAATGTGCTGCGAATACATAGAAAGATAGATCCCTTATCATTTAGCTACAAAATAGCTGGTCAGCAACTGGAAGCAGTTAATTCCATAAATTATCTGGGAGTACGCATCAGGAGTGATTTAAAATGGAATGATCATATAAAGTTGATCTTCGGTAAAGCAGATGCCAGACTGAGATTCATTGGAAGAATCCTAAGGAAATGCAGTCCGAAAACAAAGGAAGTAGGTTACAGTACGCTTGTTCGCCCACTGCCTGAATAATGATCAGCAGTGTGGGATCCGTACCAGATAGGGTTGATAGAAAAGATAGAGAAGATCCAACGGAGAGCAGCGGGCTTTGTTACAGGATCATTTAGTAATCGCGAAAGCGTTACGGAGATAATAGATAAACTCCAGTGGAAAACTCTGCAGGAGAGAAGCTCAGTAGCTCGGTACGGGCTTTTGTTAAAGTTTCGAGAACATACTATCACCGAAGAGTCAAGCAGTATATTGCTCCCTCCCACGTATATCTCGCGAAGAGACCATGAGGATAAAATCAGAGAGATTAGAGCCCACACAGAGGCATACCGACAATCCTTCTTTCCATGAACAATACGAGACTGGAATAGAGGGGGATCCGATAGAGGTACTCAAGGTGCCCTCCTACCACACACCGTCAGGTGGCTTGCGGAATATGGATGTAGATGTAGATGTAAAAGGATCCCTCTAAAACCCCCAGTTCGGCAACACCCTCGGTGCTAGGCACGCAACTTTGCTGAGCACGTTATAAATGTTCCTATCACTAATTTCGACAACAGTTACGCCTGGTGGCTGCCTAGCGTCTGAGGGTTAGGCAACCCCTTCCAGGCTTTTCGCTGTGGTTTCTCTTTTGAAGAAATTTTCAACCTTAAGCATCGCAATGGAGGGAGGGGTGGCGGGAATTATGGCGTTTCGAAAAAGTGATCCTTTAATTCTGTTGTGGAGAGCAGATCCGCCCTGAAACACCCTGTATTATCAAAGTTTACAAGTGTTGCGTGAGATATGCGGCAGGATATGATGCTTTGAAACCAACGGCAAAATAGTTTCCCAGGTATGGTACTCGGGATACTGTTCTGATTTCTGAGAATATCCACTACTACCTACGCTGTTAGATTTAGTCGCACATTGTCTTCCATGGAAATGAAGTTAGGGTCGAATGCACCCTTGAAAATACGCACATGGGGGAGGAGTACATTTCACAATAACACTGAGAGGTGAGATTTTGAGGTCAGCATGCCCGTGCCTCCTAACACTGTAACACCTGGACCACCAAATTGAGCCTTGCGCACTTTCGAGACGTAAGCGAAACCACAAATTATCCCCTTTGCTCCCCGATTCAGCTCGACCTCAGTTTGTAAAACCGAACACGCAAGATGAAAGGCACCTGCTAGCGATATATAATTGTAATTTAAATGCTTTCTTTTAATAAGTAAAGACATTGCTTCACTGTATGTGTAAATTTAGGTAGAAGTCTGTTGACGTTTCATTGTATTTGTCTGTGTCTTACTGTGAAACTTATAAGCTCTTGGTAAAAGCCAAAGGAATTATTTGCATCGACTAGCAACGTTAACAGCAGTGCTTGTGCGTTGTAAAATCTTTTGGTAGGGAGTCGTTGGACGGAGCTCGTGGAGAGAGAGTGAGAGAAAGAGAGAAAGAGGGAGAGAGAGGGAGACGGATTCCAGCACTTGTAGTGTGCGGAAGTGTGGTCCTAACGCTCTCGCAGGACAGAGTACCATTGTCGGCGGCATCATGCACGTGCGCCGGCCAGAAGTCTAGTAGCAGAAGTAGAGACGGTGGACGGGCGGAATTACGATTGCCCACTCCTGCATTTAACCATAGCTCCACAAGATGCTACCGTCTTCAACAACAGCAGCAGTTCCAGCATCACAGTTTCGTCGTCGGCTCCGAGTTTAGTCGAATGCACAGCACTGAAGTAAGACTTTTTATTGGTAGAAAGTATTAACAGCTAACTCAGCAGCACAACTGAATGGGTTCTGAGTGATAAAATTTATGTAAATAAAACCAGTTAAACGCATTGCCCCCAGACAGTGTTACCAAGCAGAATCCTTGTTCCTTTTTTTCCTTATATGCTAACTGAGTGTCATAAGAAAAAATTGAATAGTTACAGCCAGTTTATTTATGAATAAATTCACTTTTAAGAATTTTAGCCTCAGTCTACTTTCAATTAACTGTTGTCCAACAGAGGTTTCAGTATATGACTAAAGTAAAGCAATTGCATTTTTCAAGTTTGAGAATCAATCACTGGAACAAACCCAAATCTAAAGAAATGCACAAATTAAGAGTGCGGAAGTTTTATTTATTTTGCATATAGCTTGAAGCACATGGCTGTTTGGTTTGGTACGTATTCTAGTGTTTTAATTCTGTTCAAGTCAGTGAAAAAAGGCTCAGTTGTTTAGACAATAATATGAAATCCAATTTGCAAAATAAATAGTGGCAAGTAAAAAAACGCTTGTTTTTTTTCTAGATTTCTTTGATGACGTTATGTCGAGGTCACTGAAAGTCATTGTTCACGTAACGAAGTTCAATACTAACATACAGTTTAATTACATATTTTCAAATCATTACTCGATTGCCTTTTTCAAAATTTAACTCCAAACATAGGGTAAGAGTGACTTCTCAGTTTTCTTTATCATTACATACTCACTTAAAATTAGTGTCAAAAACGTGACGACCTTCAGTTCCCATGCCAGTGTTTTATAATAAATGTTTTTCTTTCCTATCATCTTGTACAGGATTTTGCCTTAGTGGATGGCGACTGTTAATTATTTCCTTTTCGTTTATCGGTGTTACTTTTGGATTCATCACCAGTGGTACCCCTTTTCTGTTCAGTGTTGTTCGTGAGTAAATGCACAAAACAATTTTCATTTTCCAAATTATAGCCCTGTTCGGTTTAGTTACTTTTTATTTTTAGAAGACTTTCCATCAGAAGGGTCGGTTGTACACTTTCCTCCTACTTATCGGTATAAGTTTTTCGGTAAAGATAGCCTTATCCAATTAGAAAAAATCCATTAGGATTACATGCAATTCACGGTCATATTTTATATCGCAAGCAGGAAAGGCAGATTAGTAAGAGGGAGGTTACAAGTTGTTACCGAGCGATAGCAAAATGGCTCTGAGCACTATGGGACTTAACATCTGTGGTCATCAGTCCCCTAGAACTTAGAACTACTTAAACCTAACCGACCTAAGGACATCACACACATCCATGCCCGAGGCAGGATTCGAACCTCCGACCGTAGCGGTCACGCAGTTCCAGACTGAAGCGCCTAGAACCGCACGGCCACAGCAGCCAGCCAGCGATAGCAGCAAGACGATCATCCAACAGCAGTGGCTGGTTGTAGGGATGCTGCGATCAACTCTCGTAATTGTGTAGCGCTTTAAGCGAAAGTCTGCACTGCCAATCAGCAATTCTACGTACCTCAGAAACAAATTCCGAATGTGGTGAGAGATGGCCTTGGTATTACGTCTGCTGTTTGGTATCTACGGAAATAGCAGACAAAGTGGAAAGGCTGACCCATACGGACTTCCTTGGTGAGAATCTTAACATGTTACGAGAAGCAGTTTGGAGTAATCAGCTGTGGAGTGGCGTTTTTAGGCTGTGTGTTTTGCGGCATCACGTACGGGACCACGCCCAATGGGCCACACCTACAGCGGCTTCGCTGTGATATAGGGTGGCCAGAAGCGGTCACATATCCCACAAGTACTCTGAGTGTCTGCACAACGTGATGCCATGCAGACAGAAACTAGTCGCGACTCTGACACAGTCGTTTGTGTTTTAGTGCAGGGGGCGTCACCCTTATATAGTTGGATTCTGTTTCTTGTTACGTTACTCACAATAAGTCTACGTACACTTGGAGAAGTAAAAGTTAAGTAAATCTTCTGTTTACTGTGTTAACTTGCTCGCTAATCATATCGGCTCCTCTCCTGCTTTCCTATGACGACTGTTGCCACACCAGTCTGTAGCCCACCTCTCCGATGGGGCCGAGCGGTTCTAGGCGCTTCAGTCCCGAACCACGCTGCTGCTACGGTCGCAGGTTCGACTCTTGCCTCGGGCATGGATGTGTGTGATGTCCTTAGGTTAGTTAGGTTTAAGTAGTTCTAAGTCTAGGGGACTGATGGCCTCAGATGTTAAATCACATAGTGCTCAGAAGCATTTGAACCATTTTGAACTTAGAGCCATTTGAACGATTTTTTGTACTCAGCATAAAGGCACGTTCAGTTTTCTTGTCGTAATTGAAGCGGGGTAAGCATTCTGGTTCATATTAAGTTTCTACATTTTAATATATACACTGCTGAGGAGCTTACTGGTCATGTTACAAGTATTCATTTTTATTGGCTTCGGGTCAGATTCGTAATTTGGGAATTTTATTTGGGCTGTCTTGGGTACATTGGCTTAATATATTTTGCAGGTAGCTGGACACTGTTTTTTAAATTTATTTGTACTCCTTTTTTCGTTGTCCATATGTTTTATGGATGTCCTTAACAGTGGTTTAATGCCTACTCTGAGCTGAAAAGTAAATGCCATCCATGTTAGTTTGTTAGTATGCAACATCTGCTAATGGAAATGTTATTTACTCTGTTTTAGCTAATGTTGCGCTTGTTAATCTATGCTGAAACAGACCCACTGGGATTAGCTGAAGCTTAATAATTTTCTACCTTCAGTTAAATTTTTAAAATTCTAATCCAAAAATTTTACTGTTGATTTGTTTGCACTTATTGAAGATTTCAGAATTACTAGAGATGTTCTAAGAAAATACATAAATATTTGCAGTACCATATTTACAAATAAATTGTCTTTTCTGGTTCAAATATTTTTCTAACCTAGCAGCCTAGCACTCCCAGCTCCTTGCAAGCTACAGCATTTCAAAAACGATAATTTTCAACATAATTAAAGACGCAGCCGCATATCTCGGGAGCTGGGAATGCGGAATGAACCCAGGAACCATTGTCGAACGTGATCGGTTTGGCGGTCTAGATGTTATACGATAGGGAGCCGCAATGCTGTATGTGGGTGCTGACCTCCAAATCTTTGAACATGGGACACTCGCCGATCAGTGTTATTGTGACACTGTACTTGATACGTGGCACCGTTGGCGCCAGTCGCTTCTCTGTATTCATTTCAGATTTCTGCTATCAGTTCTGCATCGCTTTTCGGCTAATTAAGCGCACGACGCTGTGGGAAGAGGTCTGGTGTTAGTTCGGTTGGTTGGCGACCCGGTGTGCAGTCTGGTTTACGGCGGTCGCTCTTCGCGCATGCTCTGCATCTTTGTGTCACGTGGTCAGTGAGGCTGCGGATGGAGACGTGCGTGCGGTCGGCGAGTGTGTACTGCGCCTAGTGAGAGGGCGGTGGGTCTCGTATGTGCTGCTAAATGATGTGAACGTGTAAAAGTGGCTTTGGAATGTATCAGCCTGCAACCGGACACGGTACAAAGCCGAACGGTGGGACTTATTCAGGTTACAGTCCTGCTGTATATACGTATATTTGAATGACAAAGTAGTGCAGATATTTAAAGTGGTTATTTCTGAATGTTAATGTCTTGTGGATCCCTTGTGGCCGTATTCCTGTTCTGAAATTTTTCGAATGTTTTAAGGATTGTGTTATTATGGATACTGACCAGTTGGCCGGCAGGGGTGGCCGAACGGTTCTAGGCGCTACAGTCTGGAACCGTGCAACCGCTACGGTCGCAGGTTCGAATCCTGCCTCGGGCACGGATGTGTGTGATGTCCTTAGGTTAGTTAGGTTTAAGTAGTTCTAAGTTCTAGGGGACTGATGACCTCAGAAATCAAATCCCATAGTGCTCAGAGCCATTTGAAGCATTTGGACTGACCTGTTGCTGTGTGGTTTTATGTTGTTGTTTCAGTGGTATAGTCAGCGGTTCGCGTCGTCCTCTGTAGCTGGTCGTTTAACAGGGGGACGACGCCTTGGCGGCGGCCAGTTTGAATTCTGACCGACAGAGCGGTCGCTGTGTTTATCAGTAGGCTCCAGTTCTTCGGCGAATTTAAATTGAGTATTTTATTATTTGTTCCTCTTGACGCCGAGGCGTCCTCCTTTCCTTCTTCAGCGTTTCTTTCAGCTTTCATTCGGGCTCCATCCGAGTTGTAGTTTCCGCACACCCCTGAAGTGTCATCACTTGTCTCTGAAATTTTGTAATACCTGTGCGTTTGTTTGAAATCTTACTGGACTTAACTACTAAGGTCGTCAGTCCCTAAGCTTACACACTACTTGACCTAAATTATCCTAAAAACAAACACACACACCCATGCCCAAGGGAGGACTCGAATCTCCGCCGGGACCAGCCTCACAGTCCATGACTGCAGCGCATAGACCGCTCGGCTAATCACGCGAGGCTTGTAATACGTGGAAGGCGCCTTTCATTGTACTGGGCTTTTAACATCTTATTCAGAAAGTGATGCTCTGAGTTCTTTCTGCTGTTATATCTTATGTTTATGTGGGAGGTTTTCTCAATAAACCATTTATTGTTCGTATGGTTCTTAAGATTTATGTAAAACTAGAATGGAAAACAACAGCATCACCAAAAAAGCATTTGAAGGAATTCTACAGGCAACAAGACTATTGGGCTGACCTCGTACAAGGTGGAAAGATGACACAGAGAAGGACATCGCAGCATTAGGAATTTTCGCAGGGTAGAGAGAGGCTGCGAGAGATAGAGGGCGGTGGAAGCAGATAGCTGACGCAGCGCGTGGTCTACAGGTCCTGTGATCGCTGAGCAGAAGACAAGAACAACAAGGTTTTAAAATTATTTATTGTCTGGAGTGGGCTTTGACGCCCGTAGACATTTTGTCTCTTTAGTAACGTTTCGATTTCTTGGGCAATTATGTATATTATTCTGGGGTAACAGCAGTTTGCTGTTTTAATGGTACTGTTGAATAAAATCTATTGGAAATTACAAGCCAGAGTTTGTGTTTGATTGGTAATTATTGTCTTGTCTTTATTGAGTTGAAGTATCCCTTAGCTTGTGTCCCACGTCTCAGTACTCCTTTCTCATGCGCGTCTTTTGAGCGGAGCATTTGGTCCTAAAAGCATCTAACAGCGCTAATGGCGAAGCTCCTGGCACGGGATCATGTTCGGTAAATGACAGGCCTGCCTGTATCCCCGGTCTTAAATCCAAGCAAGCACATGTGGGATGCGTTGGGGACATATATTGCATCACGTCCAAATGCACCAACAGCCTTGCAGCAGTTATCAACTATGATGGTGAAGGAATGGAACGGCCTACCACGTCTTTTCCAAAGCTGTTTCACAGAGGAAGACTGCACTGTAGTTCCTTCTCTACATTGTGACACAGATGACAAAATGGTAGATATCGAAATAGACGACAGAGGGATAGAGAAACAAAATCGCTCAAAAGAGGAAAGGCCGCTGTACCTGATGGGATACCAGTTCGATTTTACACAGAATACGCGAAGGAACTTGCCCCCCTTCTTGCAGCGGTGTATCGTAGGTCTCTAGAAGAGCGCAGCGTTCCAAAGGATTGGAAAAGGGCACAGGTCATCCCCGTTTTCAAGAAGGGACGTCGAACAGACGTGGAGAACTATAGACCTATATCTCTAACGTCGATCAGTTGTAGAATTTTTAAACACGTATTATGTTCGAGTATTATGACTTTTCTGGAGACTAGAAATCTACTCTGTAGGAATCAGCATGGGTTTCGAAAAAGACGGTCGTGTGAAACCCAGCTCGCGCTATTCGTCCACGAGACTCAGAGGGCCTTAGACACGGGTTCACAGGTAGATGCCGTGTTTCTTGACTTCCGCAAGGCGTTCGATACAGTTCCCCACAGTCGTTTGATGAACAAAGTAAGAGCATATGCACTATCAGACCAATTGTGTGATTGGATTGATGAGTTCCTAGATAACAGAACGCAGCATGTCATTCTCAATGGAGAGAAGTCTTCCGAAGTAAGAGTGATTTCAGGTTGCAGCAGGGGAGTGTCATAAGACCGTTGCTATTAACAATATACGTAAATGACCTTGTGGAAAACATCGGAAGTACACTGAGGCGTTTTGCAGATGATGCTGTGGTGTATCGAGAGGTTGTAACAATGGAAAATTGTACTGAAATACAGGAAGATCTGCAATGAATTGACGCATGGTGTAGGGAATGGCAATTGAATCTCAATGTAGACAAGTGTAATGTGCTGCGAATACATAGAAAGATAGTTCCCTTATCATTTAGCTACAATATAGCTGGTCAGCAACTGGAAGCAGTTAATTCCATAAATTATCTGGAAGTAGGCATTAGGATTGATTTAAAATGGAATGACCATATAAAATTAATGTTCGGTAAAGCAGATGCCAGACTGAGATTCATTGGAAGAAGCCTAAGGAAATGCAATCCGAAAACAATACTGTTCAACAGTGTGTGGGAATCCGTACCAGAGAGGGTTGGTAGAATAGATAGAGAAGATCCAACGGAGAGCAGCGGGCTTCGTCACAGGATCATTTGCAATCGCGAAAGCGTTACGGAGATGATAGATAAACTCCAGTGGAAGACTCTGCAGGAGAGACGTTCAGTAGCTCGGTACGGGCTTTTGTTAAAGTTTCGGGAATATACCTTCACCGAAGAGTCAAGCAGTATATTGCTCCCTCCTACGTATATCTCGCGAAGAGACCATGAGGATAAAATCAGAGAGATTAGAGCCCACACAGAAGCATACCGACAATCCTTCTTTCCACGAACAATACCAGAGTGGAATAGAAGGGAGAACCGATAGAGGTACTCAAGGTAGCCTCCGCCACACACCGTCAGGTGGCTTGCGGAGTATGAGTATGGATGTAGATGTAGATGTAGAATCTTTACCAACCTTATGGCCAACATGTCAGCATGTTGCAGAGCATCCATTGCCGGCCGTGGTGATCGCACTCTCTAATAAGAACTGTGTGCCGTCTTTTGTAATACCCATGGTACCATTATAAATGGCTGTTACCTAGGAGTAATTATTACATTTGAATGAAAGTGTTATGTCTCTTAGTCTCCTTATGTATTTCTTTCAATTACTTTGTGTAGGATATTGTATCACTCCTTACTATGTATTGCTCAAGTTTAATCGAGGTATGCAATTTGTCAGTGGCAAATCATACAAAAGTCACTTTCTTCTCTACGTTTTGCACCATGGTGTATGATGCTGGAGACTTGCAGTTCCCGTAAAAGTCGCTCACTCCATCTATTGCCCGTTCGAGATGTTCTTGCGAGTAAGGAATAGCAAGAATACGCATACTGCCGACTGCATTGCGACTAGCAGTAAGTCCACGCAAACAAGAAAACGTGGTGACTGACACTAAAACATGGGGTAAAAAACTTGGACGCCTGTAGGTAATGTGGAATTTACCACTAAGTGTCATGCGACGTGGCCCGCCAGTATAGTAGTGGGGAAGCAGTAATAAGAAAATGGGAGAATCTCAGAAGCTCTGTGGCTTCCAGGATGGACTAGTAGCCACTGGATGTTACCACAGCAACTCACTGACATTTCGACTTTTCTAGAGCGCCCAAATCGATTGTTGGTGATGTGATTATGAAATGTGAAGGAACAACATAGCTAAACAAGACCAGACACACCCTATTTACTGGTACACAGTGACCTTCCAGCATCGCGGAGGGTGGTAGAAAATTATCGCATGAAACCAGAGGAAGGAGGCAGTTGTGAGTTCCTAAGTGCAACCAGCAATTCATCTAGCACAGTGATTGTGTGTAGGGATTTGAAAGGGTCATGAGGTCCAGCAGCTCCTCTAATGCTAATCGATGCTTCAGGTGGTGCAAGACTGGTCCCATTGGGCGCTGGATGACAGAAAACGATTAATTAGGAGTGACGAATTAGTCTATAGGCTGTAGGAACCCAATGAAGGGTTGGGCTTTGGTGAAGTCCTGCAGAATGTTACCTGTCATCATGATCCAATGATAACAGTGAGTTACGTAGGAGGGGGTCTCATGTAATGTGAGTAATAATATTTTCAACATTTTGCAGCCCTGTCAGCAACTGTATAAATACAGTAAATGTATAATTTTTTTGCATTTCTTCCAAAATAAGTGAAGGGTGCGAGGTTGGATATTTTGGAAGAAATGCAAATTTTTAAACAATTACTGTATGAATAAAATAACCTTCTCAACGACCAGCTGCAGCTGAGAAACAAAAACTTTTTTGAAGGTTTTCAAGCGTTATTCCATCCGCCATAATTTTAGGGGGTAATCACTATACCCTTGCCAGCATGTTTTCAGCTCTCCCGTTTGCTGAATACCTGGGATTATCTGGTATTTCAAACCCGTAGTTATCCTCATGCGGTCAAGTTGGATGATTGCCCCAATATGCTAGGTTGGCTTAAAATAGTAAACGCATTGCTCCCTTCACTTTTGACCTCAAACAAATTATTATACATGTTAAGGCAGTCGATACGTCTTTGTTCCTTACAGGATAAAGTATACGTCAATTTAGATAGCCACACCTAGTTATTCATAAAATTTCAAGTTTAGGAGCACATGTTGGTACCAGTGTCAACAAGCGCGCGTGACAGACTATCGCGCATGCGCTCTCGAGGCTATAGCCAGTTCCAGCACAACATCCGTTGCTACCGTACTGCGGTCGCGAAGTGGGGCCGACTGTTCCCCACAGAAGTTATTGCAATATGACGATGTATTACTACATTATAGTTTTTAGTTTTTGACGTTGTCCATTATGGACAAATCATAGTTGCTTTTATTCTGAAGAAGGTAAACATTGCGACTGAGGCTGTTGTTAATTTAAAACTAATGCGAGTAGTTTTCATGATTAGGGTGTGGAGATCTTATCGCGCTTAAGAAAACGCTAAATGTGAATGTGTATTGTTGTTTACGACTTCGTAGACAAAGGTCAGCCGAGGGGGGGGGGGGGGGCAGAGTAGCGCGGCAGTATAGGAAATCTGGACGGAAGCACAAGCGCGCAGCGAACAAGTTAACATACTAAACAGTAGATTTACTTAACTGTTATTTTCCAAGTGTAGGAAGACTCATTAGAAATAATACTGGAGAAAATAGAGTGCATTTCTCAGAGTCAAAAAGGATGAGGCTCTCTGAACTAAGGATGGACAATTGTGTTGGAGCCGCAGTTAGGTGGTGTATGCGTAACGTCTCATACTGCAGAGGAAGCAAGCACAAGTGGGCCGTGTCCCTGCCACCGGGCGCCCTGTATCCTGGCGCCAGAGGGCACTCGTGGTACGAGACACTGGAGGCATGGCTCAGTGTGCGACCACAATTGGGTCCACCGGATCCCGCGTGTCTGCTGTCGGTACCAGATGGAATCTGGCAGCTGCGTTGCCAACTTTGACGTCCGTGAGGTGCTATTGATACGTGATACGACATGTATAAACACATTTTACAGGATTCTGTACTGACTGCAGTTGACAAACAGTGCAGAACTGATGATTGTACCGGCATGAGGGTGCACTCTGTCATAAAGCAAGCAATAAAGGGGTCATGGTTTCTTTACAATAACATTCTTCAAATGCACTGGCTTACCTAGTGTCCTGAGATGAACCTAAAGGAACACATTGGGAATGACATAGATCATCAACTTCGCTCCAGAAGCCAGCGTCCTACATCACTCTCTCCTACTGTTTCGACTCTTGAGGAAGAATGTAATGTGATTCCTTCACGCCGGCCGGGTGGCCGAGCGGTTCTAGGCGCTACACTCTGGAACCGCGCGACCGCTGCGGTCGCAGCTTCGAATCCTGCCTCTGGCATGGATTTTTGTGATGTCCTTAGGTTAGTTAGGTTTTAGTAGTTCTAAGTTCTAGGGTACTGATGACCTCAGAAGTTTAGTCCCATAGTGCTCAGAGCCATTTGAACCATTTTTGATTCCTTCACAGACAGACACCTCACTGAAAGTGCCCACAGCAGTGTTCAAGGCTTCCTAAAGCCGAAGGGTCGAAACACTCAATATTAATGTCTACAAGTAGGTGTCTACATCTACGTGATTACTCTGCTATTCGGCCGGCCGCGGTGGTCTCGCGGTTCTAGGCGCGCAGTCCGGAACCGTGCGACTGCTACGGTCGCAGGTTCGAATCCTGCCTCGGGCATGGATGTGTGTGATGTCCCTAGGTTAGTTAGGTTTAAGTAGTTCTAAGTTCTAGGGGACTAATGACCACAGCAGTTGAGTCCCATAGTGCTCAGAGCCATTTGAACCATTTTTACTCTGCTATTCACAATAAACAATGAACAATTTTTATTGGACAGTGTATATTCTATACGCCATTTCAGTACGACTTACTCTATTGAGAACTCGGAAGAAAAGAAAGCGATTGAGACTGCACAAATTGTGCAATGAAGAAGATAAGTAACAAAACTTTTTCTTATTCACTGGGGATAACTATTTGGAATATTATGAAAATCACCGATTCGCTCTGAACCGGTTGCGAACTATGGTAGAGGAGGAAAACATCTGAGCAGCAATATGTCTCGGTCAGTAACGAAATGGTACTTCAAATCGTACGGAATATTCATTACTCCGTAACGAATATGTATGATACGAAACTGCCATTACTGTAGAAAATGTTAATAATTTTAATTACATGACAGATCAGAAAATGTTAATCATTTTAATTAAGTGTTGGATTATAACTAGAAGTGTACACAGGCTTTCAGGCGTATAGAACAATCAGGTGATAAACGGGTTGAGATAAAGGTGGTTGAGGTCACAGCCGACTGTGATAACTTGGTAACTTTCCGATGCACTTACTGGAGTGATTTATAGTGGAAGTTAGAATGATAGTCAAATATTAAGACGATCACATGTCGAGGAAACCTTCCAAGGACACGGCAGCTGCAAGCTAAGTAGCAGTTTTCAGTATTCATTGTAATAGAGTCGAACAGAGACTGCAGGTCTCCATCTCAAAGAATTAATTTAGAAGTATTTGATTGAATAGCAGGAACAAGTGTAAGTAGGCTGTTTTGGTTTTTATATTGGTAACGCCACGTAGCGCTCTGTATGAAAATCACTGCCTTTGCTGCCGGCCGGTGTGGCCTTGCGGTTCTAGGCGCTTCAGTCTGGAACCGCGTGACCGCTACGGTCGCAGGTTCGAATCCTGCCTCGGGCATGGATATGTGTGCTCTCCTTAGGTTAGTTAGGTTGAAGTAGTTCTAAGTTCTACGGGACTGATGACCACAGATGTTAAGTCCCATAGTGCTCAAAGCCATTTGAACCATTTTTGAACTGACTTTGCTGTGTGCAGTCTGTGGCTGATTTGCGTTGTTGAAATATTTGCCATTGTAGCGTTGGGCAGTTGGATGTGAACAGCATGTAGTGCTGCGCAGTTGGAGGTGAGCAGCCGGCAGTGGCAGATGTGGGGATGGAGATGGCAGAATTTTGAGAGCAGATGATCTGGATGTGTGTCCATCAGAAAGAGTTAATTTGTAAGACTGGATGTCATGAACTGATATATATATATATATATATATATATATATATATATATATATATATATATATATATATATATATATATACTCCTGGAAATTGAAATAAGAACACCGTAATTCATTGTCCCAGGAAGCGGAAACTTTATTGACACATTCCTGGGGTCAGATACATCACATGATCACACTGACAGAACCACAGGCACATAGGCACAGACAACAGATCATGCACAATGTCGGCACTAGTACAGTGTATATCCACCTTTCGCAGCAATGCAGGCTGCTATTCTCCCATGGAGACGATCGTAGAGATGCTGGATGTAGTCCTGTGGAACGGCTTGCCATGCCATTTCCACCTGGCGCCGCAGTTGGACCAGCGTTCGTGCTGGACGTGCAGACCGCGTGAGACGACGCTTCATCCAGTCCCAAACATGCTCAATGGGGGAAGGATCCGGAGATCTTGCTGGCCAGGGTAGTTGACTTACACCTTCTAGAGCACGTTGGGTGTCACGGGATACATGCGGACGTGCATTGTCCTGTTGGAACAGCAAGTTCCCTTGCCGGTCTAGGAATGGTAGAACGATGGGTTCGATGACGGTTTGGATGTACCGTGCACAATTCAGTGTCCCCTCGACGATCACCAGAGGTGTACGGCCAGTGTAGGAGATCGCTCCCCACACCATGATGCCCGTTGTTGGCCCTGTGTGCCTCGGTCGTATGCAGTCCTGATTGTGGCGCTCACCTGCACGGCGCCAAACACGCATACGACAATCATTGGCACCAAGGCAGAAGCGACTCTCATCGCTGAAGGCGACACGTCTCCATTCGTCCCTCCATTCACGCCTGTCGCGACACCACTGGAGGCGGGCTGCACAATGTTGGGGTGTGAGCGGAAGACGGCCTAACGGTGTGCGGGACCGTAGCCCAGCTTCATGGAGACGGTTGCGAATGGTCCTCGCAGATACCCCAGGAGCAACAGTGTCCCTAATTTGCTGGGAAGTGGCGGTGCGGTCCCCTACGGCATTGCGTAGGATCCTACGGTCTTGGCGTGCATCCGTGCGTCGCTGCAGTCCGGTCCCAGGTCGACGGGCACGTGCACCTTCCGCCGACCACTGGCGACAACATCGATGTACTATGGAGACTTCACGCCCCACGTGTTGAGCAATTAGGCGGTACGTCCACCCGGGCTCCCGAATGCCCACTATACGCCCACGCTCAAAGTCCGTCAACTGCACATACGGTTCACGTCCACGCTGTCGCGGCATGCTACCAGTGTTAAAGACTGCGATGGAGCTCTGTATGCCACGGCAAACCGGCTGACACTGACGGCGGCGGTGCACAAATGCTGCGCAGCTGTCGCCATTCGACGGCCAACACCGCGGTTCCTGGTGTGTCCGCTGTGCCGTGCGTGTGATCATTGCTTGTACAGCCCTCTCGCAGTGTCCGGAACAATTATGGTGGTTCTGACACACCGGTGTCAATGTGTTCTTTTTTCTATTTCCAGGAGTATATATATAATGACTTTTGAACACTATTAAGGTAATATATTATTTGCTCTCTATCAAAAACTTTCTTTTGTTAAGTATGCCTATCAGTAGTTAGTGCCTTCAGTAGTTAGAATCTTTTCTTTAGCTGGCAGTATTGGCGCTCGCTGTATTGCAGTAGTTCTAGTAACGAAGATTTTTGTAAGTGATTCATTAAAGGTATAGGTTATTGTTAGTCAGGGTCATTCTTTTGTAGGGATTATTGAAAGTCAGATTGTGTTGCTCTAAAAATATAGTGTGTCAGTTTAGTCTTGATCAGAATAAGTAAAGAGCGAAATGTCTGAGTATGTTAAGTTCTGCTCAGCTGTTTGAAAATCTAATAACATAAGAGATTTATCAGCATGGTAATTCATTAATTTTTCTAAGGGCACATTTCATATGGCGACCCTGCCAGGATATCTCAATGGAATCTTCTGATTTTGTCTTATAGTTTGAGTAATTAGTGTAACTATTGTTTATTGCTAGTGCATAATTGTAAAGAGAATTTCCATTGTAGTTGTAGGTTTTCATTGTTGTTGTGTAAAACAGTTGTGGCATGCATGTAGATTTGCACCAAGTATTTCTCAGCTGCACTTCCAATTAATTGAATATTATTTTCAGTGCTATTTTAATGTGTTTTCTATTTTTGCTAGTCAAATTGCGCTTTTCTGTGTTATCGTATGAAATATTGTGACAATTACGGTGTGTGAAAAACGTAACACTAGTCTCTAAGTAAGTTGAGAAATGACAGTGAAGACGAGAGTAGTGTGTTAGCGCCACCGTGTAATGAATTAACAAATACTCAGAATAGTAATTTCGTAACTATGCATAGGGAAATGGACCAGGCAATAAATAATGGTGTAGACAGTGAAACAGCTAGCGAACAGGGAAGCATTAGCGATGGATCGGTGTGCAACAGCTCGCCTCAGGAATCCGAAATGGCCGGACTCAATCTTGCAAATACTGTAGATTCAGGTTTTGCATTCTCACTGTTTTCTCAAATAAGTCAAGACACATTTTCTTCTTTTCAAAATGCGAATATTGCCGGTTCAAATGAACTGCTGAATAGCACTGAGGAACATGTTTCAGACACCAGTTCTTCAAGTTAAGTTACATTTCATTGCACACATTTCTGTTGGTCATAGTATATGCACAATATGTGAGAAGTTCGGACTTTTAGTGTTTGCAAGTGTGTTAATAATTCAGCAAGGCACTGGTTAACAGCATTGCTGGTTCTAAGGACAATTCCGAAAACTTTGTGAGTACACAAGTGGTAGTTTATGGACTTGCTATATTGTCCGCAAGACTCTTCGATGGTGATTGTGCACCTGCACAGTAGCAACAGATGGCTGCTGGCCGTCTCTACAAGGACAACAGTGGGTCTGCATCTATGATGGCCCACCAATACCATTATATCTACAAAGTGCAGTGGGTCTGAATCTCTGGTGGCCCACCAATACTATAATCTCTAACAGTACTACCGTGGTCTGTTCTGTGATGACCTACCTACCAATATTCTTCAAAACTTCGACTGACTCTGCTGTGAGTATGCTCTGTTGTGGCCCACTACCTGTCTACATGTCAAGAGTCAGCACTGTCTTTCCGTTGGAAGGACAACACTACTTCTTCAAGACTGCATGGAAATCCACTACATACGTGTGCATTTTCATTTACTGATCATACTTTGTGCAATGTAATTACTACTGTGATGAATGATCAGGACTGTCTTTATTGATTGTGAGAAAATTTTTGCTTTTGACCAACATTGTATCGATAAGTGTGTGCATTTGATATATTTTTAGCTTTAATATAAAACTTTTTAAACAAATATGTATTGGTCAGTGCCCAAAACAATTTTTAAATTTTTTTGTGGGGAGCATGTGGGCTATGTAAGTAGGCTGTTTAGGTTTTTATATTGGTAACTCCACGTAGCGCTCTGTATGAAAATCACTGACTTTGCTGTGTGCAGTTTGTGGCTGGTTTGCATTGTTGGAATATTTGCCATTGTAGTGTTGAGCAGTTGGATGTGAACAGCACGTAGTGCTACGCAGTTGTAAATGAGCCGCCAGCAGTGGTGGATGTGGGGAGAGAGATAGAGATGGCAGAATTTCGAGAGCGGATGATCTGGACGTGTGTCCATCAGAAAGAGTACATTTGTAAGACTAGATGTCATGAACTGATATATACATATAATGAATTTTGAACACTATTAAGCCGGCAGGTGTGGCCGTGCGGTTCTAGGCGCTTCAGTCCGGAACCGCGTGACCGCTACGGTGCAGGTTCGAATCCTGCCTCGGGCATGGATGTGTGTGAAGTCCTTAGGTTAGTGACGTTTAAGTAGTTCTAAGGTCTAGGGGACTGATGAGCACATATGTTAAGTCCCATAGTGCTCAGAGCCATTTGAACCATTTTTTTTTTCGCTTCACTAGGACTGATCTGCTGAAGCAGCAAGTTACCTGTGTTACATTTAATCAGTTCGTTTATTGTTCTAACCAACACATTTGCTCATTGAGGTGACAGTCAGAAACCGCTAGACCACCGCGACCGGCCCTACTGCAGCAGATCAGTCCTGCCAGCTCCACTAAAACTGCTAACCTGCTGTAACCGAACACCCATCCCACTCAAGGAGAGCTACTCTCTCTCCTATGGTATAAATGTTGAACAACAAGCTGACTAAATCCAAATGGCCGTTAACGTCCTGACTGCACCACGCAGATAACACCGAAGCCAAAAAGGAAAAATAAAATTTGTGTATGTAAACAGTGTCGGTAAGCGACACCACAGCCCTATGACTGACTAGTGGCGAAACACGGTCCAGGCGACAGAAGCAGGTCACGTGGTCACTATTCTGCACATGGAAGGCGGCCTGAAGCCGTCGGCGCACGGACAGTGTTGTCGAACGTGCCGATTTCAACGTTCCGCTGAACGCTGCAACTTGTGCACACGCTACGTGTTCCTCAACGTGGTCGCAGTGCGCTCCAGTGGCTGTCGTCGCTGTATCTGACTCGCAAATCACACTGTTTACGAAATTCCTACGTTATCTCTATCAAAACGCACATTTCCTCCCTTGTCCATATGCAAGTAGTGCTGTTCTGTCTGTAATATACATAAACAAAGAATTCAATATCATGGTCATGTTGCAAGACAAAATGGAAATTAACATGTCCAGTCAATATGGACATCAGCTCAAAAAAGTTTTATTACAAATAATGCGTTACAAATTGACAATAGTTCTAGACATAAGATAAAATTATTTCGTCATTTTCACTTTCAGTAAACCCCCAAGAATAGTTTTACTTGGTCAGTGTTCGTATTCAGTAGCCGAATCGTTTATAACAAGTGAAATGCAAAACCTGAAACAAGAAAACGCAAAATATCTTAGTGCATGTAGTGTAAGCTGTGTTGTACATAAAGCCAGTCGAAAAAGTCACTCTTCAGAAAGAGCAAAGCTATATTTTCATAAAATAGAATTTTATAGAATGTAGTCCAATGAAACTACTAAGAAAGTATCCAAATCGATTGAAAAACGCGAAGGTTAGTAAAAACAATATTTGGATTCAGTGGTATGCGAACCAGTAACAGATCAGCTGTTATTATATAATTCTGCTACACTTTTTTGTCTTCTTCATTTTTTTGTCATGTCTATCGGTGTTTGGTTTGTGCGGAGGTCACATGACACCCCTTCAAGTAAATCGTTGAATACTTCGGTCAGTTTTCTTTTATTACAGAAGGCAGGCAGCCCCCTGAACTAACACACTGAGCTACCGTACCGGTATTGATCACGTTCCAACGACCACGAATAGATTTCGACCAATCTTTAGACCTTACTATTTCCTCGAAACTTTAACCGTACATAATTCTTTGACCATCAATCTGAAGTTTGCTGAAATTTTAATACAACAAATCGTACAAGTAACAACGGCTTTTCGAAAGATATTCTATTTGCTGATGCTTATTAGAAACGGCATATATCCACTGAAACGCCAAAGAAACTGGTATAGGCTGGCGTATTCAAATACATAGATATGTGAACAGGCAGTGTACGGCGCTGCGGTCGCCAACACCTATGCAAGAAAAGTGACTGGCGCAGTTGTTAGATCGATTACAGCTGTTACAACGGCAGGTTATCAGGATTTAAGTGAGTTTGGACGTGGTGATATAGACGGCGCACGAGCGATGGGACACAGCATCTCCGAGGTAGAGATGAAGTGGGGATTTTCCAGTACTACCATTTCACGAGTGTACTGTGACTATCAGGAATCCGGTAAAACATCAAATCTCCAACATCATTGCAGCTGGAAAAAGATCCTGCAAGATCGGGACCAACAATGACTAAAGAGAATAGTTCAACGTGACAGAAGTGCAAACCTTCCGCAGATTGGTGCAGATTTCAAATGGTTCAAATGGCTCTGAGTACTGTGGGACTTAACATCTGAGGTCAGTCCCCTAGAACGTAGACCTATTTAAACCTAACTAACGTAAGGACATCACACACATCCAGGATTACAACCTGCGACCGTTGCGGTCGCGCTGTTCCGGACTGAAGCGCCTAGAACTACACGGTCACTTCGGCCGGCGGTGCAGATTTCAATCCTGGGCCACCAAAAAGCGTTAGCATGCGAGTCATTCAACGAAACAAGGCGCACTCGTGTACTCTTGATCACTGCACGACACAAAGCTTTACGCCTCGCCTGTCTAACAACCCTACCACAACAAAGGTCAAAAATTAATTATGACTGTAGTGTTGCTCACGCTGCTAAATATGGCATTTTCGGCAACAACAAAGTTATATTATGTGGCAGGTATCATTAGAGCACAGTTAATGACGTCATTTCTTGAAATAATGGTTAAACCAGGCACTCATCTTTTCGTGTTTCCCACGCTGGTCTCGTAGTGAACTCATGGCTTAATCGTCGAAAATCTAGGTAGTGATGATTTCAAGCTCGGATGCAAAGAGGCCTAGGTGTTATTCTGCGATATTCAAAAGTTTTATAGATGTGTTTCATAAACCATTCTTGAAGATTAAACTTTTGCAAGTTAGGACAATGGTGACGTAAAAAAGTAATCAACACTACGAATTGAAGTTACACTTCTATTTTATTGCTTTTGTTGCAATATCACGTAACTCGTTCCAAAACATTACTTCACAATCGAAAACATACTTGAAAATATCTTCCTCACTGTTAAAGTTCACATTTCATAGACTGACTACAATTTGCAACTTTTTAACATGACGTTGACTCTCTAACAACCGCTTACGCGCCCAGAAAACAGAGTTACAAGCACGTCAGTGATCACAGTGACACAAGAAAGAATATCATTGCAATATATACATATCGATGTATCAAAGTTCCTGTACCTTAATGAAATCAAATCTGAATGTTGTCACAGAAATATGTTAACTATTTTACAGAAACACAGTAGAATATTGCTGGTATCGAGAGGTTGAGGTGAGGTGCCGTAATGGTGACGTAATTCAAGTACTATTCCACCTGGGGTCGTCAACACCGACATTGAACTCTTCATGACTGGAAACATGTTGTCTGGTCGGACAAGTCTCGTTTCAAATTGCACCGAGCGGAAAGACATGTACGGATATAGAGACTACCTCATGAATCCATGGATCCTGCAGGTCAGCAGGGGCCTATTCTAGATGCTTGAGGCTCTGTAATGGTGTGAGGGAGGCGTGTGCAATTTGAGTGGTACGGGGCCCCTGATACAAGGTACGACTACGTAAGGTGACACGTACGTAAGTATCCCGTCCGATCACCAGCATTCATTCATGTCCATTTTGTATTGCGGCGGACTTGGGCGTCCAGAATTGCTACAGATTGGCTATAGGAACAGTCTTCTGAGTTTAGACACTTCCGCTGGCCATCAAACTCCCCAGATAAGGACATTATTGAGCATATCTAGGATGCCTTGCAACGTCCTATTCAGAAGAGATCTGCCCCCACCCCCCCCCCCCCCCCACCCCCATCGTACTCTTACGGGTTTATGGACAGTTCAGCAGGATTCATAGCGTCAGTTTCCTCCAGCACTCTTCAGACTTTAGTCGAGTCAATGCCACGTCGTGTTGCGGCACTTCTGCGAGATCACGAGGCCCTACACGATATTATACACGTGCCCCAGTTTCTTTGGCTCTTCAGTGTAGATATCGGCTTCAACTGAAAGCCAATATGCCGTCTCGCGAATCTCTACTCAAGAGAGAGATGGTGCCATGTGACGCAGGTGGCTTTCTTCCAGGTCATTGGTCTACGTTCAAAAGCATGTTGAAGATACCTGTGATGCTAGATATTGCTTTGCACGTTCGGAGAGTCTCCCTAACGTGCTTTTCCCACGCTATGACGGCAGGAACGCAGTGCGCTCAACGCTGAACGGGCGACGCGGCGGCCGATAGCTTTATTGCTAAGCACGCGGACGGAGAATGCGGGCTTGCGGTCAGGTCCAGCGGTGCGACGTGTCGCGCGGTTATCACCCCGCTGGGCGCGGAGCCAGAGAGGTAGGCGAGCTAACGACTGCGGGCAGCGGCGATGGCGGCGGCGGCGGCGGCGGCGGCGGCGGCGGCCTGTTAGCGCGGTCGGACAATGCGGCGCAGACGCGGGCGACGCGGCGGCTGATTTACGAGCAGGCGGTGGCGTCGGCTGCTCGCTGCCCGTTGCCCGCTGCCCGCTGCCGGCTGCCTCGGCTCCTAATGAAGTTGTCGCGCCCAACTGCCGCCGCCGCCGCCGCCGCCGGAATACGACTGCGAGGGTCGCCAGGCCGGGGCGACATTTTCATACAAATAGTGTTTACTGCTGCACAACTCAGCCGCTTTACGGCAGCGGGAGCGAGGGCGCTCGTTCGCCGCCGGTCGCTGCTCCGTTGTTTGAGCCGCCGGCCCGGCCGTGTAGAGAGACGTGTCCAGTGCGTAGGCGCGCCGCGGCGGGCGTCGGCCACGCGGTGCTCGCCACAAATGGGCGCTGAAGTACTGTCGCGCTGTTTTCACTGCCCTGGGATATTCTGTGGTCGCTGATCAGCCATAACATTATAACCAATCTACCTAATAGCCAGTACGTCCACCTTTAGCACGGATAAAAGCGGCGACGCATTGTGGCATGGAAGAAGAGAGGCCTTGTGACAGGTCGCTGGAGAGAGCTGGCACCACATCTCCACACACAAGTCACCTAATTCCCGTAAATTCGGGGGAGGGGGGGGGGACAAGCTTTGACGCCACGTTCAAATACTTCACAGATATGTTCAGTCAGGCTCAGATCTGGCGAGCTGGTGAACCAGCACATCAATTCGACATTGCGTTCATCGAAGCACTCCATCACACTCCTGGCCTTGTGACATGGCGCATTGTCTTGTTGAAATATGCCACTACGTTGGGAAACATGATAGCCATGAAGGGATGTACGTGGACTGAAACAAGCGTACGCTGGTTGGTGTGACCGGGCGGTTCTAGACGCTATAGTCTGGAACCGCGCAACTGCCACGGTCGCAGGGTCGAATCCTGCCTCGGGCATGGATGTGTGTGATGTCCTTAGGTTAGTTACGTTTAAGTAGTTCTAAGTCTAGGGGACTGATGACCTCAGAAGTTAAGTCCCATAGTGCTCAGAGCCATTTGAACCAGTGTACGATGCTCCATGGCCGTTATTGTCTGGACCCATGGATGCCAAGCTCAATCTTACCAGAGTATAATGAAGCCACCGACAGCTTGTCTACCTCCCGCAATACAGGTGTCAGGGAGCTGTTCGCCTGGAGGACGACGGAATCGCTCGCTCACATCGGCATCGTGAGAGAAGGTCCCGCTATTTATCAGACCATACACCGCTCTGCCACTGCGCCAACGTCCAGTGCCGATGGTCACGTGCCCATTACAGTGGTAGTTGCCGCTGTCACGGTGTTAACATTGCCACATTCATGGGTAGTCTGTTACGGAGGCCCATCAATAGGAGCGTTTAGTGCAGTTTGCACACACTTTTACTCTGCCCAGCATTAATATCTGACGTTAGTTCTGCCACAGTTCGCCGTCTGTCCTGCCTTACCGGTCTGCCCAGTCTGTGACGGCCGGCATCTATAATGAGGGATGGCTGCCGAACTCGACGACGCCTGGACATTGGTTTCGCCATGTGTTCAAGGCATTCACCACAGCACTCTTCGAACACCCTACAAGCATTAGATATAAATACTATGAAAAAAATGATTAATAAACAAATTGTAGGTCAGATCGAAGAAAGCAGCAAAGCTAAACTAATTAGAAAGTATATTACAGAAGCAGGTAAAGACACAAATAAAATAACTTTAGAGAACTTTGTAGTAATGCTTGATTCATTCAAAATAGCTTACAATAAGAATAATGTTGACGATTTATACTTTGAAGTAACCAACAAGCAACCTATTAAATACAACATGATAACAAGAGATGTAAAGACCAAGAATTTGGTAAACAAAAACGTTAAGAAACTCTTTGGTTTAGATTACAATAAAAGAATGATTTGTCAAGAAACAGATAATATTATCGATACGTTGCCATGGGGGTATTAGACAACAAATAAATGCAAAAATAATAGAGTAATGGTATAAGTTAAGACAGACACAAACCATAGATAATAAGATAGGTAAAATAGATTTAAGGTAGATACAAACCATAGCTCATAAGATAAGTAAAGTAATTTTTAAGGTAGACACAAACCATATCCAAGTTATAAGTGAAGTAATTGTTTAAGTTTCAAAGGGACCTTAAAAGATAAATAAAGTTATGGTTAAAATTTAAGGCTAGACGAGGGGGTGTTCCAAGTGATCTAATGTGGTTGGTTTTTAACCATTAAAAATAAAATGAGTTTAAGGTAGACAATAACCATATCCAAGTTATAAGTGAAATGATTTTTTAAGGTTCAAAGGGACCTTAAAAGATAAATAAAGTTATGGTTAAAATTTAAGGCTAGACGAGGGGGTGTTTCCAAGTGATCTAGGGTGGTTGGTTTTTAACCATTAAAAATAAAAAGAGTTTATGGTTGACAAGAACCATATCCAGTGGATAATTGAAATTATTTGTATGGTTGCATCG
Source organism: Schistocerca gregaria (assembly GCF_023897955.1). Taxonomy (NCBI): domain Eukaryota; kingdom Metazoa; phylum Arthropoda; class Insecta; order Orthoptera; family Acrididae; genus Schistocerca; species Schistocerca gregaria. Next base: position 458,214,743 of record NC_064926.1, read on the forward strand.
AACCATAACAGATAAATAAAATTATGGTTAAATTTAATCCTAGAAGAGGGGGGTGTTCCCAAGTGACCCACCTACTACTGAAATGCTTGTGACCGGCCTCCAGGCCATCAAAATCTGCCCTCGGTCAGTCTCTTCCCAATTATACACACAGACAGCACTGTCACTGATACTACACATCTCGTGCATGTGTCTGATTAGCAGTCATTCTTCGCTAGGTGTCTATACGGGCTTATATCGATAGTAGGTCGATAGTCATGATGTTCTGGCTGATCAGTTCAGTTCGGTGCGGACAGTAACGAACATAATACGAAATAATTAATCAATAAAACGTGCTGACCACGGTGGCTATTCTTGAGAAACCGAGACAGCGAAATAAATGGAAAACTTAACCATTACTTAAATAAAAGTGCTTCTTTAACATACCTCGTTTTTGAAGTCGATTGCAGACGGTAAGCTAACGTATCTTGTTCCTTACTCTACCAAAACTACACTTCGGTAGTTTTGGTATACTACATATATAACGACGTAAATGGTATAATTGGTAGGGAAAGAAACATAAATGAGTGTGTAAGAGAGAAACTGAAAGGCGACCTTTTCTCTTTGTTTTCCTTGTTTGTTTTGTTGTTTGTTTTGCACATAATTAGAACTGCACAACATTCAGTGTAATGTGTATTTTGCAACTTTAAAAACTATGAATTCCATTTTGTAAGTAATAAAAATTAGTTGACTGCATAAGTTGTGCTCTTTCGTGTAGCCAAAGCAATTACATTTGATGCAACTACAGTTTACATGCAGAAACGTACAAATTTGTACATAAATATTGTTAATATTGTTGTTTTTTTTTGTCCTGAAAAGATCATCATCATCAAAGGCAAGAGTTCCTTTTATTACTGATATATGCAAAAGTAGTTTATGAATTACAGACACATGCTTTATATAAGTTCGATAAAGTACGAAGCGATGTTTGAATATTTATGTTTGTTTTGTATTTATTTTAATTTCACCTTTTGGTGAGGAAACCGCGTTTTATAACGTTATCTAATAAATCTGTATTGATTTCCTTATTTTTGCTACAACATCGCTTTTATTACACATTACAAATCTACAATTTTCGAATAAAACCTGAATTTAAACATTGACAGGTCCATTTTTGCTGTAAATGAAATTTATTATTAAGTAACAGTCAAGAAGATAATTGTGTAGAACCAAAACGTTCTGTAAGTTACCCAGCACTTTATATTTCCTTATTCAGTTTGTAGACGGTTCACTGCTTCCAGTTTTAAGGGGAATCTAGTAAGACACTGGTGGCATCCATACAGTAAATTATCATTACGAGGTAACGACAGTTATGTAAATAACATACCGAACATACAGTTAACTAAGGGATGACGTTAACTAACCAAAGCTGCTACGGAAACTACCATTGTCTACAATTTCTTACAATTACTTTATTGTTCTAATCCTTACAGATTCCTAACCTCACAGTGATAGTTCTGAAGACAGTAGCCGTCAATTTTTAATAGTTATGGAAACACTTGTAAGATTTATAATGAAAAACGCTGGATGCATGCAGTATTCAGTACTAAGGAGTTGATCTATTTATGTATCAATTAATGTGTAATGTAATAGTAAGGGACTGAGCTTTCACACATCAGTTTCGCATTCCAAGCGCCCCACGTTTTTCTTTTTAATTCTTAGAAATGTTTTTATAGCTATTGAATATGCTCAGTCACAAATTTTTCGGACTATTTACGTGGGTTTAGGAATCTCTATGGAGCTAAGAGAAATTATTTTACACTTTTTAATCCATTTCAAAAACGACATGTGTTAAATATTCATTTTTATTTAAATAATTATTCTCTGCTTTTTAGTCTTGCGCGTGTCAAACTTTTCAGTCGATTGCAGACTGTGTGATGAGATTACAACGAAGACATGCGGTACAGTTCAGAGTTATTCCTGTTTCTCCTCGCCTCACTCAACCAGTATATTATCTCTCCCTGTGCACACCTCATAAAAGGACTGTGAACGAGGCTTACCAGCAATCGCTCATCCCACAAACCATTTGCGATTGCACAGGTGCAAATGCCAGCGGTACACCGGTACTCTCCGCCATACACCAGACAGGAAAGCGAATAGGTACTGCGTTGTCATCCAGTTGTAAATTGTGTTGAAAATTCCAAGTCTTCAGCTCATCAGGCAATGACAGAGGTAAGGAAAGTACCCTCCGGCACGCACCACACAAAAAAGCGGGTTAGTAACGCATTATCTTCTAGTTCTTAGCTATATTTAAAATTTCACGTCTCTAGCTCATCGGGAAATTAATTTAAAGTAAATTCTAAAATTTGTACTGAACAGGCAGGCAAGAAACCAACATCCATCTCTATCCTCAGGTGTCCCCATTTGCTCGTGTACCACTTGAACACATTCTGACACTACCTACGTTACCTGCTGGTCCTTACGGGTACCCGAGATGTCAGATATTACCGACCTTCTTCACTCCCACCCCTTACCCCTTCCAAACAAACTTGCAAAAAACCACGGCAGCCTGTTTTGAGCTACGTTTACAATTTCACGTGTATAGCTCATTCTGGAGTTACGCCAGCCGGGATGGCCGAGCGGTTCTAGGCGCCACAGACTGGAACCGCGCGACCACTACGGTCACAGGTTCGAATCTTGCCTCGGGCATGGATGTGTGTGATGTTTAAGTAGTTCTAAGTTCTAGGGGACTGATCACCTAAGAAGTTAAGTGCCATATTGCTCAGAGCCATTTGAACCATTTTTTTGTGGAGATACTTTAAAATCAATTGCAAAACTTGTATCGAACAGACAAAAAGATAAGAAAACGCCAGTCTTATAAACGCAGTCCAGTTAAATTAGAATACTAAGGATATCAATAAAATTCGTGGATACGCGGTTCTGCCATCTCGACTTCAAGCTGAGGGAGTATACATAATGACTGGTGCCCTGATGAGGAAACTGTGAGCACAAAATGTACGTTGGCATAGAGAAAACGCTAAAAAAAGCTCGCCGTCGTCAAAATCAGTTACCTAAATAAGTGTATAATTGTACAGATAAAAAAACTTCATCAAATAGATGAAAATTTCCACCTGAAATGGTATGGAATGCTCCTCGTCAAAGAGTTTTAAAAAGTGTCACAATAAAAGGGTATGTAAAACATCGAATATTGCATAAAACGTGGAATGTAAGAAAACAATTTAAAAAAAGATAATGAAATGAGAATCATGATCTTTGTTGGGTGTTGACAGCTTTGCATCCGTATTCATGAAATTTTTTCGTTATCTTTGAAAGAGCCATGGCGAAAATTTGAGTTACGCATTATTGGTTAGGAAGTATTTGCGTTACAGTAAATTTCAAACACAATACTGGCAATGATTTGTTTTATTACAATGAAAACTGTTTACATATTTAACAAGACCAGGTGCGGTAATTACAGAACCCGATTTCATGATCAACAGAATGCCTGCCACTCTTGCTGTAAAACTATTTTCTTTCTCTAGTAGTCAGACATTCGAAGACTTGTCGATTTTTATAATGGCTTTTTGTGCGATCATTCACATTTGGAGCGATACTTTTAAGTACATTTTGAGCAACTTTTGATAAGTCCATGCATTCATCGTACCATTCACCTAAATATGCTAATTCATGTTAATTACATTTATTAATTATAATCAACACACTTAACTTCAGCATCTGTAAGCAATAAAAATAATAGGACTAGGAATGCAGCTGTTGAAACGTAATTAAATGAGAGCATAATTCGTTTCATTTGCACAAATTTTATCTTGTTTAAGTTATATCTCAAGTTTTGGTAGTTAAATATTATTAAGTTATTTAATAGCTTGATATTACATGCTAACAATCACGAAGATACATGATGAGTAAGAAGAAATAAATATCTGCGTTCAGTTAGTTATTATTTTGGGGCATTCAAGAGCCTACAACGCTTTGGGCAACAGCTACTTCGTTTAGCTGTATTGCCGGACTTTTGGGAGTCCATAAGGTTTTGGCCGGCAGCATTGTAAGTAGGCTGTTTAGGTTTTTATATTGGTAACGCCACGTAGCGCTCTGTAGAAAATCAGTGGCTATGCTGTGTGCAGTCTGTGGTTGGTTAGCTATTGTAGTATTGGGCCGTCGGCTGATAACATCGCGTAGCGTTGTGCAGTTGGAGGTGAGCCACGAGCAGTGGTGGATGTGGGGGGAGAGATGGCGGAGTTTTGAGAGCGGATGATCTGGACGTGTGTCCATCAGAGACAGTAAATTTGTAACACTGGATGTCATGAACTGATATATATTATGACTTTTGAACACTATTAAGGTAAATACATTGTTTGTTCTGTATTAAAATCTTTCATTTGCTAACTATGCCTATCAGTAGTTAGTCCCTTCAGTAGTTAGAATCTTTTATTTAGCTGGCAGTATTGGCGTTCGCTGTATTGCAGTAGTTCGAGTAACAAAGATTTTTCTGAGGTAAGTGCTTCATCAAAGGTATAGGTTATTGTTCGTCAGGGCCATTCTTTTGTAGGGATTATTGAAAGTCAGATTGCGATGCGCTAAAAACAGTGTGTGTCGGTTTAGTGATGATCAGAATAAGTAAAGAGAGAAAGGTCTGAGTACGTTCAGTTTTGCTTAGCTGTTTGAAAGGCAAATAATGTAAGAGGTTTATCAGCTCAGTCATTCATAAATCTTTCTAAGGGGACGTTTCAGCATGGCCCCACGTCTACTTCAGCCAGCAAGTTCTTTGCACTCTATTGGTGAACTGTAAGCAGTCCACATGGCTTTTAGTCAGCAGTGCGATCCCACCACCTACTGCTACCTACTTTGTTCAACCAACACCTACGTCGGGCTATACAGCTGGATCTTCCGGAAAGTGGAAGGTGTTTGGTCACCAGAGTGACCTACCATGTGCTTCAGCTGACATCAGCTCCGTGCTGTACTGCTGGACCTTCAGGCGTTCAGGGATGTTTGAGTAGCAGTAACGAGGCCGCCCCTTCTCCCTTCACACACACACTCAAACACATACAGGGTGGAGAAAAATTGTATCACCAAATTTTAACCCTGGATAGCTGATGCCAGTAGGAACCAAAATTACTAATGCTGTGTAGGTCGACAATGCACCATTTTTAAACTACGGAAACTTGGCGTTACGAACTCACAGGCTCCGATTGTCCCTAGGATTGCCCGTGGCCGTTCGTCGACTGACGGGCAGCTCTATGGTTGTCGGTTCACACATATGACACAAACGTCTGTCGCCCCGTCACCGCACCAACGTGATACGCACACGTGTCGAATTGTTCTTCCTGTTTGTTTGCACCGTAAGCTTCGCTTCGGAACACACACACGTCACCAACGATTTGTCATACGGTAAGCATGGCGGCACAGTGTTCGTTTGAAGAACGACGAGATATCGTTTTTGTTCATGGACTAGCCGACGGTAATGCGCATGAAGTTCGACGGTTGTTTGAGGAATGGTATCCAGCAAGACGCCACCCACACCCGCAAACATTTACGGCGATTCACCTGCGACTTGGCTCGTTAGACCGATGTCGTGGTGATACTGGAAGACCTCGAACACGACGGGATGCTGCATTTGAAAAGACTTTGAAGAAACAACCACGACAAGTACTCTAGCGGCTGGACACGACACGGGGGTCACTCATCGGTTAGTCTTGGAGGGTTTGAGGGATGACGACCAACATCCATTTAGTTTCCACTCTGCCGAAGACCTAAATCCTGTGGCGGACTATGAACTCGAGCTAGGGCTTTGCCGCTAGTTTCTGCGAAGTGTTGCACGATACCCCGACTCCCCCGCCATTGTGTTGTTTACCGACGAGTGCGCCTTCCATCGGGATGGCCTTTACAACTCTCGAAACGTTCATTACTGGGCAAGGGGAAATCCTCAGGTCACGTACGTCCACGGACACCAGGAACGATTTTCGCTCAACATTTGGGTTTGTGCAGTGGGTTAACGCCTGACTGGGCCGCTGCGTCTACCTCCTCGACTTATCGGGGAAAATTACCTTCACTTTACGCAAGAAACTCTACCTGGTCTTCTGGAAGATGTTCCCGTGGACATACGGCTACGCATGTGGTTGAAGCATGATAAGGCGCCCGCACATAAAACACGTGCTGTGCGCGGATATTTAAATGAACTCTTCGACTGGCAGAGATGCTCGTAGGACATGGCCCCCGGGATCACCAGACCTCATGCCACCGGACTTTTTCCTCTGGGGATTCTTCAAGGGCCGGCCGCGGTGGTCTCGCGGTTAAGGCGCCCAGTCCGGAACCGCGTGACTGCTACGGTCGCAGGTTCGAATCCTGCCTCGGGCATGGATGTGTGTGATGTCCTTAGGTTAGTTAGGTTTAAGTAGTTCTAAGTTCTAGGGCACTGATGACCACAGATGTTAAGTCCCATAGTGCTCAGAGCCATTTGAACCATTTTCTTCAAGGTTCTAGTTCACCCACCCGGACCCGAGCGACCAACAAACGAAGAGGAATTAAGGGATCGCATTCTACTTGCCGCCAGTCACACCAGGGCAATACCAGGAATCTTTGAAAGAGTTCGGCAACACACCGTTCGACGTTACCAAGATTGCGTCGCGTCAGAGGGTCGCCATTTCGAGGGCGGGCTTTAAATAAACAATTTCCTAGCTACAAAAACGGTTATTTTCAGTGCCGACACAATTTGTAAAGGATTTTCTGTACGCGAACTGATAGCTGTTGACGGGTTTGTTCCCTGTACGTCTTATCATGGAACTACAATGGACGTGTCGGGACCCCTGCGGGTTCGCCCCCAGGCTCCCAGAGTGGTGGGTTGGCGCGCTATAATCGAGCGTGCGGGCCGCCTTGGATACATCGCGATCTCCGGCAGGCAAAGCATTCGCGGTCATGAGTTGTCCAGAGCAGCCGACAACAGGGCAATACCGCGGCCAATCGGAGCGCGTGGCGCCAAGTTTCCGTGGTTTCAAAATTGTTCGTTGTCGACCTACACAACGTCAGTAATTTTGGTTCCTACTGGCATCAGCTATCCACGCTTCAAAGTTCGTGACACAATTATTCTCATATATATTTGGTTCCTACTGGCATCAGCTATCCACGCTTAAAAGTTCGTGACACAATTATTCTCATATATATGCTGGTAATTCACAGACTCTATTATTCACTGTTGTTGGATTAACATCAAACTTTCACATCATGAAATTATATCATATTTGTGTCGTCATGATTGAGAAATTAATTTTTGTTTTCATCACTAGCCAAATGTTAGTGTAAATTTTTTTGAAGTGTTATTCATCTTACAGTTTTTGTATGTGGCTATCAAATATCTATCGATGGAGAGCAGTGGAACACAAAGTGGGGCAACTGTTCACTGAACAATCAGAGTAGGAGGGTATGTGACGACCCTCCTACAGAGAGAGGCCTTCCTTTTATGGAGGTGCCGACCCATACCATCACAGAACTATCATCCTAAGTGCTAGGGAGTCTTAACAAATCCTTCACACTAAAAAGCTGGAAGCATCATCAGCTTTCTCCCTACTGGGGCCTCAGGCTGGCTCTAGGAACTTTTTTTTAATTTTTGATCTTATTTCATTTCTTTTTTCTTTCTTTTTTTTTATTACTTTCTTCGGCCGCGCGGTGTAGCCGCACAGTGTAAGGCATCTTGTCACGGTCCTCGCGGCTTCCCCCGTCGGACGTCCGAGTCCTCCCTCGGACATGGGTGTGTGTGTTGTCCATAGCGTAAGTTAGTTTAAGTTAAATTAAGTAGTGTGTAGGCTTAAGGACTGATGACCTCAGCAGTTTGGTCCCATAATATCTTATCAAAAATTTACATATTTTAATTTTCTTCTTCTTCTTTTTGCGAAGCAGGTACCTTAGTTAGTCTCCTCCTGGACAATAAAACCGCAGGAACCAGCCATCCATGCTCCAACCAGATGCAGCTTTTGACAGACTCCAATTTGCCGCAGGTTCTCAACAGCGCCGTTAAGATGTTAGGAAAAGACTATTGTTGCCGCACTCTCCGCTCTTTGTATTCGAATCGGATATCGCTTATGGTCAGCAACAATGTCCCTCATCTTTTTCTTTGAATGGTTTCTCACATTTTACTAGATAAGACCACCCAGGATCTGAAAGAAAATTTCTTCTAGACTGATTGTTTGTTCCTAGTAACTTCTAATTCCCATAAAGGACTGGTTATACGACAAGTAACCCAAGATTCTCTATAGGCGTTTTCCCTTGTCATAAAACTCTAAGTTACACTCTGTGGGTTTTAAAATACCCAATACACTGAGTGTCAGGGTGTTAGTGCAGGTATCATGATCATTGGTACCTTTATATGTACCTACTTCACTGTGTTCGTAGTTTTTTCTCTGCTTATAACAGTCTTCCGACAAACACAGCACATAATTTATTACCTAATGTTTGCTGCGTTGCCATAACTGTATTTTTCAAGTTAATTACAACTGTCAGTGCATGTGTCCATACTTCAACATCCGTCCTGTTGCCCAGGGGAAAATAAACATTAATGGCTTGCTCTTGCCACATGTACTACATGTACTTGGAGGTACTAATCAAACTTACAACTTGCTACTCGCAATAGAAGTCTGTAAATGAAGTAAATACTGATGTAATCTTGTTCAGCATACTGCCACAAGTTACCAATAAAAATATCTTCCCTTATACCCGTAACACCCTGTATAACTATTACATTGATTTACCATTTCTTGTTACGAGTTAGTTGCCTTTCCACTGTCTCTTATTCTACAATTTTATATGGATGAAACACTTGCCGTAACAGATATTTCACGCTATCACAGTCAGGAGACAGGAGATCTCCACGTAAGACAGGTTTCATCTGGTTTAGAGAAGACGTAACAGATGCCAGCAATTTCAGTTGGAGACGCTCACTGCAGAGTGAGAACTTCCTTTTAATGATTGAGATTTATCATGCTAACATTTCGCATTCAGTTAGAGTACAGATACTTATCACAGATAGCTGAAGCTCTTGTAATGTTGGTGCACAAGGCCAAATCTATTTTTCGGAGAGCATGTAGATGTATTAACGATAATATAGAAAAGATTTGTCTTAAAAGAGCGCTCAATAAATTCATGGTTAGACTCAATTGCTTCGTAACCTTCCTCAGATGATTTTTCTTTTCTTTTTCTAAGTCTGGATGAGGTGCAAGTTTGTCAGCAAGTACATATACATCCGTTATAACGCTATTGAAGCCCTTACCTGATCTCATCTTCTTCTAGAAACTGCCAACATTTACAGCTGGTTCCACAGTACTCTATATGTTTACAGTAACACTTAGGTCTTTGCTGATCTGGTTGATCCTAAACATTATTTCATACCAGGAATCTGTAAAACAAGGAAATCTGAAACCATGTTTCTTTAAACGCCTCTAATTCAGAATCTTCGCTAACTTCATAAAGGGCATTCTGCACTTTTTCGCTGTAGTATTTAAGAGGCTCCAATGCAAATACTTACTTTTGCTAACGATTAACACTGAGTGGTTTTATCGTCAGTTCATAGTACGCTTAAAATTAGTTGCGACTTTCCAAGTTTGGCTCACCGGAGGGGATGCGACACCTTTGCCAAGGAACACAAGTGGCCAGCAGGCTTTCCCTACCACGCCGCCAGCAGTTAGATTAATCAAGCGCCCCTGTTGTCACGCCGGAGATAAACAGTACCATGTGGTGTCGCGTATTAGACGCTTTCACCTTCAGTTCTCGTCGTAAAGTTGTATATACTGGCGGTGAATTGATCTGCAATCATCAGGTAGTGTGAAGAACTGTTCATTGCTGGCGCTGCATTAATACTAACAGTGCAGATCTTGTGAACACAAGAGTGACGATAAAAGTAATCCAGGAACGCGTTCTCCGGCTGTGAAGATAATATTCTGTTCCACATTCGATAACAGTAATTGACAATGCGCCATATTTCTCTGTTGTCATGTAACAAGCTATAACAGTGCACTGGAGGAAACAAGATATTTTGCTCTGGGTACAAAGAAATGTTGCATTTATAAGGCTGAAGTTCGCAGGTATAAATGAGGTGAAGTTAATCGAAGTTGTAGTGCTGTACAAGCCAAAAACTCCACGCTACCAGGTCGACAAACTGACTGAGCTAAAGGACATGGTTCAAATCAGGCTTCCTCCGAATTACGCTCATTTAAATCCGACCAAGAATTATAGGGACCTAGGTGAAAAGTAGTAAGGCTAAAAACAAGAAGAACTGTTCGCTCACTGAGGCTGAAATGCTGACAATAGAAGCCAATGGAAATATTAAACCACAGGTCTCGAGTTGCCAGCCATACGAAGAAGGTAGTTGGAGAGGCTCGTATTCATGAAGGACTCTGATAAGTTTTAAGTAATACATAACTCCTCATGTTGCCATATTAAAAGGTGTTTCTTTCACCAGAACTTAGCAGAGTTTGCAAATATTCGTCTCACTAGCATTCTAATGCAGTTAAAATTGAGACAAAGTACTGAAACAATATAGTATTATATTAGCAACTTGAAGACAAGAAAGGTCAATAGTTCATGAAGAAAGACCATTATGAGAATAAAAATAAATGTGTAACTTCAGTTATATTGTTTCAGAATCCATAGAAATTCTAGTTTCACCAACAATAGATACATTATTTCACTGAAAAAAATCTGTAGTTGCTCGAATGTCGCGTAGATATGGAAGTAGTGCTTATTAATCATAAGGCAGAATACTCTCCCCTTTTTGTACTATCATTGGCCAAAATTTTGTTTCTATATGTCAAACCAATTATTAGATTCGAGGAATTTATGAATATTCCATTCTGGTTTTTTCGCTGGCGCGTGAATTGGTGGTGGAACGGTTTACATACATTCCATTTTCTCTAGACTACATTTTATGCGCAGCAACATATGTTCTAACATACACCAAAAGCAAAATCATAGCGACCCCTACTTTTCACTGCAAACTTTAAGAATTTCTAGCAGTATCCTTCTAAATATCGTAATATCACAATAACTACGATCATTAACGAAATGATAGGCAGATCATTAAGCTCACGAATTAAGATATAATATGCGGGAATCAGAGTATTAGTGAATAGTTTCCTTAAAATCGTATGAGGAAGGTTGCAGATCTTGCATTTCGCGCAGTCAAGCTGGCATGTCAGGTGGGCCTGACAATATTGTCACTGAACTTTGAAATGTCGCAACTAATTTTAAACGCACTATAGGTACAAACTTCTTCAAAATATGCCGTCGATTGATACATCAAGAGATGAAAAAATTGAAAATTTGCTGCACTTCCACAGTGTATAAATTCAACGCCGTTGTACACTTGAGTTAATACGTCCTAACTGAGGGGCGGCCTTGGTTGAAATGTATAGAACGATTCGACTGTGGCTGTGCTAGACATCTTCGGCGGCTGGATCAAGGGCTCGAGCGAGACTCGCATTTACAGAGCTGCAAAGAGGGCACCAACTTTCGTCAGCTGTGATGCTGATCGCGTGACTATCTCTGGCTTGTCTTACAGTTCTCGATTAAAGTAATTGATTCTCATAGTTGGCGCACTCGATATCCATATTTTATCTAACCTAACACCTCCATCTGTCTATAGCCTCTATATACATGCGCAGATGATGACGCATTGATTTTGCTAAAAGGTTTGTCTCTCTCACTGGTTTCCATCTCGAAAAGCATGTTCTGCTGTCTCAGATTAGCCTAGATGTCTGTTTTGAGAATAGAACAAGTCAAATGTAAAGTCTGTGGTAAAATCTGGTGACCGTGATATTGGCCTGACTGTAGGTGCAGTGCAGAATTTCTTCACTGTGAGACTAGCAGGGGCGCATGGGAAGCCTTTTACGCTATGAAAGGTCCCCAGTACTCATTTCTTAGCAAACTGAGACGACCTTAGGCTGTCCTGGAAAGACTGGAACGATGAAATATAGCCGCATCTATCCGGTACTGAACCCAGAACGTCCAAGGGTGAAGTCTGTGCTCTGGCCAAAAGACCACCACGATCTCTGGAAAAAAATGGAACTCTAATAAAATATGTGTTTCTATTTCGAATGCTGTGTTAGAGAATATTAGAAAGACTGCAACCGGAAGATCAGCTTGATATCCAACAAACTAAACACACGTGGAAAGCAGCATCTTCAGCCCTTGCTATTGATGAGGCCTTTCAAAACATAGAGTTGTAGCATGTATGGTGTTATTAATCCGTTGTACGTAGACAGACCCAACCTAAAAGTTATCAACATAATATTTTACTCAACTGAGGACGGCTAGACAACCAAATTTGAAGCGAAAAATCAGTGGAGTATAAGTGCAGATATTTTTATTGGTGACTTAGGACAGTGTGCTGAGAAACATTACACCATTTACCTCATTTGCAGACTAATATTATGACTAGCATGTTTTTAGTTTGAGTAGTACCTCCAACTACGTGTAGCAAGAGAAAACTATTAATGCCTATTGTCCCCTGGGCAGCAGTACAGGTGTCGAGGTGTGGACACATGGACGCAAAACGGTCCGTCTTTACTGACAGGAGTAGTTCATTTGGGCGATGAATTTACGACCCTGCAGAAAACATTACGTACTAAATTATCGGATGTGTTTGTAGGAAAACTGTTATAAGCAGAGTAAAAACTAACACAGTGAAGTGGATGCATATGAAGGTAACAACGATCATGATACTTGCACTTTTACCCAGTTTACCCAGATACCCTGTACAGGGTGCTACGAAAAGGTACGGCCAAACTTTCAGGAAACATTTCTCACACACAAAGAAAGAAAAGATCTTATGTTGACATGTGTCCGGAAACGCTTACTTTCCATGTTAGAGCTCATTTTATTACTTCTCTTCAAATCACATTAATCATGGAATGGAAACACACAGTAACAGAACGTACCAGCCTGACTTCAAACACTTTGTTACAGGAAATGATCAAAATGTCCTCCGTTAGCAAGGTTCCATGCATCCACCCTCCGTCGCATGGAATCCCTGATGTGCTGATCGAGCCCTGGAGAATGGCGTAATCTATCACAGCCGTCCACAATACGAGCACGAAGAGTCTCTACGTTTGGTACCGGGGTTGCGTAGACAAGAGCTTTCAAATGCCCCCATAAATGAAAGTTAAGAGGGTTGAGGTCAGGAGAGAGTGGAGGCCATGGAATCGGTCCGCCTCTACCAATCCATCGGTCACCGAATCTATTGTTGAGAAGCGTACTAACATTTCGACTGAAATGTGCAGGAGCTCCATCGTGCATGAACCACATGTTGTGTCGTACTTGTAAAGGCACATGTTCTAGCAGGTAGAGTATCCCGTATAGGATCATGATAAAGTGCTCCATTAAGCGTAGGTGGAAAAACATGGGGCCCAATGAAGACATCACCAACAATGCCTGCCCAAACGTTCACAGAAAATCTGTGTTGATGAAGTTATTGCACAACTGCGTGCGGATTCTCGTCAGGACCACACATGTTGATTGACAATTTGATCGTGTTGGAATGAAGCCTCATCCGTAAAGAGAACATTTGCACTGTAATGAGGATTGACACATTGTTGGATGAACCATTCGCAGAAGTGTACCCGTGGAGGCCAATCAGCTGCTTATAGTGCCTGCACACGCTGTACATGGTACGGAAATAACTGGTTCTCCCGCAGCACTCTCCAAACAGTGACGTGGTCAATGTTACCTTGTACAGCAGCAACTTCTCTGACGCTGACGTTAGGGTTATCGTCAACTGTAATTGCCTCGTCCATTGCACGTGTCCTCGTCGTTCTAGGCCTTCCCCAGTCGCGAGTCATAGGCTGGAATGTTCCGTGCTCCCTAAGACGCCGATCAACTGCTTCGAACGTCTTCCTGTCGGTACACCTTCGTTCTGGAAGTCTGTCTCGATACAAACGTACCGCTCACGGCTATTGCCCCGTGCTAATCCATACATCAAATGGGCATCTGCCAACTCCGTATTTGCAAACATTGCGCTGACTGCAAAACCACGTTCGTGATCAACACTAACCTGTTAATGCTAGGTACTGATGTGCTTGATGCTAGAACTGTAGAGAAATGAGTCGCGTGTCAACACAAGCACCGAAGTCAACATTACCTTCCTTCAATTGGGCCAACTGGCGGTGAATCGAGGAAGTACAGTACATGCTGACGAAACTAAAATGAGCTCTAACATGGAAATTAAGCATTTCCGGACCCATGTCCACATAACATCTTTTCTTTATTTGTGTGTGAGAAATGTTTCCTGAAAGTTAGGTCGTACCTTTTTGTAACACCCTGTATATTGGCTATTCGAAAACCTACGGAGTATGACTTAGAGTTTTATAGCAAGGGGCAAATAGAACAATTTTGACAGTTCTTGCTGATAGTTTCGAAGGAATCGAAAAGATTGTTGTTTAACGTCTTTGGACCCGAGATAGTTCTAGAGTGCACCAGTTTTCAGCCTGGTCTGTACAGCAGAAGAAATTGCGGAACGAGAAAGACAAGCCGGCACAGCTGCGCCATTGTTCTCCTAGGGACAAAGGCTATGCTGCGCAGCGCAGGAGAGACCAGAGTGCATTGTTGTCCTGGGAAACGAGGCCGGAGGCACCCGCCGAGGCTGGCTGTGTCCCGTCGCCATTGTGTGGGGGGGGCTCCAGTGTCCAGTGCTAGGACGTGCGGACACGTGTCGCTGCAGGCTTTCCTCTCTGATGTGTGCCTGTTGCAAGAAACAATTTCTCCAACGTAGAAATATTGTGTCCTACAAAACAAAGTACCCCATTAAGAGAGAAGCAAGCTTCAATTGAAATAAAATAAAAATTTCAGATGATAAACAGAAATTCACAGGGGGTGGACAAAAATATAGAAATACCAAAAGCACAACACATTACCACGTCTAATATGGTGGAGTAAAACCAAAACAGTTTCCATTAGTATCGGATTGGATAAATACAGGTCCAGTACGTTTTTCAAGGGAACCTTATACCACTTTTCCTGCAAAATAGTAGCTTATTGAGGTCACTGTGAGGGAGGTGGATAGTGATCACGCATACTTCTCTCCAGTGTAGGTCACAGAGGCTCAATAATAATCTGGCGAATGTTGTGGACAGTGGATACGCAACAATTCACCCTCGAGGTGACAAAACCAGTCCTGGACGATGCGAGCAGTGTGAATAGGAGCCCTTTCGCCTTAAACACAGCATCACCACTGTGGAAAAACAGTATATCATGGAATGGACCACATACTCCCCGCTGAATAACCATGAGGCTCATGGAACACCTCAATATGACTGTCCCAATCATCATCGGTCCGCTACTCTGTTACACTCTTGGGACATAAACTGGTCCAAAAGTTGGAAAGTGTGTGAAACAAGACTCATCCGGCCAATCTCCTTTCTTCCATTGCTCCATTGTATAGGTTTGATGGATTCGCCACCAAGTTTTCTCGTCACGAGAAATTTACATCACTGGTGGCTTTGGAAATACCGTTAGTTGCTTTGGTGCTGACAATGTTCGCAAGTGCGACATCAAGTTCTACAGTAACAATTACACCTGTCTTCCTATTTTTCATCACAATCCTCTGCTTTCCCTGTCTGCAGTGTACATGTGCGATATGATGCCTCTTCGGCTACCTCAGTTACAGATGCAGCTTTCCTAGGAGTAGCGACAATTTGTCCACTTTAGAATTCACTTAGCTTCGGCGTAAGGCACTAACAACTACGCTGACCAAGACTGGCACTACGCCGGCCAGGGTGGCCGAGCGGTTCTAGGCGCTACAGTCTGGAACCGCGCGACCGCACACATCCATGCCCCAGGCATGGATGCATGTGATGTCCTTAGGTTAGTTAGGTTTAAGTAGTTCTAAGTTCTAGGGGACTGATGACCTCAGAAGTTGAGTGCCATAGTGCTCAGAGCTATTTGAACCTTAGGGTTGACATTCTCTCGCGCTGACCACTTTTTCTTTCCCTTTCATTTTGTTCAGTGCAGTTCATTGCGCTTGGCCTTGGCGGACGTCAGTGTTGAGAGCATTCCTAACGTGTCGTTTTCGCTAAAAACAACAGCGTATCCTGCAGGCTTAATTAGCATCTGTCTCTATGCTCAAGTACATCTTACTCGCCGTGTTTTCATATTTTTCTCCAACTCTGTAATCTGATGCGTGGCAGAACACATGGCATCAACCTTAAGTGGCCACCAGGAGGATTAGATTTATAGCTTCCGAGGCTGTCTAAGGCACTTCAGGATATTCAATGGTTTAGAGACTTTGTTTTTTAAGTTCCTTAAATGTGATAAACACATTAGTTGGTTACAGAATAAGACCACCATGTATATGAGCAACTTTTCTACACACAAAACATGCCCCTTCTATATAAATTTCAGTGGGTGAAGTAAGCAATGTGAACTGTGAAAGCAGATGCACAATGTTTTCTCTGAAGAAAAACCAAAAAAGCCCGCTCCTCCAAACCCTTTTACCGATCGGTTGCTACCGGTGTGCTGTTGTTGCTTTGCTGGAGGATCGATATAATACAGCTAAACGGCCTCTGAATGAGGAGCAGTGGCGTATCCTCGCTATTGTCAAAATGGTTCAAATGGCTCTGAGCACTATGGGACTTAACTTCTGAGGTCATCAGTCCCCTATAACTTAGAACTACTTAAACCTAACTAACCTAAGGACATCACACAACACCCAACCATCACGAGGCAGAGAAAATCCCTGACCCCGCCGGGAATCGAACCCGGGAATCGCTATTGTCGACATTAGATAGTTCGTGTGAACATTAACATGGAGATTGTTATGCCACTTGCTGAAGGGAAAACTTTCTTCCCTCCGAATTGCTCCTATTCTACTTTCCCTGCTCGAAATCTAAAACAGAGTACTGCGAAGTACCGTATACAATTTGGGAGATGTCCCTAGGACACCCACTGCTGTTTTCAAAGGAAATTGTATCTCTAGATGACACCGCTTGTTATTGAATTTCAAAAAAGTCCCTTACTGGATGTTTCTTTCTTAGTAAAGTTTACAGTATAGCCGCATTCAGAAGGGTGAGCCACTCATAGCTGAATCAGGCAGTCATCCTGAACTATCACTGAAGTAAGGAGTTTCTCTATTTAAGAACCGGGATAAACCGGGCCCCAACATTCCTTTGACACCAGCTTCTTTTTATGTATCACACAGTGGCCTTACATGACGTACTTAAGGCACTGAGCGGAAGATCTGTAAGATGTGATTGGTCTCGAAGTTCTTATCGTATTAGCGGTCATTGATATTTCTTGTGACTGCTTCATTTCCCATGAAAATTACATTTGGAGACCACTGGTCTACCACAATGCTATTCGTGATCTGTTTGAAGTAAGATCTTGAAAACTGGTCACGACCAAACCCAGGTCTTGTCCAAGTACGACGTTAATAGGCACCCCAGGTTCTTTGGATGACCCCAGCCAATTTCTGTTTACTGCTGGATGAGAAGGAGAGCCCTCAAAACACCACGTATATACTATTTTCATGACTTCTCATTCCACTTTCAGTTTTATGCTAGTGTACACTGACATGTCCAAGCAGGGCCATCCAGTGTAAGTGCCGAGCACAGAGACCAACTCTTCCCATATATCCTTCTTCAGTTACAGCACCATATATCCTTCTTAAGCTACAGCACCTTCAAACGGTCGTGGTATTTTGCTGGATGCCGTGGTATTCTGGAATCTCGGAGTAACGTCTGTTGGATGTAGGAGCAAACAGTGCTGCACAACAGCACAAAAACACAAGTTGTGCTCTAAACAGGCCTCTGCGTGATGTACTGTCTTTTGCCTGAATTGCCACTCAGAGGTGAAGTGTGTCCTGATTTGAAACTTCCTGGAAAATTAAAACTGTGTGGTCAACTGTGAACCAAACATGTAAGCTTCGCCTTTCACGGACGAGACCTCAACGGACTGAGCTATTATAACACTCGCCTGTCGTGACACAAACTAGTGTCACCCTCTGGGAGGATTTTCATTTTTTGACTGTGAGAGTTTCTAATGGATAAGGGTATCGGACAGTAATTCTGAATATATTTTAATTAATAGAAAAACTAAACAGGCTTCTACTTTGGGGGTAATAAAAGTAGTAAAGTTAACATACGAATGAAAAATCGAACGGTCGCCAGCCCAATTAGGCTATTTTTTTTTCACTATGGGACTGAACTTCTGAGGTCATCAGTCCCCTAGAACTTAGAACTAGTTAAACCTAACTAACCTAAGGACATCACAATAATCCATGTCCGAGGCAGGATTCGAACCTGCGACCGTAGCGGTCTCGCGGTTCCAGACTGCACCGCCTAGAACCGCACGGCCACTCCGGCCGGCAATTAGGCTAATTAATTTGAAATATTATACTCAAGAAAATTGAATATTAGTTGTTGTAGTGACTTTCATTAAGACTCCCTTTGAATAGCACACTGGATACACACGAATACAGGGCAATCTAAGTTGTAGGTAGCAGTAGTTACCATTAATGCATAAACCAGTAATCATAGAAAGCAAATTTGTACCCCAATCATAATAATAACGATTCCAATCACAATCATTACGTGACTCAGTGTTGAGATGTTACTGCAGGAAGCGCTGAACTGAAGTTGGACATGAAAAGTTTGTGAGTTAATTGACATATACATATCACAAATAAAATTAAATGTCCCCAGCTCGTTGTCGTGCGGTAGCGTTCTCGCTTCCCGCGCCCGGGTTCCCGGCGGGGTCACGGATTTTCTCTGCCTCGTGATGACTGGGTGTAGTATGATGTCCTTAGGTTAGGTAGGTTTAAGTAGTTGTAAGTTCTAGGGGACTGATGACCATAGATGTTAAGTCCCATAGTGCTCAGAGCCACTTGAACCTTTTTTTAAAAATTAAATAATGCTACAATTACATTGTTTATACTCCATTTTTGGGAGTGTGTCACATTTCTTAGACTGGCAATGGCAAGGAAACCGCTTCTGAACAAGAGAAACTTGTTAACATCGAGTATAGATTTAAGTGTCAGGAAGTCGTTTCTGAAAGTATTTCTATGGAGTGTAGCCATGTATGGAAGTGAAACGTGGAAAATGAGTAGTTTAGACAAGAAGAGAATAGAAGCTTTCGAAATGTGGTGCTACAGAAAAATGCTGAAGATTTAATGGGTAGATTACATAACTAATGAGGAGTTACTGAACAGAATTGGGAAGAAGAGAAATTTGTGGCACAACTTGACTAGAAGAAGGGATCGATTGGTGGAACATGTTCTGAGGCATCAAGGGATCACCAATTTAGCTCAGACGGTTCAAATGCCTCTAAGCGCTATGGGACTTAACATCTGAGATCATCAGTATCCTACACTTAGAACTACTTAAACCTAATCGTTCCACATATCCATGCCCGAGGCAGGATTCGAATCTGCGACCATAGCAGCAGCGCGGTTCCGGACTGAAGCGCCTAGAACCGCTCGGCCCTGCGGCCGGCATGAATTTATTATTTGAGGGAAACGTGGAAGGTAAAAGTCGTAGGGGGAGACTAAGAGATGAATACACTAAGCAGATGCAGAATGATGTAGGTTGCAGTAGGTACTGGGAGATGAAGAAGCTTGCACAAGACACAGCAGAATGGAGAGCTGCATCAAACCAGTCTGAGGACTGAAGACCGAACAACAACATCAGATTTATTTAGTAGCGATAATATTCCAGTTATCTTTATAATATGAGAATAATAGGGTGGAGACCCATAAACTGATACTGTATCACTAGTCAAACTATATGATTATTACAGTAGTAAGATTTAATTCAACTAAATTTAATTCTTAGTCCCACTTGGAATCGTTTATGTTTTCATACTTCAAAGCAAATTAATCAGCACTGAGCTCAATTAACCTAAAAAAATCGTTCATGATAGCAAATCAAGGCTAAATTATGTTTTTAATAAGTTTAACTTGTGTGCCTTTTTCATCCCCTGTGAAGCAGGTATTCTAGACAGTAACATTTACACAGTCTGGCACTGAATTCTAGCACATTTAAAACAAAGAAGAAAATCACTAATTAGTTAGAAACAGGAAACTCGGTTTTATGAACACTTACGAGGGGATCCTACATAGGTTCATGATTAGGATAAAAGTTATGGTTCTAAACACAGGTTTATAGCAGATTATTGTTGAAAACACTTACACAAATTAACTAGTCCATGCTCTGTGAATTGCCCCCTCTGTTTATTGATTGTATAGCCACTGAATTGCTATTTATTTGTTTAATGGGATAATAATAATTATTAAAAGGTGGCTATTTTATTTAAGCAACGGTTTTTACTCTTTCGATTGTTGCGAATCAGCGATAGTGCAATGCTGCTCGCTTTGGAGAATACACATTTTATAAGAATTATTTGGTCCAGGAAACACTTTTGCGATCACGGTTGCGATTTAGACGGTATTCGCGTAATTGTATTCATTAAAAGTTATCATTTCGGAAAGACGCAGGTTCGATTAAAGCTGTGTGCACTTTTGCGCGTATAATGAAAATGTTCATAACACGTGGCGTAACAAAAAGAAACATGCGAATCACAACCGTGGTCAAACGAAGAAAATATATGATAACATAAATGTTTTTCGCTGTTATTCAAGACAGGCTCAGATTAGACCTTGCAATTTTTAGTTATAGGAAATGACAAGACGTTACACTTGGGAGATATTTGTTTTGAATAACTTGTATTTACCTTCTCTCTCTCTCCTTTTTACAGCGTTTATACCTTCTCATCGATTAAGGAACTTTTCCTCCTCTACCGACGAGTACGAGAACAAAATTCAGACTCAACAAAATCTCTTACATCGAATTATTACATTCTTAGCCCCTAACAATCCTATATAGTTTCGTAGTACAAACACTGCTAATTTATTCCGTGCACTAGAAAGTTTTTGATACACTGAGCACAAAAATGAAAATAATAAAATAATAAATACATTTTTAATATCATGAATACTTCTTTAAATCATGGAAATAAGGTTTGACATCGTCGTAATATTAGTTTTCATCGTTGTAGCACTACATCTGATACATATCTGTGTGCATGAAGTTGGTGGAGCAGTGGCGAAATAGTGGTGGCAAGCGACGTGGCGGCTAACTCTAATCACGGCTCTTGATGTTTGAATCCTCTTCACAGTTTCTTCTTGGCGACGGATTTTTAGCGCGTTAGAGCCATTCCTTACTGCCGAGAGTACCATGCAATAGCCAATTCCACACTCGAGGTAAAATTCTTTGCAAAACGGGTTCCAAATGAAATGCCTCCCTTGGCACCCTCGATGTGTACTGTACAGCGCCTAGCCGTTGACTGCGTCCCGCTCCCACCAAGCAGCCGCTTAGTTCGACCACCAAAACCACCTTTTACATCACTCCAAGCCACTTCCGCTGCCGAGGAGCTTCCCTATATATTTTTATGTTATACAAGCATCCTACCCATGAACCAGCTTGCAATATACAATGTTTTCTTTATAAACATATATATTTTTAAATGTCATTATTTTAAATATCTTTGCAATT
This sequence comes from Schistocerca gregaria, assembly GCF_023897955.1. Classification (NCBI taxonomy): domain Eukaryota; kingdom Metazoa; phylum Arthropoda; class Insecta; order Orthoptera; family Acrididae; genus Schistocerca; species Schistocerca gregaria. The sequence continues at coordinate 458,236,258 of NC_064926.1, forward strand.
TTTCCATACATAAACAATAAACTTAATTTCCTTTCACAAATCAATGACCTTAACTAACAAAGAACAAACACTTTATAATCACAGATACACAGTTACCCAGAATAAACCTACTTCTAATCGATATAGGTGTTGCTCTATCTAAGTAGGAGTCACGGTTCACCATCACAGTTTTACTATCACCATGATATCTTCTCTGGACGCAGGTTAGAGACCCCGTCCGGCACCCATTTTCAATCTACAAGGCAGTTTCGAAACTTAATTCGCTCACAGAACTGATTTTAACGGTCCATCACTAACCTCTTTCGGTGTCTTGAAACTTTTTACCCATTATTTTAATTTTTCTTTTTTTTCGTGTCTTCTGTCGTCTGTCTGGTTTGATGCGGCCCAACACGAATTACTCTCCTGTACCAACCTATTCATCTCAAAATTGAACTTACAACCTGTAAGAGGTCCATAATTAAAGAATTCGTTGCTAGCGCACTCGCGCTGATGTAATTTCGATGTATTGCTCACGCGCTGCCCGCGATATGTAAGCTAGAAGAGAATCTGAGACCAAATAGCAGTATTGACTGCAGTAGCAGTAAGTTGTTGCTAGCGAGCAGTCTCGTGTATCGTGTTGGCTGGGCCGGTCGTGTGCAGCGATGGTGGAGCCTGAGCGTTGTAGGATAAGGTAAAAGCAGCCTCGCGCATATGTAGTATTGTTACATCAAGTCCCATGTAAATGTTTTAAAAAATCTTTTAATAATAATCTTTCTCATAAAAAGTAACTTTTGACATTAATCTCAATTTAAAGAATTCACTAATTTCTCCAATCCTTGGCCATCCCGATTATTGAAAAGAAAAATCAGTTCTTTCCTTTTATATAAGATGAATCTATCGGCCAGCATTGCACTTAGCTGCGCCAGGAAAATTTCTTATAGGAGCAGATACATACGCGTTATCCGGCGATCTAATTAAGGTAAGATTTTTCAGTTTATTCAGAATGATGTATCAGGACCATGACGCAGCATTGCTGACGTCCAAAATTTACCAGGTTACATTGACTGTCAATTATTGAAAGGTTATAAGTGCCCACATTTTTTTTATTGAGAGATTAGTCACATTTTATTACTGATACGTTACGCAATTTTCCTGTTGGTAGGTTATACTGAATGTGAACGACATAATTATATTTTTTTACTGTTGAGAGGTTTAGGAATTTTTCTGTTTTGAGGTTACACTAAATGAGAATATTATTCATATTATTTTATTTTGTGGGGAGGTTACAAACCTACATTTGTAGGATGTATTCGAATCTCTGCCTTCACATTTCACCCTCCACAACTCCCTCGTGTACCAGGAAAATTATTCCCTTTGACAACGAAATCGACTCGGATTTCGCGAATACCGTTTGACATCAGTTGTTTGAGAAAAATGAAAATCTGTACCGAACGGGGCTCGAATTCTGATTTTCCGCTTATCGCGAGCGGTCGCCTTAAGCACTTCGGATACCCGAACGTGCCCTCGGTACTGACCTAAAATTCCATGTGTCACGGACTCTGCAATTCTAACTCCCGCACATTTCATGATCCCACGTGGGTACAGAGAAATATTTAATCGTCGTTGTAGCCCGCCAAGGCACGAATACGTCGTTGATGGTTACAATGCCTGCGCGGATCAGTTTCGTAGTACCTACCACAACTGTAACCATCGAAAAGCTTCTGTTCTTTCAGATGTATGCATGTCTGCAGGACATTGTAGTCTGAGATACAACACTGTATAAACATACACATCGCAACAATCAATGATGTATCCAAATCTCAACGGGCTATAATAACAAAAGAATATTTGTCTCTATCTGTGCGGCAATCACAAAATGTGTGGGAGTAAGGGTTGTGGAGTTCGCTGCACGTGGAATTTTGGGTCAGTCCTGGAGGCGTCCTCCGATAGACGAAGAAGTTAAGGTGACAGTTCACTATAAACGGGAAATCAGGTTTCGAAGCCTGATTCGGCACAGATTTTCATTTGTCACAAACAGCTGACAACAGTTCGTATTCAGGAAATAACGAGATGCGAATCAATTTCCTAGTATTTACTACAACTGTAACCATCAGAATGTAATGTGAGATACGGGCACTGTATAAAGACAGACATTGTATCTATCAATGATTATTCCCTAATATCTTAACACATGCCTTGTTACGTTGTCCCTTCTTACTGTCAATGTTTTCTTCGCCGATTCTGCTGAGGATCTCCTCTCTCCCTAATTTATAAGTCCATCTAATTTTCAGATTTCTTTTGTAGATCCATATCTTAAATCCTTCGATCCTCTTCTGCTCCGGTATTCTCAGAGTCCAACATCAACTATCATACAATGAGCTGTTCCAAACGTACATTCTCAGAAACGGTTCAAATGGCTCTAAGCACTATGGGACTTAATATCTGAGGTCATCAGTCCCCTAGACTTAGAACTACTTAAACCTAACTAACCCAAGGACATCACACACATCCATGCCCGAGGCAGGACATTCTCAGAAAATTCTTTCTCAAATTAAGGGCTATGTTTAATAGTAGTAGACTTCTTTTTCTCAAAAGTGCCCTTTTTGCCTGTGTTAATCTGTTTTCTATGCCTCCTTTGTTACTTTGCCTCCAAGGTAGCGCAATTCCGTTACTTTACGAAGGTGTTACGTTCCTCGTTGTTGTCGTCTCTGCTGCTTCTCATTACTTTCGTCTTTCTTCGGTTTACCCTCAATTCATATTCTGTACTCTTTAAATTGTTCATTGCATTCAACGAAGTCTGTAATTCTTATTCACCGTCTCTGAGTACAACAATGCCTTCAACAAATCTTATCATTCATATCCTTTCACCCCGAATTTCAATCTTGAACTTTTCTTTTATTTCCGTCATCACGTTGTCGATGAACAGACAGAACAGTGGGCTTGAAAGGCTGCATTCTGGTATTAGACTCATTTTAATCCGAACACTTCCTTTCCGGTCATAGGGCCTTACTGTTCTCTATTGGTTTTTGTATGTATCCTGTATAACCTGTCTTTCCCTATAGCGTACCCCTAGTTTGCTCAGAATTTTGAGCATATTGTACCATTTGACAATGTCGAACGCTTTTTACATGTTGACAAATCCTATGAAAGTGCCTTGATTTTTCTTCAGTCTTGCTTCCAGTACCAAGCGGTTGCTTCTCTGGTGTCTTTATCTTTCGTAAAACAAACTGATCGTCACCTAACGCATCCTCATTTTTCTTTTCCATTCTTCAGTATATTATTCTTGTCAGTAACTTGGATGCATGAGCTATTAAGCTGATTTCGCGATAGTTCTCACACTTACAAGGTCTTGCTATCTCTGGAATTGTGTGGATGATGTTTCTCCGAAAGTCTGACGGCATGCCCCCAGTCTCATATCTTCCACACACCAGCTTGAACATGTATTAAGTTTCTTCCCTGCTTATTCGTGCATTCATTAGGTAAAAATTGTGGCATATTTTGTAACACATTTAACTCACACAGAGTATTTCTAAATCGTGGAGTTCGTTACTGTCTTAAGTTGTCGCCTTAGAAAGTGATAGATTGGTTATTTTCTACACATAATCTGTAATGCCCCTTATTGTTAATTTCGAACTTCATTCGTTATCTGTTGTCTTCATTGATTTTGCTAGGATGTCGTTCTATAACTGAATATGGAAAATATTAGTCGTGTCTTTCAGACAATGGTTTTCCCAAACAGAGACAGATCATATACATAAATACTCCAAGTTTTAAAGGGTGCCATATCAAACGTGTTGTTGTTGTTGTTGTTGTTGTGGTATTCAGTCCTGAGACTGGTTTGATGCAGCTCTCTATGCTACTCTATCCTGTGCAAGCTTCTTCATCTCCCAGTACCTACTGCAACCTAGATCCTTCTGAATCTGCTTAGTGTATTCATCTCTTGGTCTGTCTCTACGATTTTTACCCTCCACGCTGCCCTCCAATTCTAAATTGGTGATCCTATGATACCTCAGAAAATGTCCTACCATGCGATCTCTTCTTCTAGTCAAGTTGTGCCACAAATTTTTCTTCTCCCCAATTCTATTCAATACCTCCTCAGTAATTATGTGATCTACCCATCTAATCTTCAGCATTCTTTTGTAGCACCACATTTAGAAAGCTTCTTGTCCATGTTTCACTCATACTACACTCCATACAAATACTTTCAGAAACGACTTCCTGACACTTAAATCTATACTTGATGTTAACAAATTTCTCTTCTTCAGAAACGCTTTCACTGCCATTGCCAGTCTACATTTTATATCCTCTCTACTTCGACCATCATCAATTATTTTGCTCCCCAAATAGCAAAACTCCTTTACTACTTTAAATGTCTCATTTCTTAATCTAATTCCCTCAGCATCGTCCGACTTAATTCGACTACATTCCGCTATCCCCGTTTTGCTTTTGTTGATGATCATCTTATACCCTGCTTTCAAGACACTGTCCATTCCGTTCAACTGTTCTTCAAAGTCCTTAGCTGTCACTGAGAGAATTACAATGTCATCGGCGAACCTCAAAGCTTTTGTTTCTTCTCCATGGATTTTAATACCTACTCCGAAATTTTCTTTTGTTTCCTTTACTGCTTGCTCAATATACAGATTGAATAACATTTGGGATAGGCCTTACCTCGCCTTACTCCATTCCCAATCACTGTTTCCCTTTCATGCCCCTCAACTCTTATAACTGCCATCTGGTTTCTGTAAAAATTGTAAATAGCCTTTCGCTCCCTGTATTTACCCCTGTCACCTTCCGTATTTGAAAGAGAGTATTCCAGTCAACATTTTCAAAAGCCTCCTCTTAAGTCTACAAATGCTAGATACGAAGGTTTGCCTTTCGTTAATGTATCTTCAAAGATGAGTCGTAGGGTCAGTATTGCCTCATGTGTTCCAACATTTATAACGTGTATCATTGCATATTTGTCAGGCAAACTATTAATAGGTAGATCTTTTTCTAATTACGATCTGTGTCATAGATTTCACTTTGCCGGTGACGACGATACTCAAAGCTCTCTATTTTCAGACGTGACGCTGTGAAATATAGTGGCCAGCGACTCAGGGTTTGCCTTGCTGGTAGTGAATAGCACATCTCCTTGGGCAGCGGTCACACTCGACTACGTAACTGGCTTACACAGGCCAGTGGCGGCGTGTCTGGCGCGGAATTCTGTGGCCACGACACGTGAGGCGAATGCACGGAGCACGTTCGCGGCCTTAGCCTGTCCGCCACGACAGTTCGGCCTCAGCGAAATAATACGTTCGCCGGGCTCTCTTGTTCTTTTAGTTCGCGCAGGCTGGCTCGGCGTAACACAATAAGCCATTGTAAGATGATTCACATACATAATCCACAGATGTAAGCCGCACGGCACTATTTCATTGTGGTGTCATCTAACAAGCTTATGCTTCATCCCAGAGACACCGCAATTAATCTTGAGCCTTCAAGAAAAACGAGCCAGAACACGCGTAGCGTCTCAGAATGGGAGGATAAATTTTCCTGCGCTTAGCATGAGCGAGGCGACTGGCCGAAATTGCACGGAGCAACATTTTCTCACGCGGCGAGCGAATTTTTGTTTTCATCGTCGGCCTACGCTCTTATTATGTGTAGCACTAGGAGGAGATTTTTCTGAGGCGCATTATGCAACTGTGTAAGTTAAGCTGGCACCCTGGTGCGGAAACAAGATTCTACGTGGTATTGTCTGTGGTTGATGACGTCATGTCCCGTCCTACCTGTGTAAAAGAGCACTGTAAACGTAAAACAGTAACAGTTAATGCAGTGGACACGTATTCAAAATGGTACGGGACAGAATCTCCTATGGGCAATCAATTTTTGTGTTCTTCTTGCCGTTACTGAATTTTTTAGTGGACTGCGGTGATGTCCCTTGAGTCCTTCCCGGCCCACGCTAGTTCAATTCAATCTTGTCCTAGCCATAGCGTGTTCAACGACAAAATATTGTGAAACCCGTTCGTTCTTCTTTTTACAGAATGAGAGATTGAAAGCAACATTGCTTATATCTCCCAATTTCATTAAGCTAAAAAATTACAACTTTTTAGTGTTCCGTGCCTCAGTCTGTAAATACGGAACCCTTATTGGATCGTTTTGTCATCTGTCCGTCTGTTTGTCGACTGTTAAGAACCCTCCATATCAGGAACGACTAGACGTGTCGAGTTCACATTTACGTCACATATTGAGGTATACGGTCCCTTGTAGTGTTAAAAATGTAAACCTATTAATCACTTCAATTAAAAAATACCGCCATTTATGTCAAATATTTTGATACTTGAAAACTCACTCGTTAAAACCTGTAGCGAGTTTCCCGTTGACCTAAAATCAATATATTTCGTAAGAAGTAAGATTTCACAGTACACCGTAAAAGAAAAAATCTGAAAATTTTTAACCATTATTCATTTAACATGAAAAAATATTTTTTTATCATTTTTTATCCATATCTTTGTCTGTCCATCTGTTAAGACCTTTTTTCTTGGAACGATTTGGTGCATCAAGTTCAAATGTATGTCACATACTAAGGTCTATGACCCCTCGGCGGCGCAAAAATTGTAAGCCTTTAAGTCAATCCAATCAATAGGTACTGCCGTTTACGTCACATTCTTTAATACTCGAAAACTCACTCCTCAAAACCTATACGAAATCTGAAATGTTAAACTGTAACTATATTACATAAAAATATCTTTTACCATTTGCATATCTATTCATCATCCTTCAGAAGCATAATAGACGAATATCTTTGCCTGCAAACAAAAAATGTAAGTAGAAGTCATGTTTTAGTAAGTAAATAAAATGTTTTATTAAATCTGCTCTCTCTACATACATAAACCGAAGTCACCTGCTCACGTCTTTTGATACGTCCTGAGTAGTCTGAGGAAGTACTGCAAAGACGGTCTCGGAATTCCCGGGAGCAATGACTTCTCAGTAACCATATCGATAACAGCCAGAAATCATTGAGATTCTCGATACTCAGGACGGGTGGACTAATATATATTGTAAGTAGGCTGTTTAGGTTTTTTTATTGGTAACGCCACATAACGCTCTGTATGAAAAATCACCGGCTGTGCTGTGTGCAGTCAGTGGCTGGTTGGCATTGTTGTAATACTCGCCATTGTAGTGTTGGGCAGCTCGATGTTAACAGCGCGTAGCATTCTGCAGTTAGAGGTGAGCCGCCAGCAGTGGTGGAGGTGGGGAGAGAAATGGAGGAGTTTTGAAATTTGTAGGAATGGATGTCATGAACTGCTATATACACTCCTGGAAATGGAAAAAAGAACACATTGACACCGGTGTGTCAGACCCACCATACTTGCTCCGAACACTGCGAGAGGGCTGTACAAGCAATGATCACACGCACGGCACAGCGGACGCACCAGGAACCGCGGTGTTGGCCGTCGAATGGCGCTAGCTGCGAAGCATTTCTGCACCGCCGCCGTCAGTGTCAGCCAGTTTGCCGTGGCATACGGAGCTCCATCGCAGTCTTTAACACTGGTAGCATGCCGCGACAGCGTGCACGTGAACCGTATGTGCAGTTGACGGACTTTGAGCGAGGGCGTATAGTGGGCATGCGGGAGCCCAGGTGGACGTACCGCCGAATTGCTCAACACGTGGGGCGTGAGGTCTCCACAGTACATCGATGTTGTCACCAGTGGTCGGCGGAAGGTGCACATGCCCGTCGACCTGGGACCGGACCGCAGCGACGTACGAATGCACGCCAAGACCGTAGGATCCTACGCAGTGCCGTAGGGGACCGCACCGCCACTTCCCAGCAAATTAGGGACACTGTTGCTCCTGGGGTATCGGCGAGGACCATTCGCAACCGTCTCCATGAAGCTGGGCTACGGTCCCGCACACCGTTAGGCCGTCTTCCGCTCACGCCCCAACATAGTGCAAGCCCACCTCCAGTGGTGTCACGACAGGCGTGAATGGAGGGACGAATGGAGACGTGTCGTCTTCAGCGATGAGAGTCGCTTCTGCCTTGGTGCCAATGATGGTCGTATGCGTGTTTGGCGCCGTGCAGGTGAGCGCCACAATCAGGACTGCATATGACCGAGGCACACAGGGCCAACACCCGGCATCATGGTGTGGGGAGCGATCTCCTACACTGGCTGTACACCTCTGGTGATCGTCGAGGGGACACTGAATAGTGCACGGTACATCCAAACAGTCATCGAACCCATCGTTCTACCATTCCTAGAACGGCAAGGGAACTTGCTGTTCCAACAGGACAATGCACGTCCGCATGTATCCCGTGCCACCCAACGTGCTCTAGAAGGTGTAAGTCAACTACCCTGGCCAGCAAGATCTCCGGATCCTTCCCCCATTGAGCATGTTTGGGACTGGATGAAGCGTCGTCTCACGCGGTCTGCACGTCCAGCACGAACGCTGGTCCAACTGAGGCGCCAGGTGGAAATGGGATGGCAAGCCGTTCCACAGGACTACATCCAGCATCTCTACGATCGTCTCCATGGGAGAATAGCAGCCTGCATTGCTGCGAAAGGTGGATATACACTGTACTAGTGCCGACATTGTGAATGCTCTGTTGCCTGTGTCTATGTGCCTGTGGTTCTGTCAGTGTGATCATGTGATGTATCTGACCCCAGGAATGTGTCAATAAAGTTTCCCCTTCCTGGGACAATGAATTCACGGTGTTCTTATTTCAATTTCCAGGAGTGTATATTATGACTATTAAGGTAGATACATTGTTTGTTCTCTATTAAAATCTTTAATTTGCTAATTGTGCCTATCAGTAGTTAGTGACTTCCGTAGTTTGAATCTTTTATTTAGCTGGCAGCAGTGGCGCTCGCTGTATTGCAGTAGTTCGAGTAATGAAGATTTTTGGTGAGGTAAGTGATTTGTGAAAGGTATAGGTTAATGTTAGTCAGGGCCATTCTTTTGTAGGGATTTTTGAAAGTCAGGTTACGATGTGCTAAAAATAATATGTGTCAGTTTAAGCACAGTCATGTATAATTTTTCTAAGGGCACGTTTAATATGTCGACCATTAACCGAGGATACCTCACTGGAATCTTCTCATTTTTTCTTATAGTTTGTGTAGTTAGTGTAGCCTTTGTTTATTGCTAGCGCGTAATTGTAGAGAGAATTTCGTCTGCAGTTGTAGTTTTTCATTGTTGTTCAGTAAAACAGTTGTGGCATGCATGTAGGTTTGCACCAAGTATTTCTCAGCTGCGCTTGCCATTAACTAGATATTATTTTCAGCGCTACGTTAATGTGTTCTCTTATTTTTTCTCTTCAAATTGTGCTTTTCTGTGTTATCGTGTGAAATATTGTGACAATAATGGCGTGTGGAAAACGTAATACTAGGCTCCAAAGTAAACTGAGAAATAACAGTGAAGACGAAAGCAGTGTGTTAGCGCCGCCATCTAATGAATTAACTAATGTTAAAAGTAGTAATTCGGTAATTGTGCATAGGGAAATGGAGTGGGCTGCAAATAATGGTGTAGGCAGTGAAACAATTTGTGAACAGGGAAGCATTATCGATCGATCAGTCGGCAACAGCTCGCCTCAAGATTCCGAAATGACAGGATACAATCTTGCAAATACTGTAGATTCAGGTTTTGCGTCTTCACCTTTTCTCAAATAAGTCAACACACATTTTCTGGTTTTCAAACTGCGAATATTGCCGGTTCAAATGCATTGCCGAATAGCACTGAGGAACATGTTTCAGACACCAGTGCATTGTTATTACAATTAATGCAACAAATGGGACAAAAGCATCAAAAGTTAGACATAATGGAACAAAATCTTCAAACGTTAGACACAACGCTTGAACAAAATCAGAAACAAATGAGACAAAATCTTCAAAAGTTAGACACAATGGAAAAAAATCTTCGGAAGTTAGACACCACGCTTGAACAAACACGTGAAGACTTAACTAATGAGTTACATAACACTGAATCGAAATGTCAAAAAGTCTGTAATGACGTAAAAACACAAATTTGTGAGCATTTCCAACCTATTTTTTCGCGGCATGAAAATGCATTACAGAATCATGAAGCAGCCATAAAAGAACTGCAAACTATTGTTCATGAAAATCATGAGACCTAGCAAGCTAAAATTGACGTAGTTGCTTCCACCGATTCGGTTACGCAACTTGCAAAAACTCAGGAAAACTTAAAGGACACAGTAGATACGATTTCAACACAAATGGACACTCTGAAACTTGCTTCAGAAAAACACACAGAGGAAATAATTTCACTATCGGAGAAAGTAGCCGAACTTTCGGATCAGTTCATTAACTTATCTGCAAAGGTAGATGATGGTCTGAATCACACAGAAGAGTGCGAACAAATTTGGAAATTCAAACAAAATCAGAATCAAATTAATACGTAACACCAAAGAGAAATCCGGGAAGTACAAGATCAGCTGACACAGGTAATACAAGAATTACGTATTTCAGAGGACACTCGCGCTCCAACACAGGAAGAGGGACTTAGAAATACGGAAAAGCCACAAAATAATAACACAGGGCATTTCGGAAATTATCAAAGAAATTGGCAAGGTGCACTGAATTTTGAGATGGAACCGCCGACACGACGTGACAATGACCGATATGCTTCTCGCCTACACGATGATTTTGACTATAAGCTGTTCATTACTGCACGTAAATTCAAAACAATTAAGAATTCTGGCAACGACATTCATCCACAAGCGTGGCTCCATCAATTCTCTCATTGTTTTCCTCCCAACTGGTCATTAGAGCACAGATTAGAATTTATGCGTGGCTACTTGGAGAATGAACCAGCTGTAAGAATGCGATGGGTCATTCACGATTGTCACAGTGAAGGAGAGTTTTATAATGCCTTCCTCTCAGCGTATTGGTCTCAAGCTACACAAGACCGAGTAAAACATAGCATCATAATGATGAAACGTCTCGATCAATCTGAATTTTCCAGTCTTGTGAAATATTTTGAAGACATGTTGCACAAGAATCAGTACCTGTCAAACCCATACAGCCCCTCAGAACTCATCCGCATTTGCTTAACTAAATTACCTGAACATTTACGACATATTATTTTGGCAGGACGTTGCAAAGATGACATTGAAGCTTTTCAGGGATTCTTAAAAGAATTAGAAATTGACACAGACCGTAGCCGGATACGAAAAGAGGAGAACTATCACTACAGTTCACATCCGTCACAATTCCGTGACGACAGAAACAATAACTGGACACGACAAGTCTATTCTTAGAACGCAAATCGTGACCAAAATAGACACCACCCATATGACAACCACTGGCAGAGTAGTAATTGTTACAGAGAAAGATCGCATTTCCGTAGTAATGAATATGAGAGAGATATCCATAGAAACAGACAATATGGGAACAAAAATAATTATTATCAAGGGAGAGAGGATAACTTTAGACGCAACGGTCCAGCGCGCAGTTACGATTCAGGGAGAAATGCTCCACCACGTGGCCGACAAGAAAGGAACTACAGGAACTACCGACATGACGACAGACGATATAATCGTAACGACAGACTTGAATTGCATCAGAACTGGCGAGATGCAAGCAGAGCTGGGCACTCTCGACAAGGTGAATTTGTAGAAGTTACGTCTCCTAATCCCAATAACGACGCGCGCCAACAAAGGAACAGACAATGACTTGCACCGCAGGCAGCCACGTGCGCCGGCAGACTCAGAGAAAAATAACAGACGCTAACCTTGAGAAAAATTCCAGTATTCCTTCCCGACGTATACAACATGATAATTGCTTCGAAGTGGAAACTCTGCGCACTAGAAAGAGTACAGGTTTACACCACATTTCACACGTAAAACCGTTTATTGAAAGATAATCTGCTTTTCAACTTTGACTTTGCCATAAAACATTTCACTTCACAATTCTAGTATGGTTTGTCACACTGAGAAACTGTTAACATGCAACAATGTTTTGAAGTTAACTATCAAGCCTAGAACCTAGGGAACATTTTTAAACAGAAATTACGAATGCATTGTTATAGTGAACAGGCGACACAGTGTTGTTATTTTACATTCTTGCTTGTTAGTTGCACGATTACGTAACGACTATAATGCTGACATACTTAGAACATATACTGTTAATGAGATTTTAATTGAACATTTTGGTTTAGTTGAAAAGACATTCTTTATTTGAAGTACTTTCTGTGAGATTAAAGATGACTTAGCATTTGGTTTCTTTGATAACTACACGATTATATCAAGACGCTACTAACGTGTGACACAATTTACATTGTGCTTTTGCGGTGTATCTGTTTGATATCTGTATAGTTTTTCTGAATTATTCTGGAAAGTAAAACACGTTTTAGTAGTAACGTTTGTGGTATAGCTATAATGAGACAGCCTTTTCTGGAGCACAACAATACGTTAGAGAACATTACTTTCTTCATCACGGCAATAAGCGTAATAACTAAGATATCTATACGCAAAGCATTTTACTTTTGTTTATCGTGAGGTAAGTACATTGACTTCTGCAGAACTTAGCTTTTGGAGGACGATAACTACGACACTTCCACAGAATTATCTTACACGAAGACGCACATTTAGCGCTACAGGACACACATTTGAGTGATTAATTTTGTACTTAAATCATTTATTTTTAAAGATTTTTGGATTACAATGATACAAATGTTTTCCGTGATACATTTCATTCCATTGCTGTAATCTGTAACACCTGAGCGTATAATTACATTGATCCTCATGGGGGTACACGCTTACTTTGTGTATCATGTGTTTGGCAAGCACAAGGAGCCTTAGCTCATATGGTATTTGCTTATACAATTTTACACATCGGTACCATATTTCTCTAACACAGAATTACACAGCTATCTGATTATTTAACAGAGAAACAAAATTTTTTTTTCTACGTCAGTCACAGATGTTTACGTAATTACACCATAGGATAACTTTCACACTTACAAAATTGTATTTTGTCTGTACTTTGTGAAATGTTCATATTTTTTCGGAACCATTGTGATACTATGAGAGCTTTGAATGATATATTTGGTATGAGATCATGATTTTTAAAGTACGTTTGAGGTAGATGACACTTTTGACATGAGCAGAGATTTTTTTTTAGGTTTTGAAATTATTGCAGAAAGCTATGACGTTTTTGAGATTTGAGTGAGGTGTTATGATGTTATTATTACGACGACGATGTGAATTATGCTGTTGAGGTATGTTTAAGCTGATGCTATATGAGTTATTTGATTATGCTACGTATCTGTTATGATGAAATATTGAAGAAGTGTCGACGAATAAGGTAAGGAATAATGAGTAGTGGTTAGGGACTCTGGAAAAGGTTGTTGGAAACCAAGAATGGTACTTTAAGAGTTATGAAATGTATGTAAATGCGTGAATGTATTACAATGCCGACGAAAATTTTTTGGCCACTGTTATATGAATAGGATTTTGTTTCTACAGATGAATAACGCAAATTCTTGACCTGTGAAATTTTTTATATGAGACTGCCACTGTAGCGGAATCTGGTGTCGTAAATATTTCGGTAAGACAGTTAAGTGACCACCTGCACGTAATGCGTCGTGGGCACCCAGCTGCGCGACAGCCACCTGACAAAAGAAAGCCATTAGGTAAAAAGAAAAAAAAGAGGCCATTATCCTCGCTATTGACATTCCTTTGTAGAAAGCATCGCAAAAACAACACGCTTATTACTTGGAAATATACTTTCTTACATCTGCACACCTGATAATTACAAGCGTTTTTCTACGAGAGTTGAGAGAATTTGTACTAACTTATGAAATGTCTCATGACTATTGAATGATATTTTTATGCTTTGCCTTTCATAGTTGCTTATTCCATTTGATATCTGGTTTCCAGCTGTGTTGCAGCATTGGTTTTATAAAATAAAATTAAATGCATTTGCTAATGTGAACACTTTCTGTCAACAGATTTATTAAATAATCATTTTATGATCCACGTTCTTCGAAAAAGGAGCACTTGGAAAGGAAGGAACAATAAGAAGGGATTAATAACAGTTACTGCATACTTAATTTTCTTTTCAACTAGTTGGTAATATTTTTTGTAGAATTAGTTTTGTGGTGCACCACTTTAATGACAGATATTAATATGTGAATAGACATTTCTCTTTTCTGCATTGTTGTTTTTACTGTAATATTTTTTCTGCTTGAGCTTTGTCATGTTTAGATATAAGTTATTGCATTTGCTGCTGCTGTTTGCCAGGCATAGTGTTACTTAATTTCACTTTGTATTACTCTGTTAAGCCAGTTTTACTACTGACTTATTTTTCTTGTTGCTGTTCATTGCTTCATATTAGTTGTAATGTTGTATTTGCTTTGCTAAGTCCTATATTGCTGCTTTTTTTGCCAATTTGCATTTTTTTCTCATTGCTGTTTGTGTTAATTGTTTTGTGCTGCTGCATTGCATCGTCCTTTAGTTTAGCATCTGAGCTCAGTCGGTTTTAGTTAGCTTAAGAGGGGTGTAGACTACATAAGAAACTAACTATGATGAATTGGAAGAAATGCATTGAGAAGTTATACGAAAAAAGTACAGAAAGAAGGTATAGATAGGACCTTTTGGAAATAATGAAGAACGAAGGGAGATCTCCAAGAAGTAAAGAAAGTTTTGTTTGCAAGATACTCCAGTAAAACAAACCCTTCCTTTCCCTTTCTGTCATTCCGCTATGTGATTGTGTACTCTTGTATATTTGTGTTCTTCCTGTCTCTATGTGTTTAGCTAATAAGATTTACATTGCAGAATTTTTCTGATGTTTAGACATTATTTATTCTGTTTTATTTTAATGCTCATGTGTGAAGTTGATGTTTCAATAATTATTCTGATCTTTTATGTATGTACTTATGTCGTAATTTTTGTAACACTGATGTATTTGTTATTTCGATTCTTTTGTAAAGCCTGTATTACTGCAAATGTTATCTGTACTGTTATGTTCTTTAATGATGTATTTTGTACCTTTGTTATTGTATTCTTATGTTATAAAATTGTAATTGACACCAGTTCATCAAATTAAGTAACTTGTAAATTACATTTCACTGCACACGTTTCTCTTGGTCATAGTACATGGACAATATGTGAGAAGTAGGGACTGATAGTGTTTGCACATGTGTTAATAATTCAGCAGGGGATTGGATAACAGCATTGCTGGTTCTAAGGACATTTCAAACAAATTCTTTGTGAGTGGACAAGTGGTGGTTTATGAACTAGTTATATTGTCCACAAGACTCTTCGATGGTGATTGTGCACCTGCACAGTCGCAACAGTTGGCTGCTAGCCATCTCTACATGGACTACAGTGGGTTTACACCTTTGATGGCCCACCAATACCATTATTTCTACAAGGACTACAGTGGGTCTGCATCTCTGGTGGCCCACCAATCCCGTAATCTCTACCAGGACTACAGTGGGTCTGCTCTGTGACGACCTCCTACCAATATTTTTCAAAACTTCAACTCACTCTGTGGTGGGTTTGCTCTGTTGTGAACCATTACCTGTCTACATGTCAAGAGTCAGCACTGTCTTTCCATTGGAAGGACAACACTACTTCTTCAAGACTGCATGGAAATCCACTACTTCCCTGCGCATTTTCTTTTACTGCTCAGACATTGAGCAAAAACACTGCAATTTTACTGTGATGAACGATCAGGACTGTCTTTATGGACTGTGAGAAAATTTTAGCTTTTGACCAACATTGTATCGATAAGTGTGTGCATTTCATTTCTTTGTTATTGTAATTATGAAAAAAAAATTTCAAATCTGTATTGGCCACTGCCCAAAACAATTTGTGAAATTTTTTGTGGTAAGCATGGGGGCTATGTAAGTAGGCTGTTTAGGTTTTTTTATTGGTAACGCCACATAGCGCTCTGTATTAAAAATCACTGGCTGTGCTGTGTGCAGTCAGTGGCTGGTTGGCATTGTTGTAATACTCGCCATTGTAGTGTTGGGCAGCTCGATGTTAACAGTGCGTAGCATTGTGCAGTTGGAGGTGAGCCGCCAGCAGTGGTGGACGTGGGGTGAGAGATGGCGGAGTTTTGAAATTTGTAAGACTGGATGTCATGAACTGCTATATATATTATGACTATTAAGGTAAATACATTGTTTGTTCTCTATTCAAATCTTTCATTTGCTAACTGTGCCTATCAGTAGTTAGTGACTTCCGTAGTTTGAATCTTTTATTTAGCTGGCAGTAGTGGCGTTCGCTGTATTGCAGTAGTTCGAGTAACGAAGATTTTTGGTGAGGTAAGTGATTTGTGAAAGGTATAGGTTAATGTTAGTCAGGGCCATTCTTTTGTAGGGATTTTTTAAAGTCTGATTGCGTTGCGCTAAAAATAATATGTGTCAGTTTAAGCACAGTCATGTATAATTTTTCTAAGGGGACGTTTCAATATATACGTAATTAAGTTTGTACCTAAACGTGAGCGCGCGAGTCATACTCCCACTGGCTAATTTTATTTTCTTAACTTATCTGTGTCGTTATTTTGAAGCAGTTAAATAGCCCACTGTTTCACCACACCTGAGAGTTACCCCTTCAGCTGTTGAGCCGCACGCTAACTTTTATTCATGTGACAGAAGAAGGAAGGAAGGAGGAAGGGAAGATTAGTGTTTAACGTCTCGGTGACAACAAGTTCATTAGATACACAGCACGAGCTCGTGTTAAGGAAGGATTGGGGAGGAAATTGATCGGGTCCTTTCAAAGGAAGCATTCCGGCACTAAGCGATTTAGGTAGGTCACGCAAAATCTAAATCAAGATTGCCGGAGGAGGATTTATCCGTCACCCTTCAGAATGCGAGACGAGCACGCCAACCAGTGCACTGTGTCTAGTAACTCTGATTTGGCTGCACTGTCGTCAATAGTATCTACAGTGCTATCACGCAGAGGAGGCATTGATTGTGTCTTGCTGCTAGCATATATTACATACGACCAGAATCTCTATGGATTTTCTGGCACTTTTCGAGACAAGAGTCTCTGTCGAAACCATTATAAGCATCTCAGATTGGAATCCGCGCTAAATTTCGAGCTTCTGTAAAAGATCGCCAATCTTGGAGATTTTCCGTTCGTAAATTTGGCATGCTTTTTTCGTTGTTTCTGCAACACTGCTCTTGCCCGTTTTGTATACCAAGGTGGATCACCTCTGTCGTTTGTTCATTTATTTGGTATAAATCTCTCAATTGCTCTAGATACTATTTCTTTGACTTCAAAACACGTCTCGTCTAGACTTACATTTTTAATTTGAAAGGAGTGGAGATCGTCTCCCAGTAAGGCGTCAAGCGAATTTTTATTTGCTTGATTGAACAGTGATATTTTTCGTTTATTTTTGGAGGTCTTGGGGGCACTAAGGCATTCCTATGTTCACTAATCCCAGCATCCGTTTTCGTAGTCGTCATTATCTCAGGATTATTTGTTGCTAAGAGGTTAAATGTGTTTTCACAACCGTTCACTAATCGGATGGGCTGATGAACTAACGGCTCGAAGTAATTTTCAGAGCATGCGTTTAGCACAACTTCGAATTATGTTTCATGTGTACCTCCGGATTTAAGTGTGTATTTCCGCCAACATATTGAGGGTAAATTAAAGTCACCTCCAACTATTATTGTATGAGTCGGGTATGTGTTTGAAATTAAACTCAAGTTTTCTTTGAACCTTTCAGAAACTGTATCATTTGAGTGTGGACGTCGTCAAAAAGATTCAGTTATTATTTTATTCCGGTTGCCATAAATGACTTCTGCCCATCCTAACTCACAGGAACTATCTGCTTCAATTTCACTGTGAGATAAACTACTTCGAACACAAACAAATACGCCACAGCCAACGTTATTTATCCTACCCCTTCTGTACACTGTTAGGTTCTTCGCAAAAATTTCGGCTGAACTTATCACCGTCTTTCACCAGCTTTCAGTGTCTGTAATGATTTCAGCATCAGTGCTTTGTATTAGCGCTTGGAGCTCTGGCACTTTCCAAACAGAGCTACGAAAATTTACAACTGTTATACCAATGGTTCCTGTATCTATGTTCTTCCTGTGATCAGCCTGCACCCTTTGTGACTGAAGCCCTTCTTGTGTTTTCCCGAAACCCTCTAACATAAAAAACCGCCCAGTCCACGCCACACAGCCCCTGCTAGCCGTGTAGCCGCTCCCTGCGTACAGTGGACTCCCGACCTATTCAGTGGAACTCTAAACCCAACCACCCTATGGCGCAAGTTGAATCTGCAGACTACACGGTCGCAGAGCCCTCTGAGCCTCTGATTCAGACCCTCCACTCGGCTCTGCACCAGAGGTCCGGAATAGGTCCTGTCCACTATTCTGCAAATTTTAAGCCCTGCTTTCGTTTCGCAAGCAAGACAGGCAGCCGTTACCACTTCTGTTAACCACTCGAAACCAGAGAGAATACCTTCCAAACCAAAGCGATACACGTCATTAGTACCAAAGTGAGGGACTACCTGCAGTTAGCTGTACCATGTGCTCTTCATGACATCCGGACGAACCTGTTCCAAGTCTGGAATGTAAGTGGAGTGCACATTGGCCTTCTTCATCTCCTTGACAGTTAGGTCCCTAAGGACTCCATAACGCGCCTAACATTGGAGCTTCCGCCTACCAATAATCCCACCCTATCAGATTGCCCGGATGTTGCAGGTTGAGAAGCCACAGGCAGCACCTGGATCCTGTTTGTCAGATAAACTGCGGAGGCCTTACGGGTGGTCCCTAGGGAGTCTTATGCAGCCTGCCACGCCCTGAGGTGATCTCCGACTCGACGACGGGTGGGCGTCAACCTCAGTGTGAGCAGTAACCGCGTTGACCATCAGTGTGGACTGTCCGGCGGACTCAGACGTGCTCGACATCCGTTGGCTCGCCACAGCCAGCCACCAGTTATACCCATCCACAGCAGCTTCAAGCTGTGTAACAGAATTCTGCACAGCCTGGAGCTGAGAGAGAAGTGTTACCAACTTGGCTCACATCCGCACACAGCAATCACAGTCCCTATCCATATTAAAGACCGTGGAAAGCTACACTACGGAGACAAACAAGGACAATCGACACGCGCTACGGAACTCTTCAATAGACCAGTAGGAAAAAGGAAAAACTCTGTCTATTAAATTAGATTAAGACATAGAGATTAAAAGCCTGAACTACCAAAGCACTCAGGTGAGACTAAACATTTCGGAACTGATTAGGAAATTGTGGTATGTCACAAAATGGTTCAAATGGTTCAAATGGACTTAACATCTGAGGTCATCAGTCCCCTAGAACTTAGAACTACTTAAACCTAACTAAGGACATCACACACATCCATGACCGAAGCAGGATTCGAACCTGCGATCGTAGCAGCAACGCGGTTCCGAACTGAAGCGCCCAGAACCACTCGGCCACAGCGGCCGGCTGTCACAAAATCGGTTTACTTTCCGCGCCAAAAGAAAACACGAGAATAGTATCTATTAAATATTATACTAACACCCAGAAACTCTAGGAATTAAAGTACCAAAGCACACAGATGCAACTATACAGTTCGCTAGAAGTGAGAAAGTCGTAAAATGTCAGAAAATTGGTTACTTGTCGGTTGCTGCTTGTGTGTCAGCTGGCTGCAGCTGCCATCGTGGTATAAATGATCTGAAGATGGCCACATTCTGAATAAAACTGGTAACCATAGTAAATAAATCTCTAACCACTGGTGACCTGTTGACGTTCGTGAAGTCGTAACACCTGCTGTGCACACAGCCATCGCCTATCATAGTGGTAAAAATGGTCTGAAGACAGTCACGCTCTGAAATCTGTGGCCATTGTAAATGAATGTTTTATTGTGGTCTAGACTGTTTTTAATCCCGACTTAAAGTAGTTTTACCCAGATCGCTGTTTCTCCATGGGGTATGTCCTGAAAAATTGAGGACTACAAATGATTAGAATTGTAATTCTCTGTGGCAGGTAGAACAGCCCCCAGAGTGCATTAACCTCGTTCGTGTTTAGTGTTGTTACCAAGTCTGGTAGGGAAAATATGTGGTGTCAACAGTGCCAGTTGTTGCGTGAGTATTGTGAGGAGATGTCATGTAAATGTTTGAGACAGCGTTATCAGCACCTGGTACAGTTTGAAAGCGGCCTCTTTCTGGATCTCCATTTAGCCAGCTAGTCGATTCGCACTATATCCAAGTTTGTGGGGAATTCAGATATGGCAGTGACTCGACGCTGGACTGTATGGCTTCAAATGGTTCAAATAGCTCTAAGCACTATGGGAATTAACATCTGAGGTCATCAGACCCCTAGATTTAGAACTACTCAGACCTAACCAACCAAAGAACATCACACATATCCATGCCCTAGGCAGGACTCGAATCTGCGATTTTAGCAGCAGCGTGGTTTTGGACTGAAGTGCCTAGAACCGCTCGGCCACAGCGGCCGGCGACTGTATGGGAACATGGAACTAGCATACTCATCGTCAAGGTTACAGTCGGCCACGCCTGACAACCGCAATGGAGGGATCTCTGTATACTGCAACAAGCATATTGTAACCCTATCACATCGCGCCTGCCATTCGAGAACTAGTAATGGCCTGCCTGCAACATTCTGTGTCACCTCACGCTATTGATTGGAGACAACCAGCAGCCGAACTGGAGAATTACCGTCCTGTGCTAGGCCATCGTCAACAACACAAACGGCTTCATTTGGAGTACTGTACGACCGGTAAGGTTGGACTGCCGATGAAATGCGTCGCACAGTGTTTAGCAATGAATAGTGGTTCTGCAGTACTCTGGATGACCATGATCGGCAGGTATGGCGCGATCAGGGGGAAAGCCCCACTCATCCAAGGGCGTCACAGTGTGGGGAGCCACCGGATATGACTTTCGGTCGCTGTTGGTACTGCTTGAGGGAACTCTGACGGCACAGCGGAATGTCATGGACATCCTGAACCCTCATATATTACCTCTCATGCAACAGCATCGTGGTACAACTCTTCAACAGGAAAACACTCGTCCACTCATGGCATGTGCTTCTGTGAACTGGGGGTATGATGTTGGCCAGTGAGATCCACAGATCTGTCCCCGATAGAAAATATGTGGACCCAGCTCGGACTTGAACTCCATCCCAGGGTGAGCAGTTGTGGGACAACTTATATCACGAGAGGGTACAGTGGGTTTATGACGCCATTGGCACCGAGTCAGAGCTTGCAACTCGCCAGAGGGAGTGAAACGTCAGACTGACAAGAGGGCTCACACTGTGGTCATTGTAAATCTGACTCGATTTTGTAAGTACTAAAATAACTTCTCTTACCTTCTCTAGCCGTAAAGTTTCATTTCGTTTCCTCTTCCTCTTCCGGGTCCTTCATTTAATTTCAGGCAGTGCATCATTCAACATGGCATCAAGGAATGAAAGCTTGTAAAGAACACAGAATTCAAAGTGTCACTGTTGCTAACTATGGTCAGTGTAAAGTGCATGCATTACCCTTGTACTGGAGGTTGTAAACCATATCCAGTCTCAATTGTAGCTTTGAATTTCCAGACGTAGATGGCAAATGTATGTTCAAACCTTCCGGTATCATACAGGATGTTTTAAAAGTGCATCGTATTCTCACTTGAGGTAGATCTGGTGGAAATATTGTCAGTGTTTTCCACATATTCCCTTCCTCTATAATTCTGCACAGAGCCTCCTCATTCCTTACCTTATCAGTCCACCTAATTTTCAACATTCGTATATAGCACCACATCAAACATGCTTCGATTCTCTTCTGTTACGGTTTTCCCACAGTCCATGTTTCACTACCATATAATGCTGTGCTCCAGACGTATGTTCTCAGAAATTTCTTCCTCAGTTTAAGGCCTATGTTTGATACTAGTAGACTCCTCTTGACCAGGAATCCTCTTTTTGCCAGTGCTAGTCTGCTTTTGATGCCTCGTTCCTCCGTCCGTCATTAGTTATTTTGCTGTCTAGGTAGCAGAAATCTTGAACTTCATCTGTTTTGTGATCATCAATCGTGATGTCAAGTTTCTCGCTGTTCTCATTTCTGAATTTCGATTCCATTCCTGAACCTTTCTTTTGTTGCAACCTACATCCTCAATTATTTGTTGGAAATATTCCAGTCTGCCTTTGTTGTACCCTCTAGAGATTCCTGTAGTACTTGGAAGCTACTCTCTGATGTCGTAACAGATGTCCTATCATCCTGTCCCTTCTTCTTCTCAGTATTTTCCATGTATTCCTTTCCTTTTCCCATTCTTCTGAGATCCTCCTCACCTAAGCATTCCATTTAATTTTCAACAATAAATTTCGTCTCTCTGCTTTATACACCATATAAAATTTCCCATCTCTTTCTCTCTCCATATATATATATATATATATATATATATATATATATATATATATATATATATATATATATTGCTTTCTTTCACGAGGCAAGAACTTTAAATAGCAGAGGGAAGTAAAGGAAGAAAAACAACAAAAAAGTAGACATAAATTTTATGATAAAAACCTTTTCCTATTTTCATGCAATAAATAACACTACCTTACAGGGAATGATCATTTGTCATCTTATGCTTTCACACAGCTCACATATACAAATTTAATGCTAACTTGACTTCATGTGCAACACATTTTAGATTATCATGTATTGTGAAAAGTAAGTTCTTATAATTCGAGTAAATATTTGAGATATCTCCATTAGACACCCAAATTTTGACTGCTGTATCTGCCTTTAAAACGTCGAAATGAAACTGAATTGCATTTTATGGGCAAAGTACGTACAGCAAGAATGACTTATGCTTAATGTAATAGTCAACCAGTTTGTCATACTGAAACAGAAACAGTTCAGTGTAATAAATACACTCATACCTATCATACACTTGGAAAACAACCCCCAAGTGTTCAGAAACTGTCAAACACGCCCTCTCGAGTGACTGTTTTATTCTTATATTCACTTCTGAAAAAGTCTTTGCATTATATTCAAAATCAATGGATTTGTATGTGTGTTATAAAGAGTTTCCAATTAAACGCAGAGTCACAACAATCTACTTTTAGAAAACGAATATTTCTATCTCTTATAGGTCCTGTGAATGATATTTTATGAGCAGAAACTGAAACATGCCAGTTGACTTCGAAAATATGAGAAAAACTATTTTTTCTTCAATGAAAGATCATGCATATAGTCCCTCTTTTGAGAAAGTCAAGTTTACCATCATTCAGCCCAGTACCTCGAAGGAGGATATATTCTGCAGTCCTTCGGATAAACCAGCATTACGGCTGCAAATTTGTTATTGACACATCTTGCGCTCAGTAATGGATGGTATTCTCCCTTCTTCAACCACTATCATTGCATATTGCGCTCCTATCCTCGTACAGGTGCTTCACGTTCCACAATATGCAAGCAGAAAAATCCATTCTTGTATTAAAATAAATAATCAATAAGCGAAATATAAAGATTATTTGCAGAAGTAGTATTTAGATGTCATAGATTTGGTGTCCAATAAAGAAGAAAGCATTGAATGAAGACAACTACGACGGCTATGATAATGGCGACATCTCTCATGGACCGTCAATAATGACGAGCTACTCTCAGGAGGTCGTCTCCTTTCATAGCAGTCCAAAGTACTGAATGAACAACTTCAAACCAGATGTGATGGGCACAATATAAGATTAGCCATCAATAGTTAGCAAGCCATATCTTGTGGACATAAGCACCATATATCGATTTTCGCGTTTCCAAGGAACATGACTAGAGATATACGTGCTTCGCCTACTCAAGAAAACTCCATTTTTAATGATATTGTTGCATCCCTACACTTTAGACAACACGGAAAAATTGTGCTGTTAAGGAACTATAATGAAGATGTTGTTGCCTCGTTTTATCTCTGTACTATATGGATTACATTTGCTGAACACAATTCTGAGATAAAAATAATTAAGTACCGCTTCTTACGTCATGCGTGGAAAGCTAAGCCAAAGCATTTCCCTTCTAAAAACAACTGCCAAGCATCACTGGCCATTTCCTCCCTAGGAGAGAAGGATAAGATAATGCCCAGCAGTGAGGTACCTTACATGTACCACTCTGTTAAGTGTCCAGGTGGACATGTCATACTGGCGCTATAAATCGGCCTTGATTTTCAATTTTCCCCTGGAATCGAACATGGTCCCTTCCCGTCTTTTCCCAGTATCCAGCGCACGCTGTTCGATATTCTAAATCCCATGCAATGATTTCCTGAACTGTCTCCAAATCTGCCAAACAATTTTTGGAGTATTTTTCAACTGATGGAATGTTCTGGTATGGAAAATCCTCTTCTGCAGTTGATTTATTTTTATTCCCATGTGAATTATTCTCTGCTGTTTACAAATGGCCCATGTTGTAGCAAAACTGTAACACTGGACAGTAAGATGGTGAGTGTATACCCTTTGCCTTCTTGCTGGCTTGAACAGTTCAGAGGAAACTTTCAATGAGGTGTGTCAATGTCTTGGAGGAATGGCATCACGTTCTTCCCTTTAGAACCGCAATCTGATAAGGTAGTAATGTGATCTTTCAGGTTTTTTCGGCATGATTGATTAGCTGTGAGCTTGCATATGTGCAGCCGTGTTGTTGTTCCCATTTTCTTTACAATATTTCGAAGACCCACCCTGCCGTTTTCTCTAGGTGTTGTGAGTTTTGCTATTATGTGTAATCATTGCCTAGACTCCAACCAGATTGTGAGCTATTGTTGGTCTCACACCACTATTTATACCTCAGTTCGATTCCCGAAGTCCACTGCTCCCTTCTATAGGGAGCCAACAACCTTTCCTCAAAATATTATTTAAGAGAAGGTAGTGATATTGGACACTGAGGTATGGAGCAAAGTCTACGTTCTAACTCATCCCAAAGGATTTCGATTTGGTTCAGGTTAAGATTCTGGACAGGCCAGTCCATTCCAGGAATGTTACTTTCGACAATCTATTGCATCAATAGGTGCTACAGGTGCTGCTTTATGGCAGGGAGCATGGGATGTCGATATAATCTGTCATCGTCTCCAGTCTGATCCTCTACTGTACGGGAGTGCACATTGCTGTAAAATGTGTTCCCGTCGTTTTCCATTTATTGTTTATTGAAGCTTAATGAGTGGGGGGGGGGGGGGGGGGGAGAGGGCGGGCTATACCCCAACCACACGAAACACGTCCATACCACAACAACCCCTCCTCTGTGCTCCACTGGTGGCAGACAACATTGGTGCAGAATATAGCACGAGTCACCATTCCAAATCAAAACGCTTCCAATCATCCACTGTCCAGTGACATCATCCTCTACACCACCACAAGTGTTGTTCGTAACCAAACCACACAGGTTTGAGGCCTATGAGCAGCTGCTCCACCATTGTACCCCATTCTTTTTAACTGCCTGTGCACAATCATTGCGTTAGCTGGACTGCCAGTAGCATCTTGGAACTCATGAACGATTCCTACTGCTGATTTCATGCAATTCCTTACACCCACCCTCCGCAGTACTTGGCTGTAGTTGTTCTTCAGTATTTTGACAAGTTTTGGAGGATTAATTTCTCCTTAATATCGCACCATTTACACTACTGGCCATTAAAATTGCTACACCACGAAAATGACGTGCTAGAGGCACGAAATTTAACGGACAGGAAGAAGATGCTGTGATATGCAAATGATTAGCTTTTCAGAGCATTCACACAAGGTTGGCGCCGGTGGCGACACCTACAACGTGCTGACATGAGGAAAGTTTCCAACCGATTTCTCATACAAAAAACAGCGGTAGACTGGCGTTGCCTGGTGAAACGTTGTTGTGATGCCTCGTGTAAGGAGGAGAAATGCGTACCTTCATGCTTCCGACTTTGATAAAGGTCGGATTGTAGCCTATCACGATTGCGGTTTATCGTTTCGCGAAATTGCTGCTCACGTAGGTCGAGATCCAATGACTGTTAGCAGAATATGGAATCGGTGGGTTCAGGAGGGTAATACGGAACGCAGGGCTGGCTCCTAACGACCTCGTATCACTAACA
This sequence comes from Schistocerca gregaria, assembly GCF_023897955.1. Classification (NCBI taxonomy): domain Eukaryota; kingdom Metazoa; phylum Arthropoda; class Insecta; order Orthoptera; family Acrididae; genus Schistocerca; species Schistocerca gregaria. The sequence goes on from NC_064926.1 coordinate 458,262,216, forward strand.
GTCGAGATGACAGGCATCTTATCCGCATGGCTGTAACGGATCGTGCAGCCACGTCTCGATCCCCGAGTCAGCAGATGGGGATGTTTGCAAGACGCCAACTATCTGTACGAACAGTTCGACGACGTTTGCAGCAGGATGGACTATCAGCTCGGAGACCATGGCTGAGGTGACCCTTGACGCTGCATCACAGACAGGAGCGCCTGCGATGGTGTACTCGACGACGAACCTGGGTGCACAAATGGCAAAACGTCATTTTTTCGAATGAATCCAGGTACTGTCGACAGCATCATGATAGTCGCATCCGTGTTTGGCGACATAGCGGTGAACGCACATTGGAAGCGTGTATTCGTCATCGTCATACTGGCGCATCACCCGGCGTGATGGTATGGGGTGCCATTGGTTACACGTCTCGGTCACCTCTTGTTCGCATTGACGGCACTTTGAAAAGTGCACGTAACATTTCAGATGTGTTGCGACCCGTGGCTCTACCATTCATTCGATCCCTGCGAAACCCTACATTTCAGCAGGATAATGCACGACCGCATGTTGTAGATCCTGTACGGGCCTTTCCGAATACAGTAAATGTTCGACTGCTGCCCTGGACAGCATATTCCCCAGATCTCTCACCAATTGAAAACGTCTGGTCAATGGTGGCCGAGCTACTGGCTCGTTACAATACGCCAGTCACTACGCTTGATGAACTGTGGTATCGTGTTGAAGCTGCATGGGCAGCTGTACCTGTACACATCATACAAGGTCTGTTTGACTCAAAGCCCAGGCGCATGAAGGCCGTTATTATGGCCAGAGGTGGTTGTTCTGGGTACTGATTTCTCAGGATCTGTGCACCCAAATTACGTGAAAATGTAATCACATGTCAGTTCTAGTATAATATATTTGTGCAATGAATCCCCTTTTAGCATCTGAATTTACTCTTGGTGTGGCAATTTTAATGGCCAGTAGTGTATAAAGTAGAATGTCTTTTTGTTAATGGCACATCCAGAATATTTTTGCTTGCTACATACACTCGACGACAGCTCCGTTGTATTCTATGCTTTGCACGATCTCAGGAAATTCAATATTTTTCCATAAAAGATTACGAAGTTCTCTTCCTTAGTGTCTTTTGCGACTACTCTCTTTTCAACCACTGTCTTCTTTCCTCTTGTTTTAGCACTGTCCATCTTACCTTGCTCATACATAGGCCTACTGTTAGATACCAAATCAAGGTCCCTCACGTCACACCCTTTGCCCTCACTGTTAAACAAACTGATGTTTGAATTCTGACTTCACCAGCGTCTCCTGATGCTGACTCAATGTCGTTTTTTGGTGGACCGGTTAATTTTGAAAAAATTGTGCTTGCCTTTGGGACATGTCATCCGATGTAATAGAGTTTAAGCATTTTTTTCCGGTTGTTTATCTGCAAAATCGTTGTACTTGCAGCTCCCAGCTAATCTTCTATTTTTAGACGGCGTAGTGGGTCTTAAATCTGTAAAGAAAAAACCCGGGTAGTTTCAAACATATTTTGTGTTTCTTACAATTTAAAATAGCTTGTCACAACCTGTAACAAGGGTTTTAGTTCCACGTAAATAAAGAATCTAGGTATGTAAGGGTTACTTGGACCCAAGCCGGTCGTGCTTGCAAATAACCGTCGTATTTGGCTATCGGTACACCAGCATACACTTAGGTGAATAACTTTTTAAAAGTGATTTGCGGTTAAACAATTACATAGAAATTACAGAAAGTACTGCTTATGAAATACAAATGTACACTTACTCATTCAAAATGTCAATTCTTCGTCCGTTTGATAAAGTACTTGTATGATGAGAAAAATAGTGCCTGTGTTATATCATTAACATAACCTCCACTAAACTCTAGCAGCAACTCGTATAAATACGTGGCGTGTGCCAGAGCCTGCTGAGTGCTGCCACCTCATGGATGAAGTAACAAATACATCGAATATTTCAATAAACCGATACGAGGAACGGTTTTAATCACTTTAACGTTTTGGGTTTAACTAATTCGACCTGGTCCAAGTAAACCTTATTTACGGTATTCGAGAAATGTTTGTTGCACAAAATATAAGAGACGAATTTTATGATTTAGAGTTAGAAAAGTGACTGTGTATGTGCTATGTGCTGGTTTCCCAAAATCCTATCATTTTATACAAAATCCCACAGTTGAAGCACCCACATTGTCACGACCATGAGTGAAGCCATTACTTGCTTGAACAGAGACAAAAAAGTCGATACTGTGATAAAAAGATAACTACTTTATTAGCTTGGAGCTAAAAAATTGCGCAACTCTTTCGGCTGTATCTCAGCTCTCTATCCTGAAACATACCTACCTATTGCTGAAAGATGCGATGAAAGGAACCACACAAATAGTGTTAAAGAAAAAATATTAGACATGTACGTCTTGATAGACGTAAGAACTTTCGAAGCTTGGAGACGCGGTGGTCCGTGTCGAATGTCACGTGTGATAATTGAGGAATTCTTTTCAGTAGTATTTTTCGCAACACAATGATAAAAATTTCAGGACACTTTGTCAATAGCTATAGACGTGCATGAATGCGCCTCACATATCCTCGTAGTTATGTATATAAACAAGCGGTTGAAATGGTTCAAATGGCTCTGAGCACTATGGGACTTAACATCTGAGGTAATCAGTCCCCTAGAACTTAGAACTACTTAAACCTAACTAACCTAAGGACATCACACACATCCATGCCCGAGGCAGGATTCGAACCTGCGACCGTAGCGGTCGTGCGGTTCCAGGCTGAAGCGCCTAGAACCGCTCGGCCACACGTGCCGGCTATAAACAAGCGGGCTGAAGGCTCAAACAGCTGGTTCTTCAATTATGGGTATATGAAACAAAGATTATACATGGAAGAAAAGCACTTAATTTATTTTCGGGCTATTAAGAGTTTTTAACAACGCGTGTTTGTAGGGGACATCTCGCATCACGCAACTAACATGTTATGAAGTGACGCGATTTTGAAGACAGGAAAACAAACCAAGATCAAGTTACAGTAAAATGAGCTCACTATGCTTCGAGTACAAATAAGCTGAACTCTTTTCGCAACTATCATGCAACTTGAAATGGATCATTATGGATTACAGGTGTGGAACACCACTTGAAGCTAGTCATTTGCTGCTCCCTCGCGTCCAACCCCTTCGAGAATATGCCAGCCGGCTGCTGTGACCGAGCGGTTCTAGGCGCTTCAACCTGGAACCGTGCGACCGCTACGGTGGCAGGTTCAAATCCTACCTCGGGCATGGATGTGTGTGATGTCCTTAGGTTAGTTAGGTTTAAGTAGTTCTAATGCTAGGGGACTGATGACCTCAAATGTTAAGACCCATAGTCCTCAGAGCGATTTGAACCAGTTTTTAGAATCTTCTGCTCAATACTTGCTAGTGTGTTCGGTTCGCCTCTCCCATCTCAGGGACAGACGTTCCGTGACATCGAATCATTTGTCCCACCAAGCAGAGCATTTCGCGCTCATATCTTTTGCTGTTGCCAACTTCTAAGGATGCCATGAACTTTGCAAATGTGTACATGCCTCATTAGACGATTGCAGCAGTGCAGGACAGGCGTGGGGTGGGAATGTACGCGTGCATGCGTAGTAGACCATGACAAGCACGCACGAAGCGCTTAAATATTGTAAGTAGGCTGTTTAGGTTTTCTTATTGGTACCGCCACATAGCGCTCTGTATGAAAAATCACTGGCTGTGCTGTGCGCAGTCTGTGGCTAGTTTGCATTGTTGTCTGCCATTGTACTGTTGGGCAGCAGCAGTTGGATGCTAACAGCGCGTAGCGTGTGTCAGTTTAAGCACAGTCGTGTATAATTTTTCTAAGGGGACGTTTCAATATGTGGGCGCCAACAATACGCGACTTGCCCGCAGCGAAGGGAGTCATGGTTGCCTGGACTAGTGTTGACAAACTAAACACAGGATTTTGTTGGTTGCTGCCGTTCACTCAAGCGGATTGTTTGTCGTTACTTCGAAAAATATTCCAGATATAGAAATTTTTTTGTGTAATTTTTCTTCGCAGTGCATCGCGCTACATCTTACAATATTGCCATATTCCGTGCGATATCAGTGTTCTGTTTCACAGCTCATGAATCGCACAGTTTGGAAAGTGTGTATTTGTTTGAAGATCAAATGGCGCAGCTCCTGTTCAATAGCCTGGAAGCGGATATTGCGACACACTGTACAGTGCGCCCTCTACTTACCGTCAACACTGCTGGATGGTGATCGGCAGCACTGTGCTACAGATACACTGCTGACAAATACCACGATTTCAGTTTCAGGAATGAATCCTGTCTCACAATTATTACTTAAGAGAGCAACGCAATAGTGTGAATAATAACGTGGAACGATACAGCGGCATTATTCTGCGCGACTATTTATCCCGTAGCTATTTTCAAGCTATCGTTTGCCGTGCCTTCAGTTGCGATTACGAGCCGCACTTCGCATCGGCAGAAATCTGGCCTATATGTTTCAAACTTCCTTTCCTCTATAATTTTTCCCTCGTCGCGAAATCAGCTGATACTGGATGCCTCGTAACGTAACTGTCATTCCCTGTGTAGTTATGCAGCACTGCTGGTTAATATTCATCACGCATCTTTACGGGCGAAAATATTTTGAATAAAATTGCAAGGTAGACATGCAAATTTCTGTCAGTCTTATGATTGGACAGGCCTATTAATCAAAACCGATAAATATTGGACCTCACGTAGCGCATATTGAAGCTTCTGGTTTAATTAGTTGCATCAGCACAGAAGACGAGGATCATTGATTGGACGATAAATGTTCCGTAGATATTTCCGGCGCTGCGCTCGGTAATGGAAGCAAGGCTTAAGAGAACCGAGACACATTCATAGAATCTGTCGATCTAGAAAAGCCTCTTGGCGTGTACAATGATCTTTGTTATACGATCGAAATTCTGAGAGAAAAGGAATAAGCAATAAGTAAAGACGGACTATGTACAATATATATATATAGGAACCAATCCTCTCCATTGTTTCTAGGTCCCCGGTTTAATACATACATACATCGAATACTATTAAAACAACATATATCAAGAGCAAAATTTTATGCGAATTTTACTCATATCTCACAACAAGCAACAGGAGAATGCTTCCAATCAAATTCATAAAATTAGCACTAAATAACAACAGATTCTTTAACAATTTCCAGAGTATGAATTCGAAAACGGACGCTGATTTAAAAAGTAGTGTTGATTGCCTGTTGCCGGCCGCAGTGACCGAGCGCTTAAATGCACTTCAGTCCGTAAACGTGCGAGTGCTACGGTCACAGGTTCGAGTCCTGCCTCGGGCATGGATGTGTGTGATGTCCTTAGGTTAGTTAGGTTTAAGTAGTTCTACGTTCTAGGCGACTGATGACCTCCGATGTTAAGTCCCACAGTGCTCAGAGCCATTTGAACCATTTTGATTACCTGGTTTTGGGTTGTGCTTGCTAATCTACATATCTCTCCGACTCAGAAAATACAGCTAATTATTAACAAACAAAGAACATAAGATTCTTGTCCGTGGAAACACAATGGGCAGAAATGTAATGGGGAGCGACACGTAACAAGATAATAGCACCTTTCAACAACTGACGATATTTATACTGTATCTCCAGTCACCTGCCTCCCCTCTGTACTGGTCCTCTACAAGTGCTGTGTATTGCGCAATGTAGACAGTGACCCAAGGATCATTATGTCCCCTCCCCGTTCGTTTCGTGGCTGGTGCACAGGAACAATGACTGTCGGTACAGATTCTTGTAGGCAGAAATTCCTCTCTTTTTACCACCAGCATAATTTTGTTGAAGTATGCACGAGGAAACAATTACGACGGTGTAATCTTCGTTCAGCGAACCGAAGTTTAATAAAATTCACACTGACTTTCAGTACCGAACCTAAGTTTATCATTGAACGTACAATCATTTGGGGTATCACGCGAAATTTGTGATTGGACTGAGGTTTTCTTGGTAGTGAGGAAGTAGCATATTATCTTGAATGGAGAATTGTCGACGTATGTGGAAGTAACCTCAGGTGTGTTCCAGAGATGAGCGTTCGCGCTCTTCCGTTCATGTTAAACATTAACATTTATAGTTAACTTCAGGCTTTTCGTATATGATGGGGTTATCTGTAAATTAATACTGTCTGAAAAAATCTGCACAAGTATTCTATCAGATTTGAAACTGGTACACAGATTGGCATCTTACTTTAAGTGTTCATAAACATACAATTTTGCGCTTCAAAATACGAGAAAAACTTCGTATCTTGTGAGTGCAGTATCGGTGAGTCATAGTTGGAATCGGTCAGCTCTTACAAATATCTGCGTGTAACGATTTGTAGGGATGTGAAATGGAACTATCACATGGTCTCTATAGTAGCAGAAGCAGATGACATACTTCGGTTCTTTAGTAGAATACTAGAGGAATGAAATGAATCTTGCAAAGCACTTGTGTGATGCATCCTAGACAGCTGCTCAAGTGTTTTGGGCCTGCACCAATGGGACTAACAGGGATACTGAATAAGTGATTAATATACTGCAAAACCCTACGCATCGCTACCGTAAGTATCGGAGAGACGATATTAGAATAATGCCGGCGCTCACAGAGATATTTAAGAAGTCACCCTTCCAGTGATGCATTGTTAATGCAACGGGAAAAATGCCTAATAACTGGTAAAATGGTAAGTACCCTCGGCCATACTTTGCAGAGAATGGATATAAATGTAGGTGTTCGAATAACAGTCCATATTTTCCATGTGAATTATGCACTGTTGTTGTTTCTGTAGTGTAGTGGTCGTCAAAATGCCGGCCGCATACTTTCTAAATCAAGTGATCGTGCGATCCTCTGCTCTCAGCCGTGTTCTAGAATAATATGCGTCTAGCAACTAACAGCAGAATCCAAAAAGTCAGCTAACGTTAAGAGCTTTCTTGGAGTGTATTTTTCTTGCTCAGTAACACACAAAAATACTAAAGAGACAGTAATATTTTGAGACGTATTTTATTTTAGTTGACTTTAGTGAACTCGGCCGTGAGTTAAGTAAAATTTGCAGCTTACGTCAGGGTCAGACGGGTATGCTGTGCGTCCACTGTGGTTTCATAAAAGTGTGTGTGTGTGTGTGTGTGTGTGTGTGTGTGTGTGTGAGAGAGAGAGAGAGAGAGAGAGAGAGGTGGGGGGAGGGAGGGAGAGAGAGAGAATATTTCGTTGTTTATCTTCCAGTGGTGACAAGTCACGTGCGTGAGCAAATATAGCACCGATCAGCTGCTCTGGTATAACTGTGAAACGGAGGTATAATAGATTCGTGCATGCAGATTATAGAGACGGTCATCTTCAAATGAGGTAGAAGTTTTTAGCGAATAACATGATACTGAAGTGCCTGTATTATTCCGAATTACGATGCAAAGGTCCCTCGGACTTGCATGCATGTCCAGAGGAACAGGCACTGAGGAATAACACAGACACTGCAGTATCCCAGTATCGTATTTATCCGCCGACACCAGGCAACTAACTTTCAAGTAAACTGTCCCCGCTGCACGGAAATATACATAACGGACGTACGGACGTACGAGTACCGGTTGTAGACACAAGTTTGACGACACATGTATGTCTGCGTTTGGCCGTGAGTCGTACTCGGACAGCCAATTGGTAAGGCGACCGCTCGCGATAAGTGGGAAATATGGGTTCGAGTCCCGGTCCAGCACAACCTTCCACTGTCGTCATTACATTATACAGATGATGGTTGTCCATATTTGCAACTGCGAATAGATTTGATGCAAGTAATACGAAATCAAAGTAGGGCTGCTGTAATAAAATGCAGTGCATGAAAGAAAGAAGACATTCATAACATTTACTAAAAATTCGTGACCGTGTTTCATATTGTACAAAGGGCGTTCAAAAAGTTTTGCACAGTCGTCTTTAATTTTTTTTATTTTTTGCAGAAGGAGAATGAAATTTTTTTGTGAACATTGTAACGTATTACTATCTTTACGACGTTTCTTATCGAGCCATATACGTCATCTCGCATTTGTAGCTACTTCTCTCACATTAATAATGATAAAAATTCAGAAATTCAGGGTAGCCACCAGCCCAAGCCATTCCTAACCATTTAGAAAAAAAACGGAGCTGGAAAATTATTAGTTTAATTACTTTAATAATTTAATTACAACTATGAAAATTTCTATAAGTAGCCAGATAAGTAGCACTCCATGTCGTGCATGAAGCAACTTGGTTACTTCAGGTTTGCAAATCGGAGTAAGTGGGTAACATCAACACCCCAGAGTTTATCTTTCAAGGTGATTATTTATTGTATCTAAGTATTTGGTTGCACATCCGAACTACACATAACTGGTGCCTGACTAGAAATATTTAAGTAAGAATTACGGGGGAATGTAACAGAGCACAATTTAACTACAGCAAGAAGGAACACAGAAAACGGGGGTGGGAGACAATGATACTAGCATCTCCTTTGCATTCATACCATAAAAATATCTCAGTGAGATTCGCATTACTATTCTACGTATGCACTATTCTCGACAGAGGTTTAACCAATGCACGAAGTTGTGCGGTAATTACTCAACATACTAACTACGTCTGCTGCTTGTAAACGACCGAACTATAGCACGTGGTGAATTCCGAAACAAACTGTTGTGCTACTTTGTAGAAAGCGCACGAAAGAACAGATATTCTTCTAGAAATTATAGCTCATTACACAAGCAGACTGTTAAAATAAAGCCAATTGCGATGCCGTGGTGGACCAGAAAGGTCATTGATTACCAAACACGTGGCACAAAATCGACAAACAAACACAAAAGCAACTTCCACAAAATATAAGATTAAAATAATTATAATCATACTCGCTTCGACACACTATTGCACTCACGTACGGTTGAGTTGATCCTAACTGGCTTTTCCTAATCACATTTACTATTTGAAATTCTACTTCATCGTTGTCCAAAACGTTCAAAGTAACTTCCATACTTTTAACATCCAAAAATCGCCTATTTAAAGCAATATAATTATGGTACATTCGAAAAAATAACTCGCTTTACACGCTTCAGTTAAGCTGAAGTTCTTAAGTATTTCAACAGTTAAACATAACGAAGTCCTAACTCAACCTACTTCCTATCACCTAAAACCCCTCTTAAGAGCTATGATCCGTGCTCACCAAGCGTTCATCGAAGAATGTCCCTTTCTCTTTCGAGATTATCTAACTCCCCGTGCAGCGGAAGCTATCAGAGGGGTAGCCCTCCGACACACAAAAACAGCCTTCGACTAATATGGGTAAACCTCTCTGTTCAGGTATTGGGAACCTAAGTTGGTCATCCTGTGTTCTCCTTCGAACGAGAAGCAACATCGTCTGCTCCCAACAGACGATGACCAATTCAGCCATTCGCACAAAACAAAACCGAAACCCCACATTAAAACACACATATAGTAATCAATAGGCCTTATTTCAGTGCTCACTCTTTCTAGAAGAGTTCATGAACTGAGCTAAAATCAAGTAGTAAAATGAATGACTTGTAACGAATTCCACAAGTGTCTTATCAAACGACTTCACAGAGACGTTTCAACACACTTGGAGCGTTTAGCTATAAGTTTGTATATAAAAATATTTTCTTTTATTTACAGGTGAGCCATAATGAACAGTGAAGTAGATGTCAGGTTGCGACAACGGTCGGTGATAGAGTCCCTCTTCAAGACCGGCGATGAATCTGCCACATCGATTCACAAGAAGTTGTTCCCTGTTTATGGGAAGGACACAGTGGATCGCAGCAGTATCCAGCGGTGGTTGCAGAGGTTTGAAGGAGGTGATTTCTCTCTGCTGGACAATCCACGATGTGGTAGACCATCGATGGCAATGAGTGATGGAATAAGGAGACCATCGATCAAATCATCCAAAATGACACCAAATGGCAGATGTGTGACAGCTTGCTGAAATTTCTCGTTTGCCATTGGGTAGTGTAGTATCACTGGTACAGTCACTAGAGTACAGAAAAATCTGTGCACGTTGGGTGCCTAGATTATTGACAAGAGAAATGAAAACGATGAGGAAGGATGTGTGCGAGGGTCTAATAACGACCTTTACTGTAGAGTGGAAACAATGTTTAGACGACGTCATTACCCTGGATGGAACCTGAGAGCAAAACCCAATCAATGGAGTGGCGTCATTCGGGTTCCCCTCAGAAGAAGAAACCAAGACTTTCACGAAGAGAAGGACGAAAGGTGATGGACTCCTTCACCTGGGATCAGTGTGGTGTGATTTCCATTGACTTTTTGGATCCTGGCTCCACAATTAACCGGTACTGTTACTGCTTGTCAATGGACAAACTGCGACGTGTCATCAAGACCCACAGACCACAGCTCCACGGTCAGCTCACCAGACTACACCATGACAATGCCAAACCCAATACAGCCTTTATGACGCAGGAGAAAATGAGGAAAATGGGTTGGAAAATTGTTCCTCATCTTCCTTACAGTCCGGACTTGGCTCTGTCTGATTTTTACCTCTTTGGTCGTCTGAAGTCCCACCTGCAAACATTTGATAGTTAGGAAGACCTCATTTCCTGTGTCAAGCGATGGTGTAAAAGTCAGTCCCCAGAATTTTAGCAAAGTGCATTTACATCATGGAAAGAATGTTGTGCCAGTTGCGTCACAGCTGATAGAGGCTACATTGAGCACGGACAATGTATAGCTAAATGTTCCAAGTATGTTCACAAAAACATTCATTGTCCTACTGCAAAAAATAAAAAAATTAGAGACGACTGTGCAAAACTTCTTGAACGCCCTTCGTAATTACAGTTAACAATCAATATAAATATTAATTTGTATCTATAATCAGGTAACAGTAACATCACTAGGGGAAGATGTGGGAAAGTTTGTGGAGGAGAAAAGTGGCAAAAATATGTCCTGAACAACGCTGCTGCCTGCCGAGAAATAACCAGAGTAGTTCTAATATACATCTCTGTTGTTGTCGGTGAACCGACAGGGGAAGGCTATTCCGTTATTTATTAGTAAAAACTTTTCTGTTTTTGAGTCGCCTGTTGCAAGGTAAGTCATTTACACTACTCTTCTTACCGCACTCGTATGGAGAGTAATAATTTTTTACAGTGTCAATGTTTAAACAACTTCTTTTGGCCTAAAAGATGTAGTTCCTTCTTATTTATTTAAGTTCGATAGCTTCTCCTGTGGATTACTAATGCCGACATGGCCGATCTGGAAAAGTTCAAAAATGGCTCTGAGCACTATGGGACTTAACATCTATGGTCATCAGTCCCCTAGAACTTAGAACTACTTAAACCTAACTAACCTAAGGACACCACTCAACACCCATTCATCACGAGGCAGATAAAATCTGGAAAAGTTGCCTACGTGTTCACTCCAATAACAGTTAGTTAGATAAAAAAAAGAAGTAAAACAGTACAATATAGCAGATAGAACTGACTTTCAAACCCTTTTCATCGTTCATTCTGAAACGTCCCCTTAGAAAAATTATTGAATTACTGTGCTGGTAAACCTCTTACATTATTTGATTTTCAAACAGCTGAGCAGAACTGAACGTACTCAGACATTTCGCTCTTTGCCTATTCTGATCAACACTAAACTGACACACAATCTGACTTTCAAAAATCTCTACAAAAGAATGGTCCTGACTAACAATAACCTATATCTTTTATGAATCACTTACCTCACAAAAATCTTCGTTACTCGAACTACTGAAATACAGAGAGCGCCACTACTGCCAGCTAAATAAAAGATTCTAACTACTGAAGGGACTAACTACTGATAGGCATAGTTAGCAAATGAAAGACTTTCATAGAGAACAAACAATGTATTTACCTTAATAGTGTTCAAAAGTCATAATATATTCATCAGTCCACGATATACAATATTATAAATTTACTCTTTCTGATGGACACACGTCCACATCGCCTGCTCTCAAAATTTCGCCATCTCTCTCCCCACATCCACCACTCCTGGCGGCTCACCTCCAACTGCGCAACGCTACGCGCTGTTAACAGCCAACTGCCCAACACTACGATAGCATATACTCCAACAATGCAAACCAACCACAGCCTTCACAAAGCACAGTCAGTAATTTTCATTTAGAGCGCTACGTGGCGTTACCAACATAGAAACCTAAACAGCCTACTTACAATTCTATCACTTTGTGACAGTTGTGAAATAATGAAGTTATATTATTAAAAACGGACTTCGTTCTACTTATCCTCATACAAGAGTCCAACTGGAAACGGTGTGCTGGGTATCCTTCCAGTGAAGACGCCTAGAGAATGTGCCCGGACACCAGAAAAACAAACAGGAGAGTCTGTAACGATGACACTGGCCGCAGTACGCCTGTCCGCTTAGGCACGGTGAATTGGTCACTTCAGAAAAAAGCGTGTAGTTCCAAAATATTATTTTCTTTTTCTCTTAAAAATATTTGGTGTAGAATCAAAATGTGTGAGTGGTAACCTTCTGTCAATAACCATGGTTTGAGGAAAATTTAATGTCTCTTTGAACAGACGATTCGCCCCCCCCCCTCCGTCCCCCCCCCCCCCCACTCCCCCTCCATCTTGCTATGCTGCCCGAAATATCACCCTACAGTGTCAGTATTGGTTCTTAGGCATAAAGGTTGATGACCACTACTCCAGAGGAATTAGACAGACTACCGTTACGCCATCGTAGCTCGACAACCTCAACACGAAACAAACTTTTTTTTAACCTGCCACTTTTCTGAGACTGAAGCTTTCCATAAATATTGTATTACATACTCTCTTGTCGTTCACGTCTCGGATAAAGTAGCCGGAGTGTCATAGCTTCAGTCCCCTATCGCCTACGGCCATCTGGTCCTCCGTCACGTTCTTTGGTGTGACGGACGTTCTGCAGTGTGTCCTAATTTCTTATTTTTATTTATTTTTTAACGAGGGACGATTGACGCTTGGAAATGGGAGCTCAGACAGAATTTAGGGCTATCAAGAGAGCATGAAAAAATGTTGAGCGATTAAAACATAATAAAGAATCTGTCAAATGGTTGTCAGAGCGATTTTGAAACAAAAAAATAAAAACAAAATAAGTAGCCTGAGCTGTAGCCGAGTGGATCAGGAATAACGGAGACTAGATGCTATCTCATTCCTGTCTTCGGACACACTCCGATTCTGGCTGCTGCCGAAAAAGCGGACTGACAGGTATCCCTTCATTATATCGCAGAAAAGATGTTTCCAGGTCGTGGTTCTCGATTCTTCGTTAATTGCAGCAATGGCTCCTGGATAGACAGGGCCGTCCTTCCAACAGCTCCATCGCTCAATTCTTCTTCTTTTCGTTTTCAATTTATTTTAGCAAGTGCTGATTCTCTTCCTTCGAGAATTTAAAATTAATGACGTCGTAAGTAATATTCCTCGACCCACGTATTTAGTATGCCTCAATTTCCGACTGAGAAAGAGTTACATGATCCCCAAGGAAAGAGTTTCGTTTGTTTTGATGGAGAATGAGACGTTAATACTCTGCAGGGTAGACTGGTAGTCGAACATGAATAACTGACTACCAATAAGCGAAATGATAATCCATCACGGATCAGTCTACAGTCCAGTTAACGTTTTGAAAGTTACAGCTAATTATGCTTTCTGAGTATATTATTGGTGAAACATCTGTAACTCAGTCAGTTTGAGAAGTACGTTGCTCGTGGTCATTCCTGTTAGTTGATGAATGAGAAACAAATGAATGCCAAGCAATTAGAGGATAGTACACTGATATCAAAACTACATAAAATAAGGAGGAACAGATTACAAATTTTTACAAATTTTTATTAATAATGAATTTTGTACAACTCATCGCATAGAATTTCTTTCAAGGCCTTCATGACTGCATGAGAGAGCAGATAGTATACACAATGCCATGGTGTACTACTGACAGGACATTAGTAACGGGGAATCTTGTGCGCTGTGGCATGTATGCAGCAGAACCTCTGATTTTGTACATTGTAAAATGGTTGTGAAAGGCCAGCGACTGTAATATCAAGGTTTAATTTTTATTGTGAAAACGGTTGTTGCAATTAGTCAGGGTTTTTTAAGTTTCATTTATCTCGTGCACGACGCACTGAAGGAAATAACACTCACTCTCAAGTTTCTCTTACATATTTTTATTACATTTAACAATGGTCTTCCTAAAATAACAGTAGCTAACACAAAGCAAGCACTTGACAATGACTATTACTTACCGTCGCGTCAGACACAAATAAAAGTAAAATTTTAACTGAGAGCAGAAAGTGTTTCATTGTTGAGCATTAGACTGAATTCCAAATACAGCTACGTCTCTCTCACTGGCACTCAGTCTCCTTGTAGTCTAGGTGGAGGGTACATGACAGTTTAAAGTTTTTAACTAAACAAGAACCCTTCCTCCAATATTACTTCTACCAGAAGTGACGGTGTTCACATAAAATTTTAATAATAAACATGACAGTTTTTTTTTTAAATTAAGGCAGGTTGCAAAAAATTGTGGAAAGAGAGAGGAAACCTATTGCAATGAGCGTAAAGTCCCTTATATACAATCTTGGAACAATAAATAATAATCAGAAGTTAAAAGAGAATATAGAGATAATAGAATATAATACTTACTTGAACTGAAAATATAACTGGCACTCAGAGAAAAGGCAAGCAAATTCCAGCACTGCCTTTATAGTACTTCAGTATTACGAGTTCGGAGATATAACAGATTCTAAGGCTAACAAATATGTGTCAGTTTTCAAGTTCTCGTCGGTAATGAAAGTCCATTTAATCTTTACTGCCTGGTCGAAGCCAACATGCTTAGTTGTGGACCAAAGTGGTGCACATACCTTAGCAACATATTGCACAAATATCTGCTGGAAGTTTGCATAAATACACAGATACAGCAGTGATGCTCACAGCCACTGTAAGGTTCGAATCCTGCCTCAGGCATGAATGTGTGTGATGTCCTTAGGTTAGTTATGTTTAAGTAGTTCTCAGTTCTAGGGGACTGATGACCTGAGATGTTAAGTACCATAGTGCTCAGAACCATTTGAAACATTTTGTCACTCTAAACATCTAGCAGAAGGCAAAAGAAAATTCTGAAATGGAAATAGGTTTGCATCACTGCAGAAAGTTCAAGTAAAACACCCCTAAATCCCATTATAATGAAAACAGTACTATGAAAAACCATTTAAAGCCAAAATTTATTTCAGTATCTGTAAGGTCAGTTCGTAAATGGAAAAACTAAATATGATTTATAAGATCTGGGAACCAGCTTTAGTGAGACAGAAATAAAACGAGAAATCGAATATAAAGGTGTAATAGGCTTAAGTGTAGATATTTCTAATGGTGCCTGAGGACTGTATGCTGAATAATATTGCATCGGTATTTACGCATTCGCATACTAATAGTTGTAGCTATTACAAATTGTATGTTTTAGGTCGGTTAGCAGCTCCAAGTATGTGTGCCAAGAGCAAGCCATTGATGCTT
Organism: Schistocerca gregaria; assembly: GCF_023897955.1. Classification (NCBI taxonomy): domain Eukaryota; kingdom Metazoa; phylum Arthropoda; class Insecta; order Orthoptera; family Acrididae; genus Schistocerca; species Schistocerca gregaria. The sequence continues at coordinate 458,277,700 of NC_064926.1, forward strand.
GTTTTCCCCTGGGAAGTAGGTCATTTGTTGCAGTGTGGAAACCTGGACGCAGAAAAAAAAAATGGTTCAAATGACTCTGAGTACTATGGGACTTAACTTCTGAGGTCATCAGTCCCCTAGAACTTAAAACTAATTAAACCTAACTAACCTAAGGACATCACACACATCCATGCCTGAGGCAGGATTCGAACCTGCGACCGCAGCACTCGCGCGCTTCTAAACTATAGCGCCTAGAACTGCTCGGCCACACCAGCTGGCTTGGATGCAGAAAAGTTAGTTCATACTGATAGACATAGCTCACTTAGCGATGGAGCTACGACCATGCAGAAAACATTAATTAGGTTGCAAAGTGTGTGACGTGTCTGTGGGAAGACTGACGCAGAGGGAAAAAAAAAGAAAAAAAAAACATATTAATGTGTGTACATATTAAGCTACATCATTAAAAAAATCTATACTTATACCCGATAGACTCTGTATAATTTCTGCTAAGGAAATATCCATTTATTATTAAAAACATTTAAGATTACAAGAAGAGAGCTTGCAAAACAGTTATCCCAAATTTGTGGCCGTTGGAAACATGTATCAACAGTGTAGTCCACATTAGAAAGTGAAACCACAAATTATTATCATCTTAGGATAGTCACTTGTCTCCTGATGCAGAAAATATACTTGACTTACCGTCTCATTGTTGGCTGAAGTAACTGCAGTCAACAACCTAGAAGGAACGTACTTTGCACGGAGAACACCCTGTTCACTAACGTCACAGCGCTTTCTAAACATTGCCCTCCACTGTTAGAGCGTCGTTGTCTTCAAATAATTTCGTGAGTTATAACAGCCCCGTTGCTAGAACAGACTGTTAGTTGGAAGGATGTAATTACTATTCCGCGGGACTGTCCACAAAATGTGCACGAAATGGACAACTTGACGGATGTTTACTTCTGCTACTCAGTCCCACTCAGTCTCCTCGAATTATACTGTGCAAACACTATCCTGCCGAGAGCCTTAGTCATCTCTTTGTACTTTGAACGAAACAGTTTCTCTTAACTGTCTGTCCACTGCGATAAACATTTTCCAGTTGAGATCACGCCTCTTTCTCTGTGTTTTTGTTCAGCTTTAAGGTCTCTAAATCTTGCTGCGCCACACATTCAAACCGCGCGAAGTGGCGCCGTGGTCAGACGCTGGACGCGCATTCTGCAGGATGGTGGTTCATATCCCCGACAGGCCATCCGAGTTTAGGATTTCCATTGTTTGTTTGGCAAACGTCAGGACGGATCATTTGAAAAGGAAATGGTCGATTTCTCTCTCTCTCTCTCTCTCCCCCCCCCCCCCCCCCCCCCATGTTCATCCAATCCTAGCTTAAGATATAATGGTCCTGGCGGAGGTTCGAGTCCTCCCTCGGGCATGGGTGTGCGTGTTTGTCCTTAGGATAATTTAGGTTAAGTAGTGTGTAAGCTTAGGGACTGATGACCTTAGCAGTTAAGTCCCATAAGATTTCACACACATTTTAACATTTTTCAGATCTAATGACTTCGTTGTTGACTGGACGTTGAGATATGATATTTTCTCCTTCCTTCTTTCATACATCAAAGGCGTCTTTGCACTTTCGTTTTGGGAACAATGCTCCATTTTTGGCAACCGCTTGTGAACTCTAACCAGCGTTTAATCCATTCACGAACACAACATCGACGACTGTGTATTGGTTTTCAAGATAACTTCTCCAGGGTTGACGCGGCTGACAGTTGACTGATTTGAAACACAAACAGAATAAAGACACATTCCTCCCACGCATTTCTCATCCAAGTCCTCGTACTGCTAGTAATATTAATTGGTGTCTCAAGTCAACATACTTTGTCTAGAATTCTCTAGACTCTATACAATTTTGACCTTCAGATCTGGGACACATTCTATTGCACGCATTAAAAGTAGGTAAAGACGATGTTTGTTACATGTCAGATGTCTCTAGAGCAGACACAGGTACTTGCTGCTGTAGAACTGATCATCATATCACTTTTATTTGGACGTAAAAATATAGTTTATGGTAAATTTCCAACGGCTGACACGTATTTATCATCTGAATTGAAGTCGTGTATCTCCAATTTCAGAGTATTGTGACTCTCCTCATTTCCTTTTTCATTTTGTTGCTTACGATAATGTAGGCACAGTTTAGTCATCTGGAGCCAAAAACATACAACTAGAACTTTTAGCGCTATTTAAACATTAGTTCTTCTGCACACAGTGTCTTCATATTACACCGTTTACAACTTTTAGTTAGTAGATATTGTTTACATTTTTTTGAACCGTACCGAAAGGATTTCATTCTCGTAGGTGATTAATGCCATCCACTAGCTATTTATACCTCTAAAAATGCTGCGTGGCGAAATGACGTTTGTTGCAAGGAGATCTAGAGACCCGTCTTTGTTGCTTGTGTCTTCAGTTCTTCGGCTTGTTCTGAGCCGTGTAAAGAAAAAAAAAAATTACGAGGGTCATATGCAAGGGCTAGGCAATTAACTGTCAAATTCATGTTCCCGTAACCAAACATGACTCCATTTTCCACCACTTCCTAACTTATTTCTTATGGATCGCGAGGCTTATCTCCTTGCCTGACTCTTGTCAAAATTTCAAAATCATGCATATCCAAAGGAACTTTGTATCGTAATTCAGTAGAACACATGCACTGCACTATCGTATCGACTTTCCGTTGGTGTCGACTCAACATTATGACGCTGCAGTTTGTTCACCTACTGACATTGCGAGGAAAACAGTCATAAATTTATATTATAATCAGACAAAAGGTGGCTATCACAAAGTCAATCAAATGGTGAGAAAATTTTCAACTAAGAGGGCTACAAGATGGAATCTATCTATTTTCTATGCTTTTCTGGGCATAGCAGCGTTAAACGGTTATATATTGCTTCCACTCAACTTCCCGGGGTGGAATAAGACGAAATTTAATAAGTGACGGCTTTTTCTTCATGAACTGGGATTACTGCTGACGAAATATACATTGAAGGAAGCTCAACGAATATTAGAGGACCCCAGAAAGGTGCGGTTTCAACCGTGGGAGGTATTCTCGGACAAAATATCAAGCAGAAGTTCGCTGCAAAGGAAGTTGAAGGAGGAAGGGGAAGACGTTATTGGGTGTGTTCTGAAAGTCAGTCAAAAGCAGTGAAGTGCAATATGGTGAACAAAAAAACAATGATCTGTAACATGCAGTAAACACAGTAACAAAACTGTTGTATGTTGCAGGTGTGAAGGTATTTCCGAAGTAATTCACGAATAAGTAATCCCAGAAACTATATTTAACCTAAAATATCTGTAACATTTTTGAATTGTAATAAAGTGCTCTTCAATAGCTCGGTAATGACTTTTACTACCAATGTAAAGAGATACTGCTCAAGAAAATAAGACTGAATAAACCTAAATGATGACAAAAAAATGGCTCTGATATCACTATGCGACTCAACTTCTGACGTCATCAGTCACCTAGAACTTAGAACTAATTAAACCTAACTAACCTAAGGACATCACACACATCCATGCTAGAGGCAGGATTCGAACCTGCGACCGTAGCAGTCGCTCGGCTGCAGACTGTAGCGCCTAGAACCGCACGGCCACTCCGGCCGGCTAAATGATGATAAAAGAGAAAAGTAGTAAATGCGTTTTTATAGGGAATTACCGAGCGTGGTGGCGCAGTGGTTAGCACACTGAACTCTTATTCGGGAAAATGACGGTTCAAATCCTCATCTGGCCATCCTGATTTAGGTTTCCCGTGATTTCCCTAAATCGCTTCAAGCAAATGCCGGAATGTTTCCTTTGAAAGGGCACGTCCGACTTACTTCCCCATCCTCCCCTAATCCGATGGGACCAATGACCTTGCTGTTTGTCGTGTGGTCGATTGGTTCTAGGAGCTTCAGTCTGGAACCACGCGACCCCTACGGTCGCAGGTTCGAATCTCACCTCGGGCATGGATGTGTGTGATGTCCTTAGGTTAGTTAGGTTTAAGTAGTTCTAAGTGCTAGGGGACTGATGACCTCAAATGTTAAGTCCCATAGTCCTCAGAGCCATTTGAACCATTTTTTAGAATCTTCTGCTCAATATTTGTTAGTGTGTTCTGCTCGCCTCTCCCTTCTCAGGGACAGACGTTCCGTGACATCAAATCATTTGAACACCAAGCAGAGCATTTCGTCCCCATAGCTTTTGCTGTTGCCAACCTCTAAGGATGCCATGAACTTTGCAAAAGTGTACATGCCTCATTAAGCGATTGCACCAGTGCAGGATAGGCGTGGGGTGGGGAGGTTGGGTGAATGTACGCGTGCATGCATAGTAGACCAGCGAGCAATAATTTGCTGCATGACAAGCACGCACGAAGCGCTTAAACATGTGGGCTCCAACAATTCGCAACTTGTCCGCAGCGAATGGAGTCATGGTTGCCTAGACTAGTGCTCACGAAATAAACACAAGGTTTTGTTAGTTGCTGTCGTTGCCTCAAACGAATTGTTTGTCTTTCCTTAGAAAAATGTTCCACATATACTACTTTTGTTTTTTTGTGTAATTTTTTTTTTTTTTTTCACAGTGGATCGCTCTACATCTTACAATATTGTCATATTGCGTGCTGTATCAGTGTTCTGTTTCACAGCCGATGAATCGCACGACATTTTGGAAAAGTGTGTATTTGTTTGAAGATCAAATGGCGCTCCACCTGCCGAAGAGCCTGGAAGCGGATATTGCGACACACTGTATAGTGCGCCCTCTACTTACCGTCAACACTGCTGGATGGTGATCGGCAGCACTGTGGTACAAATCGTTCAAATGGCTCTGAGCACTATGGGACTTAACTTCTGAGGTCATCAGTCACCTATAACTTAGAACTACTTAAACCTAACTAACCTAAGGACTTCACACACATCCATGCCCGACGCAGGATTCGAGCATGCCACCGTAGCGGTCGTCCGGTTCCAGACTGTAGCGCCTAGAACCGCTCGGCCACCCCGGCCGGCGCACTGTGCTACATATCCACTGCTGACAGATGCCAGTTTCAAGAATGAATCCTGTCTCACTGAAAGGGTACAGTAACGCCCGACATTGAAAATAGGTACAACATTCTTCGTTATTCTTGTCAGAACAACATATTTTTTGTAATAATAACTCAATTTCACTTAATACACCGAAACCGGATACCAGTGTAGGAAAGGAGGACAATTTATCTATTTTATTGATCACATGTGCATTCCCACAAAATAAATCCCTATATCCAATTTGGTGAGATCTGCGAAATGAATGAATGTATGCTCGTCTGCTAATCGCACATAGTGAATGTGCAATATGTGATCATCTCTGAGACGGTCCTTTGGTCACCTTTGGTGGAACCAAAGATGAAATTCACCTGAGCTTTGAGCGCCTGAAATGTGGCTGGCCAATACGAGAACATGGTGCTCCCCGAACTCGGAGGAGGTGCGAGACGACCTGAAGAACGGCCATGTTTCAGCACTCTGGCACTGGATCTTGTGTTGGTAAGACGTGTCTTAGGTGTGCTCTGTAAAGACAAAAGAATGGAGAGAATGGTATGCATGTGGAATACTTAAGCGTAGTTTGGAATAATTAGTTCTCTATTTCAGGAACTTTTGGGGGGAGAATTAAATGACAGGCACGTAATATTAAGGGGATCGTACTAATCTTTGGAAGTGACCAACAGTCTCAATGAAACCATGTGTAGCAATAAGTTGAAATACTTGCGAGTGCTATTACTAAGTTAAAATACTTCCGAGTGCTAAAGTTAAGCTGAATAACTGGCGTGTGTACTATAAGTTGGAAATATTTAAAAAATGGCGTGTTCAGGACTTGAAGTTAGAGACGAGTACTTCCACGTGGTGAGTACTGTGTGACTCTCAATCTGTGTATGAGACAAAGGATAAAGAGAAGCACTCGTCCATGGTATCAGTTGAGGACTCGCGTGTATGACGAATATGTTCTTAATATTACTTTGCGTGTTATGTTTCCGTGTGACGCTTGATTCAAACTCTAATACTCTGAGAGAGAAGTAAGGTGAGTCAGTCGTCTATCCAGCAACGCCACTTGGCTTGCATTGCACAGGAAGACGTGCATATATCCTCCAGAGTTCGCAGTAGGAAAGAAAAGTTACGAAGTGGGGCAGTGTCATGTGAAACTGGGATGAATACTAATTGAAGTGGGAAAGCTGAAAGTGATGTGATTCTAACGTTGTGACTATTCTTTTTATTGTATTCTATGTTGCCAGTGTGATGTATTTCATGTAATTTAAGTATCTGTGGTTTGCATGGGATAGTAGCATGATAGGTTCAGAGGCAGTGGGTTATACATGTTCCTTTTTGTACCGCTCGGTCTGGAGGAAATTTTCGTGATGATGGGTGTGAGAGTCGAAGTGTGAGATATAGCAAAAGATCCACCTTCCTATCCAGAAAGCGCACTGTAGCGTTAGATAATTACGAGACCATAAGATAGAGAATCACCAATGTAAAGCCATCCCCATTGGGCGGAGATTCTCATGTGTAATTGTTGTATAAAATGTAATGGTGTGTTTAGGTTATCTTTGGATCATAATAGAATTTATCGGAATAAAAATGATATAGAAAAGAAAAAGATTGGTGGCCTTGTTCTTCGAATAGTGTGTAGTCATGATATCCAGAATTTATTATGTGTGCGCGATTCATATTCAGTGCAATGGTCACGTGTTGATCAAAGCCGTTGGGTAAGAAAGAAAATGTGGTATTGCCAGACCGTAGTGAACAATCAGAGTTGTGTAAATTACTGATAGTCAGATGTGCGTTATCCGTTTCCGTTGCGTAATATTCAAACAAGAGAATAATTTGTATTTTAATTGTGAGTACTAGAGCTCATAATCATTCATTGATGTTACTCGATAAACAAGAATGAGTCCACTCGCTTGGCAGACCACTCATCTTGCAGGCCTGACTGCTTGATGCCACAGTGTGAGAAAGGCATGTGGGTGCCTCTCATCACAATTACCATGCAAGACAGCAACCCAATAGTGTGGACGATAGCATGGAACGACATAGCAGCATTATTCTGCGCGACTATTTATTCCGTATAGTTCTAACAAGGGAACCTCCCCATCGCACCCCCCTCATATTTAGTTATAATTTGGCACGGTGGATAGGCCTTGAAAGACTGAACACATATCAATCCAGAAAACAGGAAGAAGTTGTGTGGAACTAAGAAAAAAATTAGCAAAATATACAAACTGAGGAGTTCATAGGCAGAATAGCCAACATCAAGAACGACGTGAGCACAGGAGCGCCGTGGTCCCGTGGTTAGCGAGAGGAGTTGCGGAGCGAGAGGTCCTTGGTTCAGATCTTCCCTAGAGCGAAAAGTTCACTTACTTTACTTTTGCAAAGTTGTGATCTGTCCGTTCGTTCATTGTCTCTGTTCACAGTAATAAATTTAGTGTCTGTGTTTTGCGACCGCACCGCAAAACCGTGCGATTAGTAGACGAAAGGACGTGCCTCTCCAATGGGAAGCGAAAACATTTGATCCAGGAAAACACGTCTGATATATTCTATACGACACTGGTGACGGCATGTGCGTCACATGACAGGAATATGTTGTCGACCCACCTAACTTGCACACTTGGCTAATAGATAAAAAGATTCTTCTACCTTGCCGATTTAGGTTTTCTTGTGGACGTGATAATCACTCCCAAAAGTGATGAAAACGTAAGACTGTGTGACATAAACTGCAAGAAATGAATGCAACAGTTTCACAGTCGCACAGTTTTCTCTGTGCTCTGTCAAAACATATGTTTTTAAGGTTTTCAAATTTTTCCGTGTGTAGACCGTCAAATCCTGCATATGTCCAAGCAAATCTGAACATGGCCTGGAATTTTGGAGAGCGGAGTTGATTATGTGTGAGTGCCTGAACTCTGATAATTGTCTGAAAATAAAAATTTAAACTTGTCACGCGAGGGAAGACTTGAACCAAGGACATCTCGTTCCGCAGCTGCTCACACTAACACGGGACCACGGGACCATGGCGCTCATGAGCTCACATCATCCTTGATGTGGCCTATGTTGCCCATGGAGTTTGTATATTTTGCTTATTTTTTCATGGTTCCACACAACTTCTTCCTGTTTTCTCGATTGATCTGTGTTCAGTTTTTCAAGGCCTATCCACTGTGCCAACTTATAACTAAATCTGAGGGGGGTGCGATGGTGAGGTTCCCCTGTAAGTCTAGGGGACTGATGACCTCAGATGTTAAGTCACATAGTGTTCAGAGGCATTTGAACCATTTGAACCTTGCTGTTTGGTCTCGTCCCGTCAAATCCAACAACCAACCAACCATTGTCATTGCCGTCATAGGTAGTCCTAAAACAATATTGTTTTATGGACCTTTATTATACATCGATAGCTCTTTATACAATATTTTCTTATAAATGTAAAAAAAATTATTAATTTGAGTTATATAAATTTTATTTTGTGGTGAGCACAAAGTATCCACCCTTCGTATTGCGCAATATGAAAAATACGTTGGCAGTGAAGTGTTACAGCAGCAAGTCTGCTGGCGGCGTGTGCAGCTGCTGGCCGGCTGACGGAAAGGGCGGCGGGCCTTGGCCAGGTGAGGCCGGCGGCTGCGGCTGCGGCTGTCGGCGTCGTGCGCACGCAGGCCCGCCCGCCGGCATCCATCACGGGCGCGGCGCCAACACCTGTCCCCGGCGCGCAAGATGGATGCGCGGCCCTGCAACAGGTTCCCCAACTGGGCGCGCATCGCTCACCGGCCGTCCGGCCGCGCATGCGCGGGGACGGCCTTGACGAGGACGCCGTCTCCTGAAACAAACTGCCGGCGCTCCCGCTCCTCCTCTGGGCGTTAGGCTCCTTTACGACTACTCTCTTGACTCAATCGACTTCCCACCAACTCAACCCTGACATACAATGAAGGCTTTCACGACCGGATGTTTCAGCTGCCGAGAATTCTTCCGGGTGGTATGGCCGTGGCCCATGGAACTCTTCTATCCCTGACGTTTCGTCCAAAGCTACGTTGGACATCTTCGGATGCTCCCGGTTGTGCTGAGTCTTGCCGACTGACGAGTCGGACGTCGAAGAACGGCCTAAATACCGTGGTGTGGGTGTGGTCTGGATTTCACGTGATAGCAAAGATAAACCTTGTCAAGGATAAAATATAACTATCGATCATAGTACGTCAAAGATAAAAAACTTCTCATCGATTATGTAGCGCCACTGTCCATATATCGCTGATAAAGTCATCTCTTCAATTGAAAAGGAAGAAAAGTAAGGTTTCTTCAGGAGTGAATCTATGTGTCACAGACTTTATGGCCTACATAAAGTTCATAAGATTAACCTTCCTCTGAGACCCACTGCCAGTGCTATTAATTCCCCAATGTTACAAATAGCGAGATACCTGGCATCTTGTTTAGAAACACATACTGGCCGAACTGATTCTTATGTAAAAGACTCACGTCATTTCATTGAGAAACTGTAGGGACTAGCTTTGGCATCCCGTCTCCAGCCATCCTGATTTAGGTTTTCCGTGATTTCCCTAATTCGTTTCAGGCAAATGCCGGAATGGTTCATTTGAAAGGGCACGGCCGATTTCCTTCCCCATCCTTCCCTAGCCCGAGCTTGTGCTCCGTCTCTAATGACCTCGTTGTCGACGGGACCTTAAAAAAAAAAAACACTAACACTAACTTTGGCTCCTGAAGATTTTCTTGTCAGTTTTGACATGGTGTCTTTATTTTCGATGATTCCGCTTAACGCTGTTATGGTTCACATAGCGCGTGTTTCCCCAGCAGATGTGACTGCTCTTTTCAGACACTGTCTTACCCCTAGTCAGTCCCAGTGCGAGGAAGAGTTTTATGAGCAGGTTTTATGAGCATGGGTAACCCACTCAGCCCTACGACAGCCAATTTTTACATAGCAAAATTCGAACAAATAGCTCTGTAAAAAGCGGATAAGAAACCATGTCGATGGTATCGATACGTGGATGATACATTTGCGGTTTGGTCACATGGCAAAAAAGCCTTACAGGCATTCTTTTGTTATTTAAATAGTATAAATCCTAAAATCTAGTTTCGCATGGAATTGGAGAAAGACAATCCAATATCCTTCTCGGATGTCTTCGTTATGAGGCAGACTGATGGCAACTTGAAACATAAAGTCTTTCGCAAGGTTCCACATACCGACAGACACTTGCAGAAGGATTCCAATCATCATCCACAACAGAAAAGAAGTGTAATTAAAAGTCTAGAGGACAGAGATAAAAGGATTTGTGCGCCGGAATGCCAGGACGCCGAGTTAAAACGTCTAAAGCAGTCTTTTGAGAAGAACGGGTACTCTAGTAAGGAAATAAATAGAGTTTTGCTACCGAATAACAGGAGGCCTAAGGACAACGATAGGACACAGCGATGGAAGAACGCGGTTTCTCTACCGTTTATCAAAAAAGTAACGGATGAAATCGGCAAGATTTCAAGGAAACATAACGTTCGATCGATTTTCAGACCAACTAAGAAAATAGGCCAAGCACTTCGTTCCGTTAAGGATAAACGTCCCGCTCTGTCTGCAATTGGTGTATACAAGATTCTGTTTACGTGTGGCAAGGTCTACATTGGAACTACTAAGGGAAGTGTGAATACACGGCTGGAGGAACATAGAAGTCTTTGCTGGCTAGGGAAAACAGACCAGTCAGTCGTGGCGGAACATGCTCTTCAGTCGGGTGATCACGTTGTGAAATTATCGGAAACTGATGTTTTATGTACGATGACGAACTATTATCCACTGCTATATAGAGAAACCATCGAAATATATAAATATGGGGATAATTTTAACAGAAAAGAAGAAGCTGTGAAACGCAGCGATATATGGACAGTGGCGCTACAGAATCGATGAGAAATTTTTATCTTTGACGTACTATGATCAATAGTTATATTTTATCCTTTTATCCTTGACAAGGTTCATCTCTGCTATCATGTGAAATCCAGACGACGCCCACTTTTCACGGTATTAAGGCAGTTCTTGGACGTCCGATTCGTCAGTCAGCAAGACTCAGCACAATCAGCAGCACGCCCGAAGATGCCCGACGTAGCTTTGGACGAAAAGTCATGGATAGAAGAGTTCCATGGACCACAGCCATACAACCCGGAAGAATTCTCTATTCTCACAACACCTTTGTTTCCCCCCTAATTATGTCCTAGCGTCTTGTAGCTCCTGCATCACTACATCGCATGCACTAAACCTAGAAAGCCAAACAACCAGCCGAAAAGGTACCACCTGGTAGCCCTTCTTAGTTCAGTAAGGAAACTTCTTGAAACAGTCGTCTACAAAAGAATCTCGGGTATAAATCTTGAGAAAATTCGCCCAAGAAGAAGTTGTTCAGACCAGATAATGTCATTCACGCCCTACAAACGTGCATCAACTACATTTATAAATCTCTCAGCAGCTTATGACAGAATGGAGAAACGGTCTTCTCTTACCAAAGCAAGGCCATCGCTGGCACCGAGCTTTCACCAGAAAACACAACAGACCTCCACCCCGTCCTTCAATGAGCTCTCGCTTCACACCAATAAATTCACGAATGGTCGCTGTGTGGGGTCAGTGGAATGCAAAATGGTTCAAATGTCTCTGAGCACTATGGGACTTAATATCTGAGGTCATCAGTCACCTAGAACTAACTAAGGACATCACACAGATCCATGCCCGAGGCAATATTCGAACCTGCGACCATAGCGGTCGCGCGGTTCCACCCTGAAGCGCCTAGAACCCCTCGGTCACACTAGCAGGCAGTGGAATGCACACTAATGGAATCTTGCTCGGAGCTGTGGTTAAAGTCATTGATTTGTAATAGTTCCTTGCGTCACTATGGTGCCAACTGCTGCTCAGATTGCAATATGATGCGCCAGAGCCATGTACGGAACATGACGGCCTTCCCTCTCTGTAGTACCCAGTGACTGTCTGGACCCGGTCCTCTTACGACCGTACATTCTGGTGACCACCGCCACCAACAATCACGTACAGTGGCTACATTTCTCCCAAGTATTTCTGCAGTATCACAGAAGGAACATACAACTTGTCTTGGCACTATTTCGCGATCTCATACAAATTCAGTGAGTTGTCGATAAGTTTACCTTAAAGACATTCTCGACTAACATCAACTCACAAATCTGAGAGGTAACTAATACTTATAGTCATTACAAATTTTATTTGACGCAAACATGATTTGCATCCTCATTGTAGCCACTCTTGAGCTATTGACGCGAAATTTGAATAAATGTAATCTTTAAGAACGCCACTCATGCTCATTAATTAACGATAATGCTGATACATGATGAAACAACGCTCTGGTGGGCAGTTTGGGGGTTTAAATCACCTCGGGGTATGACCATGCGGTGCATTTGACCTGTGGTCGTCGCACGGTGGCGCTGGCAGCAGTCCACATACGAAGAGGTGTGTTGGTGCATGTCAGAGTACGTTGGTGTGCAGACGTTTTCAGACATGCTAATGGTGACTGTGTGTTGAAAATGGCTCAGAGAACACATACTGATGACGTTATGAGAGGTAGAATACTAGGGCGACTGGAGGCTGCTCAAACACAGCAGGTCGTAGCACGGGCCCTCCTTGTGCCACAAAGTGTGATTTCAAGATTATGCCAACGATTCCAGCAGAGAGGAAACATGTCCAGTCGCTACAGTACGGGACGTCCACAGTGTACAACACCACAAGAAGACCGATACCTCACCGTCAGTGCCCGCAGGCGGCCATGGAGTGCTGCAGGTAGCCTTGCTCGGGACCGTACCATAGCCACTGGAACAGTTATCTCCAGAAACAAGGTCTACAGACGACTGAACAGACATGGTTTATTCTCCCAGTGACCTGCAGCGTGCATTTCACTGACCCCCGGTCACAGGAGAGCCCGTAAAGCCTGGTGTCGCGAACACAGTACGTAGTCATTGAAACAGTAGTCCCAGGTTACGTTCACGGACGAGTCCAGGTATAGTCTGAACAGTGATTCTCGCCGGTTTTCATCTGGCGTGAACCAGGAACCAGCTACCAACACCTTAATGTCCTTGAAAGGGTCCTGTATGAAGGTCGTGGTTTGATGGTGTGAGATGGGATTATAATTGCTACAGGTACGTCCCTGCATGTCTTTGGCAGAGAAACTGTAACAGGTCAGGTTATCGAGACGTCATTTTGCACCAGTATGTCCGCCTTTTCAGGCGTGCAGTGGGTCCCACCTCCCTCCTGTTGGATGATAACGCAGGGCCCCATCGAGCTGTCATCGTGAACCCGTTGTGCGGCCTGTTTTCGCGTGCATGGTGATCATATCCCATACTAACGTCGGGGAACATGTGCAAGAAACAGTGGCGTTTTGTAGAAAATGTGTTTTGGGACGGTTTTCTCAACTTATTACTAATACCGTGGACTTACAGATCTGTGTCGTGTGTGTTCCCTATATGCCTACGCTATTAGCGCCAGTTTTGTGTAGTGCCACGTTGTGTGGCACCGCATTCTGCAATTATCCTTAATTTATTAGCATGAGTGTAGAAACACCTCACCAAGACAGAGACGGCTTCATTTCATATGTGCGACAGAGCAGCGAACAGACAACGCCTGGTCTATTTTGGTGACAGACTAATTCAATAAAGTCAACACCAAAATATCTATGGGTTCGATTTGACTGAACACTATCCTACAAAAAGCATCTGGAAAACACCCTTGCGAAGATGCGAACTAC